>NC_073696.1:268494191-269181691 GCF_029784165.1 Wyeomyia smithii | reverse complement strand
GAATGCACAGGCAGAAGTAGTTCATGGAACTGTCGATATTGAAAATTTTTGTTTCGATGCCTTAAAAATGCATGAAACGTCGAAATCTACTGTTAACAAACAAAAAATAATAAAAAACATGGTTTGCACTGGGAAATTCCTTCATCTCAAATTTCTAAATCCCAGAAAGTCGATATTTTCCGATTTTTTTTTTCGAGATAATACCAGATCTCGTTATTTTATGCATTTCTAAGACATTTGGCGTCAAAAACAGTCCGATATCGACAATTTAAGGAACTTTTTTATTAGTCTAAAAAGTGAAACTTTGATTGTTTTGAGGCACTACTTCCCCAAGTCCGATTAAGCTGCAATTTCGTATGAGGCGTTCTGCATTTCTGCATCGGTTAGAAGGATGAAACGTTGACCACTTGAGGCAAGTGTTCCCGAAGTCCGATTGAGCTGAAGTTTTGCAACTTTTTTCTACAAGATGAAACGTTTGAGCCCTTTCGCTAAACGATTTTCGAAGATCAATTCTTCTCATACATCTCATTGGCACCCTACTGCATAACTACACGATGGATTGAAATAAAATAAATCGTTGGATAGACAAAATGATGGACAATGTTGTGACAAGTCAGTTATTCATTATTAATACATTGCTCAGCAACGAACCTTGATGCAAAAAATTCGACCTTGAAATTTCCGTGAACAATGAACCAGTCACTTGCGAGCACGCCTATCACGGACACCACGAGTAGACACCAACCGTTTTCGGTTATAAAAAAATATGGCAGGATTTCCCACAGATCAACTAATTTTTGGCTACTTGTTACTTTTGGCCTATACTATTTTGATGTCTCGAAAGTAAAGTCTTGCTGTAAAGTTCGGAATATCTTTCTTTCATCTTTCTTTTACAAACAGTTCAATGATCTGCTGTCAATGTTGATGTTGACAATGTTGACCGATTTCGTATTTACTTGTTGGCAGCGCCTTACTACCCTAAGCAATTTTACATTTTTCAAGTTAAACTAGCCTTTGAAAAGAACTCAAGTTTGTGAAATCGATTTATCTGAATAGTTAGATAAAAGTTGTCAATAGATGAATTTTATAAAATTGTCTGAACTTTGATAAAATATATTACCAAAATGAATGACCCTACTGATAAAAAAATATTTTAAAACAAAAGGGATTTAAAAAAATTTGGTCAGCTTAGTTTTTTTTCTAAAATAAGTTTTCTAGGACAATTTAGTTACCTCAAATTCTTCTGAACAAATCCACTGGTCTTTCTGATTACTTTCTGATCACTTCTGAGTACTTACGTTGCATGCTTGGACACTTTATCGGCTCGTCGAATTTAGCTCCAGCAGATGTTCATATTGGACATCATCCAAAGAAACATCGACTGTCCGGAACTGTCGCAGCAAATCAACTTTGACATCCCTCGACGATTTCTTCGAGGCTATTCAGCTATAAATTTTCCCTTCCATAGTACTAATTGCGGCTATTTCAGTCCAATTAGCTCCAGAGCATATAATAATGTAAGCAGTTTCCACGAATATGGCATGTCGAAAACATCGTTTAAAACGAGGGTTAGACACGTAGTCGTAGTTTAAGACTTAGTCTGTACGGTTTAATATGGAAGACGAAAAAACAACGAGCAAAGTGTGAACTCAGACTTAAGAAAAAAAAAGTTTTCCAGCAAACATTTTTTCGTGTCCACTTGGGCCTACGGTAATGACAGGAATTAGAGAAAAGTTGTCAAGAGATGACTTCTAGGGAATTGTCTGAATTTTCTTTTAAAAATATTGAAAAAATTAAATTTGCGATTCTGCACTAGGAAAAAATCACTTTTTTATGATTTAAATAAATCGTTTTTTAATCATGAACAGTGTTGTTAGTCTCACCCATAAACAGCATGCAACACCTCAAGTGAGGTACTCGTAGCTGCCGATATTACACACTGAAGTATTCTTCATTCAAGCTTTTTCTCGTTCTTTCCCGCTGTCTTTCTTGCTCGCATTCTCTCCCGAGATCATATGCACATACGTGCTCCTACTCTTTTATTCACGTGTAGTCCCCTTCTCGTGAGCACAACCAGCCGAGTACAATTATTTCAAGATGCATTACGATAGTTGCGTAGTGACAAAAAATTATTTCACATAGAGTAACGGACTACTTCGGTAGCGGTTTGCTTCGCCTGGTTTTGCATTAGACTGCAATAAAAACCAAAGCAGTCCGATACCCTACACGTTCCAGTATGCGATACTTTACAGATTCTTCCCCCAAGTTCCACTGTCGGTGCACGAAGTAAAACCGGGTAGGTGAAGAAAGCATTTTCGTTTTCGAGCACAGTTTTTCAAGCCCCTAGTCAAGCAGTTTTGGTCGAGTACTCCTACTCGCTAGCAGGAACTCGGGTACTCTTTTACAGTCGCTGAGTAGCAATACGAAAGAGTTTTTGCGTGTCGGTGTTACTCAGAGGAATGCATGAAGAAGAAAAAGTATCTCGAAAGCGTGTGTGCAAAAGACTTGAGAAGCGTAGCATATGTCTCGTTCTCAAGCAGAAAGGAGGAGAAAGGTTTGGTTCTTGCTCGCTTTGCAACGTTGATCATGATGAGATGAACCAATTTTTCTTAAAATTAATTTTTGTTTTTTGAATGATTTTTTTTTGTGTAGGATCACAAATTCAATTTTTGAATATTTCTTTATAAAAGAAGAGATAATTTTCTAACATAATTTTTGTCAACGCAAGCAAGCATTCTGTGTTGCATCCTAGCAATTCAAATTTGTCGCACCCGTCTAATTTACTGAATGTGAAATAGCTTCCACAGTGCATGTTGTCCGTGTATCTTAATTCCCTCAATGTTAGGGCAGCTCAAAGGTTGTAATTAGCAACCGATTTTGAACAGCAAAATGCTTTTTTCAAGGCAAATAAAGAAAAACTGAAGGTTAATAATTTTCTGGCATCAACACAAGCAGACATTCTGTGCGGGATGCAATCAAATTCTGTTGTAGTTGTCTAATTTTCACTTTATTTAGTAAACCCCCCACTGTAGGGGCAGCGCAAAGGCTGCGATCAGCATAACCGACATTGAATAATTGCCCTGTTAGTACGCATTCACAAAAGCAGTTAGTTCGACTATGCAGAGCTAATATGAAGTCGATTCAAGCAATCAAGTTGCAACATGATGCAACACGCAACAGCGAGCAAACGAAATCGCTTGATGTTACAAACCGCAATAAGATACGGGTTAAAACCGTTGCGTGTGTGAGAGCACCATCGGTGTTTATTCGCTGGATACACTATCTACTGTCTACTGAACGCAATAATCTGCTTACATGCGACACGGGGACGGGAACATTTTCTTCAACCAAGCTGCACAACACGACACAAAACATGTTATTTTGTTGCTTCAATGAGAGTGGTATCGGTCCGGCTCGACAAGAAATCATTTTTGTGCATCCGTGCTACGAAACTGAGGAAAAACTTTAGAAACTGAAAAAAGAGGTGGAGATTATCAAATGATCGCTCTGAGCCGGAATGAAGTCACACATATTTTTCAAGTTATATCATTCCACCACGTACGTAAAATAATTCATTCCTATTTTCATCCCTATATAAGAGCCTGTTTTAGTCGAAGCCGCTCATAATAGTTCTGAACAGCGACGACAGCAGTCCTCCCTTAGCAGCAGCGGGAGCGAGCAGTGGGTACCATCGATAGCGGATAGCGGCCACAACTGTGGCATGGCTGCGGATAAGCGTAGCAGTTTCAGCGGATCTTACCACCGATAGCAGCTGGGCCAGCAGATGCAGGTACAGCGGATACCAATGGCGGCCACAACTGTGGCATGGCTACGGATAGCGTTGCAGTTGCTCAGCAGTTGGGCCAGCGTATAGCGGCCACAACTGTGGCATGGCTATGCATAGCGTAGCTGTTGCAGCGGGTAGATCAGCATCGATAGTAGCAGGGTCAGCTGATGCAACGACACTCCCTCCACTAAAATACTGTTTCAGTGTGGTAGCGGGAAGCATCAGCAGCAGGCTTGCATGAAGTGAATACATCAGCCAGCAACTTTCTCTAATGCCTATGCCATAGTAGACGCGAAAAGCGGCGCGAACCGATTCGCTCGGCCGTAGGTTAATGTACAGCTCTACTGATGGCTGTACATTAACCCAGTGGCGTCTCGTCCTATTGTGCACTACGTGCACTACACCAGGTGTTGTGGGTGGGGGCCGATTTCAAGAAAATCAAACAAAAGTCAAAAGCTAAAAAAATCCATCAAACAGTATCAATGATCAACTAGTATTGCTCGCTGTGTACCATTTCTAGTGCACAAAATGAAAAAATACATGTGACCATGCTTTACCCACTCTACCTTAAGTTAACTCTGGAAATTAATGAGTGATGAGAACGTGAGACATAAAACAGACTCAAAATCTCTCTGCGCAGTGCACTTTTCAATGTACACAATATTGTTATGTATCTACATACCGAGCGTTTACGCGTGTGGCAAGTGGTTTTGGTTTCAAGACCGGTGTGTTAGTGTTGATTCCGTGCACTCCCGTCAGTGAACTTGAAGAGATGAGAGCAAACACGGAGAGCGTTGAAATTTGACAACGTTGTACACTCTCCGCAAGTATTGAATGCTGCTTCATCAGAGAAGGGATAGGTGGGAAACTGAGGCCTCTGTCATGCCGAGTGCGGCGCGGCGCGAACTACGACAAAACAGTTCGGGATCTGCTCTGACGCGCGTGAGTCTTCATTGCTGATATTATTCCTCACCGTGAGAAGAGACGCAGCTCGCGCCGCGCCGCACTCGGCATGACAGAGGCCTGAGTGAGGCCCTCGTCATGCAGTATGCGGCAATACGCGACAAATGTCTTTTCTCACGGTGAGGAATAATATTAACAATGAAAATCCCGAACTGTTTCGACGCTATTCGCGTCTCGCTGCATTCTGCATGACAAGGGCCTAAGGCCGGTGTTAGTATTGGCTACTGAAAATACGCTCGGTGGCATTGTATATATGTAACACACACGCGATGTTGTATTGCCTGGGTGGTAGAATGAAATGATTTTCATTCAGTACTTTTTAAGAGGCAAGTGCAGTACGTTAAAATAAATATGGAGCTAGATCTTGTTGAAGACCTTCTAGTCAAGCCATTCGTAAGGCGATCTGTTGAAGAAAAGCTTTTGATCACAAAAATGCAAGTTCCTCGACCAAAGCTAGAAAATCTCAAGTCAACGTTTGTCAGAGGTGGAAAGACAATTACACGAAAATTTAACGTGAACGCTTATGATGCAACGTGGCTGTGCGGCTCACAGACACGTGGTAAACTATTTTGCTGGCCGTGTCTCTTGTTTCAAAATCCTAGTGATAAATGCGTGTGGATAAAGGATGGATATGGAGATTTGAACCATCTTTCCTCGGCCATGAGGGGCATGCAGCGACTTAAGAGCATATTAACAACGCTATGGCACACCGCACGTTTGGAAGAACGAGGATTGATGAGGCGCTGGATCATGCACACGAAATTGCAAGGAAAAACCATAACGCTCAAGTGAAAAGAAATAGGGAAGGAATGACAACATTGATTGATTTAACATGTTTCCTTGGCTCGCATGGTCTAAGCTTTCGAGGTCATAACGAACAACACGATTCCGTCAATAAAGGCAACTATAAGGATCTCTGTGAATTCATAGCATCCAGAGACGTGGCCTTCGCTGATTTCGTCAACAACAATTCAGTGTTTTCGGGAACATCCGCTTCCATTCAGAACGAGCTTATAGAAGTCATTGGATCTTTTATGATTGAAGAAATCTTCCGGGAAGTGCAAAATGCTGAATTTATTTCTGTGATGGTCGATGAAACCACTGATGTTGCGAGAAAATCTCAGTTGGCTACGACTTTTCGATATTGTTTGAAAGATGGTAAGTAAAATTAATAGTATTTTTTGTGTAATGAAAAGGATTGAGTTGAAATGCATTGTTATCTTTGTGAAACCCGTCTGTAGGTACGCCCGTTGAAAGATTCGTGGATTTGTGTGATGTAAGCAACGACAAAACCGCTGTAGCCCTTGCCAGAGAAGTAGTTTCGTTGTTGGAAAAATTCAGCGTGACCCCTGAAAAATTGGTAGCACAGACATACGATGGAGCTCATGTTATGTCGGGTGTTGCTGGCGGAACGCAAGCGATCGTCAAAAAATTATACCGTGATGCCGACTACATACATTGTAAGGCCCATGTTTTAAATCTTGTTTTGCTGCACGCTTGCAACTACCAAGATACAAGAAAGTTTCTCACTACACTGTCTACACTGGCTTCGTTCTTTACTCAAAGTCCTAAAAGAGATTCAGAATTGAAAAACTACATCCAGCGTAAAATTCCAAACGTTTGTAAAGTGAAGTGGGCATATACATCCAGAATGGTTAATATTGTAGAAGCTCACTATTCTGAACTAACCACGTGTTTGGGCGAAATGTATCTCGGAAACGTTAAATGGGACGGCGAAACTTGTTCCCTAGCAAGGGGGTTACACAGTTTCATGCTTGAATTTGACACCATCTTTTATTTGAAAGTATTTTCGGCAGTATTTTCGTTCACTGATATTTTGTATCAAACTCTTCAAACGAAGGAACTTGACTACATTGAATGCGGCAAAAGCGTGAGAAATACTCGTGAAAACATTAGTAATTTACAGACGGACAAGAAGTACAAAGCGATCTGGCAGGAATGCTTGGAAATTACTGGTGAAACATACGACGGAAATCGATACGACCAATACTTCAAGAAATATAACGCAGTGATCACACGTATAATTTCTGAATTTGACCAACGTTTTGCTGACTTAAACAAGCGGAGCTATTTGAGTTTGCTAGACTGTTCTAAGTTTAGCGGATATTGCGAGCAGTTCCCTAAGGATTTGGTTGATGCTATCTGTTCTCGGTACACTGGTTTTGACAAAGTGAAACTGGGAAACGAACTTAAAGTTTTCTACTCAAAAGAGGAATTTTCGGGAAAAAAAGTACCGGAAATCATGCAGATCCTAATGGAAAAAAACCTTGAAGACATCTTCTCGGAGATTTCACGCCTTGTCCGATTGGTCTTGACGCTCCCTTCCACAACAGCATCAGTCGAAAGAAGCTTCTCAATCCTGAGAAGACTCAAATCATATCTACGATCAACGATGGGAGACAATAGGCTAAAATGGCTTATGCTGATGGCTGTTGAAAGTTCTTTGCTACACAAATTACAACATCAGAGTGGTTTCAGTGATGAAATAATTGATAGATTCGCCCGTAGAGCGGATCGTAGAATTCCGCTGCTGTACAAATGAATGCTTAATTGAGAATTTCTAAGAATAAATCTGGTGTTTGAAGACGATATTTTTATAAATAAATTTGATTTTTTTTATGACAGCTAATGATAGATTTTCAGAAAATATGAATACTAAATCAGATAAATGCAATGCATGTGTTTTATTATGTACATTTCTGGCGATGGCTACTGGGGAAGGAGGAGGGGAGGGGGTAGGTGTTTGTATGGGACAACCTTGAGTGCACAGTCAATATCCAAATCCACGAGACGCCACTGCATTAACCTACAGCCGAGCGAATCGGTTCGTGTCGCTTTTCGCGTCTATTATGGCAGAGGCCTAATGGGAAAGTTGTATCATTTTGTTCAGAAGAATATTATTGTCGGTAATATTACAGAGATGCGATTGCGTAAATCCGATTTTGAATTGAACAATTGTTCTTTTGAGAACAAATAAAACACTTATTTGAAGAGTTTATAGCTTTTGGTACCAATAGCAGTATAGTGACAGCCTCAGCGGTAGATGCAGATGCAGCCGGTACTTCCCTGAGGCCGATGTAAAGGTAAATGGGAGCAGCACGGCGAAACAGTTCGGGTTATGCTCAGACGCGCGTCATTTTTCGTTGTTTATATTCCCCACATGAAACGACGCGCTTTCGTATGATAGCGGTGGTATTAGCGGTAGATGCATTTGCCAACACTTCCTCCAGTGTAGCCGTGTCTAGTTTTCAATGTGAAAACACCTTTCTCATTGGGTTGACCGTGCGCCTTAGTCCTCACTATCAAGGTAACACAGAGATGTAAGATAAACACTACATCCTATGATAAATTGAACAATTGTCCTTATAAGGACAACAAATGAATTAATGAAGATTTAATTTTGAATTAGAATACAGTCAGGTTTTTTTACGCGGTTTTTTAACGCGGATTTTTGAATTAACGCGGTTTTTTTTACGCGGATTTTTGAATTAACGCGGTTTTTTTTACGCGGATTTTTGAATTAACGTGGTTTTTTACGCGGATTTTTGAATTACGCGATTTTTTTTACGCGATACCGCGCTAATTCAAAAACGAATTTCACGAATTTCCGAATTAACGTGGGTTTGGAACCAGAAACTTTTAAGTGTTTATCTAGTAAAAGACTTAGTCCAAAAAATTCTCTCCGCCCACCGAAAGATCCGGAATGACCGTCAAAGAGGACAATTAAATACTGTATTAAACACTGGT
The DNA here is from genome assembly GCF_029784165.1 of Wyeomyia smithii. Lineage (NCBI taxonomy): Eukaryota > Metazoa > Arthropoda > Insecta > Diptera > Culicidae > Wyeomyia > Wyeomyia smithii. The sequence continues at coordinate 269,173,173 of NC_073696.1, read as the reverse complement.
TCTAGAGTGTCTCGGGCTTTTTTCTAAAGCCCTTCTTGCTGGACTACTTTACGCGGATTTAAAAAAAAAAAAACGTGTTTTTTTACGCGGATTTTTTAATTAACGCGTTTTTTTTTACGCGGATTTTTGAATTAGCGCGTTTTTTACGCGGATTTTCGAATTAACGCGGTTTTTTTACGAGGTACGTATCCCCCGCGTAAAAAAACCTGACTGTACTTCTCTCTGGAAGTTCGGCTACATAGGGATGTGAAATGAAAATCTATGACTGAAAAAAGTGAGAAAAATTTCAAATGCTAATCAATCGGTTAGTTTTCGATGGATTTCCTTCGTTTTCGCAGCATTTGATTAGAAAATCTTCTAAGATTCCTACCAAATGCATGAAATTGCAATTTTATCATTCGAACTATTGTACTATTGAAAACTCATAAGCCTTGTCAAAACACAAAATTCGACCTTGGATTGGTCGTTATACCGCGCTTTCCCAAGCACGGTCGGCAGAGTTATGGACCTAGTAAATTGGGAATGCATCATTTGGCCTATATAAGAGCTTCATCAGATAATAAACAAACATTTCATCGGATATTAAATTGAACAACTGAAATTTGAAGAACACAAACGATTATTTGAAGAGTTAATATTTTCTCGTTTTGCGCTATAATCCAAAGTTAATTATCTGCATCTACATGCATACTCTGATTATTATTACGTGTTTGCGTCGCTTAGTGTTTGGCTACGATCATGCAGAACGCAAATAACGGCGCGATGCGATTCGGCAAGACGAAATCTGTTGAAATGTATAGCTCTACTTCGCCTTAAAAAGAGCTGTACATTTCACCACGCTAAGGCGAATCGCATCGCGCCGGCATTCGCGTTCTGCATAACCGTAGCCTTTGTTCCGTTCCCGTTTAATGATGTCGTATTAAATGTGCATATTACAATTCGGCAGCACTTCAACTTCTCATTTGCACAAAATTTAAAAATATTCAATGAACTTCATTCAAAATATCAGACAAAAAGAAATTACAATACTGCCAATGAACGGTCAACGTTTATTTACTAGAAAAAATGACTGACACGCAAGCAGCCGGGTTATCTTTCTTGTAAAAGTATTCTACTTCAACATTGCGGTCGTGGCTTTGCATACAACCTTCTTGTGATTTTTTCATTAAAACAGATGTCTTGAAGAAAAGCATGCTAGTACTGACAAGCCTGTAATAAACCCGACATGTTTAAAAATATTTTTACGATTATTGTGGGTTTGTTTATCTCTTTTTGCTTAATTATCATACCCAAAACAGCAAACAGTTAAGTTCGTTAATAAAAATAGAATTAATAAAGATTAGATAATAGACGACACTAGACTGGTGGGAAAACCAAACTTTTTACATTCAATCATTTTTATTTTTAAACATTCTTGGCTTTACCCGCACGAGTTGAGTGTTGAATATTTCAAAACGAACATGAAATAAATGACATATAAAATTTGCCTGGCTAAAGCGATATAAGTTGTGCACACCAATAATTCTCTCCGGAAAATCCTTGCCTTTGAATGCGACAAGCAGTTAATTTAGCAGCTATTAAAACTTAATAATTTAATACCTTATTTGCTACCTGATGAGGGAAATTCTAGTCCTAGCTATCTATTCTATGAAAATTATTCCTTTCCTTCGAGTGAGGGTGCACCAGTGTGCGTTAGTTTCCTCTTAGGATTTGTTTACCTATGTCCTATGGTACAGTGCATATCAAAAAAGTTCGGTCACATAACCTTCTTCGTAATCCGATGGTGTCTCTAGTTAACATAAGTCGAAATCAAAAAATATGTGCTCACTAGAATCAATTAAACGTATTATGTTTAATACGTTTCCTCCTGCAAACCTCTCACTCTTGCTAAAGTGTTCCCACAACGGCAAAGGGCACTACGTTCTGATAAGACCATAGCTCAACTTAACACACGAGAGGATCCGCACGTTTTTTCACTTAAAGCTTCGAACGTAAACAAGCTGCGCGCATCGTTGGTCCCGGCATTACCTATTAGTACAAGCCACATGGCCTCGCCCCGTTCAAATGTGGTACAACCGTTGCGGCAGATACATCAGAATCATCAGTTGAGAAGTTGAGAAGCTGTTTAGTGATAACGAAAGCAAGTGTTTGCGCTACTGGAGTGAAATTTACGAACATTTCAAGAGACAATTTTCATAAATGGGGCTGCGATTTTTGCTGTTCTCGAACGCCAACACCGAACGCGATGGAGCGGCCTTTCGCTGCAAGACCAACGGGAAAAAAGTAAATTTTGATTTTTTTTTGCTTGGTTCATAGTAAAACACGTACCCATTGTAGTTGTTGTTGTTGAAAGTGTTATGCAAAATTGCACCGCGCCTGTTGTCGCATTCGAATGGGTGGACGACGGAAAAGGTTCGAGGAAATACGGCGCCTAAAGGATTAGGCGGAACCGTTGCACCTACCTTTGGCGTTAAGTTTCGTTCGAATCGATCGGAGTCGTTTTTTTTTTCTGTGCACATCAACAAACCGGCACAAAAATTATGTCTCTTTTTTCCTACTTGGAGAACGTGACCGAATGCATGCGTGCGGTGAAACTTAACTATACGGGTGGGTGGGTGTGCAGCAGGGGACTCCAAAGTAAACCAGTGACCGGCACGTGATGTGATTTGAAATCAAGTTCCTTTTTTTTGCTTGTGCGACGGCGTTGTTGCTAGGTTCGACAAATGTTGACTTGTGATTATTGAGGTTCAGGATTAGTTTTCATTGTGGCGAGTTTCTTGCTAAATTGTGCTGTTGGAGTTCAATATTGATTGCAAGAGGAATATTTTTTTTGTGATTAGAGGACTTATTGGGTGTACAATAAAACTTGATAGGATTTTATTGAGGTTAACGCCCGAGATCAAATATTGTTTTGAAGGTGATAGGAAAAAAATCCTATTCGTAAAATCAGTGTTGGGTTTTGCTGTGGAAAAAAAAAAGAATTTGACATTTAAAGTTTGGGCTTTACAAAATGAAAAAATGTGAACGTAATATTCATCTAATCTATTCTAAATTCTTGTTGAATATGGAAAAAACTGAAAAATACCTTTGGAAGATTTGTGAATTGCTGGATCAATTTATCACGTTCAAGAATTTCGAAAACCAAATTTTGTTTATCATTAAAAATTATTTCCTCCTGGATGCAAAGATCCATTGAAATTTTTTGCGGTGGAAACATTTTTTCCCGACGTAAGGACCGCTTTTTGTGATTTTTGGATTCTGTTTATACAGGTTCTAAATTATGATGATTTCAATACTAGTTTCACGTATTTTGAAGCTTACGGCATCTACATCAGATTCGTGCTTTTTGGGGGCTGATTGATGAAACTGATATTAAATTTAAGGGTTCCAGTTTTTAGTACCTCATCTACTCAGGGGAATGGCAATGGCATAAATATTATTAAAAGTACTCAGATTCCACTTAATTTCATTTGAAAAGTTTTCAATCAATCAATCACAAACAAGAATCCCTGTCAACGTTTCGGTCCTGTGTTTTGAAACATCTCTAGGTTGCCGAATTATAACCTCAAGGTTGCTTCTCAGTTATCTGACTTTTGGGGAGAATAGATAATATATTAACAAATTGATGGAATTTAGACTAAACTGCGTTATTTCGAGGTGTAGTTTATCTCGAAGTACCAATGAAAAATTATATTTTCACAGTAGCAGGACTAATAGTATAAAATTCTGAACATCAATGCATGTCAAATTTAAATAATAAATAAATTTAAATGCCGTTATATGAACAAGAATATTCTGCATAATTTTGCATTTGATTGTAACAAATTCACGTACTCAATTATGCATAATTTTACATTTGATTGTAACAAATTCACGTACTCAATTATTACATAATTGTTTATAACAATTCGAAAGAAAGTAAATTGAGTTTGTACCTCGTTACAAAGTAGTGCCCTATCGCATAGCTAATTACACTTGATCCTTGATTTATTATTTTTAAAACATACTCTCTCTCCCGGACCTCCACAATACCGGTCTCAGTCTAAGCACCATAATACGATGTTCGTTCTTTATCGCGAACTTCATGGATCGTTGGATGCAGCGGCGAAAACTTTCCACACGTTCCACATCTGGGCGCCGCCGGCATGTTTACTAAATAAATCCCTCGACAGTAGCCGCCCCAGACGACGATGGTCCACATCAACAATAACCGATTAGTACCGGTACTGATAATCGCTAATCAATAGAAGCCCTAACAGCTGTGCGTCTGTTTGTGCGTTTGTGGTCCGATTGCTTTCTTTGCATTGACGTAATCGAACCGAGAAATGGGTGCAATCGTGGACCACTTGAGATGGTTCCACTTAATTGATTTTCTTATCATCGCATCCCCCCGGCAACTGCTCGAATGCACTCTCAGGATGGTTATAATAGCTCTCATTGCATCCAACACCCACCAGAGGAGTGACTTAACATGTGTTTAAGTGTGCATTACATAGTTCAATGATCTGATCTAGGTTCTTTTCTTTCCACAACCTTGTTTACAGAACATGGAAGGCTCGGGCGATGGGTCACCTCAATCATCGATGTGTATGGTGAAGGCGGCCGAGCTCTTCCCGAAGCCCGTACTCGAGAAGGAAGAGGAGAAGTTAACCGTACGCTTCGCCGAATGTAAGTACTTTTTTTTCTTTCTTTCTACCTTTCCCTGCTTTTGAATGATTTCCTAAATTTCCCAATATTTATCATGTAAATAAAAACAGTGGCCGGCGAATCCGTAAAATATCTCGGTCAAACCGACGACGGTGTTCTAGCACTGTCCAACTACAGATTGTTCTTGCTAAAAAACTCGACCGGAGCGGAAACTTCCGTTCCTCTAGGTTTGATCGAGTCCACTCAGGTGCGGGACCTCTTTCACCTGATCATCAACTGCAAGGACGCTAGTACAGTAAAGTGAGTTAAGCTCTGTCTCTACGGTGCTCTGATCATAACATTTCCCTTCCCCCCTAGATGCTCTTTCCTCACATCGGAACAGTGCGCCGAATGGCAACGGCGGATCTCGCTCTCGATCGGTGTCCCCGAAACGTTGGAGTCACTGTTTGCCTTTCCATTCCACGCGTGGGCTTCGGAATCGCCGACGCTCAACCAGGATAACGAATGGTACGGCCGGTTGCAGCGCGTTGGCAACTACGACGATGATTTCCGGAAAGAGGTCGAACGGTTACAGTTCGATCTGCAGGGAGCTTGGCGGATTAGTCATGCCAACGCAGAATTCAAACTCTGTCCTTCATACCCGAGACTGCTACTCGTGCCAGCTTGCATATCGGACGACACACTGCAGAATGTCGCCAGCTTTCGGAGCTCACGTCGAATTCCGGCCGTCGTCTGGAGGCACGACCGTACGGGAGCAGTGATTGCCCGCTGCAGCCAGCCGGAAGTCGGTTGGCTTGGATGGAGAAACTCAAAAGACGAGCAACTGCTGAAAGCTCTCTCGGATGCCTGTGCATTTGATCGTGGGACGCAGAGCTCCCGGACACGACATAATTCAACCGCATCGAACGAAAGCAGTCCACCAAGCCCCGAGGGAAGCCACGAGGAAGTGGAAATGGATGAACCCAAGAAAATACTAATCGTTGATGCACGATCGTACACGTCAGCCGTTACAAATCGTGCCCGTGGAGGAGGCTGCGAATGCGCCGAATACTATCCGAGTGCAGAAATACAGTTTATGAGTCTGGGAAATATCCACGTAATCCGCAAGAGTTTCCACGCCCTGCGGCAGCTCTGCTCATCTCAGTCTGATATACCAAAGTAAATCTAACTTATCACTTATAATTACTCTTCTCGTACTAATAACGTTCCAATTTTCAGCTGGTTAAGTTTATTGGAGCGAACAATGTGGCTTCAGCATATGTCTGGTTTGCTGGCCGCTTCGATGGTTGTCTGTCACGCTATCGAACGGAGCGGGCGGCCCGTGCTGGTACACTGTTCCGACGGATGGGATCGTACGCCGCAAATTGTGGCCACGGCACAGCTCTGTCTCGATCCGTACTACCGTACGATCGAAGGATTCCGTGTACTAGTGGAACGCGAGTGGCTTAGCTTTGGGCACAAGTTTGCCGATCGCTGCGGGCACGGACCGGGATCCGATGAAACGAACGAGCGATGCCCGGTGTTCCTGCAGTGGTTGGATTGTGTGCATCAAATTCACCAACAGTTTCCATGTAGCTTCGAGTTCGACATGGGTTACCTGGTAGGTTCCTTTCTGTCTTTTTTTTTAATTCCAACTAATCGATTATTTCCCAATCCCTCAGATTAAACTGGCACAGCATTCCCACTCTTGCCTGTTCGGTTCGTTCCTGTGCAACACCGTCAAAGAGCGGCTGGAGAACAGCGTGCCCGATCGTACCTTTTCTGTGTGGCCCTTCATCTCCGGGCCAATGTACAAGAATCACCTTTACGTGCCGAACCGGGAACGTGTTCTGTGGCCTGCGCATAGCGTACGAGACTTGAGACTGTGGACTGAGGTCTATCTGGGTAGCTGGGGTGGAAATCAAAGCTCTGCCGACTATCCGGCCAACGGTGATGGCGTTTCCGGCCAGGAGCTGAACGGATCAATGACAAAAACACGTTCCTACGGCGATCTTATGACCGGAATAAACGCTGGTGGCTTGACCAGGAGATCGAGCGATCCCAACATGACGGTCGATTCTAGGTACTGCTGATCAATCGAGAACGTATAATTTTAAAACTCCTCTTAACAATTCCTTTCTTTTCTTTTCACAGCATTCTCGCTGGTTCGCTGAATCTATCCGCGGAGAACTCCATCGACTCGAACATGTCGTCAGACCGGGAAATCTCGCCGGACCTGATCGACCATCACACCAGCTCGCTAGCGATGATACAACACACTACCCAGAAACTACAAAGTCTAACTCAGGAGCTCAACCAGTCCGACGAGGAGCTGGAGAATAACATCAAAAACACAAAACGGGGAGCGATCGGGGAGCAGCAGCAAAGTTCGCCGATCGCCAACGAAATTATTACATCTAGTCTCTTTGTTAATGGAAATAGTGATAGTTACAACTTTAAGCCAATTGTTCCTGAACAGCCCACAGCGCTAGCCACTGCCGTGGTTCCTCAGTCGAGTACTCCACCGCCGCCGGCGATTCAACGGCATCATCTGGTGGACGAGATCGACGAAAACACGTCACGGATCGTCAAGATCGAGAGCTACCTGGGCGACGTGGTCGACGGGCGACCGAACGCAGCTCGTATTGCAAAGCCCATCCCCGCTACTGACGCGATCGGTGGCTTCGGGTCGACTGATATGATGGAGAGTGTAGACTTGAGCGGTAATTTGGACAGCGTTTTTAAGTTTATAAAGCATTTTCTGCGAAGGCACATCTAGCCGCCAGAAGATGGATAGCGGAACGGTTTTTTTTTAAACGTGTCGCGGAAATGCGCTCCCAAAACAGTGTGTTGCAAGCACAAAGGGAAGACATTCTCTTCCTGCTTGGCGCAGATATGCGGAGCAAAAACACGATGATGACTTTTTGACCCCACAGCACTCGCGAGGAACAGTTCCCGCGAGTTTTTAGGTTGATAAGAAACTGTCTGCAGAGCGTGCGGTACTGCTGTGTCTTAAGGGGGAAAATGCGCAAATGGCTGGTTTATTTATAATCCAGTCAGTGCGGATAGATTCAATTCCTGCTTATCAGTAGAAAACAAAGAAAAGGCTTCCATTTTAAGCGGCTTACCGAATATTCTAGGCATAAGGGAAATTATACTGTCGAGTACAATTTTTAACTACCATTGGTTATGCAATGTTGGCTCAGTGGTGCATTCTGTGTGATGCAACTGATAATTTTGTTTGTTTTTGTGTGTGTAATTGGCAAGTACGATCTGATCCGTGAGCTGTAATTTTACGAGCGGTAATAAAATGTAAACCGTGCCAGCTTTCGTCCAATCTGAAGTGAAAGAAAATACCTTTGCCATTCCGCTGGCTAGTGGAGCGATTTACTAATATTGATTCTTAACACGAGAACCACTCTAACATTATTTTCTTAGTTCCATATTCTAATCATAGTCTGATTTGTCTGGTTTTTAATCTAATTTAAAAAACATCGAAATCTCTTTTATCGATGGGGTAGAAGGAGACGCAAACATAAATTATGATAAAAAGGGAACGAATAGCACATGCATGTTATAGTTTTTATCTTTACAATATTTCAAAATCTTGGGCCCATCTTCTTTTTTCGTTTTTTTTTCGATTCGACTCTCAAGATTTTTCTCCTCCTGGATACTCTCTGGTATATAGGAATATTTTGGAGCATGGTGTCGTAACCTGAAGATGTTATTCTTTGGTTTGTTGATTGAAAAATTGTCAACAACGGCTGGTTAGAACTCCAGACGTGTGCTGTTAAACTTTTATCTTATTAACTGTGAATTAGTAACTCAAATAATTGAACAGAGTAGTCGGCTGCTTGCGAGAGGTCGCTGCTTCCGATGGCAGGTAGGCGGTCGATTTGAACGGTGGATTTCCGTTCTCGATTTCTGAACCAACCTTTTCAGGATGATAATGCCTTTCGTTCATCATTTCATGTCGAGTATGACGTATTGTAAATTATGCCATTAAAATCGTCTTATAACAAAAATTGCATTTGTATAGCTAGATTTAAGTTTGAGAGTAGATCAAAATTTCAGAAGTCCCATGCTATCGCTCTCTTGTGCTTTCTGGAGAAATAATTTAAAACTACATAAAACTAAGATTTTTCTGTCATCAGAATCATGGCTATTTATCAGACATTAGTTTTTGTTTTGATTACATAACGACCGCCTCGCTTTCTACCAGAGGATCTTACTTAATGAAACTTTTAGATATGATTGCTATCGTAATTGAGCTATTCCATGCAATATAGGAAAATTTTATTCTATTTTTTAACCGTCATTTATTATTCGGTTGAAACTTTGCACAGATACTCCTATGAGATGACATTTTGTGCGGTTGTTTTTTTTTTAATCTCGACTCATTTTTAAGAAGGGCTTATGTAAAAATGGTAACTATCGGAGATTACGAATATTTTCTAGAGCTAGAATGGTTTAGTTGATCGGTCACATCCACCTTCCACCGTCTTCGCAAAGTTTTTTGTATCTTCCTAAAAAAATACACCGTAAAAAAAAATTCTAAGGGAAGATTTCTTTTAAGAAAAAAAAAATTAAAAATTTATAGATTAATTATCTCAAATAGTTCATTATTTTCTAATTTATCAATAAAACTACCAAAGGTTAGCTAAACATTGATGGTTGTTTAATCAGAGAGAAATGAGAAAGAGAGAGAAAATTAAAATTTTCAATAAAAACTTTTGTTTTTATCTGATTCAAAAGGTTTGTTCGATTTATGTGATTTCCTCAGCAAAGTTGTAGATAATTTTTGTATCGTTCCATAAAAAATAAACACCGTTAAAAAATTCTTCTTGAAAAAAAGCTGAAAAATAACTATGAATTTAATGTTCAAAAAACTCACATTTACAAAGATCTAATTTTTCTCACAAATATTACACATTGTTAGTTAAACTTTGATGCTTATTCAAACATGAGGAAAAAACTGAAAAAGATATAATTTTCTTTAAAAAAATTTTTTTGTTTATAGTTTTTTGAAAGGACACAATCATTATCTACAACTTTGCTGAAGACATTAGGTTTCGGGATTGATACCTTCATGGTGCCTTCGTCAATGGTGCCTTCGACAAAGTTGTTTTTTTTATATAAAATGTGCTAAAACTTTACCCAGCAAAGTGGATATTTGTATGCAAAAATGAAAAAAAAAAAATTCGTTTCTTTCTTTTGGGTAGATTAATCACAACATTTCAACTTTCATAGAACAACTTTGCTGAAGACACTATGACTCCAAAACCAATTTTTTTGAGTAAAAAGTAATTAGTGTGAATTAGTGCATTATTTAAGTAGAGATCATCAATAACCAAAAAAAAATATGTGAGATAAAAAAAAACTTCGTTCGATGAAATTATTTGTTTTGCTATAGCAAACAATACTGTAGAACATTAAAAAAATGTGGAAAGTCACTACTTAAAGTTATATTGAAAAAACTGATTTTTAGTGGAAATCTGTAGAAAACTCCACATAAGTCCACTTAAATAGACAGATAGAAGTATGGTGTCTTTGGTGTCGACAAAGTTGTTTCTCATGAACCGTGCTACAACCTTACCGAACACGATGAATTTTTATATGCAAAAATGAAAAAAGTAAAATTCGCTTTTCACTGTTAAGATGATTAATCACAAAACTGTAACTTCTACAAAATGGAGAATAATTAATGAAACAACTTTACTAAAGGCACTGCGGCTCTAAAATCAAGTTTTTTGGGTTAAAATAATTTCGATCACGTTTTTGCAGCTTTGGAAACAGTGTGCACTGATTATATTTTTAACTCTTTGTTCAAGAAAAACTTTTTTTCTCGTGACGTATATTTTACTGGAACGAAAAAAATGCTATCCACAACTTTGCTGAAGACATCACAAAAACAAACAAATCATTTTGACTCAGATAAAAAATTTTATTTTTTTAAATTGTATTTTTCCACATCTCCATGATCAAACAACTATCAATGTTTAACTAACGAATTTGATAATTTCCATGAAAAAAATATAAAAATAAACTTGAGGTAATAAATTTTTATTTTGGTTTTTTTTTCGGTAACTTATTTCTCATCACGAAAAAAAAATTTCGCGGTGTAAATATATTTCGGAAGGGCGAAACTATTACTTACAACTTTGTCGAGGACGTCACACTAATCAAACAAAGCCCCTTCTCAAAAATAAGTCGTTACTAAATAAAAAAATTGTTGTCAAAAAATAACATCTCTAGCCCATAACCAAGCATCTATTGAAATCATTGTCCTGTGTTGTTGAAATTGTTTTTTTTTTTGTCGTATAAAAAAATTGCAATCAGTCAACATTTTTATAGCTAGATGCGAAGGTCTTTATTTATTTATTGAAACAAAAATCATGCCAAAACCATGAACATTGAACTGTTTATTAGACAATATTTTTTTGTTACATGACGACTGTGTAATGAAAAAATCTTCGTTTATATCAGAAATATATTACTTGATGAAGGTTTTGGAGATAGCTGCTATCGTTATTCACCCAATAAATGAACGAGTTTTTTCAGTAAACAGTCTTTTTGAAAAGAGCACATATTTTAATATTAGGTGAGGTTCAACAATAGTAACTTTAAACATTTGGCTATTGTAACTGTCCATCAATTTTGAATAATGGAGTCTCCATAACCAAAATTGTTTTTATTCAAATTTATATTGTGTGCTATTCGAGTTTCCCTATAATAAATATTATTAACCTATATAAGTCTTTTCTGCTTGCAGAAAAAAAGATATTCCAAGATTCGGTCTGTTTCGTACATATGCATGAAAATATTTATATACTCAATTGTTAATAAAAAATGCATAATAAGTACGACACTGGTGATTCGAGGACTTCATTTTCATTTTGCAGAATTTCAAGTTTCACGATACTGTGTCAAACTAATCAAAATCTCACAGAAGTCTAATCGATACATGGTCGCCATGTATACATACCTGGTAACGTCGGGATGTATGTTAAATTCAAGGGAAAATCTTGTAACTTGCAATCAGAAAGATTTAATTAAATCAGTTTTTCATCCTTGTAAGAATAATTTAAGATTTTATCCTTGTAGGAATAATTTTGTTTTGAAAATAACAATAATATTTATCGTACTTTTAACGAAATACCCTCAATTTTTATAGGTTAAAATAAAAACAAAAAAAAATCATTTGCTGTAAAGATTCAATTAACAATCGCATTAATGATGGATAATTTCAACGTAATTCAAACAACGGATATACGCGAATAAAAAACAAAAAATGACATCTACAATAGGAGATATTTAATATGACTTTCAATTTAGAATTGCTCTGCCCCAATCCAGACATTACTGGTTTGAAGACACTGATATATCATTATCAGATACAAAGTATCAGACTTAGGTTTTCAGTAAATAGCATACGAATAAAGATAACACCGTGTCAGTGTCATAAAATGCAACACGTTGCCTGTCATCTAATGCCTGCCCTAGCTTAAGATTTATTACCAAAACCTCGCATTAGACGAGTTATCACGTTAAAACACCAATCTCCAGTACCGCACGCCCCATGCAGTCGAATCTAATTGCGCTGTCGAATATAATCACTCTTCCTTGACTTGCATCCGCACCGCTGTTATCAAAACCCGAAATTAATGGACCGATTCGAATCTTCGTGGCGCCAATGTTTATATCACTCATATTACAGCCCCATTCTGGCTGTTGTTTGTAAACAAATCAGAGGAAAACCACCGGATTTGACAATCAAAGTCAAGGTCGTCGTCACTGACTTGTTTTGTACTGTATACTCATAATCTAGGTTTTCTTCCATTCCTAACTGCCTACGTTGTCTGTCATTCGCAGGAAAATCCCCTTCGCCACCGACGGTACCACCGTCGCCCCAGCATGCCGGGGCGAACCTGTGGCACGGTTCAGTCGAAACCAGTACCGACACGCTTGTCCCGCTGGATCAGTACCCATCACCGAAACGGATCACCATCAATCGGCTGGAAGCAAGTAGCTTAGAATCCGACGACTGCGAGGATGCTGCGGACACTAAAACCACTACCGCACTGGCTGAGAGCACTTCGCTAGAGGATAACATCGTCGATGGTATTCGCAAGCCAGAGGATAGTATTAGTTTAGATGTAGCTAATAGCAACGGTAAACATGACCACCACAAAGACTTGAACATTAGTAATGGGAGCGATTTTACGCCTAGTACTACTAGTGCTACTGCTGCCGCTCAGACTGATGATAGTAACGGATGTGATCTATTTAGTGATAGTAAGGATAGGGTAAGTTAGAAATCTATTTTCAATTATTGGCTTAATAACGATTTTTACTCTTTGTTTTTAGAAAAACTTCAATCATGGTATAACCAGGCAAGAAAATAATCAAAATTCTATACCAAAAGAGCATGTTGATAGTCGACTAAGAAATACCATCCCGGAGATACAAAACCGAGCAATCAATTCTTTACCCGCCGCTCAGCCGCTTGCTGCAGTGCATGGTACCGATGTGAAGAAACAAAAATACTCGAACCTGATGGACGAGAGTATCATCATTCAACCGCAATTTCAACAATTGGAAATCAACGGAAAGCATCTAACAGAAACTGGTCCTTCTTACCAGCAACAACATTGTGCTCCTTTTCCGTATCACCACCAGCAACAGCAGCAGCAGCAGCAGCATCAGCATCATAGTCAACTAAACCACAATGTAGTAGCAGCGGGAAGCTTACTGATTCAACCGCAGCAGCAGCAGCAACAACAACTGCAACAACATGTTGCTTTATCCCATTATCAACCGCAAAACCAACGACGGAGACGAAATTCATCAAACTCGAAAAACGACATGAGTCCCAATAAACCTACCAATGGAAGGTAAGCTGACTCCCAAACGTTCGGTCTAGTCTTTTACTGCTCTCGTTGCATTGCAATGTGTTGTAATGCTTGTTTGAAACCACAGTTATGGTTTCAAATTTTCGATTTCGAAACAAATTTTTATTTCATTTCGGGTCTGCTTTGAGTAATATTACTTTTGATTTGCTATCTCTGGTAGTATTCTTCCTATTGTTCTAGATAGTTGTACTTGACTCCAGGCTGCAGACAGGATCAAAAAAAACTGCTTGACCTTGCACCCGTTGTTTTCTGCTTTAGTGTTATCTCTGATAAGACCACCTTATGATAATCTTAACCTTCTAGTTCCCAGTGCCGCCTCTAGGCGGTCTTCAGGTGAACCTCTAAAAGGCTTCAATAAGAACTTAAAAAATGTTCATAAAGCTTCATAGTGATTTTCATAGTCTAGGTCATATCGGATACGGCTTTTATCAAGAAATTGTAACAGTTGACCCTGTTTACTACTCTTGAACCGCAGCGCAGTTAAATCTGTGCTAAAGATTTTTGGAGTTTAATTTGTGGTTAGTTCGTGTTTTTTATCTATTTTGGGCTAGAGGATTATGTTTTTGGCAATTCTCTAAGTGTGATTTGAGATCTTTTTTTGCTCCTCAGGGGCCATCCACATACCACGTGGACAGCTTGGGGGGAGGGGTGTAATGTCCATGGTCCTTACAAAAAAAAAAAAGAATTTATATGGACATTTGTCCACAGGGGGGTTAAAAACGTCAAAAATCTGTCCACGTGGTATGTGGATGGCCCCTTATGTAAAAGCGTTTTTTGATACTTCTGGTCTTAATTTTTGGTATTTTATCTTTTTGGCATGCTGAATTGTCATCTTTTTAACCACTAATTTGTCCATTTCTCTTGCTAAGGTTTTATTTTGGTTGGAATTTATGTACAGCAACATGAACTACTTTACTTCTGTTTTCCTTTGATTTTTCAGCTGGATCTTTTTCTGGATTCTTATTTAGCACTTTCTCTTAATTGGTTTTTAATGCATTCTATTTTTTTATCTGTTTGTCTGTTTATTATATTTTTTCCTTGTCAGTTATCTTTTTTCTCTGCGGTTTTCAATTTATTTTTAAGCTGATTTATTTTTGCTACCATGTCTTTCTTTTTTTGTCATTTTATTTTTGAGTGAACTGAAGACTGCCTAATGAATAATACTCGTCACACGGCGTATATCAATTGCGACTTCCTTTAGTGGATATGCCGTGAAAAGTAATTCTATTGAACGCTCTTCTAGATTTACCTATTCGGTTTCCAATTTTTGTTGTTCGGCCTGTTATTGATTTTTTTTTGTGTGCTTTTCATTTCTATTTTCATTTTCAAAAATTTTCATACTGTATTTTTGACATTTTTTAATATTTTTCCTTAGCCATTTACCTGTTTTTTTTTTTTGGTTTCATATCAACTTGATGCTTTTGAATGTTCTGTTCCCTTTTTTTGACATTTTGAAATTCAAGATGATGACTTCCGGTTTCTGGAAAATAGCCAAAACTTACCAAATACTAGCCTATATGAGTACCATCAGCCTGGGTGAGATTGTGCCAGTGGAGATGAGATTAAGCCATCCAACCCGAGATTTGTCAGCTATCCCTTCCGGGCCAGAAGACTTATTTCTTTTGGTGCAGTATTCGAGGAAACTTATTCAAGAAAGATTGGTATTGTGATCGTCATTTCACCCCTTACGGCTTACGGTATTTCCAGAATCAGGATGATGTCCAGAGACCTGAAACCGGCCCAGGATGCTTTTAATTTTGAATTTCTTGATTGGGAACTCCCTGTTCCTGGGGTACAACCCCAAATAGTCGAGTACCATCTAATTTGAGTATTTTCAGAACTAGGATTATGTTCTGAGGCCTATGATGTCATTTCTAGGCTATCACATTATTTCCAGAGAGTTACATTATGATAGTGATAAAAGTTAATGACATGAACATTTTAGTACAAAATAAACTATCGTAATCTTAGCTTCAATCATTCAAAGAATTATTGAAAGGAGAAGTTCTTATTTATGAAAATATTGTCCATTTGTCTAGTTTTTTCTAAGCACATAAATACTGCTCCATTTTTGACGCTATCAATGTATAACCCAATTTTTTGTTAATTCAAAAGAACGAAAATGTTGGTAAATCAAGCCCATACATTTCGAAAGTACAACCTTTTTTACTGTCCTCTCAGAATACTTTTTCTGTTATTGTTTTTTCGTGATACCTACCCGCGCTAGCAGACGATTAATCACATTGAGAAGGTATTGACAACAGAGCTTCACAAAAAAATAACGAAAAAGGTACTTCGTGTGTCGATTCGTCATTTTTTGGAGGATGTCTTTGAAATAGCAAATGTAGAAGACGAAGAAGCTGATTTTTTAAACAGACGTTCGTGTTAGCACTACACAAACAGCGCATTCCAGTAACTGCCTTAATTCACCGGAGACATTTTTCACCTGTTTTTTTTTATTTGCTTGTGACGAATGTCGTGTGACGGCTGTTATAAACTGCTCGGCACCTTACCGACAGCCTTCGTGCATAGAAAAGCAAACTCGGCAATAGAGCGGCTGTGTACTGAAGGATGTGTGTATCACATACCGAATGTTATATATAGCCATGCATACCATCGTCAACATGGGAATAAAGTGAACGGCAAAGATAAAACATTCGTGTATGGGGAACAAGAGTCTCTATTTCATAGTCTTTATTTTGCCAGTACCACTACATGTCATCACTTGGTACATTTTTCCCCCTGGCCAGGCCATGCTTCATTCATCAGAAAATGTGATAACTGGATACCGCGGTGTCAGAAGAATATAACAGGGAAGGTGGGATGCCTCATTCCAGCGTTTGCAGATATTTTTTGACTACGTCAGCGATACGTGACCAAGCGTTGTCGTGCAAAAGAATCACTTTGTCATGTCTTTTCTTATAACGTTATCGTTTTTTCTGCGTCCATAATTTTTTTATGTTAAAATTGCAATTTTCGAAACGTTAAGATCATTCGCCGCAGGTTCTAATTCACTTATGCAGTCTTCACCACGATTTTCAACAATCATCGAACGTGCCTCGGCTGCCGATTTTCTTAATTAAAATTTTTCGAACTAAAAAAGACCAATCGAGAATTGACAAGTGTGATGATATCACCTTTTTAGCTGACTGTCTATGCTGGAGCCAATGATAAAAAACGGTAGTTTTCAATTTGTACACTCGTTACTTCTTCGTCAACCTTGCGGTCGTAGCTTTGCACACAACCCTTCGTATATTTTTTGATGGTGGAGAGCTGCTCTACTAACAACTGTGTTTCAGCAACCTTTAACATTATTCTCGGATGACTTCTATCCAATCAAACATCACTCCTCTTCAGAGTTACGAATCATTGAAAAAGGAGAATTTAAAGGGAATTATTACTGACATTTACCGATAATATTTCGAGTGTATTTTCTTATTTATTGCAAGAAATACATTGACATAAGATAGGTTGTCGTATTTCTATGCTACCTTGCATGCGTGTCTCATACACAACTTTTTCTTTTTTCCAATTTCTCTTTCTAGCTCTCCTTATTTTCATTCATTTATCTCTTTGTTTTTCTGTTTATTAGCCTTGTTATATACTTAAATTTTTAACTGTTTTCCGGTTCCTCCATGTTTTTCCATATTATTAGAAGATAAAATTGAAATTTTGTTCTTGTGACTTTTTTTGTATCTCAAATTGGAAGTTTTTTTTTTATTTTCTTATTTTTCATTTTTACTGATTTACTGATTTCGGTCCGTCTGTTATTTTTAATCTTTGATTTTTTTTCTGACAATTTTCCTCCTCTTGTTATATTTTAAGCTTCGTCGTTTTTATATAACAATAAATTACTTTTTTTAGTTAAATCTATAATTTGGGTATAAGCTGTAGAAATTTGTAGTAATTTTTATGCTCCCATTAGCAAGTCCTCGAACAGGACTTGAAAAAACTACAGCGTCGTGGTTTTTAACTACTAGTAGTACCATAAAATTCTAAAACTGCGGTATTACCAAGTTTTCTATTACTAAGGCTAAAACTAAAGGGTTTGGATATCTGCAAAATATTTGGAATCAATTCTCTACCGCGAGTCTGCCTTTCTGAGAAGGCTAAAGATCTGTAGAGTTTCTCTTGCACTTCTAAAACGTTATCTAAGATCAATTTTATGACTTAACATCAAGTTGAATTTCTACGGTCAATTTCAGACAATTTGGATTCTAACTATTCCACATCTTTTCTAATATGATTCAATTTTCCGTTCTTTTTATCCACAGTATATCCCCAAGTGCCACAAATTCTCGCTTCTCGACGCCGGGCGCCCGCTCACTGCCACTGACGCCACCGAGCGTGCCGTTCTCGACCGAGCGTCCCCCTGTAGCTGCACTCTCCTGTCCGGATGGCCTTGCCCATGCCCTATCGGAGCAAAACTTACGACTACAGCAAATCGTCTACGAGCATAGGGTAATAGAGCCACAATCCAATAGAATCGATAGATTATCACCCCTTTGTCATCAATCGATAACACGATTCTTTTCTACCGTTGCAGCTCCGCGAAGAAGCACTCCAGCGAGAATTGTACGCAACCCGGCTGGCCCTGTTGAAGAAAACCTGCCACAACTGCAACAACCAGCAGTACGGTAACGATGATCCGGTATGTGAGAACACTTGCTAGAAACTGTTTAACAGTACTGTTGTATAATAGTTAACTCAACAACGATCAGACAACGAATCCTATTTAATCACGATTAGTACTAACCAAAGCTTCATCAATAAATCGAAACATGTTCCTTTCTAGTTTCTATCGCTTTTCTTATACTAACTCAAACTAGTTTATTCTTTCTCTTTCGGTTTTCTTTTCCTTTCTCCTTCTCTTCTCTTCCGCATCGTTTCGATCGATCCTCTGTTTTCCACACTCTATTATAATCAGTAGTTGTATTATCGTTATCACTACTAGGTGTACATTATCCGTGGTGGTTGTGACGAAGACTCTGAAAACACTACTGAACAGCTAGTTAGAATAGACACTTCCCGTAGCTGTCGTACTAACGATCCATCGTTAGCGACTTGGACAATGATGATGATGATGATGACGACAACGACGACGGTTACAGATGAATGTAGCAAGGAGTGTACCTCCCCGAACGAGGGTGATGGTATAAACGATCAGTTTCTAGCCCTTAGAGAGCGATGGGAAAGGTACAGGGTGCCAATTTCCCGTACCGAGAAAATTTGTACCACTATTCGTAAGCTACTAGCGAAAGCTAGAATGAAACGCAACAGACGTAGACGGTGTCAATTGTTGGATTCGTTGGTTAGTTGCGTTCCTACTTTGGATGCTTGATCCTGTGTTTGCTTATTGTTAAATATTAAATGAAAAAAAAAACAATTGTTAGGACTGTTTGGACACGCCTGTGACTAACCTTGGTTGAAATAGTGTTGCAAAAAAAGATATGCCCCGAGTGAGGATCGAACTCACGACCTTAAGATTATGAGACTTACGCGCTACCGACTGCGCTATCGAGGCCATATGCTTTGTGTGGGATTGTAGCACATGTGTTGTATCGGCTGCTATTTTTAGAACCTAACTTTCATTTTCGCATTGCATACAATAACACCACTCAATTAGAGGTAGAATCGCTTTTATTCGCCAGCAAATTGACACGGTGGAATATCAAAAACCTGTTAGCTGTTCAAGAATTTCAATCCAATTATTCTAAAGTTCTCTGTTTAACCTATACCTCTGCTTATATCACCTAACAGTATAATAAATCTAGCATGTAGACTAATACCGTTACATCGTCATTAACCCCCCACACGGTAAACCTTCTTCTTGCAGACATCCATGGTCGATTCAATAATAGAGAATGCTTCCAACTGCTCCTGGGAAGCGGTTGACGATCGCAGTGCACCCTCCTCGGGAGCTAATTCGTCCCAGCAGATTACCAGTAGCGTGCTGTGGGTACCGGATCATGCCGTTTCGCGATGCACCACCTGCCAGATCGAGTTTTGGCTGGGACGTCGAAAGCATCACTGTCGCTCGTGTGGGCAGATTTTTTGCGCTGACTGCTCCGAGTATTGGGCACCCCTGCCAGACGAGAAGCTGTTCCAGCCGGTGCGACTGTGTGGCCCCTGTTACCAGAATGTTAGCGGAAAAATGGCTGTAAGTTTTCGTTTAATATTGTTATGTTTCATGACTAATTTCCGTTTCGTTTTTTAGGGAAGCAACCAGCAATCGGCGATGAACGGTAGCGCGATTGTAAATAGTAGCAGCTTAAGCAGCCAGCATGGCAATTTCATGAACGGAAGTGTCCTAGTAGCTACCACCAAACAGCACAACGGTTCGTCAGCATCTACGCCCGCGGTTAGCCACGAGGCGAACAACAACAGTGTTGCAGCCGCACTGTTAACCACGATCAACAATAGCACGGCTGCGGCGAGCAGTCTGTCAAACAATTTAGAGAACTGTATGCACACTGCTCCCGCTACAATTACAAGCACGTCTTGCAGCGTTAGCGCCAATAGTAATTCCGATCGAGGGACATGCAAAGCTACCACAGCTACCAACTAGAAGCGCCGTACTGTTATCCCTCGTCCCATGTAAGAGTCCTGTTGTTTAATTTTACCTTCGAAACTATTTATGTATTATTTGTTCTGTAGTTTGTTTTTTATTGTTTCTACCTATTTTTGTCATCACACTAATTTCACTTTTATTTAAAACATTATTTTATCTTTAAATTTTTAAACGAGGGTTATCTGAGAGAATATTGATTGTCGTTAAAACATGGATGCAATGTATCATTCTCAGTTTCCACACATGCATAAAAGAAATACATATGAAGGTTAATTGTACTATTACAGATAGTGCTTTTCTGCAAAAAGAGGTATATAAAATGTTAAAAATGGTATAATATTGATATGAACGTCAGCAAAGCTAAATTACAGTGAACAGCAAAAAAAATGAATCGTATAGAAGCATACACACACACTAGATCAAAAACTATTAGGAAAAAAGCTATAGCAGCAACACACGATTGTATACAGGCAAAAAACATTATTAGTAATAAATAAATTCAATGAGTGAATACTTACCTGTACGAGGAAAAGCTATGCGTCGGGAAATTTTTTCACGTTCGAAACGGTCCGAAATCCGTTGATTCGCGAGGGTTTAATTAAAATTGAAAAGTTAGATTAGACCTTTCCTTTGACGAATTTTTTCTTAGTGTGAATGGCACATAACCTAAAAAAATCGATTTTGATCGGGTGGCTGCATAACATTGAAAGCGAAGCAATCTGCGACCGCGAATCATGTCAACAAGTTTTGCGTCTAACTTTTGAGTTAGTGAATTTGTATTGTGCTTTTGTGATTATGTGTTCTGAACAATTAAATATTCAGCTAAACGAGTGCGAGAAATGGTTTTTGTTGTTTTTGTTTCCAGAAGTAAACAGCACACAAGTTTACAAGTTTTATTGTTCATGAAGATAGCACAAATACAGTATTCTAGTATCTAATTGATAAATGTCGCTTCGGTCCCTTAACAAGAAGTTCCCTGAAAACGGATAAAAAGCATTAAATTTCACACAAGCTTGCATAAAAGAACTCAGGGTAGGATACACCGAACAGAACAGACAAGTGAGGAACAATCAGTCGGTATAGTAGAGCAGCTATATTTAACTATCATATAACCCGTACAACATTCGGTTCAACCGCGCTACTAAAACTGTTTTAAAGCGTACAATTCAATTGTGCAACAATATAATTGTAATTAATATATTTGATAAAATTCCTACTGTTTCAAATCTTTTATCACCTTGGAACACTATTTGTTACAATTTGTGCTGTTGTTCTTCGATCAAGTGATTGGCAAATTCAGAACGATAGACATTTCGTCGAAAGGTACATATCTTCTAAAGCTACAATTGTAGAATGTAAAACGTTTGATTTAGAATTTAAAACCCTAATGTTAAGTTCTATCCTGAGTCGAGTATACAATATACGATATGAACGATTATCAGGGACGCTTTATAACACTTCACCTAAATCTTTAGTTTTTGGCACTCAACAACTGTTTGGTCCTATTTAAACATTACAACAACAATAATAATCAATACAACAATCAAAACTAAGTAGAAGTTGAAATTGAAACCTACGTCGTGCCATCAAACGGACTCCTGGGCAAGCCGGTACTCGAACACGCTACCGCGTTCCACGAACGCCTTCGAAGGATCGTCATCGACCAGATCAAGCACTGGGAATGCATTCGAAGTGGACCGGCCGTAACCACCGCCTCCCGGAGTTTTCATTGAAAATATGTCCTGCAATGGTAGCGGTTATTCACTAAGCAATATAAACTCTACTGCTGAGAATCTAACTTACTCCAGTGTCCACAGAAACGGCTGTTTTGCAGCCCAAATTAATAGCACGATCTTTCTTCAAAAGCAAGTTGAGTCCGGGTTTAGCTGGACCCCCACCGGCTAGTCCATATGGCACCAAAGTTCGCCTCTCCGTCAGCACCGACAAAGTCATTGGTTTGCGAAACAGCAACTCCCGCTGGACCCCTTCACCTCCCTTGTACAGTCCAACCCCACCAGACTGGTCATCACGTAATGAAAACTTTTTCAAAATAATCGGATAACGTAGCTCGAGTATCTCCGGATCTGTAATCCTGGTGTTGGTCATATGGGTATGAACACCTCCCGTTCCGTGCCAGCCTGGTCCAGCTCCACTGCCTCCGGCGACAGTTTCATAATATCCCCAACGTTCGTCTCCTATCGTGATGTTATTCATGCAGCCCTGCGAAGCTGCACACGTTCCAAAAGCTTTAAAAACCGTGTCCACAATACGCTGCGAAGTGAGTACATTGCCACCAACTACAGCAGCATCATCGGACGGATCAAGGATGGAATTATTCGGTATGATTACCCGGATAGGTGCCAAGCAGCCCTGGTTCAGGGGCACATCGTGCCCAACCATGCAGCGCAGACAGTAGATCAGTGCGGATAGAGTGATGGCACGAGGTGCGTTGCAGTTTCCGTACACCTCCGGACCGGAACCGCTATTTTCAATAACAAAAAATCAACTTAAATTATGCTAAAATAATAAAGCAGATCTTTACCTAAAATCACAAACGGCGGAACCTTCCTTATCGTCGATCGAAACCTGCAAACATATCGGGGAACCATCGTCCATTTGTTCCGTTGCTGTTAAAACAGTTGATCCAGTTCTGTGAAAAATATAAATGTTAATCGAAACAAAATCGAAACAACGTAACAACAAACCTGAGCTTCGTTTCTTTGGCAATTTGCTTCAGCATATCTCGGACGGCCAGTTCAGCGTTCTGCTGCATATAACCCATGTAAGCTTGGACAACATTCAGCCCATAACTGTCGATCAGTTCCGCTACCAGCTGAATACCCTTCTGATTGGCGGCAATCTGGGCCTTCAGATCGGATAGATTATCGGACAAATTTCGGGTGCCGGCTGCCCCGGGTGCACTAGTCGGAGTGCTGAGACGATCGATAATTTCCGCCTCCTGAAAGACTCCTCCGTCCACCAGCATAAACGACTTGAAAGCGGCTCCCTCTTGGGAGAGCGATTTCGAGTGCGGCGGCATTGAACCCGGTGTAATTCCTCCAATATCTGCGTGGTGACCGCGGGAAGCCACGAAAAATACCGGCTTAGGCACCTCTGGATAAAATACCGGTGTTATAACCGTTAGATCGGGAAGGTGAGAGCCACCGGCTTGCGGGTGATTTGAAAGCAAAACATCGCCTGGTTTCAGTGTATCTCCGCGAACTTTAATTTGATACTGGACAGTTTCCTGCATTGCACCAAGATGCACCGGAATGTGAGGAGCGTTGCTCACCAATCCACCATCGGGACCGAATAAGGCACAGGAGAAATCCAATCGCTCCTTGATGTTA
Organism: Wyeomyia smithii; assembly: GCF_029784165.1. NCBI lineage: Eukaryota > Metazoa > Arthropoda > Insecta > Diptera > Culicidae > Wyeomyia > Wyeomyia smithii. Next base: position 269,149,714 of record NC_073696.1, on the reverse strand, counting down.
GTGGAAATAGCCGTTCGCTGCAAGACACGGCCCATTTGTTCTGCGATGCTCATGAAGCGATGGTTGAAAATACTCAACTGCACCGCATCCAGTCGATCGTCAATTCGTTTGTTACAGCTTCCGGAACCAACTTCAATGATCAGATCCCCTCTGGCCGTTACCAGTGCACGGCAGTCCGGCTCGATAACAATAGTGGAAAGTTTATCAATCAATATTGCTGGCCCTTGAACGACGTGTCCATAGCGTAATTTTGAACAATCGAACACCGGAGTTACTAGCTGCCCTTCTTCAAAGAAGGCAGTCGTAGTCTTTTCCGGGTAGATTGGTCCATCCGCTTCGGGAACACATGACTCCTCAAACACTGACGAACGTCCCGAACCACGAACTCGAATATCATCGACAAGTATTTTCCGGTTTTCCAACACAAACCCGAACTCACTTCTATAACGGTTATAAAACGTTTTCTCAAAATCTCCGTACGTGTAGATGTAGTTATCCTGATTAGCAATGACCTTATCAGGGGAACACATCAGCGCACAATCGGTACCTTCATAGCGCAGATGAAGATACGGCTCCAAAACGATTGCTTCATCAGAAAATCCTTGCCCTGCGAGATGATCCGTGCAAGACTGACACAAATCATCCAACTTCTTTTTGATAATCAAACGATTCTCTTCACTCAGCACAATTCCAGCAGGTTCCTGAACCTCGTAAACCACATCCGCTAAAGCCATTCCATAGGCGGAAAGAATTCCAGCATATTTATGCACCAGCACTCTACTCATTCCAAGTTCTTTAGCAATACTGCAAGCATGCTGTCCACCGGCACCGCCGAAACAAGCCAACACATGTTTGGAAGTATCCAGACCGCGGGCCTGTGTCAATGCTCTAATAGGCCGACACATGGCCTCATTCGCAACACGTACAAAACCCATTGCTATTTCCTGCACCGTTAGAGGCCGTTCCCGTTCTCCAGATTCCAGCAAGTGATGATTTATCTCCGCCTGCAGCACGGCGAAAGATTCCTTAGTTGCGACATAATCCAACGCTTCCGTCTCACTGGGACCAAAAATCTTCGGGAAATATTCCGGTAGAAGACGCCCAAGTATCAAATTCGCATCCGTCACCGTCAATGGCCCACCTTTCTTGTAGCAAGCTGGACCTGGATGAGCACCAGCCGACTCGGGTCCTACCACGAACAAACCAGAACGGAAAAACAGACGCGATCCACCACCAGCAGCAACCGTGTTAATGTCCAATTGCGGAGCTTGAATCGTAACGCCAGCCGTTGTAGATTCAATCACATGATCATACGTTCCAGCAAACCTGGAAACATCCGTGGAAGTCCCACCCATATCAAATCCAATCAACGGTTGAGCATCGGAATCTCTGGAACCAGTTACAGCATATCCAACCACTCCACCAGCGGGTCCACTCAAAATCGCTCTCGCCCCCCGAAAGTGCTCCATCCTAGTTAGACCACCATCACTTTGCATAAACAAAACATCCACTCCCCGCAGTTCGTCCTTGAAACCGGCCTTGAATCCAGCAAGATAGCGCTCAACATGCGGTGTAAGATACGCCTCAGCACAGGCGGTAAATCCGCGCGCTACCAGTCGACACATCGGCATCGCCTTATGCGACAGGGTCACGTGCCGAAAGCCAATCTCCGCCGCGATCGTCCCAATCCGTAGTTCGTGATCCGGACAGGCATAACTGTGGGCCAACACTACGGCCAGCGAGGTTATACCTTTACCGTGCACCTCTTGCAGTTTGTCACGCACCGACGCCTCATCGATGGGGGCCATTTCCAGATAGCAAGCTCCGGAGGCTCCCGGCAGTTCGGGCCAGCTGTGTTCGAGCTGACAGATGTCGCGTTGAGCCGGCACCAGGCGGCAGTCGATTTCGATCACCTCCCGGTACAGGTTGGACGGTTTTTGGATGTTCTGCAAAAGAAAAACGGTACGATATATCTTTTTTTATTTCTACCTTTGAAGGTTAACAGGAAATTGCAGCTTTACTGCGTCTTTCAGAGAACACTACTATTTTTGAAAAGCTGCAATTCGGCTTATATGTGAGAGTGAAAAACGGTTTTTATAAAAAAGGTGACATTTTCCCACACGAATTTTTGAGTACATAGTTAAAATAAAACTAATCCTGATAGTATGCTTCTTTGTGCTTGATTTGTCCTTAATTTTATTGAATTAAATGCAGTATTCTAGTCTAAAATTTATTTCGAAAGACGACTCTGTTTGTAAGTGTTCTAAAGTTATTGATAGTTTCTATCATAACAGAAGGCATCAACAAACAATTCTGAGTTCTTAATATAAAAATTGAAAAGTAGATTTTTGTCTATAAATCAGAGCACTAGGCATCGCACAGAAAAGGGTCTTGTGATGCAGTTGGTGGAACTCTTAAAAAAAGGTAAGTAAAGCAAGCCTCACTCAAGATATTAAGAGATTTATTAAGAGTTTAGTATTGAGGACAGTTCAAGCAAATCGAGGACTCTCGGATAACGACAACGCCAAAAAACACAGCTCTGACCAAGGTACCTTTCGGAGATTCCGCATGCGAAAAGGTTATCGTAATTTTCGTGTCTGATAGCAACCAAACAGGATGCTGACGCGAAATCTGATGGCCAAAAGTACTCGAAAGTTTGTCAATAAGGTTTTGACGAAGTACGAAGAAAGTGTTCTCTGTCGTACGATGAAACGTACGTAACGTACGTACGTGAACTCAGGTTTAAAATTCTACAAGGCCATTGCCAGAAAATGTGTCGGTTCAGGTCCGTGAGTGAACGGTTCAGAGCCACTCTTGCAAAAGAACCGTTTCGCCCACAAGCGAGGAGGCTTCCCAACTTGCTCGCTCAGGCAACAACAAATATGTTAGAATATCTTGGCATCCTGAGCCCGTTTTCGTTCGCAGCACGCAATCGCTTCACAGTTCACCCACTGGAGTACATCTAGTTTTCACATCCGCACCGCTCACTGTGCTGTCAACGGAACGCACGTCACAAAACATAATGGGAACCCCTGAGTACCTCGATACCCTCGCACGGTGCTCCCGCAGACCGTTATTATAAAAAAATTCACCAAAGAATCTGAGTACACCATTCGATTCGTTATGACGTCCGAATCTCTGGTCAAAATTTCAAAATCATCGTACGGTACATTTTTGAGTACATTTTTGATTTTTGAGTCTTTTGAAGGTCATAAAGTACATAAAACCGACGAAATATCTATTGTAAAGCACGTTTTTCAACCACTATTTTATGAAATAACTACCAACATAGTTTCTACACATTCGAAGTATTATATTTCAAGACATTAACAATTGGTGAAAAGATTTATTTGGAAATCCTACAGTGCACAGTGGTCTAAACTAGACAAATCGTGATCGTTTTGGATTTGACTGTGAAAAACTGGTTTTATCTACTTAATGTCTTCAGCAAAATTGTTTCATAGAACAAGGCCTTACTTTTGGCGTTTTCGGTTTTTCAAACTGTTCAGTTAGGTAAAAATAATATTTTTTCTAATCTTCGATATACCAAATTGCTTCCTTCAGCAAAGTTTTGGAAAATTTTAGAAAGAAAGAAAAACAATTGTTGAATACTGCGATGTCCTATTTGTACGTTGGACACGACTTAATAGAGTTTTTTGTGGAACACCTTAAAATCAGTTTTTTGTCTATAATTTTGTCTGTAGCATCATGGATTTATGCCTGGCAGATCAGCTGACACAAATCGCTGGAGTTCACATCTCTGTGTTTCGATGAAATTTCCTGAGATAATTAAGTCGATGCAATCCATACCAATTTGAAGGCTGCTCTTGAACGTATTGACCACGACATAGTTCTCAAAAAGTTCAAACAACATGGATTTTCTGCTCGCTTCTGTGGCTGGTTGGAGTCTTACCTAAAATAAAACATAACCAGCCAAAGTTAGCGGATTACTTGTCCAGGAGTGCAACAACTACTCCGGTGTGCTTCAAGGCAGCAATCTCGGCCCAATTCTGTTTATTTTATTCTCTAACGAAACTAAGAACCTATTCACTGGAAGTTACAAGCTCGTGAGAAGTTTGGCTGATTGCGACACTCCACAGTCTAGTCTGGACCAATTTGCTGCGTAGTGTAATATCAACCGAATGACCCGTAGCGTTGAAAAGTGTGTAATTACCTCGTTTTATCAATGATCGAGCAGCGAAGTCTAACCCACTATATCCACACGATCGCTGGACATTCGTTGGAGCGTGTTGGAACCGTGAAAGATTTTTGTGTGCTATCTTTTTCATTTAAAACCGCTAAGGAGTTCACGACCCGCTATGCCTTCGATCTTTTTATTTTGTGTTTGTACGATCCAACTTGGAGTCTTCAGCCATCATTAGGTCACCGTATCACGCAACTTGGATACAAAGAATTGAAAGCCTTCAACGGAAGTTCTTTTGGTACGTCCTCAGGAATCTAAGGTGACTCAATCCGTTCGATCTGCTTCCATATGCAGTTCATTGGATTACTACGTTGGAGAAAAGACGAAAGGTTTCGTTGCTGCCAAAGTACTTCCATCTGAGACAAATTGCAATCCATTGTTGGAGCAGCGTCAGTGCCTAATCTGGGCATCTGAGATCCAGAACCGGGTTCCTGCGTCGCATTGTAATAAAAACGGATTAACTTCAAAGCTCACCTTTACACTCGATGACTGCGATATTTAACCAATAGTTTCATTTAATTGAATTTGAAGAGAAAGATAAATTGTTGCAGCAGAGCTGTTCCTAGTAATTTAAAAATAATTTTTTTTTACAATCTTGATTACGATACATTGCTTAGAATTAAGAATATGCTATTTTTTATACGAGAGCAACGATACAAACATGCGCGGAACAGGCAGAACTCGGTCTGTTCGGGAATACTCCCAACGCTACAACTCTTTCAATAACATCACAAAATGAGCCAATAAATTCAATATCACAGAACGAGACACACCGCTGTAAAAGGAAGCCGATCAATCCGAATCGGATACTGCAGGGCAGACGGTGTAAGAACCAATGACCGAAGAAATGCTACCGATAAACCCATCGATCGCCGGAGAAATGCAACCGATCGCTACGGAGAATCGATCACCGGAGAGATGCCACAAGGCCTATGAAAAGACACCATCTTTTTATGGCCGAAAAATAACAAGCAACATTATGAAACCACGGTGGGTTCGAAATAGAAATAACAAATAACCGCCGACCGCTGCCAGAAAACATCGTACGGCCCAGTAGCGCACCAGTTTCCTTCCAATCGCCGGATAGCATGGGCGATGGAACCGCATGCTAATTTATTCGTTTCGTTTTCGTGCGGGACACCAATCAATACATGGACGAGAAGGGGGTGGGGGGGGGGGTGTGGTTTGGGTTTGAGACTTTTCTTCGAAATGATAAAAAATTACACGTGCATAGTATAGGGTGGCAATGACTTAACTTGTATGGGAAAAATTTAACGATTGGATTTCGTTTTACAGTAAGGTTCAAATGTTTCGTATTCTTGAACAATGTTATCATACAAAAGTTCAGCTCAATTGGACTTCGAAAAGTTATGCCTCAAAGCGGTCCAAGTTTTCCTATTTTGACTGATGAAGCTAATGGAATGTTCATTTCGATATCGAACTGGAACTGGGACGGTTGTCGGTATCGAATTTAAACGTCAAGGTCTGATGTTATCTAAAAAATCGACTTTCTGGGTTTTTTTAGCTGGTGGTGACATCTGGTGGTTCCACTTTTTTGAAACCGCGGGACTTCGCAAAGGCGTGCAGTTCACTTTAGATGAACGGGGGACATTTCGCGGGACGTTTTTCTATGCGGGACATTTTGTTAAAACGCGGGACGTTTGGTCACTTTGATCTAAGTTAATAATTGTAACAGTTAAGATAATAAAATTATAAAATTAAGCAAATAGTTTCTGTTATATGTTGAATAAACCAGTGTTATTTCAAATATCTTAAAATAACAATATAGTTCACTCTCGAATTTCCCATATATTCCCGTGAAGACAGACAGGGAACACCCCCTCTTGTGGTGAAAAAGGTAACTAAACTCATTGCACAGTGGTACAGTAAGGCAATTTAGACGGACATAGGCTTTTCGTTGCGATTTTGGTTTGCGGTTTAAAGCCATAGTTTTTGTAAAAAGTTGTTTCTTATACATAGTCCTCTATTCATGTGCGAATGAAAATTAGGGTGGTCCTAAAATCAACGAAATAAAACATTCTTTGGCAAACTTGTAGACCAACAAATTCTAAGTAACTTTGTAAAAAAACTTTTTTGTAGACATGAAATTTGGTTTCCAAAAACAGTCTTTTCGCTCTATTTTTTCAATTCAAATTTAAAAACAAAGTTTTCTTCGGTAACTTTAATCAAAAATACGCCAATTTTGACGAAAAAACATTGTCGATATATTGTACAGATGAAGAGTTTTCACTATTTCTATTTTAAAAATAGGCCCTTTTGATATATTGATGTCTCCGTTTAGGGCAAACAAAAATAATATTTTTTGGTATCATTTGATAGAACAAATATTGTATAAATATTGTAAAGAAATACCGAAAGTTGCTTAAAATTAGTTGATCTACAACTGTGCCGATGAATGTATACATTTATTTATGCAAATAAAAAGTTAGTTTTTTCATTTAGTCGATTTCAGAACCACCCTAATTTTCATTTGCACATAAAAGTAGACTAAATATAAGAAACAAGTTCTTAAAAAAAAAATTTACTCTAAAACCACGAAATCGCATCGAAAAACTCGTGTCCGCCTACATTGCCTTACTGTATCACTGTGCATTGTTGTTGAATTTCTGTGAGCGTGTGACATTCTCACACACGAAACTGAATTTACTCAATTTTAGATTTAGTTGACTCAATTTCATACTTTCACAGAAAAAAATATGTTGCAGATTTCGTGCGTATATTGTTTGTATGTAAAACTAACGCCATTCCGGGAGTTGAGTATTGATAATATAATAGATGTAGCTTATCGAGGCACGAAGAAGAAATATTCAAATAATCAGGCCACGACGTGTAAATGGTAAACTAATCCCAAGTTGCTATATACGTGGTTCCCTGTGTAACTTCACTAGCTCAGATCCATCACGGGAAGCAACTACGAAATGTGCGGCCGTCAAGCTCAAGCTCAATAATCAGGCCACGATGTGTACAATTAAATGAATATTTCAATTACCTCGTGAAAAAGATAAAAGGAGAAACCGCACAATGGTTGTCAATAGTCGTATATGGTGGTTGTGCAACTTTTAGCTTAGATAACACTTGAATGTTCTATCAATTTAACAATTTATGTATGGATACATATCATGTTGTAATAGGTTTGAAAGCTTTATTAAATTATATATAAAAGATATTCAACAAAACAAACATAATTAGTGATAACAACTGTTATGCAAAAACTATTATTTAATGTTTAGTTTTCTTCGTTTTGAAAGTATTTTTTGTTTTTTTTTTATCCCTCCGAATTTTTTGCTCTCGAGTTCTAATCTTCATATTCATCACTTGCAGCTTTGCTTTAACCAGCATATTTATGTATTTACTAGCTGACCCGGCAAACTTCGTCCCGCCTATTTTTGTGTTTAATTCAATAATTTTCAACATTCCAAATTCATTGATTTCTTGCAATTTGTTTATATCGTTTGAAATTATTGGTTTTATCGGAATGACAACATCCTCGACTTTTGCCTTTAGTACATCACCTCTATTCCGAAAACACTCATGTTAGGTGGTATTCAGTTATTTTCGTTGTTTTCCAGAAACTGAAAGTGGTCATCTTCGAATTCATTATGGTGTCCAGGGTCAATGCTTGGCTTCTATACATTATTGCGATTGCGGAAATATTCATATGCAGTAGTATTCGGCTGTTTCCCAGAAGTTGCCATCTTACAATTCAAAATGGTGTCTGAGGTCAATTTTCAGCTCCATGCATCATTCTGGTTAAAGAAACACTCATATTGGGTGGTATTTGGTCCCTTTAGGTTATTTTTTTTGGAGACAATTTCTGGCCCCTGAGCGTCATTCTGGTTTAAGAAACACCAATGATAGGTGTTATTTAGTCATTTTCGGCTGTTCTACAGAAACCGGAAGTCACCATCTTAGAATTCAAAATGTTGTCTGTGGTCGATTCTAGCTCCTGTGTATCATTCTGGTATCGAAACATCTCATATTGGATGGAAATCGGCCGGTTGAAGAAATGCCCATATTGGGTGTTATTTGGTTATTTTCAGCAGTTTCCCATTTACCGGAAGTCGTCATTTTACAATTCATAATGTTATCTGAGGTCGATTCGTAGCTTCAGTGCATCATAACAATCCCGGAAATACCCATAATGAGTGTTATTTGGTCTTTTGCCACTGTTGTTTAGGAACCGGAAGTCGCCATATTGGATTTCAAAATGAAATGGCATTTGGAGACAATTTCTGGCCTCTGAGCATCATTCTGGTTGGAGAAACACCCATATTTGGTTGTTTTTGGGTCATTTTCGGCAGTTTTCCAGTCACCAAAAGTCGCCATTTTACTACTCAAAATGTTGTCTGAGGTCGATTTGTGGTTTCAGTGCATCATCACGATTTCGGAAATACCCATATTGGATGGTATTTGGTCATATCTCGCTGTTTCTCAGAAACCGGAAGTCGCCATCTTGGATTTCAAAATGGTATTCAGAGACAATTTCTGGCCTCTGAGCGTCATTCTAGTTAAAGAAACATCCATATTGGTGGTATTTGGTCATTTTCCTCTTTTTTCCAATCACTGGAAGTCGCCATCTTAATCAATTCAAAATTTTGTCTGATTTTTCAAAAACCGGAAGTCGCAATCTTGGATTTCAAACTGGCATTTCGAGACAATTTCTGGCCTCTGAGCGTCATTCTAGTTAAAAAAAAAAACCATATTAGGTGGTATTTGGTCATTTTCGGCAGTTTCCCAGTCACCGGAAGTCGACATTTTACAACTCAAAATATTGTCGGAGGTCGACAAACGTACAAACCGTGGAACACCACCCATGGATTGCCTTATGCATAGGCGAACTTTATTATTATAAAATATTCCGCCGAGTCCACTTCACAATAAAATGTGAATTTTTTTCAGTGTACCCATTAGGGTAATATTATTGTCAAAAGTTGCTCTATTTCGCATGTCGTGTAGAACAAAATCAGAAGTGGCGCACCTAGCGGTCGAAAAGGTGACTAACGCTTCTGTCATTTTCAATTTGTCTTCATAATTTCACGAAAGTGAACTATATTGGTATTTGATATATTTGGTTATTTATTAGTGCAAAATGTGTTAGTTGGTTGAATAGATAGGGGCATCTGGATCCGTTCAAGCCTCATTCTGCTGGGAGTAGCAGAACTCCTTCGATGCCGGGGTTTGAATTTCCAACTTACAACGAGCTATCGAAATTTGGAGGTAACCGGTCCCAGCCTCCAACACAGTCCTTTGAAGAAAAAAAGTAGGAGGTTGTATCCAAGACACGACCGCATAACTGACGTAGAACTACGCACACTATTAACAAATGCATTGTTGTAGGTGTTTCATTAATGAGTCAAAGTCTACTAATGCTTGCTTTGTGCTGCCTCAACAGTGGGGTAATGAAGACACTGAAAACACGAGCTGTAAAAGCTGTTTCACATTCTGTAAATTAGACGGCTGCTACAGATTTAAATTGCTACTATCCAGCACAGATTGCTCGCTTGAATTGTCAAAAAATTATTAACCTTCAAACATTTGTTTATTTGCCTTGAGAAAAGCATTTTGCTGCTCAAATTTGGATTTGCTGATGGCATGCTGCCTTCATGCTGCCTCAGTAGTGGGGCAATAACGGCAGTCTGACGACACACGCTGAGAAGCGAGAAGAACCGCGCTGCTCCTGAGATATGGTGACCAACCACAGGGCAAGTGCTTAATTTGAAGGCAGCCACAAGCGCGACCCGCTGCTATGGTCTGTTACTGCAACTGCTGAGTGCCGATATCTGCTGCTACTGCTGTCAACGTTGTGGACGGTCCATCCAGTTCATCTTCCGACTAATGAATGAAGCTAGTTTTCCCAGAAACTCATTTATAGCCGAAGGGTGCTACGTAATAGGCCACGCCCTTCTGTTCAGTTGTCTAATTCTCTAATATTCTATAGACGAATTATTCCACAATTCGCATTCGATATTTGTTTCCAGCGAATAAACACCGATGGTACTCTAACACACAGCGTTGCCAGGTCATTTTTTCAAAAATCTGGAAAAGGCAAAATAAAAATCTGGAAAAAATCTGGCAGTCATTCCGTGGAGTGAAAGGTTAATTTTTCGAATAAAAGTCTTGGGGTACGCAAAATGGGGGGGAAAGCTCATCAACTCTTCCGGCCCGCCTCTAAGCATGATGCTATGAGGAGCCAGGTGGTCTCCCACCGATTACCTGTCGATCTTTCACAAGTGAAAGTCGTCTGCAATAATTATCTCATATTAAAATATATTCCGCCCATTTTATCACAATGTTGCGAAAAGGTGAGAGGAATAGAGATAAGGAAGGCAATGGGTACTGGACCAAGTCCCCCCCGGCTGGCGCTACAAAGATGAGCGTGAGTGTGTGGTTGGGTTGTCAACCGGGACATCCGGAGGGCGAGACCGTACGACATGTCATACTCAACAGTTTCCAATATAACCTTTTTAATTTTTAACTTTACTAAACCTTTCACATATTTTCTAAGTTAGTAGCTAGAAGCGAAACAATAATAGCTAACAGAGATGAAACGAAATGGAAACACAAATGGTTAATGTGCGAGAAGGAACGCTGGTGGTCTGCACAATCCCTGGCGATGGAAACTGCCTGTTCTCATCGCTAGCACACCAAATATGGCAATCACTCCCGGCAACAGAGCTCAACAACTTTCACGCCCGCAGTCTCCGAGCACTAGTTGTAGAATATTATCGCTCGAAGGCAGGGGAACTCGAAGAGCAACTGACGGCACAAGCCCAAGTGATATTTCCAGAACTACACGGCACCATGTGAGCAGCCCAACTTATCGAACACTACATGCGCAACCTCGCAACACCTGGATTCTGGGGCGGAGAAGAGAGTATCAGAGCGGTGGCTGCCATTTTCGAGTATAACATTAGAGTGTACTCAGAAAACGCAAGCATGACAACAATAGGAGAACCCGGAGTGCGAAACCAACAAGACCTGAGCATAGTTCACAGATCCAACGAATACGGTGCTTACAATCATTGCGACAGCGTAATAAGATTGATTGAAAACGACGAACCTCCGAGAGTCAAACGTCGCCATAACCCAACACCCGGTTTTTCACCTCCTACGCAGAACCCTTTTCCAATCCACCATCTACTAACCGAACGCCGAAGGCCAGCAGCAACAGACACACACGAAGTGACACAACATAGTGACATTCAGAGCACAACAGCATGTGCAGTTGATGTGTCGGAAACCATCACGATAGCGACTTGGAACGTCTCCGGATGCTCTCAAGAAAGCGACAGGGAGCTAGTTGATCAGACTCTGCGTGATAACAGATTTGCGATAGCAAATTTACAGGGAACGCGATTAGCGACCTGCACAATTAGAACCACATCGTACCTGTGGTAATGTCAACAAGCCAGGCAACAACAACAGAATGGGCGGAGGAACAGCTATCGCGATTCAACGAGATTTGGTGCCAAGATACAAATTCCAACGGATATCTGACAACTCATGCGCCATATTTCTACCAATTTTTGGTGAACAACTTATAATAATCTCTGTTTACGCGAGATCGTCAAGAGGACAAGCTGACCCCGAATACAGTGTAATACACGAATTCCTCCGATCGTGACCTGCTACCAGCTGAACGACCAAATGTCGGAAAACTCTTGTATCATCCCTGGAGTAACGCGAACGGGGATGGACTCTCCAGGCCTACAACTATAAACTTTGCAGTTCGTTTGGGCCATGTCATAGTGTCCTGCGCACATGGAGTCGAGGCACAAACCAATCACAGATCGATCATGTGGTTATGCCAATCATACCTCGTTTCCAGCGGCCAAAGTGCAAAGCGGTGGAAGGAACAGCAGGGTTCTCTGACCACCGCATGCTGCTACTGACGGTACGTCATCGTCAACCGAATGCAAGAACGGAAATCCCCCGTGCCACAGAAAGCGAATTCAACGTTAACACCAAGGATGGAAGGGCCGGAAAAATTGGACAACCGAACTACCGAGTCTCTCTTCTGACAACCGATCCTGCAGCAGAAGAACGCTACTCTAAAGTACTTACCAGGAAATTATATATCCAAAATAACGGCACTGTAGGCAGCACAAACCAGCTTATCGAGTCTACCATAACCGCCATATTAGACACTGCGTCAACCACGCTGAATGGATCCACGTCCCCATCAACTCCCAGAAGAAGGAAATGCGGTCGCGACATTGAAAAGGCTCAACGTTAGCTGCTAGCGAACAGAAACGATGCAGAACTCAAAAGAAAGTACCGAGATGCACGAAAAAGGAAAAGCAAAGCGTACGAAAACCACCAGGAAGAGAAAGTTAAGTTATTCTTCGAAAACATAGAAAACTTTCCAGTTTTAGAAAGACTCCGTTTAACATTTCGTTACTTAAAACGTCATCGCCGCAAAATCACGCAAGGTGCATCAACGTATATCCCAATCCAAAGGTAGGAGGAGAAACTACAATCCAGCGCAAGTCAAGCGGAAGTGGTATTGCTTCCAGAGCCGACTCCACCCCCAATTAACTCAGGCCCAACGTGGCATGACGTAGAACGCCTCAGCTTAACCCTACGTAACGGCACAGCTACGGGTGTGGACGCGGTACGCCCGGAGTTACTGAGATATGGGCCCGAAAGTCTACATCGACGCATCCATGAAATTTTGAAGCAAATATGGCAACAAAATGAAGTGCCTCCTCGGCTATTAGAGACTGTCCAAATACCTATTCCCAAAAACCCTCGACCCAAAAACGCAGACGAGTATAGACGCATCACCCTCTGTTCCGTTATTTATAAGATATACGCCAGATTCCTGCTGGAACAGCTTGAAATATATCTTGGAGACGTTGACAACTACCAGTTTGCGTAACACAACAACAGGAGCGCCGAGGACCAAATATTCATCGTACGCCAAATGCTGAACGAGCGATGGCGCAAAGGTAGAACCACGTATATCGTTTCGCTGGACCTACGGCAAGCATTCGATACCATCGATCTACGCGTGGTGCCAGAGACATTATCGAGGTTGGGCGTGCCCCCATACTTGATAAACAGAATCGTATCCGCATGTCTCACCGAACGTACCTCACTCCAGTGGTTCGGGCAAAGAACTGAAACACAATAAAGTAACAGGAATAAAGCAAGGATGCCCACTGTCACCAAAATTATTTGTGTACCTTCTTGACCAAGCACTCCAACGACTATAACAACTGATGCCGGAATTACAACTAGGCCAGACGCAGCGAATAAAATTACCATGCCTGCGAGTGTACGCAGACGATATATTATTAATCGTTACAGACCCTGCACAGATTCCAAGACTACTCAACCTCATCGGCCCTTGCCTGAAGGAGTTTGGACTAGAACTCAATGTCACCAAAACTGAAGTTTTGATCCGGGACCCATCACGAACGCAAAACCTTGACGCTCCAAGAAGTGAACGTTTTGGAAACTTTGAGCTGCGAGTGGTATCCAAGCTGAGATATTTAGGAGCATATATCACCAGCTCACTAAACAGACGGGAAACAGTATCCAATCGGGCTCTAGAAGCGCTTCGAGCGTACCAAGCTGTAGCGGGCTTCGTGAAAACCTGCCGACTCAGATGGGAAACATCACTCCGGATTTACCATGCAGTGATAAGTCCAATTGTGCTGTACGCTTTGAGACTAACAAAGCACAATCGAGATCGGCTACGCGACATGGAACAAAAGATCGTACTTGGTCTATATTCAGCTTCGAGACACAGCGCCGAACGCCCTATGGAATTGGACGGCTTCTCTACTAGGCTCACCTGCTTAGAATGGGGGAAAGCGAGATACTGAAGCTGACTGAAGATTATAAAATCCCTGGACCTCAAAAACGAGGACGCCCTTGTCACAACTGGAAAACCTGTCTGAAACACGATATAGAGTGCACCGATCTTTCGGAAAGCTATCTCAGGGAGCTGGCTGAGGAAAGAGGAAGGTTTAGAGCTTTCGCAGACAGAATGAAAACGAGAATCGAAGAAGAACAAATGGAAGGAGACTACGATTCCGATTTCGTCAGCTTTCCTGATGAAGAAGACTCATACGGCAACTTCGAAGGTTATGATGACGCGAGCGACTCAGAATGACACCTACTTCCTGCATCAGACAATCCAAACAAAGTGAGTAAAATGTCTCTCTTGCAAACTCCATGATGTCCATATATGAAAAAAAAACTCCATGATGAACAACATAAGCATAAGAAGTAAGTTGAAATATATAAATGAACCTAGCAATCTATATAAATATATATACATGAATCATATATTTATATGATTGATAACATAATAAATTATCCAATTTGTCATTCCATTTTAGCAAATTAAATATATCTCTTCTATCCTTTCACTTTCTGCCTTCTCCTATCCTCTAAGTAATGCATCTGAAACTAGCGGGACGGGTTGAAAGCCTGCGCCTACTAGTGGAAGAAACCGGTGCGCTATACGGTCTAGCGCATATCTCAAGTCTCCTGAAAATCTTGAGATAACGGATAGGCTTGTAGGTCCTCACCTAGCATGTAAATGTAGATGGGCGGACGCTTGTCTGCCAGGGTGTGGTCCGATGAATTACAATTACAATTACAAAAGTCTTGGGGTACGCAAAATTTGAGGTGGCAAAATTGCAAAATTTCACGCCAAAATTGAAGTGATGACCTTTTTGCGGAACAGAGAAAATAAAATCTGGATAAAATCTGGATCATCCATGAAAAATCTGGATAATTGGACATCAAAGCTGTCTACCTGGATACATGTTCAAAAATCTGGAAAATCCAGCTAAATCTGAATACCTGGCAACGCTGCTCACACACGCAACGATTTTAACCTGTATCTTATTGCGGTTTGTAACATCAAGCGATTTCGTTTGCTCGCTGTTGCGTGTTGCATCATGTTGCAACTTGGCAGCTGGGAGACGACGAAATTCTGTTAATGCTGATTGATTGAATCGACTTCATATTAGCTCTGCATATTCGAATTAACTGCCTTTGTGAATGCGTTCTAACAGGGCAGTTTGTTATTAAAAATCGGTTATGTTGATCGCAGCCTTTGTGCTGTCCCAACAGTGGGGGGTATCAACTAAATAAACAACAACAGAATTTGATTGCTAGGATCCCGCGAAGAATGTTTGCTTGTATTGATGCTAGGAAATTATCACCCTTCAATTACTTGTTTATTTGCCTTGAAAAAAGGCATTTTGCTGTTTAAAATCGGTTGCTGATCGCAACCTTTGTGCCCCAACAGTGGAGGAGTTAAGATACACGGACAACATGCACTGTGGAAGCTATTTCACCTTCTGTAAATTAGACGGCCGCGACAGATGTAACTGCTAGAATCCGCACAGAATGCTTGCTTACGTTGTCAAAAATTATTAACTTTCAATGACTTGTTTATTTGCCTTGAAAAAAGGCATTTTGCTGTTCAAAATTGGATTTGTAATGACGATCTTAATGTTGCCCCAACAGTGGGGGAATAATGGCAGTCTGGCGAGGCACGCTGAGAAGAACCGCGCTGCTACTGAGACGTGGTGATCAACCACAGGGCTAGTGCTGCTGCTAAGAAAGGACGACTACTGTTGACAACTTGTCGCTGTCCAGAACAATTATGAGCGGCTTCGACTGAAACAGGCTCTTATATAGGCCGAATAGCATGTTTTCAATTGCAAGGTATATGATTCTGTCGACCGTGCTTGGGAAGCAATCATATAACGATCAATCAGAGCACGTAATTTTAACAAGGCTTGACAATTATCAATAGTACAATAGTTTGCATAATCAATCAACAATTTTCTACATTTGGGTGGATGCGTGTATAATTTTCCAAACAATTGCTGCAAAAATGAAGGAAATCGGTTGAAAACAAACCGATTTATAAGCTATTAAAAAGGGACATATTTCGTCCCCTTTTCGGTAATAGTTTTCTTATTTGCATCCCTATGTGGTAGGCTAAAGAAAAACGTAGTTCTACGTCAAAACGTCAACAGGAGTAACGGCCTGATGGAATCGCGAAGCGATGGAATACCTGTACTACGTTAGCGACACCTGCAAGTTCGGCTACGTACCACAAATCGATATGTGGCGTGACCTGGAAGGAAACCGCCTGGCTAGCGAGTGTGAGGTGACCGGAAGGTGAAAACAGTACTTCGACGAGCATAACGGTGGTGAAGCACTAGCGAGCACTGCACTGGGTGATTGCCAGGATTTTTGAGGATGAGACGTTACCGGTGGAATGAATGGTAGGAATTGAGTTCCATCTACAAGAAAAGCGATAGGCTGAATTGTAGCAACTGTCGTGCAATAACGCTGCTAAACGCCACCGACAAGGTACTCTCCCAACTTCTACACCGCCGCCTATCACCTATAATAAATGGGAAGCCCACGACACCACGGATCAGATCTTTCCATTGCGGCAAGTACTCCAGAAGTGCTGTGAGTTAATCTATTTATCGACTTCAAAGCAGCGTATGACACAATCGAATGAAATCAGCTATGGCAAATAAAATAAATAAAAATACGCATTATGGCCAAGAATCGCGCTTACTTTACACTGCGGAAAACACTTCGATCGAACAAGATTCGCCGCTTCACAATGTTGACCATCTACGACACTTATTAGACCGGTAGTCCTCTACGGCACAAAACATGAACCCTGCTCATAAGGAACTAACGTGCCCTTGGGGTTTTCGAACGAAAGGTGCTGCGTACGATCTACGGTGGATGCAGTTGGAAGATGGGACATGGAGACGAATTATGAACCACGAGTTGCATCATCATTGTGAACACAAACTAATTTACTAAAATTATATTAAACTCAAATGTTCATTGTATTTAAAAAACCGTAAGCTGGCGGAAGCGGATATTTCCAATGTTTTTCAGATAAATGTGCCTTAATTGTTGAACTTGTTGTTTTGAAAAAAAAAAAAATCGAAAACAAAATAACCCATACTTCGAAAACCATGATCCAAGATCAAATTTCCACAACTTTCTCTAAACAATTTTTTTTTTCGAATATATCATGTTCCCGAAAGCCAAAATTCGAATATTTTTCTATTTCATTGAAAAAGTTTGTCTCATTTTCGCATGTTCCACAATGTTTTGTTTTGTTGAGAACTTTTTAACATTCAATATCCGGGTCCCACAAGTTTTAAAAATAACGGGCCGAAAAAATACATTTTATGAAAGCGGAAGTTTTCATGCTCTGTTATTCGACTACCTATTTGTTCAAAAGAATAAAAAGTTTTTGAATAAAACAGGGTATCTTTGTAAGAAATTTAACTATGCAAAGTTATTTAAACTTGAACTGATGACAAAATACGAAATACGTAAATTAAAAATAATCTGTAGTTCAAATTTAGTTCCATCAAGCCCTGTGGAGACCTGGTTAGAAACTGAACTGGATGATTTTTGTATTAAAACCAACTGCAATGAAATGTGCGACTACAAAAACAAGGCTTAGAATTTAAAGTTTGTTTGTGTCGTACAATAGAAAATAAATCTGTACTCCAGCATCCATGAGATAACGATTTCATTATACAACCAAAACACTCTAACGTGGGAATAAACAGGCACACCTACATCATCTCTTAATAAAATGTATATTGTATATCATTTTATCTGTTGACAATGTTATCGCAGTTAATTAAGCTTCCAGAAAAGTACTGCACACTTACCAACTGAAAGATGCTCGGTCTCGCCTGGTTTCCAATTTGCAGCAGATCCCGGAAGCCTCGGTTCACAACCAGCGCAACCGGATCGCCAGCCCGTTCCAGCAGCGCATTGGTGGCAACCGTGGTGCCCATCCGAACCCAACCAATACACTCGGTATCGATCAATCCTCGCTCTGTTCGAGAACGTCCCGTTTCCTGCTCCAGTATCCGGCGAATTCCCTCGGTCGGTGCATCCGGATAGTTAGCTGGATCTTCCGAGAGCAGTTTTAGCGTACGAATAGCCCCGTCCGGAGTTATGCAGAGGACATCGGTGAAAGTTCCTCCGCGGTCAATCGCGAAGTTATACTTGCCACTGGTCATGCTGCTCGTCTACTGGGGAATCTTTCCTCAACGGAATTCGAAAAACAACTGGCGGTCGCCGCTTCGGAGCCGGTAACAATCCCGTCCAGAGCCAATGAGATGATACTTTTTGTCTTTTGCTTTTATCACCAGAAACAGCAAAATGATGATTTTGGAATAAAAATGATACACGAATTCCGGTAGAAACGAGCAAACTTTTCACCCTAATTGTAGTTGGATAATGTATTTTCTTTGCACAAGCAGACTTTGTAATGAATGAAACTTTGATGTGCTGCTGCTGCTGCTGCTACTACTGTGCCTTAGTGGACATCTGCCAGCAATGAATGAGAAAAATAAAGTACTTAAACGCGCCGCAAGCTGCCGAATCGACCGAACGGAACGAGAACGTAAACGTAAATAATACGCGAAAACAGCTGATCGGTCGATGCAGAGTTGCCAATAAAACTTTTGATTTAACTGGAAAAAGGCTGAAGAAAAACTGAAGCTGAAATTAAAAAAAAAGCAAAAAAAAGATTGTGAGTGTGCTTTTCTGTTATGGGGAATGAATCCAATGACATTTTTTATGATGCAACTTAAGAGATAACTCTTTGCAAAAAATTACTCATTTTAATCAGAACTGTTTTGTTTCGGGCTTACATTTTGTTAAAATTTTAGACTGAAAAACTTCCTCTAACAGCAGCGCAATTTAAAATTACGCAATCAATCTATCTCAAAATTAAGAAAATAGAGCAACATTTTCTTCTGTTAACTCAGTGAAGTTTAAATTTCAATTATTTCTGACTTCGCTATCTTTTGGTATCTGATTCTTCTAGTAATTTTTCAACTGCTACGCAACAGAAAATAAACAGAAATTTTTTTCATGGTCTGTCACCATGTCATGCAGTCTTTAATTTGACCGTGTTTCGTGCAAGAAGATAGCATACTGAGAATGCTGTTAAGAATTGTCAAAATAATTTATCAATCTACAATATTTACGTTTTAAAAATATATTCGAAAATCAATCGGAGCTTCAGTGAATAAAAAACTGGATAAAACTGGCAAATATCTGAAAAAACTGGAAGATTTTGGGAATAACCTGTTTGACTGGATCACTTGAAAAAACTGGAGGAATCCAGTTTAAACTGGAACATTGGCAACCCTGGGTCGATGCATCAAATGCGCAAACTGACAGCACACTGAAAATAAAGTGCTTGCTGATTCGATATGTTTTGTTCTTTAGATTTACTTGCAACTTGTATGCAATTTAGTCTATTCTATTTTTCATAAAAAAAGCTTACGATTTCTTCGTCTGCTTCCATTCGCATTTCTGTATAAGATGAATTATTTAAACTGCGACTTGATTTTGACATATATCACGCTCCCGACTTCATAGAAAGTTGCGATTTTCATCAAAGTAATAGCACAGAATAATAGTTAGGCCTTTACTTATCCCGCGATTTTTACTTCTTAGAAAGTTGCAACTAATGCAATTTATCTTTACTTCGTGAGTATTGCTGAACGATGGATGACTTCGCTATCCACATGACCACAAAACCTATGAGACATGTCTGATCAGCTTAAACATTGATGTTATATCCTATATCCTATTAAATGAATGCACTTCTTCACATTGAATACAAGGATTGTGAATCAATCATTGAAAAGAAATTGAAAATGAAATAATTTGAATTGCATGTTTTTTTCTAAACTGTCTTCATACTGTCTTCATACCAATAACTCATGACCTTCTTAACAAGTTACCTGAAGACCGTAGCTTCCGTAGCGACTCGTCTTCTTTGATGGGTCCATAAATTTAGTTCAAAATACAAATAGCGGTTTATTTTCGGAACAAAATATGCACCAAATGAAACCCTCACGAACAACTTTGCTGAAGATCGAAAGCGCCGCGTAGTGAATAAATCAGAACTATACTCTCCGACAACCACAATCCCTCGACCTCCTGAACAACTTGGTGAAAGACAACTCTCCAGGTTGTCCGAACCCCGACTTTCGGATCCGTTTTTCGAACAACAAACTGTAAAACCGGGTACTTCTACATTGAAGTTCTTACCTTTATTAGAATTTCATCGAAAAGAGACAAAAATAAGAAAAAAAAAACACGAACCTAAATTAAACTTTGCGCTTCCATCAGTGGTGACGCTTTCCAAAATACCTCTGCCTATTTATTTTTGTAGATTACTTTCTGCCTCTAATTTAACGGGAACAGAAAAACAGACTTTTGTTCTGTACTTTGTTTTTGATAATAACTTCCAGTGCCTGGCAGAACCTCGCGCTAGTTGGCTTGTAACGATTAGTTTAGGTATTTATGCATACACTGTCCGCTTCTCTGCAGCTTTGTCGCAAGTAATTATATACAACAAGGTAATTATCTCCTTCCGGTTCGGTAAGATGTCCAGTCGATTTGTAAATCCTTTCGATTTTTTTTGAGAGAGCGAGTTTCGATTCAGCGTTTTTTCTCGGTCTATTATTTATGCGGATTAGCAAAGAACAAGACTTGATCACCCGCTCATATTTGCCGGTGTTTGTGTGTTTGTGGGTATGTGTGGTGGTGTGTTGGTGTGAGTGACAGGATAATATGCTCTAAAAAGTGCGATAGGATGCTGGTTTCTTGGGTAAAGACAAATTAGAGTGTGTTTTTTTTTTCATTCATCATCAACAGTGGTTTCACAGCAATGCACATTATGTATTTATATATTTACATATTTTATTCCGTTTTGACTAAATTAATCGAAAAAGTTTTCTTTTTTTGGTTTTGTTTTGTTGGCTTTTTCGAACAAAATTTGAAGTCTAAATTGTTTGACTTGTTTTAGCTCAGTTTTTCCGCGATTGAAATCTTATCGAATAAATTTATTTATCACATTTTGGTTTTTGGTTTTGCCCGCTCTACTGAAAGTGTTGTTTTCAGTTGATGTTTGATCAGTTTTGCTGAAAAAAAAAGTGCAACACTTTTACACGCTGGTTTTGTAACACTGCTCTCCGTGGAGTTTTGTCTATTTCGTTTACACTATAATCTGATAGTTTTATTTTGCAGCTTCTTATCTTCCGATTTGTTGGCTGTTGAGAATACCACTTGCTGTAAAGTGGTTAGAAAGCTGTGTCCTAGAATGATGAGCCAAGTGCAGTTCGCGGTTTTCAATTTGAATAAGTAGAGGCCGTTCCGTTACTGTTGGTTCCGCCATTCAGGCCATTCTCTGCATTGATGGGTGATGGGTTGTCTATGAGAAAAATTAAAATATTGACAGTTGTTCAATTTATTTAGATTTTGTGCGTGCTGTAGAAAATAACCAAGTAACTTGTCAATAAAATAGTAAAATATGGTTGTACTTCCTCTCGTATTCTGTGCAGTGAATTTCGAAAATTCATGCTACGGACTCACCTTTGATTTATAGAGTTAAAAGTGGTGTATGATTTAGTTAGGCGAAATAGAGTTTGTCTCACATTCGTGTTTCTTTTCGAATTAAAGCCATGAAAAAGACATATAGCTATACCTTCAACTCAGAACTGTTTATGATACTCATCATTCATTCATAGTTCTACGATCCCTTATTTTTGCTTAAGATTTGCTCGAGATAAAAAAAAAATGACAAATCATTTTACGCTTAAAAAGTATAATGTAATGAAAATTCTATTTTACCGTGCATGTTTATTTATAAAAGACAGCGCAATTTCATTCATTTTTTAGTCTCTCTCAATTGTGACAAAACGTGAATAAGAATGCTTGGCTATTGTACCATGTGAAAAAGATGGATGGCTTTCTATGTCGTCGATATGCGACTCCATCAACAGAATTATTGTAGTACTGAGAAATAAACGTCTTTTCTAGTTATCTTGGATAATTTCCTTTTCTTTCAGTTTTAGTTTTTCTCTCAGCAAAATCGTTCTAATTCAGAAAAAAAGCACTTTTTACAAATTTCTCAAAATTTTCAGTGAATTCTAAGAAAAGAATAGGGATAGGGTGTTAAAACGTGTCGTAATTTAGGGAGGGGAGGAAGTTGTGACAGTTTGTGACAAGGGGGAAGAGGGGAATAACTTTTTCCCAAATTTCGCGTGACGTCATTAAAAAATGGTCTCTGAAGGTCAGGAAAAACGCTCCAAAAGTTCAGAAAACGCAATAAAAGAAAATCAATTCGGGTTCGGGAGCGCTTGTAAAAGCTTACAAATTTCGAAAATTTTAAACGAAATTAATTCCACTTTCAACGCAGAAATAGGCACAGACACCAAAAAATGTGCATTAAGGTGAAACTCCGTGCTCGCATTTTGCAAGATAATTTTCTCGAAATCATACAAATTACGTGTGGAAAATCGAGTTCTCCCGCACTGATAACTGATAACTGAGCGCTCTACTCATACATGACTCGGTGCGGTACTGTTGCCTGTGTCAGTATGTTTTCCTTCAAGACATCACTTTTAAATAACATTCTAACAGTACACCGGTAAATTGTCTGATAAAGGAGGTTGTTATGAACTTCTCGATAAAGCTTTACTTTCGGGCCATTCGACCTTGAAATTTTACTTTCGGGCCATTCGACCTTGAAATAATTTTTGAAAAGTTATCCTTTGACAACCATTCTATATCTCTCGTCTTTACTTAGATGTATTGATTTATAAGAAGATTCAAATACAGTTAGGTTTCCTTATGCGGGGGATATACCTCGTGAAACAACCGCGTTTCTCAGAAATCCGTTAAATAAATCGCTTTAATTCAAAAATTCGTGTAAAAAACGTAAAAATTCGAAAATCAGCGTAAAATTTGCAATGCTGTTTCGGGACTACGAAGCTGCTGATATTGTTTGGTTTTTCGCATAAGAGAGTAAAGGAAAGAAATATTCTTGCTTTGGTCAACACGCCTACTCTGACAATCTATACGAGAGTTGTTTTTGAGCATCGTAGTCGCGAATAAGACCGACACACCCACAATGTTCGTCGAGTTCGACTAGGGTGCTGCAAACTCAAAGAAAATTTGTACCCAACAGGGAAAAAACCGCCAAAATCTACACTAGGGCGGTTCGATTTGTAGGGGATCAAAAAATCGCTTAGGCACATATGATTTTCGGATTCTAGGGATCAAAATAAGATACTTTGCACAAAAACCCATACCTCTAAAATGAATTCTGATGTCCCTTGTACTAACGTGTAGGTACCCAAAAGGTCGAATTTCAAAAAATCCTGTTTTGACCCATTTAGGGCCGACCCACCCATGCTAGTGTTACTCCCCTGGGACCCCCCTAGGGGGTCTCCCATACAAAAATATCAAAAAATCACCATTTTTGGCACTTTATATGACAAAAATCAGTGAAATGGCTATTATTTTTCCGCACAAATGAAGTTTCTAGGAAAAAAATGTTTTTTTTTTGTTTTTGGATTTTTGTGTTCTCCTGCTTCGCATGGGATTCGGTCCTGAGTCTTCAGCGCATACATACACAATTACACATATTTCTGAGCCATTCTCATTGCAGATGGCGTTTGCAGTTGGCGTCCTTTTGAACATAAAATCGTATATCACTCTGTTACATCATATGTAATATTTTTATTTCGACCAGTCAGGCGAGCACCGCTGGTATGCTACCACAACGGCTACCACGCACGGACGCTCCATTTCCACTGTTCCCACGCACACTGTAGAACCAGAGTGAATAAATAGAGTGACGCAGAGTCTGAAACCAGAAAAACCAAACGAACACTGCAAAGTCGGGTGTTTTCGTCAATGAAATAGTCTGCTGGGAGGCAACAAAAATCCATCCACTGTTTCCTCCCAATCGGATTCTTCGGGAACCGAAAAAAACTCACATTCCTTACTGTTTTTTGTTATTACACAAAACGCACTTCATTTTATCTATCTCTATCAAACTTTATCAAACGAACTTGTTTTAAATTTAAATACAATAACTATCTTTTCACTCTGACAATAACAACACTCCGTTGAAGTCAACTGGAACTTGAGCAAAAAGGGGCTGCCAGAAAAATATTTTGGTGGATACATAAAAAAAACCGTGTTGCTGTTTTGACTGAATTTCTCTCTGCGTCACTCTATCTCAGAGATGCCAGATATACAGACAAATCTGTACATTACGACGAACGACGATTTGTATCACGGGAAAGACTCTTACTTCTATGTGTTACTTAGATTTAAAAGATAAATTAGTTATCGAATAATTGACCAACTATGATAGACTCGAAAAAGAACAATCAAAACAAGCAATAAAACAAAACAATCTGACAGGTCGACAAATAATTAGGTATCAATGTATCGGTAACTTTTTTTCGCAGCGGTATACAGACTTATACAGACATTTTTATGGATTATACAGACTTGCCAAAAAACAGTCTGGCATCTCTGCTCTATCTATTCACTCTGTGTAGAACTAGTGTAGGTTTCGATTATACAGACTTGCCAAAAAACAGTCTGGCATCTCTGCTCTATCTATTCACTCTGTGTAGAACTAGTGTAGGTTTCGTATAGGATAGAAACGTCAACATAAATCATTCTACATCGTCCGCCAAAGAGTTAACACCTAAAATAAAAACCAGAAAGTGAAAGTGAAAATTGTTAAAGTCAAAATATATTTTTTTTTAGTTTACAATGAACCCGCAAGATGAAATAGCAACAACATCATCTATCTATCTATCGAAAACCAAATGAGTCATATACCCAAGCATGATGTTGCTGTTTTTGGTGTGTCTTCTGATTTGAATGATATTAATTTACCAACCGATCTGGATATCTTGAGATATTATTTTTACTTAAGCGAACGTGCAAAAACAGAACAAAAAAAGTTTTCTTATGAACAATTCTCTAATCACGTAGCAGATAGGTTGGTTGGAATTTGGGGAAAAATTGGTATGGAAATAATTTCAAAAAAATATGTTGCTGTTAAATTGAATAGATTGGTTGACAAATACCAAGCCGAAATTAAGAAGACGAATAGAGACTTTTTAGTGTTTACCGGTACTCTGAACGAAATTTTTTATATTGGAGCATGTAAATGCGATTTGACGGCAGCTCAATGTAACTGCGGTTTGGTTCCAGAACGCCTCAAAGAGTTTATGCACGATCAACATAAACAGAGAAGACTAACAATTGATGCATTTCTGATGGAAATTGAAGAGCAAGGGACATCGTCATCAATGCCAACAATGCCAACATACGAAGATCCCGATGATACAACATACGTAGACGTACCGATGACGGTTGATGAAGATGTTATGAATAGAAGCACAAGTTCACAATACACAGAAAAATACGATTGTCTTAACTTTGCCTTGATGTGTGACAGATTTGGTGTGTCTGATAGAGTAGCGTCAGCATTGGCAACCAGTCTTTTCAAAGATTTTGAAATGAAAGATCAGCATGGCGAACCTCTCATCATGGATAAATCGAAAGTTCGTAGAGAAAGAGAGAAATGCAGACGAATAGTGCTCCGCAAAAGGTTTGATGATTCCAGTTTAATAGCGTTTTCATTCGACGGCAGAAAAGATGATACTTATACGAGAGAAAAAATTGATGGTATGTATCATAGTAGGATGGTAAAAGAACCTCACCTTGTTATTTTGAGAGAACCGAATTCTCGATTGATTGGTTACGCAAGACTGGTAGAGGAAAGTGCTGAATACACAACAACAAAATTGAATGAATTTTTCAACGATAAAAACATATCTCTGGATGCATTGATTGGCATATGCACTGACGGTGAGCCAACAAACACTGGCACACACGGTGGAATTATACGAAGATTCGAATTGCTGCTAAAAAGACCATTGCATTGGTTTGTTTGCCTTCTACACTTCAACGAACTTCCGTTTCGACATTTGTTTGGGGTTTTGGATAAATCATCCACCACTGGACCAACATCAACAACCGGGAAACTAAGCAAGCAAATTGAAAATTCTGAAGCTCTTCCGGTAAGTCATTGCTATCACTCATTTATTATAATTTTCAAACATTTTGAATGGTGAAATCATAATAAATTTATTTAATTATTATATATTTTTAGGTGGTGAGCGACTTTCAGAGAATTGCGTTGGAAAATATGCCTCCTGTTGCAGAACAGCACGAATATTCCACCGATTCGCAGTACTTATACGACATGGCACATGCAATTTCTAATGGCGTGGTTTCTGTGGATCTGGCTAACATAAAACCAGGGAAAATTGTACATTCTCGCTGGCTCACTAAGGCCGCTAGATTATTACGATTACATGTGACAATGAAAAAAACACCTAAAAATTTAAGAATTCTGGTTGAATTTATAATTAAGGTTTATGCGCCAATGTATTTTAATATCAAGTATTACAGCTCTGTCGTGTACGGTAGTGTATTATTTTTCAAGTACATTACTTGGGCACAGGTTCTGGAGCCAAATTTACGCACTGTTGTCAATCATGTAATTAAAAATAATCCATATTTTGCACATTCGGAAAATATCTTGCTATCAATGTTGTTTGATGATAGGAAAGAGGTGCGCGACTCTACTATCAAGAAAATTTTACGATATCGAGACAATGTTGAAGACCCATCGGAACTTAGAGAGTATAAAAAACCAGATATAAACTTCCATTGCTTCGATTACACGAACATGATCGATTTGACTGATAAAAATAACGTATTTGAACCACCATTCACGCGAATCATTCCGTATGAAACATTGATAGCATATTTAAATGAAGATGATTCACCATTTACTGATCCACATATTCCATTACATATACAAGGAACGGAACAACGCGTTCAACTGCTAGCTAGCGTTTCCAAACGAGTAATATCGGAAAATGTAGAGGCTGTTATGGAGGTGACATTAGAGAGCCGTGCGAAATTGCCCAGAAAAGACTTCAAACAATAATTTTTTAGTTTCTTTCCTATGTTCTGATCGAATAAATTTTTAAAGAGAAAACAAAAATCCAAAAACAAAAAAAAATTTTTTCCTAGAAACTTCATTTGTGCGGAAAAATAATAGCCATTTCACTGATTTTTGTCATATAAAGTGCCAAAAATGGTGATTTTTTGATATTTTTTCATATTTTTGTATGGGAGACCCCCTAGGGGGGTCCCAGGGGGGTAACACTAGCATGGGTGGGTCAGCCCTCCAAAGTTAGTGGGGGTCGGTCATACATTTGGACTCGATTGGGTCACTCTAAATGGGTCAAAACAGGATTTTTTGAAATTTGACCTTTTGGGTACCTACACGTTAGTACAAGGGACATCAGAATTCATTTTAGAGGTATGGTTTCTTGAGAAAAGTATCTTATTTTGATCCCTAAAATCCGAAAATCACATGTGCCTAAGCGATTTTTGAATCGACCCACCCTAATCTACACCCATACTTAATTGATTCATACCTCGAAGATTCCTCGGCGAATTTTCAATCTTTGGGTACTAATGAACTAGAAATAAATCCTAATTTATTGGCAACATATAAACCTAAGAGAAACAAAATGTCAGAAAAAGTTCTACGCGTTGCAAAAATGTTCACTTTGACACACACTCCGGAAATTCGAAACATTTCCAGTGTCCCTTGGTCACGTCCAGTTCGCATGTAATACTAGGAAACTAGGATAGTTTTCCAGTAAAATGAAACCTGTTCCGTCAAAATTGATTCATTTTTCGTGATGTTTTGACCATTTAAATGTTGAAAAAATTTTGCCTGCTCCAATTATTTTGTCTACCCCAGATGGTATCCCTAATTATACAACCTTTAAAATGAACTTCGGCTTGAAACTACTCCGTTGAAAGCGCCTCCGGCGTAAAACCCGACGACTTTCCAAAACAAACTATTTAACTCGTTCGGTTGTTTGAATTTTCATTCGCAGTTAGTATCGTAAGATTTGTCATTCACTGTCTCTGATTTTCACAGATTTATTTACATAGCAAAATTTTATTTGTCAATATTAGTTGTCATTTGTACCGCAAAATGCGAAAAAAGACAGGAAAGACAAGGAATGATTCAAGTGTTTATAATCCGTCAATATGCATGTTAGGGTGGCAATAAAATTCGACTTTTCGAATTTCGCTTGGAGGTAGTGTTTAAAAGTTTCGTCTTTCCGAAGAAAAAATCAACAACAAATCAAAACAAAAAATCAATTTTTGAACTTGCAATCAGTTTCAGTTGAGCTGAAATTTCGAATGGGTACTCTTTTCGTGAAGACGAAACTTTTGAGCCCTATTTCTATGCAAAATTCGAAGGTCAAAGTTTTCTCACATATTCCATTGGTGTTAAGCTCGAAAATTTTCAAAGTCCAAGAAAATCGATTGTTTCGAAAAAAAAAAATTCAGGATAACACCAGATCTCGACGTTTCATGCATTTCTAAGACATTTGGCATAAAAAATTCAATTTCGACAATTTCATGTATTACTGAAATTTTTTCATGTATTACCTAAGCAT
Organism: Wyeomyia smithii; assembly: GCF_029784165.1. NCBI lineage: Eukaryota > Metazoa > Arthropoda > Insecta > Diptera > Culicidae > Wyeomyia > Wyeomyia smithii. The sequence goes on along the minus strand of NC_073696.1, from coordinate 269,121,058 downwards.
TTTTTTCATCGATCATAAAAATGATACTTTGACCGCTTGCACGGCACGTGTTCCTAAAATCCAACTGAGCTGAAATTGTGCTTGGAGGCTTTTTGCGAGAAGCCGAAACTTTTGAGCACACTTCTAAGCGAAATTCGACGGTCACATTTTTTCATACAACTCATTGCCGTTTTAATACATATGTTGTACAAAACAATACGCCCAACGTTTCGCCCTAATCACCACGAAGTAGTCCGGAAACAAACGGGCAGGCAGATTTTAAGTCCGCGTTCGAGTTAGTTATGCACTTGACAGTTCCACGTGATGCGTCACAATATCGGGCGTAGTTTCGAACCCGTTCGTGACGTTACACACGCACTGAATGGCTGAGGAATTGAGACAAAAACCGATGATATTCGACATGTTTACCTAGAGATGTCATAAAAAAGTTGTACAAAATTATGAGAGCTATTATTTGCATGAATGACGCATACCTTAATTACGTAGCTTTCATGAAGGGAGCTGTTACAAGGGAGAGGGGGAGGTGTTAGATTGAAATCAACATAGCTTTTTTTGCAGAAAAATGAAATAAAAAAATTTTTGCAGAAAAAATTAAAAAAAAGCTACGTCATTTAAGTATGCTCTCTCAAGGAAATAATCACAAAAGTGGCTCATACGCCAAAACGCATATTCGAAATCGTACAAAATTATGTCAACGTTTGTAAATTATCTTATTCAGATCAGAATAACAAATCATTTATAATACACTGTCGTGTTACTGATGTAAGGCCTTATCGGGGTCCAAATATCGACCATTATCTCGTTGTTTGTAAGATCCGCACACGGTTGTCGAACGTGCTGAAATCTCGCACAGAGAGAACGTTGTGTTTCAACATACAGCGATTGAAAGCTGGTGACGGGGCAGAAGAATACGTCCGAGAGCTGGATCAATGGATCGCAGAATAACGTGAGGGACGATTGGAAGACATAAATGGGCTGTGGAATCATATGAAAAGAGTGGTAGGTACGACGCTGTGGAAGACAGCGAAACGGCTGGTTTGATGCTGAGTGCCAGAGAGCGACGGACGAGAAGAACGGTGCCAGGAGCCGCATGTTCACTCTAGATAAACATTAGAACAGAGAGACACAGGGAGACAAAAGCTGCCGAAAATAGAGTTCACCGTGGGAAGATGCGCTATTAAACGGTGAAAAGCGAAAAGCGGTTTTGACAGAGGCGCTCCACGACGAATCGAATTTTCACCATGCGACAGATCCTCGATAAGTTCCGGGAGTATTACTTGCAGACTCACCATCTGTATGTGGATTTTATGGCGTCATATAACTCAATGAAAAGAAATGAGCCGTGGCAGTTTATGCTGGAACATGGTTTCCAGACGGAACTCGCTCGTTTTGACCTGGAAGCGCACTAACTGTTGTCAAAACCCTTCTTTATTCGCTCGATTTTGACCCAGTTTTGACCTGGTATGCTGCCCGAAGCGCACTGTAAAATTTGTCAGCTTCAACCCACCATCGCACGTGGTTAGTTCGTAAACAATTATCTGGCATCTCTTTCTTACTTGCGTTGTAAATCGCGAAGCCGTTGTTTTATTGCTCGGCAGATTTGCCCTGACACAGTGGAATAAAGAAATTCGCTATGAGTCGTATGACGCTGGGGGGATCGAAATCATGCGTGTGGATAGCTGGCGAGACATCAGTCTCATTCATAACGTTAAATGGACTGGAGCAGGCGGATGCGCTCTCCAACTTACTGTTTAGCATCGCCCTTGAAGGTGCAGTAGTAGGTGCAGTTGCAGCTGCTTCTACGGACTACGTAACCAACTAAGGTCCCGTTGCCAACTCGTTCAAAACTAGCACTGTATAGGACGCTGATCCTCGCGATGGCCCTTTTTACGGACGTTAAGCATGAACGCTGATCGACGAGTGCTCGGAGTTTTTGAACGTAAAGTTCTGCGATCGATACTTGGCGGGACAGGCTTCAGTGGGCTAGACATGTAGCCAGAATGCCTGACGAGAGAGCCGCCAAAACTTTCTTCAGCAGAGAACCAGGAAGATACCGTCGACTCCGTGATAGGCCCGCACTCGGAGGTTGTGCGCGGTGGAAGAGGATGCACGAAGAAGCTGGACATCTCTAATTCGGTCGGCCCTAGAATGGTAAACCGTCCCTCGGCCAACAAAGTAAAGTATTCAAGTTTGGGCAGTTGAAACCACTATTAGCGTTTAAAGAATACTTCCAACGATAAGTGGTGCGAAAATCAGATAGGATTTTTCTTTATTTTTTTGTAATACCCTATCGAACTTTGAATGCCTTTTTTTTAAACACAAATTACGCTTATCGATAACACGTATAACAATTAATCTCAGTGCCATACTCTCAAATGTCTTACTTGCTCTCTTGGTTCCCATTTAAGTTATCACAATGAACTGTACGGCTGAACTGGCGTTAAGTGGCTGGGCTCAAAAATTTCGTCTTCTCGAAAAACATCCTCATTCTAAATTTTAGGTTAGTGCCTTGAAGCGGTCAAAGTTTCACTTTTTCAATTGATGAAGAAGGGCACAGGTAACAGTTCATGCAATTGTCGATATCGTAAAAAAAAAATTTCGTTGTCAAATGTACCAGAAATGCATAAAACTTCAAGATCTGGTGTTACCTCGAAAAAAAAAATTCGGTAAAAAACAACTTTCTGGAACTTAGGAATTTTTGAGAAATTCTTTCACTTATCCTGTTTTTATTTTCACTTCACTGTAAATCGCGGAGCTAGAAAGTGAAATGAGTGTGAGAGTGAAATATCACCGTGAGGTGACTTCCGTAATAAACATCATAATTTTTACCACTCACAAATCAATCAATTTTTAAATTTTTCCCCATAAGCACCCATCTATAAAAAAATATTCTTCAAACCACAAACCATTTGGCAGAAATACTTCTGAATCTTATGATATACGATCCTATAGATTTCTCTAATCAACAAATTGACCATTTATTACTAGTCCGCTTAGCCATTTACGCTAAGATTATAGCACCGAAAAAGAAATATAAGCCAGCGAAGACGTACGGTCGAGGGAAGGGACCGAAATTTTTAATCGAAGACCGCGAGTATTTTTTATAACACGACATAAACATTTTCCAGCTACAGAAACATGAAGTAAAAATGCGTTTACCCAAAATTTGTCAAATTTCTCGGCTTACAGGAATTGTCCTACAACAAGTCAATTGATTTTTGGCAAACTGCAAGTCAATGTGAATGGTTTCAGAAACATGGGAGATATTCCTTAGTTGACTCTGATCCAGTGACCAAAAAGGGTATTAATAAATAACCATTGCAGCGATGTAGAAATTTGTGTAATGGTTTTCTGATAAATGATTCATGAAATTGTAACTTTGGGAGATGATTTCTGGGGAATTGACACTGTCGAAATCTCGAATATTCATGAATTTTCACTATAATATAAAAATAGCAATGATTTAATAGCATACAGAAGCCACAAACAGGAAGTTGAAAAAGTAAACTACACAGATAACTAAATATCACATAATATGATGTTTTTAGATGGATCATTTCGTTGCTTATTGTCACTTCAATTTCAAATAAACTAGAATTGATAACTTTCTATAACAAAATCAAGAGACAGTAATTGGTACAACGAACGAAAAAACCAAAAAGACAACCTAATAGAAAACACAGGAAAAGGTGAACTACGACAAACGCAAAAAGAAACCAAACAAACAATAAGTATATTTTATACAAATGTGCATTTTCTTCATTTTTTACAGATTTCTTACCGTACCAACTGCTAGGGATAGTATTTAGCATATCTGTATATTCGTCTAATACTACCAACTATCAAATAGTACCTTACGTTCTCATCTCATACACAATCGAATCGCTTAGTTTTGTTTTTCATTTTTTTTTCTCTTCAACGAAGCACACACAACCCCCGCAACCACCACAACAGGCAGAACAGAACAGCAATATTACTTTCGCTCGCTGGTGCGCATCTATCTCACTCACGAATTAAGCTATTGCTCGACTGTCCTATATATACTACTTGTTGTTAAAGTATGTTTTTAATCATAAGTCCAAGTGAAACTAAAAACTAACAGAACCAGCAAAATAAATTAGACCTCTATTATTCTGCAATTTTTTGCATATATGTGTGTGTGTGCGAACGCGCGCTGGCGTGTATCTATTCGATGCGTTTTCTTCACATTATTAGGTTATTTTTTTTTTTGTATTATAGTTTTTTATTATAGCTTTACACACATGCTTAGGTTTGCTTTCGTTAACCAAAAGGTTAATCCACCTTCAAGTTTAAAGCTGTTTTTCGTATTATAGTTAATTGTTTTTTGTTTTAGTTTACGGGTATGTTCATGATTATCCCCCGCTCTTTTGATTGGTAGCCATACGTACGTGCTATGTTGTAAAAGTAAACGAGTAGTAAGTGTGTTGGTAAACAACTAAGAGACTAACAAATCTAACGTATGCGTCGCACTAGACTAAAACTACAGCATAGCGATTCAACTCAATAGAAGTTTTTTTTTACTTGCTTTTTTGTTCAATAAACGATCATAATAGGAATATTACTTATAGCAATATGATAAATTTCTGCCTGACTGCCTTTACGCAGCATCACCCATACGTTTCGGTTTTGACGCACTAATTACGCTTAATAACTAATTAAGATGTGTTTTTTGTTTGCTAGTCATATAGGACAATCGTCTTGAGCCTATTTTTTACAACCAGAAGATAGAGCAATTATCTTCAGTGAAGATACAACAGTTGACATGCGTTGCATCGAAAATGACATAATTTTTTTTCGGTTACAAACTAACCTTCGAAATTTTCGAATTTATTAATCAAACTTCTACAGGGAATTGTTGATTCCGCTGGGAGGAAAAAAAATCATTTACATTTTAGTCTTCGTAATCGGAACCGAAGACCGTTTCGGTAACAGTGTAAAATTTTCCAACATCGAGGGAATCGGTGAACGCTCGACGAAATAATCATCATCGGTTGTCCTTGCCAAAACCGGCGGTCACCGCGGTGGCGCCAGTGGCAACATTAGTCCCAGCAGCCGATGCATTGCCATTACTGTTTGGCTTCGACTGTTTGCCGGTGGTTGCCTCAACATTGGCACCTTTACTGCCCGCAACTGTCGAACTCTTTTCGGACTCACCTTTTTCCTTTTGCTCATTATTCTTAGTGCCACTATTACTATTACTATTGCTATTGTTGTTGTTGTTGTTGTTGCTGTTATTACCTGAAGAAGCAGTTTGCTGTGCTGCTGGTGGTGTTCCCGTACCGGGAACGGGACTTGCTCCTGATCCACCACCATTTAGGGGGGACTTTTTACTATCGCCCTCCGGAGTCTCCCCTGTGGCAACACTTGCCGAACCGGTTGAATCGCTTCGTTTCTCTTCCTTACTGATACCGTCTGCTTTCGGGGAAGAACCGGCTTTCAGTTCTTCCGCAATTGTGGTTGCGTTCACCGTACCACCGACGGTTGGCATTGTTCCATTACTTTCCGGGTCCGGTTTACCACCAGCCGGAGAAGTTCGTTCTTCTGCGGGGTTTAATTTTAATTCGGAAGCTACTGTAGCAGGAGCTTTGATTAGAATGGAACTATCTAACGATTGTTGTTGTTGTGGTTGCTGTGGTTGTTGGGTAGGAGATCCACCCGCTCCTCCTTGCTGTTTGTGCGAGTTCATCGAAGCTGGCACGGAAGCCAAGGTGGCCGATTGTGGTGAATCCTGACGATGGAGGTGCGGATGGGGATGATGGTTGCTGTTAATACTAGCGATATTTGTACTATTTACAGACGGGTTTGGCGGTCCGGCTGGCGAAAGTGTAGCCGTCGGACGGGGAGGAACTGTAGCTGATGTGGCCGCGACACCGGAACTAGAGCCCGAATTGGATGTAGTGGGAGGAGTCGCTGCTGTCGTTCGACTGTTGTTGGCAATCGGTTTGTTGCTCAGCGAAAGAGGACTGCCGGTGTTTATGCCGGACATTGACATCGATACCGATGGGGACGAATAATACGGGTGCGAGTGAGAATGATGGGGAGGAAGACCAGCGCTGCTACTGATCGTTGGCAGCGAGTGAGCTCCAGAAGCGTTCTGCTGGTGAGATTTGGTCGAAAGGGACAGCGGTGCTGAGTTCAGCTGCTGAGAGGCTGATGAGATGGAAGGGGAAGGAACTGCCGATAGATTGAGGGAACCGTGAGCCGGTGGAGGAATGTGACCCAGGCTTAGGTTTTGCGCTGCTGCCAATCCAGAGTGAGACAGATTGAGACTGCTCATGTGGTAGCTGGAACTGATCGACGATGGTGGCAGATTATGACTGTGGCTGTACACGGCCAGACTAGTCGGTATCGATGGATGTCCTCCCAGACTGGTCGGGGGAGGATGTGTTAGGTTCATCGAGGATGATGGCGGCGGTTGTGGCACTTGTGGTAGTCCTAAACCCATTCCTAAGCTTAATGACGGGTGCAGCGCATGGTGGGGCGATGGGAGACCTTGCATCGACAATGGTCCTTGTGGTCGCATTGGCAATCCTAGCGGCGATGGTAAACCCGCCGCAAGACCAATCGGGAAGAACGGCCTTTGCAGTGAATGATGCATCATGTGTTGTGATGCTGCTATCATTCTTTCCCGCTCTCGTTCGCGTTCGCGTTCCCGTTCTCTCCTTTCTCGTTCCTCCTTCTCACGCATTTCCCGTTCTCTTTGTTCTTTTTCGCGTTGTTCCTTCTCTCGTCGTTCGCGTTCCTCTTTCTCTCGTTGCTCCTTCTCACGCTGTTCACGTTCCCGCTGTTCCCTTAGTTCTTTCTCACGCTCCATCGCCTCGCGTGCTTCACGAGCTCGCTCTTCTTCCCGTATCCGTGCTCGTCTTTCTTCTTCGAGTTTCATGTGCTCATGAATACTCTGCGGTCCAATCCCCATTCCTGGAATCATTCCGCCGTATATACTGGGCGGATAAGGAAGTGCCGAGTAAAGGGGATGAGATGCGGCAGCCGCTGCTACAGCTGCAGCAGAATGATTCCGTAGCATCTGGAAACGGGGATCGAGATAGATTGCCGGATCGTGGTATGCCAGAGCGGCTGGATTAAACAGGTTGCCTAGTAGAATGGAAAAAAAGTTATTGAAATTGCAAGTTAAAGTTATTGTTTGGCGAAGTTGTACGTACCTGGAGGCAGTCCGGGAATGGATCCAAACCCACCGTACGCATCCATCGGAAATGATCCTGCAGGATGAGCCATCCGTTCGTCCGATCTGTATGGTTGGAAACCACTTCGGGCCAACAGTTCGGATGGGATCGCACCGGAGCTTGGAGGATTTAAACGTTGCATCTGTAAAAAGTAAATGATTAGAGATTCACTTAGATGAGGGGTTGAATGCTGTGTTTTACCTTTTCCGGTGGTTGTGGCGATGAGCGCTTCTTTGGATCGCCACCTCTAGAAACATCGGCACTTCGGACCCGGCTTTCGGATAGTACACTTCCTCGCGAATCGCTCATATCTCGAACATCCACCTGCCGGCGGTCCATAGAATTTCCCACCGGGTTACCCCGGCTATCTGAATTGGAACGATCCGAAACTCCTCCGCCACCACGATCGCCTCGTCCTCCTCCGCCACCTGCTCCTGCTTCGTCGTCTTTTACGTCTGCTTGCTTGGCCAGATTACATAGCGCTGCTGCGAAGGGACCTCGCCCACTGCCGCTGTTGGCCGCCGCCGCCGATGCACTCTGAACCGCGGCTGAATTCGGCGATGGCTGAACGACTCCGACCGGTGTACTGTGCTGGACTGCTCCAGGTGGAATCGACCCGGCCGTCGGAGGAAGGTGATTCGAACCGACAATGTGATTCGAGTGCGGCGATACGGAAGACGGATGATGCATCGATAATTGGGATGAAGGAACTGGTGGTGCTGGACTGCTGACTGGACGCTTCTGCGCTAGTTTGGTTGGTACTGCAAATGGAAAAGACAGAAAAATTATGAACTATCATCAGGATAATTGCTTTGTGCTTGTTATATCGAACGAATAGATCTGCTAACGACTTTGTCACGAAAACTAACTAAATCCAATCATTATTTGTGCCGTGTCAAATAAATGTTATGTGAAGAAAAAAAAAAAAATAAATCCAATCATTTAGATCTTCTAATGAATATTCCCTTCACCGACTTCGGACTAAATCCGGCAAATTGCTGCGAACTAAATTATGTCATTATAGTAACTCGTATTCCACCAGCCGTCGCCCACAGAGAACATCGCGTGTAGCATAAATTAGTGCTCGCAAATCGATTTGTCACCCATTCTGTGTACAGGAGAAGTTCAACAACGGACGACGACGTGGGGGCACACAAATAGAGCTTTTGTGTCCTCGGGAAAATAGCATTACATGCTAAACACAGTGTAACTGATTCGGGAGGAGCGGTAAAAGGACTAACGGGGACGGGCCACGAAACAACGAATGAATAGCACCGTGTTTGAGTAGTGCATGGCATACATCATCATTATCCAATCCTCGTCGTATTTCACCGTATTATTCTGATCACGCAAACGAATGCGCTTTGCACTGGCTGAGATGTTAGTTAATGGTTGGTGGTGCTGCTGCAGCAGGACCTGCGTTTTGTGCCGCAGGTAAGGATAATTTTAAGTAAGCCTAACACTGCACGAGTAAGCGACGAGGCAGGTTGAGCTGAATGAGGGAAAATTAATCCGCTACAGTAATTCAGGTTTAATAATATTGTCTTGTTTGCTCGCCCACTTGCAGATGGTGTTTATTATATTGCACGAGTAACACAGTGGCCATGAAGGATTGTAGGTTGGGGTAGGCAAAAATGGTGTAGGTGCTTCAGCCAGAAAAACTATCGGGGAAAAAAAAGTTTTCCATGTTATGTTATTAAAACGTCTTTCTATTATAAAGCTTCTTGATGCGTTTCAAATCAATTTCTGAAACGATAGCAATGTCGACTCCGGAAATATCCACGTTGTGTGGTTTGCGGCCTTTTCAGGTTGGAACATGGAATTCTAAATGGCGTCTGGGGTTGATTTCCAGCCTCTTTACGTTCAAAACAGGCTCTACACTGGCAATATTCGCATAACAGTCCTATGTAAAACTTTGCTGTTTTCTAGTTTTTTTTTGGCGAAAATGAGTCTATTTTTGCTCTTGGAGGATTTCCGATAAAAATGTGAGATTTGTTCCACACCCACACAACTCCGATTTTTTTTTTTGTTTTCTGGATAACTACGTCCTAACTATTATTGTGACTAGATTCTCATTGGCATAAAATCTCTACTCGAAATCATTTTCAATGAAGTTTTGAGCAATGTTCTATCGAATCTTGCTAAGGCATCAACCATAAATTACGAAATAATAATTTAAGGTTATCAGAAGAAATTTATACTTATACTGTTAACATGTGGACGGACACATTTTCCTTAAAATCCTTTTCGGAATTATCCTCTTCAATGCAAAAAATCTTAAACAACTGAAGAACAGACACATTTTCGAGCACAATTACCAGTCTTGATGTTATTTTTTAGTAAAAACACATGTTTTTTGAGTTTTTCTAACGAAAAATTTGTTCCTAATGAAGTGTACAGATTCGTAAAAAAATTTCAATTAGAACAACAATACTCTTGAAAAATAATTATTCTATCGAAAAACATTCAATCGCGTTTTTTCTCGACTGCTTTAATTTTCGACATAGGACTTTTATACTAATAACACTAAATTTATCTAGTTGGGAATCGAGTTTTGACACTTAACGTTCAATGCTTTTAACGTTTGCATTAAAGAAATGAACTTTTTTTTTGGAGGATGATAAAAAAACTAAGACCGATAATTGAGTTCGATAAATTTTCCATGGAAGGTAACTGTATCAGCTTACTTGCAAAAAAATCTTCGCTCTTGTGAGCGGCCTTCTGTCAGTAAACCCGAACATTCGCGTTTTTGAGTCCTTTAACCGTTTTATTTAGCAATTCCTCCTCAGTTTTTATGACAAAATTTTTGAAGTAGATCTTACGCTTCAAGTTTGCCCAGAAATTCTTGAAGGGACGCATCTTCTCTGACGATCGCTTCGAGTAGTGGGCCGACGACAGAAGACGGGCTTTTAGATTCCCTTCTCGCTGATTGTCAGCCACAGCAGCACCTTCTTGGGGAACTTGGTGTGTGAAGTGAACTTCACCTCGGAGCTCACTTCCTCTGTGGGGGAAGTAAAATATGAAATGCCCTGCCAGTCGTTGCCATTCGGGATGAAATAGGTCTCGTTATCCATCACCACCGCCACGTCGCGATTCGCCGAGAAAAACGAATTGGTCATCGTATTTAGCCGGCGCCGCTGCGTCAAAACCTGTAGCACCGAGACCAGTGGACGGGACTGCCGATTCATGACTGACATGTATGTCCATGTTCGCCAGGTACTTTTTCACTGTTTGGCCGGTTAGGCCGACCTCCCGGCCAAGCTCACGCAGCGATGTAGCCACTTTTACCTCGTTCTTCCACTTCAGCATCCTTTGGAGCTTCTTGTCGCTCAGGGTCGTCGGCCGTCCAGTAGTGCCAAGATGTTGTAAATGCCGAAACGGGCATATTCGGCGTCCACAAAATGCCGCACGATGTCCGTTTTCGATGCGGTGTTGTACCGTTCCTTAAACGCGCAAATTTCTGAACAGACAGCTTCACTGCAACAACCTTTTTAAAAATGACGTCTGGAGTCGATATGGTAAAATGGCAATATGTATGGCAATAGGTATTTGGTGATTTTTTACCGTTTTCCAGGAACCGGAAGTCTCCATTTTAAAGGTAAAAATGGCGTCCGGAGTTGATTTGCGATTGCTGGGCCTCATTTCGAATCCGGAAGTACCCATGTTGGGTGGTATTCGGCCATTTTGGGATGTTTTCCGTAAACCGAAAGCCACCATCTTGAATTTCAAAATGGCGTCTCTGATATCATGTCGATTGTGCCATTTAGGTTAGAACATATAATTCAAAATGGCGTCTAAAGTGGATTCCCGGCCTCCACAGATCATCCCGGTACTTGACCTTATTTTTAGTTTTGATCGAATTGTACGATCAAAATAGGCTCTACACTGTCGCTACTCGCATAACACTCCTATGCACAATTTGGGTGTTTTCTAGTTTTTTTTTGCGGAAATAAGTCTATTTTAGCATGCTCTTGAAGAATTTCTAACAAAAATGTAAGGTAACAAACACAACACTAATTTTTTTTTTGTTCTCAATTTCAATGAAGTTCTAAGTGAAATAGCTTTTTTTTATATAAACCCTCTAGTGCCCAAATTAATTTCTAGACGGACTTCGAAAAAATTACTATGCAGCTTTATAAACATTTTTTAAGTTCTTATTGTAGCTTTTTCGAGGTTCAACTGATGACCGTCTAAAGGCGGCACTGGGCACTAGAGGGTTAAGTATCCATTTAATCGATTCAACAATATTTAATCGAATCGTGCCAAGGCATCAACCATAAATTATGAAATAATAATTAAAGGTTATTAGAAGAAATTTATACTCCATTTTGTAGCTTGATGGTTGGCAAATGGTTGGACACGTGTAACTTGAGACCCTAATGTGGTCATTCAGTGTATCCCGCCAGATACATCTAAAATTGCAGCCCCATCTGCAGAATGTAGGCAAGGTTACATATTTAATTTTGGGGTGTCAATTCCATCCAATTGGCCACGTACCGATAACTCGTTCCACAAGTACAATTTTGAAATATGATGTACGACAAACTTGCAGTGCATGAATAATGCTACAAGTTTGTCGAAAAAATCAGTGCTCTGAGAGCCAATATTCAGTGGGATATTCAGCCAATATTCGCGGTGAACATAAAAATATTCACCGCGAATATTGGCTGAATATTGAACTGAATTTGGGCTTTCACACTTCAGGTATTAGAGTTACAGCATTGCACTATTCGACCAACTTTTAGTACTACTTAGGGACTACAAGTTTGTCACACATTGTTTCTCAAAATTGTACTTGTGGAGCGAGCTATCGGCACGCGGCGAAAAAGCACCTTAAAATTGAATATGCAACCTTGAATGTAGGTATCGCGACCCTGGTAAGGTAGCATACCGAAACCTTTTTTTCAACCACGAACAACGAAATTAGCAATTAGTTGTAGCTCGATAGCAACTATATAACCGAACTGAATGAAGCGTATGCGTAGTCCAGGTTTGCATTGAAAAAATGGACTTTTTTTGGATGATGATTAAAAAAACTTACTCGCAAAAAAATCTACACCCTTGCGAGTGGTCCGTAACAATCGCCGTAAACAACACGCGTGTAGGCATGTTATTGAGTTCTTCGTTTGTTTAATTTATCAATTCCTTCTTAGTTTTTGCGACAAAATTGCTGAAGTAGATTTTACTTTTCAAGTTTGCCCAAAAATTCTTGATGGTACGCAGCTGGAGAACGTTGGGCAGGTTCGCCGATTTGGGTACCAGCCGCTTCATCTTCGCCAACGATCGCTTCGAGTCGCATTCTACCAGAACACCGCGTCTTCGCCCTTTTATGATATTTCTTAATGAACGATGCAACTTCTGGTATGTACTTCGTAATGAAACTTCCCATCTTTTCCTCGGTCTTCCTCTTCAGCATCCTCGCTCAAGGTCGTCGGCTGTCCACAACCGGGTTTTCTTTCTATACTCTGATTGTTGTCCAATAGTGCCACGGTGTTGTAGATGCGTCCACAAAATGACACATGATGTCCGTTTTCGACGCGGCGAGGTGCCGTTCTTTGAACGCGCACACATCTGAACGGAGTAGCTTCACTGTTTTTGCTATTGCAGTTACATTTCGGTTTATAGAGCTGTTATTTTTTCTGCTGACTCATGGGTTACTAAGATTGATGCTGCATGGTAGTTTCGCCAGTGCGTGTGGAGGTAAATCCATGAAAAATCGGTAATTATTGTCCATCATTTAAGGAAATTTTAGTTTTAAGGGTTCCTTCGTGATCTGATAAGGGTTCGATGTCTTCAACAACTAGGAAACTTGATAGCACTCTACCGTATAAAATGCATTTTGATATACAGACACGAGGGAATTGTCACGAAGTTGTAATCTTTGTCAAATAATGAATATATGATGTAAAATATTGACTAGACGCTGAATATCTAGTTTCGGATTAAAAATGATAAATTTAGTTCAAGTTATAACTTTTAAGACAACTACAAACTTGAAGATATCTAAAGAAATAAAAATTGAAGAGTTCCGTCTGCCGGGGTGAGAGTGAGCAAAAAAAGGAAACGTTTTTGCTCCTTAGCTTGTAATGCACACATTTAGGCAATGAGTTTGATCTAAATCACCTCAATGCACACTTAAATGTTTGGTTAACGACTGCCGCAAATATGGTTAAGTTACAATAAACTATAATTTTGCTAAAATTAAATAAACTTTGGCCCAATCTCACCCCTTCTATGGGGTGAGAATGTGCCAAAAACGAAAAGTTGAATTAATTACCTGTTAAATGAACAGTTGTGTATCTACGAATAATTCACATAAATAACATGATAAAACAGTAAGTATAGGGATGATCATAAACAACGTGGACTATTAAGGGGCTTCATATGAAACTACGTTTCGTATGAATTATAGAAAAACGTATGACTGGATCAAATTGATATCTGGAGTAACCAGTTATGAGAACGCGCCTTATAGACAGTCTCTAGTGGCGTCTCCAGGTAGCTTAGAAAGGGAAAACGTTAGAACATAAAGCTTGAGAAGACTTTTCGTTTCAATTATTAGGTGTCATTGACCACTGTATATTTAATTGGAAATCTTAAAACCGCTGGAAACGTACCCACAACCCTCCTTCCTCGCTTCAAAAGTCGTCAGTTTATATAAAATAGGTGTACAGAATTTTGTTACATTCCATAAGCAATATCAGTCATTGTAAATTTCCATCTAACAGTTTTTAGCTCACTGTTCTCAAGCTTCAAGACATTATTTCAAGTAATACCATAGCTAGACAACATACTTTATGTAAACAATGCAAGTATTTTGGTGTATAGTGATACAATTTTGTCGTGAATGTGAATTCCGCACACTGTACCGTTCATTATAGCTTGGCACAATCTCACCCCAGAAGAGCTCGAAAAAAATTACAATGTGGAAAAACATTATTTCCTGAGCCAACACAGGTTCAATGCATAATATTTCTTCAACACATTGGAGACGACATCCTAACGTACCAAATGAGCAGTAAGTTGGTGTAATTTCTTGAGCGGGTTGGTTGCCCTGGGGCATTTTTGGATAACGTTATTTGCGCATGTTTTTCACCCTGTGCTTTGAAACATTATTTAAGTGGAACAGTTCACTGATATTATCTATATTCCATTTAAAATTGTGAATAAATATGTCACGTTTCATAAAGTATTGAATTTGAGGTATTAGGTTCAAGAAATATTAAGTAATTTAACATACAAACATTTCCCGTTTTAGCTCAATTTCACCCCCGTGGCTTAATCTCACCCCGGCAGACGGTTCTATTGAATTTAAGTTTCAGAAGAACTGGAAATATGAAAAAGTGAAATCCTCTTTTAAAAAATCTGAGAAATGTTAACACGTTAAAACATTCAAATGATTCACTTGTAGCCAAAAGTTTTTGAAGAAAAAAATGCATTCAAAAATCTACCAATTTTAAGAAACTCTATAAGTTTTCAAAATTTGCGACGTCCATAAAATTCACTGAATCAGGTATAATTCTACATTCTCTAGAAATCTGATAAGTTCATAAGAAGGCTAGGAAAACCAGAAAGTTGACCAGTCCCTGCACGCAAAAGTTGGATGGTGCGAAACCACAAAAAAACATTAAGTTTGTTCAAAACATTTTACATTCAACTATGACTCTGGTTTTATTCAGATGCATTTGGTTCCACGTTACTGGTAGCAGCTTCACATCACGATTTTTGTGTATGGTTATGATAAATTCTGATATTCTGATTCCCATCAATGAATTTATTCTACAAATTGTTTGATTGAGACTTGCTCTTTTGTGTGTTGAATATACTAAAAATCCTCGAATTCTAATCAATTCAAGTGCCTAATTCAAAAAGGTTGAGAAAATTACGAATTAGAGATTTGAGTCGAGATTTGAAAAGGTGCTGCGTTTTGAGCTGGAAATACTCTTAAAATAATCTTCCACTGAAATTTCGAGGTGAAATCAATTTCGAACACGTTTTTCGCGCGACGAACAATTTAGATTCTGCTCTATTTTGCAAATATTGAACTGTTAGGTTTTGGAAACACCTTTTCATACGAGACTTCAACTTGATTCACTCTTCAGACATCATTCTAGAAGAGGTAAGAAGAGCAAAGACCATTATTTGTGAGACACATCAATTACATTTTTTTTCTAGCAAAGATAAAACAATCTCGTAGTCACGCAATAAAAAGACCTTGGAATGCGTTTTTCATTCGTCATAACCTTCTGCAAATGGCTCGTTACAACACACATTCCAAATAATGGTGCTATATTTATCTCCCCTGCTTGCTTTACAAAGAGTGTCTTCCCTTCGGAGGGTATGGATGCTGTGATGCCTCTGGCATGTCTTCACCCGTACTTCCACGCACTTCTGCGATATTTCATGTGCGTAAAGAAACACAGTATTACACATTCTGGTCGGAAAGTTTGTCATTCATTCATACAGAGCTCCGCGTACAACTCGGCATCGTTACTCTACGCTCAGCAGTCGTGGAGAGTAACTTTATCCTAGCCGCATCGTAATCGTTTCGTGTGTTTCAATCCGTTTACCCGTAGTCAAAACAATTAATTCCTCTCTAATACTTGTCACTTACTCGACAAAACTGGCTGGCTGGCTTTCGGGGAAGAAGTCGTCTTCGTTTCGAAGGAGGAGGAGGAGGAAAAAATGGCAGGCAGACTGGCAGAGAATGGTGTGAATGACGGCAAAAGAATGTGACTCTGGAATGGCGAAAATTTCTAAGCTCAGTTAGTGAGAAAATGTTAGTCGAAGAATTTCAAACATTTTCGGGCAGCGAAAAGGAACGCTTTGAGATGCTTGCCTGTTGGAAGGTGTCTACCAACTCTTAGAATTGCTGCTGCATCCATCCGTTCGATAGGGAAGGAGTTTTCGGGATGAATGCTTTGCTTATCTGTTGAGGAAATAGTAAGGTGTTTGTTTGGAATGTGCTTTCTGTTAGCTACACAGCAGTTGGAAAATTCCAGCATACTATCGCTTCGACTGGTTTTATTATTACTAGAAATAGGAAAATAACGTGGTTAGAGAGGGAGATACGTCAACATGTTATTAATAACTGTTTTCACATGCTGCTAAAGCGGTTATTAATAACCCACTACGAATTATACTGCACATACAACTCCAATTATCGCCATCATCAAACAAATCTGTATAGAAACCGGTGAATAAAACCACCAACGTTGCTGTGGCATTCGAGCTTGATCCGGTGTGAGCGGATTACTGCAAAATGTGGCCATTTCCGTCGGCTAGGAAATGAGATGAAAATCGGCTTTATTCAATTGCTTGTTCATCGGATGCGGGACGCAAGGGATGGTGCGGGCCAGCCACTGTGTGATGCGAATACGCAATTGAGTAAATTTTCCTCTCGACCATTTAAAAGCGTATCAATCAGCAGCAGCAGCCATTGATCCGTGCTAATGGGGCGGAAAATGATATACAGCTTGAATGCGAAATCAGCGACTGCTAATTAATTAATCAGTGCGATAATAACAGCAACCGAAGTAGAGCAGGGTGGTGCCGTGGAGAATTGCCCCCGCCGTAGTGCTTTGTTAACAAATAGGTGTGAAATGTTATTTCAGTCTAACTATGTGAATATATAGCTGGCCGGAACACAGTGAAGCGACTCACTAAAAATGTTGGCTAAGTAAAAAAAACTTTAAAATTGATTTTTACTCAATGACCAACAATTCCCTACTGTGCGAGGGGTGGGGGCAAAAGTGGGAGTATATTTTTAAAACCGCAACGTGCTACTAGCTCATCATTCTCAAACACTTCTGTGCTTTATAGTGTGATACACTCGAAGGAACACATTATTTTTACATTTTATTACGTTGTTTATTTTCTGAAATTGATTTTTTAGATCGTTCTAACACTTAAACAGAACGAAGACAACCGGTTGCTATACAATATCACTTTCACATCAACGACAAAAAAATGCTGCATTAATCCAGTCTCCCTACATTTTTCTTCGGTTTCAGTTTATATTTTCCACTGCATTAAGCCCTCCGGATGCGATGTCAATATAATAGGTTCAGCAACACCGCCGAACCCAATTATCCGGTGGCGTGCCACCCATATTATTACCCAAATACACCCGGGAACCGGCGCTCGCGGTAAAGCGATACGGGTTCAAATCTCGCTCCGTTTCGGTACACGCCTTCACCACCCAGCAAACGACGCGACGCACGGTCGACTGGCGCGTGATCTCACCCCGAACGGAGCACACTCACTAAAAGTGAGGGCGCTAAACGATAAATGTGCGGGGCCAAATGTGACAAATTACTGCATGAGCACGACGCACATGCTGCCGCCGGCGGCTGTGACGG
Organism: Wyeomyia smithii; assembly: GCF_029784165.1. Lineage (NCBI taxonomy): Eukaryota > Metazoa > Arthropoda > Insecta > Diptera > Culicidae > Wyeomyia > Wyeomyia smithii. The sequence continues at coordinate 269,103,495 of NC_073696.1, read as the reverse complement.
CCACTAGCTATTCTGGTGCTGATCCAGAAAAAAAAAACGCCGTTGATGGGATCATAAACGATCCCACATGTATGTGTGCCCCATAAGTCACAACACAGTTGTGACAAGCTGCTAAATGTCTCTGGTCGCATTTCTATTAATATTTTTCTTGTCGGACAAACTGTTTTACAGTTTGGTAAAAAACGATTTCATGTTCAAAGTCGAAACATAATCGACGTTTTTTAAGGAAGACCCATACTTCCTACCATCATCATCTTATGGATGCTCGATGGACTGTTTGGGTAAACAAAAATCCAAGAAGATGAACAACATTGAAAGATGAGAAAACTGTGGAAAGTGATCTCAGCTGTCATGCGTTTATAGACGGTGGGTAGTTTTTGTTTCTCGTTCCGCCCTGTTCTCGTTTATGATCTGTTTTATTTCTACTTATCCCGGCTGGTGCTGTCGCCGGAGTTTCCTATCCTGTGTTATGATATATTCTTTTGTTGGAGGTTTTTTTTTCTGCCTCCTTTGAGGATTAAAAATAGGCTCACTTTCGTGACTAATTGAGACAAAACTGCGGTACGTTTGGGTGTTTTCAGGCGAAGCAGATGATGAGGATTATTTCGGGTGGTCCTATTTTTTCAATGCGTGGAGAAAAATCGCTTGTTATTTTTTGATGTTAGATGAAAGACTATAACGCCGTGTTACATTTCAAGCTTTTTTTTTAAATATTGTAATAGTCAAAAGGGTTCCCATCGATTTTAATCAGAGCAACTTGTGGTCTTTAGACAAACTCAAACCGGAACAAAATAATTTACTAAAGTTACACAATTTAACAAACACACATTTGAACTTTAAACAGTGTGAAATTTTAAAAGAATTTTTTATGTTTCATTGAAGTTATATATGAAGTTGGTGTAAAAGCTAGCTCAAAATAGGTAGATTGTAATTAGGCTGATACAAATTTTGAATAGTTTTTATGTCCACGGTTATCAAAGTTAGCTAAGAGGAGGGCAAAAAATAAATAACACTGAGAAGAAAAAAAGAAAGAGCTTTCATAAAAAATTGTGTGCAAGTTACGACGTTTGTAACTTGCATGCAAAAGTATGTTAAAAAATATCACATTATTATTATTATTATTATTAATCATTTGGCTTGCCTTTTGCTGACACTTTCTCTGTCACTGGACTTGTTTGTGGCTAAATCAAGCATAACCGCTGTCGAAAAGTCAATAATATTAACAAAAGGGCTTGAACTTTTTTTTCTTCCTCTTCCAATTTTCAACATTTTTGAAGAGGGGGGGACATGAAATGAAAACTAAATTTGTATCGGCCTCATGAAATTGAATTTTCGCATAAGTTGAATTTATGATTGGACGATTACAAAAGACCTAACTTTTCGTGAAATGCTAAGGAGAAGAAAGGATTGGGGGATTTTAGTTCCAAAAACTGTAACCTCTAACCAAAACATTTTGACTTGGTTGATACTAAAGTATATAAACCCTGAGTTTAAAATCGATTTGGGACGTTTGTGGCTTTTAAAAATTTTTCAAAAGGAGTGGTTCTGAAAAAAATGGGCTTCAAAACCCTTCAAGTTGCTTACTTGCATAATTTGAAGTGTTCGAAAAAGGAAAAAGGAGGAAAAACAGAAAACAATTCCAAATAAGATTAGAATCATCGAGAAAAGATTTAAAGAACGTTCAAAGATAGTGAAAAATACCGACTTGCAATTCGATTCGAAAAACGCTTTGCAAGGCTTTTTAATAATAATGAAAAAAAAAACTGAATTAAGTTCTATACCACAAAATATACATCTAAACACCCAGGACAGGGGAAACATGAAATGATTTCAGATTAAGCTTAGACCACCGAAAAGCACGATCGAAAACAGAAAAGATACAAATCGGAAAAACGCTTTTGGAGAAAAATAACGTTATTGAAGGATTTCGTACCAACTCGACTGAGCACCCTCTCAGAATTGAATGAAGCTTTGTGGGTGTGTAGGCCATACTAACCTAAAAAACTTTTACATTTTTCTGGAATAACATTTGAGAAGGTCTGAAACCTTTGACCCGATAGGTTGTGGAAAGAAGAAGACTTTTAGGAAATTTTCAGAGTTATCATTTTAAGATATCGTAAAAAATGAAATTGAGGTCCCAAACTAAAACTGTCAGGAAATTTTTACGTTTTTTGCTTCTAAACTCACATACGTTTTATCGACGTAAGGTAATAACAATTGAATCCATTTTTCTTATTTTCAAATCGATCGTAAAATGCAGTTCACACCATATCTCAAAGTAACCAAACTTAGCCGTTTTTCGACAAACTTCACAAGAAAGTATTTCGCACAGCCTAACCAACCAACAGACTGCATCACTACGCAACATTTGGTCGTTGAAAAACAACATTTAAGACAAATATGTCACGACCAAAAACAGCCGAAACGTTCGACAAGATTGTCTTGCACTTCTTTTTTAAAAGCCAAAAGATAAAAAATACCCGCATAACTATTATCAGTCGTTAATTGACGATTGGTTGAAAAAACCAAAAGTGATTTAAAAAACAGTCATCTCAGCTTTATTTAAAATTAGGTTTATTCGATTCGGTTTATTTGAACGTTTCAAAATGGGCACTCTCGAGGAAAAGAAAAGTTTTCTTACAAAAATTTTCTTGAGGAAAAGAAAAGTTTCTTACAAAAATTTTCTATGTCTGTGAAACATTTAAAACGTACAACGTTAAGTTACAATTCATGTTTTATGATACTCTTGAAGGCTCTCTTAAAACTTAATTCGTACTTGTAATCTGAAATGTTACTTGGGTACGGTCGTTAAGGTGAGGAAGGATATTGTAAGGAAGAAGATGTAACAGTTGCTGTTGTCGGAGACCGGATTCACTTCTGCATCTCCACGACTGCGTAAATCTTTAGGATTTACGGTGTTTGAAAAGAAAGATAACCATCGCGGTTCTTTGAAAAGGATACATCGCGTAGTCAATCATGATATTTATCGACCGAACTAAACCTTCGTTTTTTTCGACGTGCCTAAATAAAACTTGCGACCGAGCAGCATACGGCTAGACGGCCCCCGGGAGACATGGATAACTATCTTGGTACCCCTCGCGAAGTGACTACATCGTATCGTAAAGCGGGGCGAATAGAACCAAAACTTTCAAACTTGAAAAATGCTATTAGTCTTTGATAACATTTAAAAACCATGCGAAAAAGATTTTCTTGAATAGTGACCATGGCATTCATAGGTTAGAAGCAGGGCCGGATTTAGACGCTGTGGGGCCCGGGGCAAATTTGTTTGAGGCCCTCTTTTTTTAAAAGATTTAGAGGTATCGTTCTGGAAGGTGACGAGCAAAAAAAAAAAGGTCGCCCTAGGACTAGGGGGCCCCTTCAATCGGGAGGCCCGGGACATTTGCCCCCTTTGCCCACCCTCAAATCCGGGCCTGGTTAGAAGTACTACTGTCGGTTTGCTTAAAAAAAATCGCGAAATGGAGGCTCCAGGTTTGAGCGTTCCCGAGCGCCAAAAAAATTGCCTGTAGAAGCCATTTTGTTTCACTTAGAACTTGTTCGTGTGCTGTACTGGGTCGGAAGTTAGGCATTTCAAGTTTTTACAGTGTATTTAAGGATCAACGTAAGATATTCATCACCATTTCGGACTCGATTATCCGGAACATCAATTTTTTTTTCATTCCGGATGATCGAGTTTTCCGGATAATCAAATCGTACAAAAACTACCGAAATTTTGCGATTAACGAACATAAATAAATATTTCTTTTTTTTATTTTACTTGTATGATGCAGTAGCGTAACGGCGAGGTGAAAAGGAGTAAAATCTTGAGAAGCAAAAAAAAAAATAAGTTGGTTGATTTTTTTTTTATTTTTTTTAAAGGGGGGATTTGTTAGTAGCTAAGTATTTATGATAAATATTAGTAAATAATGAGTATGTGTGTCCAATCACAAATGGTGACTTCTCAACACTGTTAGAAATTTGTAATTTTAATTGTTAGGATTTGTTTGCTTTCGCAATTAGGACTTATCATTCGTAGGGATTTATACCTACTTGTCAAAAAAGGGGAAGTAAACTTACAACTAACTTAATTGCTAACTTATTGGCTATAAAGAGAGCTTGTCGTAACAATTGAGGATTGCAACGATTTTTGTCGAAAATTGTTAATAATTTTATTTGACATAGCTTCTAATGGTTAAACACCAGTAAGTCTATGTAATTCGAGTGTACCAAACCAAGGAGGACGCTTCAAAATCATTTTCAGAATTTTATTCTGAATCCTTTGGAGCGTTTTCTTCCTTGTTGAACAGCAACTTGACCAGATCGGTACAGCATAAAGCATTGCTGGTCTAAAAATTTGTTTGTAAATCAAAAGTTTGTTCTTTAAACAAAGTTTAGAATTCCTGTTAATGAGAGGATATAAACACCTCGTATATTTGATGCACTTGGCTTGAATACTCTCAATGTGCTCTTTGAAAATAAGTTTTTTATCATAAATTAGTCCCAAGTACTTAACCTTGTCGGACCAACGTAGAATAACCCCATTCATCTTGACAACGTGATTATTGTTTGGCTTGAGGAAAGAAGCCCTAGGCTTATGCGGAAAAATTATCATTTGAGTTTTAGAAGCATTGGGAGAGATTTTCCACTTTTGCAAGTAGGAAGAAAAAATATCTAAACTTTTCTGCAATCGACTGCATATGACACGAAGACTTTTTCCTTTTACGGAAATGCTTGTGTCATCGCAGAACAATGACTTTGTGCATCCTGGAGGCAAATCAGGAAGATCTGAAGTGAATATGTTGTACAGGACTGGACCCAAAACTGAACCTTGAGGTACACCAACTCTGACAGGAAATTTATCAGATTTTGAATTCTGATAGACAACCTGCAGAGTTCGATCAGTAAGATAATTTTTTAAAATTTTGATTGGGAAAATTGGAAAATTTAAAGTTTGCAATTTCGCAATCAAACCTTTATGCCAAACACTGTCGAATGCTTTTTCTATGTCTAAAAGAGCAGCTCCAGTGGAATAACTTCAGATTTGTTAGCTCGTATCATATTAGTAACTCTGAGCAATTGATGAGTTGTGGAATGCCCATGGCGAAATCCAAACTGTTCATTTGCAAAAAATGAATTTTCGTTGATGTGTGACATCATTCTGTTAAGAATAATTCTCTCAAACAGTTTACTTATTGAAGAAAGCAAACTGATTGGTCCCGAGCGGGGGCCTAGTGTGTTGGTAACGTCTCCGCCAACCACGCTCGACGCCTGGGTTCGAATCCCACCGCCGACGTAGGTGTCGATGGTTGTGAGGTGGCGTGATCCACTCACAACCAACCCAACTGGTCTAGATTCAATCCTAGCCGACACCGGGAGATTTTCTGAGGCGAAAAATCTCTGGGATCACGCCTTCCATCGCATGAGGAAGTAAAGCCGTTGGCGCCGGTCCGTTAATAAACGGGTCGTGAGTTAGGGTCCTGGGTGTGGAGTCGCCTCCCTGGGCGTCGGTGATTGGCCACAACTGATTGGCGGAACTAGACCGACGGAAAATAAGCGAGAATAAAAAAAAAACTGATTGGTCGATAACTTGAAACTTCAGCTGGGTTCTTATCCGGTTTTAAAATTGGAGTTATTTTTGCATTTTTCCATAATTTGGGAAAATGTGCAATTTTGAAGCAGCAATTGAAAATTTTCACTAAAAATTCCATTGTGCTCTCAGGGAGATGTTTGATTAGTATATTGAAGATTCCATCGTCACCAGGTGCTTTCATATTTTTGAAATTTTTAATAATTGATTTAATCTCATTCAAGTTAGTTTCAATTATTTCTGCAGGTAAAAAATTCTGGGAAAAAATTAAATCAAATTGACGTGTGACTTCATTTTCAATTGGACTCACAAAATTCAAATTTGAGTTATGAACACTCTCAAACTGCTGAGCAAGTCTTTGAGCCTTTTGTTCATTGAATACAAGAAAACGTTCACCATCTTTTAAAACTGGAATAGGCTTTGAAGGTTTCTTAAGAATCTTCGACAGCTTCCAAAAAGGTTTTGAATATGGTTTCAATTTTTCAACTTTAGTCTCAAAATTTTGATTTCTCAGAAGAGTAAATCTACGTTTAATCTCTTTCTGTAAATCTTTATAAATAGTTTCAAAAACAGGGTCACGAGAACGTTGATATTGACGTCTGCGGACATTTTTCAAACGAATTAGAAGTTGAAGATTTTCGTCAATTATTGGTGAATCAAATTTCATTTGAGCCTTTGGAACAGAATAATTCCTGGCATCAACAATTGCACATTTTTATGCTTCCAAAGCGGAATCAATTTTCACTTCGTTTTGCAAATCAAGCTCATTATTGAAATTTCTCTCAATATGAGTTTTGTATCTTTCCCAATTAGCTTTGTTATAATTAAAAACAGAGCTCATAGGGTTTAAAACTGATTCATGTGATAAAGAAAAAGTTATTGGAAGATGGTCAGAATCAAAGTCAGCATGTGTGATCAAATCACTACATACATGACTTTGATCTGTAAGCACCAAATCAATTGTTGAAGGGTTTCTTACAGAAGAAAAGCATGTAGGACTATTCGGAGACAAAATAGAATAGTATCCTGAAGAACAATCATTGAATAAAATTTTGCCATTGGAATTACTTTGAGAATTATTCCATGAACGATGTTTGGCGTTAAAATCGCCGATTATAAAAAATTTTGAACGATTTCTGGTGAGTTTTTGTAAATCACCTTTAAAATAATTTTTGTGCTCGCGTGTGCATTGAAATGGTAAATATGCTGCGGCAATAAATAAAATCCCAAGTTCAGTTTGAACTTCAATTCCCAAAGTTTCAATAACTTTCGTGTCAAGATGGGGAAGAGCACGATGTTTGATTCGGCGATGAATAACAATTGCAACTCCACCGCCGGAACCCTGAATCCTATCATATCTATGAACCACGTAATTGGGAAAAATGTTTCAGTAATAATTGCAATATGCACATTATTTACTGTTAAAAAATTAAAAAGCTCATTCTCATTGGCCTTCAATGAGCGAGCATTCCAATTTAATATTTTAATTGTTTTATTTAAAATCATTGCTAAATTTTAAATTAGAAACAATTTTAATAGTAAAATTTGTGCCTATTTGAATGGCTTCAAACATTGATTTTGCCTGCTACATGGCGTTCATAAGATCGAACATTGCCTGTTGCAAAAAAGAAAGTTTACCTGCCGTAATAGGCCCCAGGCAGTTGACATTAGAAAAAATATTTTCGGCAGCAATATTAGCTGGAGTAATAGGTGTACAATTATTTTCTAGCGTGTTTTGCTTACCCATAACAACGGTCATTTTCGAACTACCAACACTAGGCGGTATAATGTTCGAACTACCTGTAACCTGTGCATATGTTAAACGGGTATGCAAAGGAGTAGGTAAACTATGCGTCACTGGTACGCTTGGAGAATTTTGTTTTGAATTTTGTTTACCTTGCCTTGCCTTAACAATTGCTAAACGGGCTGGGCATTGATAAAAATTCGACATATGGTTGCCGTTACAATTCGCACAGCGAAAATTTTTACTCTCTTTCACGGGACATGTGTCCTTTATGTGAGAAGATTGACTCCACAAATGAGGCATTTTTGGTCCATGTTACAAAACTTTGAACCATGGCCATAACGTTGGCAAACACGGCATTGGGTGATATGCTTTTCACCTCCGCCAAACTTTCGATATAATTCCCATTTTACACGCACGTTATATAAAGCATGTGCTTTTTCAAAAAAATTTAAGTTATTAACCTCACTGCGGTTAAAATGAATTAAATAATTTACAAGGGAAATTCCAGTTCGCTGACTGTTTTCGCCTCCTGATTTTTGTTTTATCAGAATTACTTGGGTAGGGGCTACACCAAGTAATTCTGTCAAAGTAATTTTGATCTCATCAACGGTTTGATCGTTGGTGAGACCTTTCAATACGACCTTGAACGGCTTGGCGCTCTTCGTATCATATGTAAAAAATTTATACATCTTTTCAGTTAAATACTGAATAAGACGATTCCAATCTTTCAATGTTTGGGCCAGTAAACGGCATTCGCCTCTTCGGCCAATTCGATAAGTAACTTTGACGTCGGAGAGAAACGTAGAAAGTTCTCTTTTAAAAATATTAAATTCAGAAGCAATAGTTACCACACTAGGAGGAACTTTCTCCTTTTTTACAGAAATTTCACTTTGAATAGTTTTACTTTCGAACATTTCAATTTCGCCGGCTTCTTGCTCAGGCAGAATATCATATAAATTTTCACTGCATAAGCTAGTTTCAGAAAGAGATGCCTCTCTTTTCCTCCCCGTAGCGATGCGTGGTTTTTTTTTCGTCCTGCCATTTCAGGTGATACGAAAAAAGTTCAAAAATAATATCAAATTGCAAGTATTGAGAAAGAAAGAAATAGGTAGTCTTGAGAAAGACTGATGTAAGTTAACTTCCAGGTAATCTTTAAAAGACACACTGACAAAACACAAACTTTGAAGCTATAGGCAGTCAAAGACCAGTCCACAAGCAACCGAAAATACGTCTGATCTGTCGGGCAGCTCAAGACGCACTGATGGACATTGATTATTTTCACTTAATTCGAACATGTCCCAAACATGCCGGAAGTGACTTAAATGGTAACAAATATGCCAGAAGGGATGGTAAAGGCAAAATTACGGGATAAAAATTGAAAACGGACGCCAAAAAATAAAATTCCGGATAATCGAGTCCGACCTGTATTTATGTTTTATGGAAAACTGTCGGTTCGCAGATTTAAAGAGTTAGGACCAGTATTATTGAAAAAATACTTTAAAATCGGTTAAAAAAAATTATCGAAGAGCGCTTCTGAGACAAAAAGTAATAAATGATGTCAAATTTAGCTCAGAACCGCTGAAGGGCCAGTAAGAAATAAAAAAGATAATGATAGCAAAACAAGGACAAAGTCGCCGAAAAATGCTAAAATTCTACCATTAAATTCTTACAAAGAAGAAAAATCTAGTTCTATTCAGCTGAGGAGCTCTTCTAAATGATTTCGAAGAGAAAAAAAAAAGTTTCCATGGATGAGGTAAAATTTTCCGAAAACGCTTTTGAAAGTCAGAAAGAGCCAACGAAATACAAATTATGCTTTTTATTTTAACGGAGCTCAAAATCACCGGAACACGTTTTTGACGATCAATTAGGTTTAAGAAGGAAATTATCCTAAATTTGTCTTGGAGACTGGAAAAGTTCAAACTGAGAGTTGCCGTAAAATCCTTCTGAAGGCCAATGAAGTTGAATAAGAAAATGATCCCAGAATCCCAGTAAAAGCGCAAAAAATATCGATTAGCAAAACAAGCCGGTCAGACAACGATTGCGAAAGCTGTACGTGAAGATGCTGACTAAGTTTGACAGGCTTTGAACAGCTTCCAGGGCAGGAATATCATATGGCAATTAGAAGAGGAAACGTAACAGGCCTTCGTGGGGGTTCCTGTGGTTTGAAGAGCAACATTTTCATCACAAATGGTTTCGTCAACCTGGATATTAATGTGCAAGAGTACTTGAAAAAACTTCTGTTGCCTTTTCTCAAGCAAGTAGGTTGTTTCGTTCTGTATTGGCCGGATTGGTATCTTGCCATTACGGAAAAAGAGCCATGGAATGGTATGCCGCGAGCAACGTCTAGGTGGTGCCAAAGGACATGAACCCTTCCAGCACACCAGAGCTCCGCCCTATAGGAAAATATTGGACTGTCGTCAAGTGGAAACACAAGAAGACACGAAAGAAACTGGCATTCTGCGACGAATTGACCAAGAAGGCTGTACATGACTTGATGGAAAGACAAAGGTCTGGCAATTCGCATTCACGTTATAAGGAAGCTTGAGTCAATATTTTTTCTTTATTCTGTACGAATTGACAAATTGACAAAGAAACATGATTCGATTTTTTAAATAAAAAAATATCGATTTACACACATTTTTGTTCAACCAATTTTGACACTTTCTTAACTCCGGATCGCAAAAACCCAAATACGACAATTGGTCTTATTCTTATATTAAGGAAAGCACGATACGGCCGTGAACAAGAATAAGTGCGAGTAATGTGGAATCAACATTGAAGTTTCCGCAAAACAATTCTGAAAACATAATCATAATCATTGGAAAACTTTTCTAGAAGCCAATGAATTTTTAAGATAATTTTTAATTTACCTTTTCGTGTACTGTAGTTGGTACACAATAATTGATTATCGGCTTAGTTCATAAATCCCAGAATTTCAAACGAAGTTATTTTTTTGTCCCAACGTTTCTGCACTTGTTGGTGACTTCATCAGGGGAAAAATAGTAGTTATCGAACTACGCCATGTGGTTGCATCTATAGGTCAGTGGTCAATAATTTCAAATTTTCGTAGACATTTCACTAGTAGGTTCTAAATAAGTTATATGAACATGATAAACTAGCTTAAAAGAAAAATGTGGAAAGAATAGAAAAAAATTAAGGACTTAAAATTGATGTCAATTACATTTGCCACATGGAAGAATTGCAATTACCTTCCCCGATTTGGAAAAAATCCCTTTCTTCTCGAGTGAAGCAAATTTTAAAGCATTAACATGCCTGCTAAAAGAGATCGAGGGAATCACGATAGTTTAAACTGTCTACAATAGAACCTGGAATAACTTTGACATCTTTGGAAAGTAAGCATAACAGAAACGGGCCAAGGCTGCTTCTTTGAGGTCGAACTAAAATCCACTCGGGCGTATAACCATAGTTTTTCACACAATTTAGTAACTGGAATTGCAAATAAATTTCTCCACAAAATTTGTTCCGATTCCGTGTTAAAGAAAAAACTTCTTTTGACGAACAGAATTCTCATTCATCTGAAGATGCATTGTACAATATTCCACTCAAATAACATCCAACGAACTAAAGTAAAGGCAAGATCAAACAAACTCGAAGAAACTTCACAACAATGAGACAGACGCTGAAGTGCACAGCAGCAGCAGCAAAGTCATTTTACATAAGCGCTTAAAACTTTTATCGTTTGTGACCCACTTTGACAAAGCACACTGTTCAGAGAGCTGGCAAATGATGCGGGGAAAAATCAGCAACTGCTACCGGTCGTCCGTGTGTGTTTGTTTGTTGGATATTATTTCAGCAGTAAAATGAAATGAGAAATTGCTGTTATTTTTCGCACTTACGGAAAATGTTGACTCGCGCGGCAGACCATTTTCACGTAATTGCACTAATCATGGGTACTAACAAGAGAGCCGATAATTGTACGCCATAAAAAAAGCCTGCATATAATCAACACGTCACGAAACCGTGCGGAATGTATGAATGGGGGCCGAAGGACGAAGGATCGACGGACAGAAAACAACTCGAACAAACTTAGTCAGTCGCGATTGCCCCACAGGAGGGAAAGAAGCAAATTAAAAGAACGTGTCTAATATAATATCTCGCAAGTATCGCAATAAATTGTATACACGCAACTAAAACCAACTAACGAACGGAACAGCCAGTCCTAATTCACGCGCGATAAACAAATACATGCATGGCGGCACTTTGGCTGCCCGGCGGTCGTTCTGTTGAGGGTTTTATGATGCGATGGAAGAATCACCACCATGTGGCAAATGTGATTCTCTCCATACGAATATTTTCTCGCTAGCTAGAGCTCGTGTGCGATAGTTGAAGACCAGTTCACGACCAATTGACGTTTGAATGGGGCGCACGGAATTACTCCGTGATGTATTCTTGGCTCACTGAACCCATAACTTAATCGTCAATTTTGAGCACGCTCGATTACAACCTCCTCTTCGATGCAGGGGGGCGAAAATGAATGCATTGCTAACTACTACATTGAGTTCGTATTTTGTGCTGGGGTGAACTTTTGGGTGCACAAGTTTGGTCGCAGGAAATAAATTCCGGATATTTACCAAAACATTAGCACAGCACAGTAATCGCCCCGTTGAATCAACAAACTGGCCGAGGTCTGTGTTACTTGCTTTACCGAGCGGGGAAGGGGATTGCGACTGGGAATCAGCTGACGAAAATAGCCGGCAATAAAGAAAAACCATTCCTTTTAGTACACACCATTTATCTCGGTATGGCTCTCTGGTTGGTTCATTGAATAAATCATTGCTTTGGTCACAACACCGAGGAGGGTGGCAAGTTGGGATTTTGGTTTACATCTACTTATGCTTGGATAGAGGAAAAATGAGATCGATTTGCTGTATGAGTTCCTACAACGTTATGTCATAGTTAGTTTTGTTTGAATAACATTGGGTATTCAAAGGGTCAAAGCGGTTTTGTTTAGAGGCACTTGCACTTAACATCAAAAGTTGCCAACTGTTTATAGCCCATGACACGCCACACTCGATGTTTATTTGCGCTCAATCAAGTTTCTTCGATCTCAACTAACAACATTGATGGGAGTGGCGGGTGCCGCTATACGACTTATTTCACGACTTCCAAGGAAAACAAATATCCAGCGAACGACGGTGCGGTAATAACACAAAGCAGATTACTGCAGCTACTAACTAACAAACTAGCAACGCAGCGGCGCTGGAATGAAACTGTTTCACCGATTCTAATCGGGTTATTAAACTAAATCTAGGCAGTAAGATTATCGGCTTCAGAGGCAATCATGTTAAATTGTGTTCGACGTAAATCGATTCGACTATTTTTTCTCCGGAGTGGAGTGCACGGAACTATTTTTTGTTCAATAATATTCTTCGCTTTGTTATCATCGAAAATGTTTGAAAAAATTTTTCCAGGTGTTTGATAGTATTCTGAGATCTGTATTATGTATTTTCGGTAACTATACTTTTGCATCGAATTTCTAGAAGAAAAATAGAAATGGTACTTTTCTACAACCCCAAGCTTAGGCTTTACTGAGCTATAAGACTTAAACTGTGAACCTCTTTTTAACTAATTCCCGAAAACGTTCGAATTCTCGAGTCCTTCAGGCACATGCTCAAGAAGTATGGAGCAAATACATATGAAGCTGTATACAAAATTCTTTTTTAGACCATTTTTTCGTTTAACCTTTCACAATATTTATTCTACTTTTACTTCAAATAAAGTTTTTTTTTTAAATCTAGTTATGAAGCCATCAGATATTACTAACAACTTTTCAAAACTCATAAATATTAAAACGTTATTAAGCGTTATTCATAGGTGAAATAGTAAAAATAGTGGAACCAATTTGTTTACATTACACCAATGCAAAAGTTTAGATTTATGATACGGTTTCAAAATCACTGTCTCACGGCGGCTGGATGTCCAGAGATCACGTAGTTTCCATATCCTGGCATGAAAGAAATCACATTCAAGTGTCAAACTATTATCACCAGTAGAAAGAATGGGAATCAGAAAGGATTAATAACTGATCCTTACTGGGTGTGGCCCGTAAATGGTCATTACAAAAAGTAAGCAACGCTTCTAACGATTTCCTTTGATTTTTATTAATCCAGGACACTAAACTGACTTTCAATATGCAAAACTATGAGACCTCAATGTAAAGAACAATAGTCTAGATGATGTTCATGGCCAGCAAGAATTCCAACATTTCAAATGCAGCTGAACAATTCTTTTCGGAATTCTAGGGTAATATTGTGCAGCAGCTTTCGCAAAAAATTTAAGTTTTTAAGCGAATCAGCAAGCGAAGCTGATCAAAATAATGTTGCCATCAAAGAGTGCACAAAAAACCAGTTCCAATTGTTTAAAACTTAAACCGATTACAGGATGTTATTTGCACCCTTTCTCGAATGCTAGAGGATTCCCGCAGTAACAACTATTATTGTAATGCTTTCAAAATCCGGTTTAACAACAAATTAGCCGCTTATTACATATGGATGAGTGCCAGAAGGGCAGCAAATCTTACCAGGAACAGGAATCGGCGCGTGAATATTGGTCAATCCTCGGGGTAACCATTCCATCGTATTACTGCTGCACACCCGGCTGCTCGCTATCCACAGTTATATGTAATCCGAAAAAGTGTTTAATCAACTTCCTCACACAAAAAAAACTCGCTTCCACCAAATTGTTACTTTTTCTTCCACTCAAGTATTTCCCAACTGGCTATCATGTTTCATTCCTTAAGCCAGCCACAGATCAGCACCATTTTGAATTTTCGGCACTCACAAATCTTACACGCTTTTGCTGACGTTGGAAAAAATGCACCTTTTTCGACGGGTTTTCTCTTCTCTTTTTCGCTCCTGTATACTTTTTCCGCACCACGTACGGATATTAAAAATCATTCACTCTCTAATGAAACCGCGAGCACAGATTCACGGAAAAACCACGACACGACACATACGCATTTTCATTCCCTCCTGTTTAGGGGTTTCCACACCGTCAGCCACCCTTCTTTCGATGATGGTGGAGTGTGAGAGCGCGCGCGGGTTGACAAATTCACTTCCACAAAGTCGCTCCGTTTCATCTATATCATGGGGGATGGCTGTTTTGGGGGGATGGGGGTGGCGCTTAGTTCAGGCGTATCTTTTCAGGCTAAGTGGTTGTTGAAGCAGCACAAAAGCGATTTTCACCGGAGTGAATAATTCAGTTGACTTGCTCCCGGTTGATACTCTCACCGCAGCGGGTGGGTTGGTGAGTGAGTACTCTTTTCCAATTCGACACTTGAGAATATACACATACACACACACGTAAACAGATATATACAACTACTGCACAGGAAACTGATGCTTATGTTGTTCTCCGGCCCGAGTGTGAAGACTATTGAAAATCACTGGATCATAAACTCTGAACCTGCGAGAACTCGACAGCTTTTCACTCCCCCTTGGGGGGTGGTAGCAATCTTGGGACCTTCGTCGCTTGAACGATTATCTCGGTAGGGTGGGTGGAAGTGAATAATTTCTCTGTCGATTTGTCACAAACTTGATAAAAATCTTTTTGTCGCGATAATTTGATTCTTCGGTAGTAGATTATCTAGTGAAATCCTTAAAGAACACTACTGCCGAGTTGATGTGGAGTGATTAACGGTCGTAGGCAAACACACCTAGTAGTTCGGGTAGCGGAAAAAATCGTGATCGGCCATTCGCAGCATATTTTTTTTTCGCTATTATTTCTTTCAAGAGGTAACGTTGCTTCTCGTTATCCTTGTTTGTACAATCCACTTGTACCCCTACTTCCACATAAGGAAGGATATACAAAACCTCAGAACGCACTAGAAACGCACTAACACAAATAGGCGAGCACTACCACCTGGTGAGAGTGCAACAGAGTTTCTCTCCTTATCCTTGATGGTGCAAACTCTCGCACACTGTAACCGTCAATACATCCAAAGTAGCGCCACGCATACGCTTTAGCGTGGCACGTTGAGAGGAAGAGAACGGCCAAAGATCACTACAGATGCGCTGAGTAGCAGCGACAAGAACGACTGTTGGCTCGTCAATGTGAGAGTGAGACGCGCGTCGATGTCCCTGCATTTATGCAGGCAGCAGCACACAGCAATAATACACAGCAGTAGACAGAGGCCCTAGGACCGAGCGTATTTTCCGGATTTACACTGGTGCACGTTCCTTTCACGACAGCTGCCACTGAGACACTGAACCGGAGCGACTTGAGAAGTCGCCGCGTGCTCTGGCGAAGTTCTTGCGGGTCCCGAAACGAGTGTGTTGTGCTTTGTATTATATGCTGCTGCTGCTGCTCTACAACTGTCCCATTAACTATAGCATGACACATAGCGCGCACACACATCGCTAACCGCGCGCCTTCCATTCCAGGCCTGTGAACGGTCGGTCGTAGCGCACGGCAGGAGGTGAACCCGCTCCGCTCCGCTGGCGGTGGAAATTGTGGACCTTCTGCGGATTGCGCCAGATGTGATCCGGGATGTTTGTGCGAGCTAGGGTGGTACTCGTGGTTTGGAAATTCGATGTTGTTTTTCAATTATCCGTTTCAAATTTTCAGAAAAATATCCGATTTATTGCCTTTCTAAACAGCCATTCAATGAATGAAAATTTAAGAAACTTTTCACTCAAAAACCAATAAAATTTTCACATATTCAACTTTTTCCAGATTTTAGTTCCAAATTCTACCCAAAAATTCAGTGCCACTAAAATTTCAGAACAAATAAAAGGGAACGTTCTATGTTGTTTGTAGAAGCCATTAAAAATCTATCCACGTGTAAGAGTAAAAAGAAACTCTCTTATTATTATTACGTAGATTTCTATATCATACGAGTTTACTAATCCACTGAAATTTGGCTTAGAAGACGATAAAACTCACATTGCATTCTCGGAATATACTTGACTACAAAATTCATTATTCTCTCTCCTTTACTAGTGCAGTTGAATTGAATTTCACTGAGTCAGCTTATGTTATTTTGCGTTTTGTTACTTATATGTTCTTGAAAGTAATGGATGTTAACAATCGCATAGTATTTATTCATTTTGATCAAGCATGAATTGGGAGTTATACTGGATCTTATAAATTAGCTTTACTATGGAAGCATATTCTTGAAAAATAATCATCATGCTAATAAATTGATTGAATTTTCAGCAGAAGCTCCAAACAATGTTTATAGAATTGGAACCAATTGTTTTGCAATGAACAAAGAACTCATTTTGCTATCCGTCCGGTCAATAGTCTTGGTCAGAAAGTGCTGTTTAACGAAAAAAAAATCCTGGTTCAATCTATAACACTTCGATAACAACCTAGTTCCTTTCAAAGAGACGATAACATAGTCACAATTGTGACCATTTTTATGAATGCTCATTAGTATCATTTATAGCTGAATAAAATTATGTTCCACAATAATAAAGTTTGCATTGGGATCGAATACCAGTGGTTCTATGATTATAATTTGAAGCTCATATAACCTTCGAGAGAAATCTGTTATAGTTGTTAGTGGATACCGCTGAACGGCAAAATAGAACTTGGACTTGAGCTCTAATTGGAACAGCTCCTGTGAATCTCAGTGCTCCTAACCAAGTCGCTTGTTTTAGTATCCAAGTTTTTCACGTGTGTCGGTTACACAGGTTTTGCTCTAGAGTTCAAACTAGAAAAAAAATTGAAGATCATTGCTTTTTAACCATTCCTATAAATTTTGTTATAAATTTACAGGCATTTTTTTGAGCTTTAGGGCAACTTGTTTTTCGCTTTTGTCGACCAATGTTATACTTGAAGACTCTCAACTCTCAACGAAGCTGTAATCAGCGTTTTCACATCAAGTGTCAGAACAGCTAGCGAAATTATGGAAGCGTTTGCGGAGTCGGATGGTTTGAAGCAAGGGAACAGGCTCTCGAACTTACGATTCTCAGAAGAAAAGCTGCGAGAATTGGACTCACCATGAACACTTCCAAACTGAAATACCACAAGAAATTTGTACTTTACAGGACGCTGATACTCCCGGTGACGAGAATCCTGTGCATGAACTACGAGTTGTACTAAGTAGACAAACACGCTAGTATTGTCGAGCTGTTAAAACACGGCAGGTTGGAGTAGCACATATGGCGGATGAGCGATCGGCAAAGATAATATATAGTTGAAATCTGGGTAGAGACCGATGATGTGTCCTGGATGTGTGCTGTCGACGAGGATACCCGACCAGCGGGAGTAAGGAGCAACTGGAGAGGAGAAGCTCAAGACCAAGATTTATGGAGTTGTATTCTTAATTCGGTATTGAATCTGTCGTCATAAAAGTAAAGTGAGTAAGTAATTATCTATGAGGTGTACAAATTAAAAATCGTTGCAGTGACAGTGGGCAAAAATGATTACATCAGAAATATCTTATCGTAGGCTCAGGCACTAGTCGATTAACCTTTTTTTTTTGTTTTGTTTTGACAATAACTGAATTCAAACCGAATAAGCGTCAGTTGGAAGAATCTTTTATTTTTGCTTTTAACTCGAAAAAAATATGCGACCGAGGTACGTTGGCTGAGATTGTTAAAAACTTATGGTGAAGACTGCATAAGTGAAAGAGCTTAATGCGTTTGAACCGAGCATTGAATGAGAAAGCCATAGTACAAGAAAAGACACGATAAAGTGATTTTTCTGCACGAGAACGCTCGACCACATGTTGCTTAAGTGGTCAAAACCAGGGCCGGATTCGGGTGCTGGGAGGCCCGGGGCAATTATTTTCGTGGGGCTCGTGTTAAAACAATTCAGTCTTCCCATTTGTCATGTCTGGCCTAGGACTAGGGGGTCCCTCGAGTCGGGCGACCCGGGGCATTCCCTTAAATCCGCTGGTCAAAACGTTTCTGGAAATAATAAACATGGACGTTCTATCCGCTCATTCGAATGACGTCTGGCTGACCAACACTTCCGTTTTTTCAAAGCGCCCAAAAACTGGGTGCATTCATAGATAGCGTATAGCGATGGATAATATTTCCACAAATAAGAATATAAATATTTTTTTTACAATAAAGTTTCGAATTATGAAAACCGGCGGTTTTCAAATTTGTACACCTGTTATTTCGAAATATTCCAAGCGTATTTTCGTTTTTAATTCGATTTCTAGTCCATTTTAATCTTATTAGTTTATCTTTACCTATTATCAAAGCGCGTCATTTTTTTATTCAAAGGTTTTTCACCTAATTTTTACAAACTAATACCAAGATACATTCACTTTGACTTATAAAATATAGTTATCAAATAGGGTCTATTTTTCGCCGAGTCAACCAAATTTTTCTCTCAACTTATAAACTTTTGACGTGGGACTACGTCTTTGTTTACTATACTTGGATGCATTTTGTAAAACTGGAAATGAAACTGGCGAATGTTGCGTCAGATTTCAAACGTTAATAACAGCATAACCACATGATGGATAACAATAACCAATATGTTGTTGGATAGATAAAATGTGTAACAATTTTATAACACGCTAGTTATCATTATTATTTCACTGCTCAACGGTGAAAATTGATAAAAAGTTCCAGGGAAACTTACGCGAACAATGAACGAATTACATGCGAGCATACCTAGCACAGACGACGTGAATGGACACCATCCGTTCCCCGTGTTATTCTCTGTATCGATATCGATATAAAAATTGACAGGGTCTCCCCGTCCCAATAGCTCAATTTGTTTTTGCTTCCATGAGCTTGGACTAAAATGATGTCTCAAAGGTAAAAGTTTTCCGAAAAGTTTGGAATAATCCCCATTCTTTAACAATTCCTAAGCCTGCTTTCAAAACCTAATAAAAACTGATGTCTTGAAAGAAAACATGCCGGTAAAAGCAGTACCAGTACCAGTACCAGTGGAGTAAAAAACCGCAGGTCTCTCGTCGTCTATGATTGCAGCGGTACTCTTCTATTCGTACATTTTAGCGGTACACTTTCATTCATACTGCAGCGGTACTATTCGTATTGCAGTGGTACACTTTTGTTCGTACATTTCTATTCGTGTGCAATCGAGGAAAAACTTCAATGCTGCTGTTGATGGTGATTGAAAATTTATCTCATAAATATGATTACCATAAACTATTCAACAAAAATTGTAAATTTTTGCAACGGATATTTATTCAATTTTATCTTCGATATTCACTAAATAATTGTGACCGGATATTATCGAATAAGTAAATTCCACATATACACATTTATAGAAAAGTAAGAGCCTGCGAATGCTTGTGAATTTTTGGTTCATTTACTAAGTTTCATTAGAATCTCTTTTTACATTTCAAAATTGTTAGATGATATATTATTATTCAAAGCTTTACCATAATAAATGTATGTATATCAGCAGTCTTCGTAATACAGCGAATGTAGTTATAGGTAACTGAAAAAAAATGCCAAGCATAAAACAAAAATGGAATTGTTGATTGTTACGGTTTTTCACTGGAACTTGTTAGACATATCTTCTTATGTTTGCCAATTAATGAACCTTTGTAAGGGCTTCTATATTATTTTGAAAGTAAGAACCATATTATAGATTTGATTTATTAGAAGTTAAATAAAACAAAACCATTTATTATAATAACGTTAGTGTTATTGGATTTGGTTTTAGAGGATATAGAGTTAATTTTGACTTTGACACATTACGAGAAATTCTTGGTGCTTTTTCAACAAGAATGATATGCTTGTGCCTTGTCAAAAATACATGTTGTTTGCACAAAAAATACTACAGGCTAATACTTATATCGCCAAATATATACGATATTCTTTCGAGTGTTGTTGAATATATTTAAAAAAATTGATTTCCAGGGGAGGCTGAAAATAAAAATACGTACAGTCGCTGAGCAAACACCTTGATTCTGTCTGCAGGCTCTGTATTTTTTGTAACAAAAAATCCCCTAATTACAGTGTTTAGTCCCACGTCACCATTTCATACAACCCTAGGGTTGTATACCTTGTAGTATTTTTCGACAGTTTTATCCTTTTGAGCTAATTTTTATTTTATTTATCTGTCCACATGGTATGTGGATGGCCCCTAACTTATCTTCTACAATTCACTATTTTGATCGTCTTTTGAAATTTCTGTTTTTTCCTTCTGTAGCGATAATTTTTCATCCGTTTTTTATTAAGCCATTTTAGTTCAATCTGCTCGATACGGTTTTTTCTATCAATTTTTATTTTCGGGAATTTAAAACAAAGTTTAACCTTTTTTTCATTGCTTCTTTTGCCTTAATTTGGCATCAAAAGTGAAATTTGTTCTTTTAAGCTAGTTCAAGCCGTGCTTTCTCTTTTTTCAGTTCATGCTGTAGTAATTTTAAATCGTTTTCAGTTGTTTCAACAGCATTCTTTATTTGTTTCACTGCAAAAAATAATTTGGTTATTGTTTTAAACCAATTTGGGATGTTTTAAGCCTTAATTCACTCCTCAATTTAATTGTTTTGAAGTGTGTTTTGCTGATTCCAAAGTCTCCAATTTCGAATCCTTTTCTTGTCGTTTTCGAGTGTTCTATTTCACCGATCAATTTGGAGGCTTAGTCTTAATCATTTCTGCTGCTCTGAAGGAATGTTTTTTTTTTCACATTCTGTTTACACTGCTGCAGAAATTCTTATTGCTTTCAAAATATTTTCTTGATTTGCATTTTCAGAAATTGTTGGAGCCACTTTTGGCCGGTTAAAACGGTTTTTCTATTGATTTTCATATCTTTTGTGAAACATCATTTCGCAAATTAAGGTTTTTTTTCTCATTTTATTTCTCGAATATAATTATAGAATGAGGAGGATCTATAAAAAAAGTTTCTCTGAAAGTAGAACTCTTCGTTCTTCAACGTTCAACCCTATCGGTTGACACTGCACTGTTAGTTGGAAACCGAAACCGCTGCCTAACAAGAACA
Source organism: Wyeomyia smithii (assembly GCF_029784165.1). Classification (NCBI taxonomy): domain Eukaryota; kingdom Metazoa; phylum Arthropoda; class Insecta; order Diptera; family Culicidae; genus Wyeomyia; species Wyeomyia smithii. The sequence continues at coordinate 269,082,265 of NC_073696.1, read as the reverse complement.
TTATTACTATCATCATCGTCATCAGGATTGTCACACGAACAAGAACCCCAACTGACAACATGGCAGCAGCCGTTTTCCAATCGGCTGCTTCTACGGCGCTCTAGTATTTGCACATCTTTTTTTTTCTCTCATATAATATCTCCATACAGCCAGCATCACAGCAGCTCCCGGAGGCAAAAGCATATCGCGCTTCCCACTAGAGCTGCTCTACGTCATGTGACGTTTGTGGCTTCATTCAGTTTGTGGTTGCACTTATGGGGGGAAACATGCGACGACGTCAATAGATAAAGTAGCGTGCACCATCATTGTTTCTGTCGCTGGCACAGTCTACTTTTTGCGCCTTGGCAAAAGTCGTGTATAACCCTTGTTAGTCACTGCAGGAAAAACATTTTCCACTGAAAGTCAGATGAGGCGCGGAAAAATCCACATACTTGTAGGGGGGTCTCCAGATGTGCGCGACAATACGTTTTATTCATATTTTTCTCCCACATCTCTTCTTTATGAAGGCTCTCATAAATTAAACATTTCGATTTTAAAAATTTATTCGGTAAACCCTATTCTGTGGTTTAGGGTGCCCCTATTTTGTTCGCATATTTAACACCAAAGCAAGGGAATAAACTGAACAACCACAATTTAGTAGCAACAAATCCACATGACAAGTCTTAACGCGATAGGAACATCCAACAATGTAAGTTGGAAGGATCTCTTCCAGGATGGAAGAGGGCGCAACGTAAGAAGATATGCTACTGTTGGTGTCGAACCGAAAAAGCACCTATACCAGTGCGACATTGTAGCGTTATTGCCATTTCCAACCACGTCGATGGGGGAAAACAGACCAAAATGAACTCCCAATCAACAATGTTGCAAAAACAAATTTAATCTACGGCATAACTTGTTGGGTAACTTTCGTTAAACAAAAATGTAACGAGTAAATTCGTATTTTTTTTTTTCGGAACAGCACATTCGACTGATTTTTTTTCGTCTACTCTTTCTACCATTTTCAACCACATCGTAAGCATTATAGAGCAAAGCGGAAAAACCACACAACTGTGCACTGCGAAGTCAGCGGAAAGGAAACAATTTAATAAACTCGTGTTTTGGGTAGATTGGAATATTTCCATTCGTGCCGCATTTCGTATACTGGTTGTGCGTGTGGCATCCCAAATAACTTATCTTGCTAATTCACCTTAAATGAATATTTGCTTCCCTTCTCGTTGCCCTACAGACAACACGCGCAGCCTCCTGCCTGCATTTCACACTCTCTTCCTTTCTCTCGGGACGGAAGTCGATATATAACGTAGAAGTTCGTCAAAACGAGCCGCTTTCGGGTTTTCCAACCGAGTTTCCCAACTGCACCGCTATAAACACAACATGTAAATGTATAGCGCGCACAAACGCACACATAAAGGCGGTGGGTGAAAAGCCACTTGAAACACGTGCACACACATAAAAAGCGAACTCTCTTTGCCGGAAAACTACTACCATCATTATCAGCATCATCAGCTCAGCATCCTTCTCGTTCGGGGGCTTTACATATTCGGTTAGCATCCAAGTCCATCGTTGTCGTGTCCTCGTGCCAGAAAAACAGAATCTTGTGTACACAGTTTCACATGGAAACGAGGAAACTGGCCAGGAGGGTATGAGGTGGCAAAGAGCGTACAAAACGGGACATTTATAGGGGTTAAGTGCATCCGTCTCGCTTACACCAGCTGCTGTTGTAGTTCTTGGTCCGCTTCGGGGCTGTATTCTGTTCCGCTCGGATCAACTTCATCATCATCCGGTATCAGTCGGCAATCGACTTACAAGTGTTTGATGTAGTTCCTCTTTTTCCGCTTCTTTTCACGCTCGCGTGCCATGCGTCTCAGTCCATTTCCGCTCATGTTTCCAACCTCCCCACCCTCCACCTCTAAACGTACCGAAATCACCCGCATCTACTCTCCCGGATCTCGTGTAGTCCGGAAAGCCACAGTCCGCTGCCACCGCACTACACCGCAGAAGTGTAATCAGAGCGCACAAGGATGGAATGAAGTGAATAGAAGCGGAAAAAGGTTATGTGCTTTGGAGTTTTGCACTCAGGCGGAAGCGGGCGCGAGCATCGGGCCAAATGGGTTGCACATGAAAGAACGCCTGCGACTAGGTTCATGCTTGGTTGGCAGATTGAATCGATATCGTCGGGTTGGTGGTGGGCGCAACTCACTGCCAATTTCGTATGAAAATACTAGCGGTCGAGGAGCTGCTGCCTTGTTGTGCGCATTGTGCAATTGTGAAATTTTCGGTTTGTGTGTGATTAGCGATTTTCAATTCCAAATTTGGGTTGAATTTCTGGTTAATTATTTGCCAAGTGTTGCAGGGAACTGATTGCGTTGTTTGACTTGTGATATGAGAATATTGCGATTTTATGAACGAAACTGTTCGATGGTTTACCAACTATTTTGGCATGCTCGGGCGAGCATCGATATTTTAACTAAGGTGAAGGGTTGTTCAACAAAGCTAATAACCGGTGAGCTGTTTCAACGAACTGCGGTCGAAACGATCGTCGTAAATAATTATGAACAAACAAATTACGGACCTAGAAATAGTTTGATTGGTACTTGCATTTGCGGAATAATCTCGAATAAATTCCGGTTAGTTACTGTTGGGGACTTGAACCCATATCATACCTTGATACAAATTAAAATTAAAAACGAACGTATATTTTAAATTTTGTGTCATAAGTCGACAATAATTCCAAAAAATGAAGCGATAAAAGTGGTAGAACAGAAACTTAAGCATCTTGATTTTTATATTGCCAACAAAAATAGCTTAAAAGAAAAATGTTAGAGCAAATTGAGGCAGTACGTATTTAGACACAAGTCACAGAAGATTATTCTGTTTGAGTTTTAAATTTACCTGACAAAATTTCATAAACAGTGCTGAAACAAATAATGATAAACTTGACCTAAAAGTGAGACGCAATTGAAAAAGTCGACACTTCTCGCTCGGCTGTTAAAAGTACGCGTCGACATAGAGAGAAAACACGATAATTTATTGAGTTAAAATGGAAATAAATGTTAAATCATCAACGAATAAATCAAAAACCAAGAACATGATAGAGAAAACAAAGTATTTGAGGATTTCATAAAATATGTCCTCATTTCATGTTTTCATGAGCTAAAGATGTTACTTTGTGCTATTAGTATTTTCTTTAAATCACGACTAATTTTTGGAATGGGTTTATGTGGAAATGTACTAATGTTTTCAAAAAAAAATTTAAGATTCCAGAACAGTTTGTTTGATCTTCGGCAAAGTTGTAAATAATATTTTGTCTTTAGGAAAAATATACAAAGCAAACAATTTTTTTTTTTGTTTGAGAGAAAAATTTAAAAAACATCAAATTATCTAAAAACGTTCATTTTTAAAGATCATATTTTAAAAATAATAAAATGCTAGCTGAATATTCATGCAAAAATGAGAAAAAATTCAAAACTTTAAGAATTAATTGAATTTTTTTACGGTTGTGACTCACTTCGACTTAGAAAAAAATTACCTCATTTAGACGGGATGTCCCGAAAAATCAGATTTTTAAAGAGTGGTTTTTTCTGAGATATTTAAATTCTAACATTATTTTTGTTTTATTTTTAAATTATTTGGCCTTCATGTTTATTTGCCTTTCTCCTAATTTTATTTGGAAGCACAAAATTACTGCCTACAGCTTCACCAAAGACATCATATCAACCAAGCAAACCGTTTCGGTTTTATTTTTTTTTAATTTTTACAAAATTCTAACTTTTTTCCATTTCTCCATGAACAGACAACCCTCAATATTTAGCTTACCTTTCGTGTATTCCTTGAGAAAAAGAAAATAAAATTTCAAAAATGAACTTTTTGAGACAATGGTGCTTATTAAGGGAGTCACTTCACGGTGAAATATATTTCACTCTCACGCTCACTCCACTTTCTTAGACCTATTCCCGATTCCACCTCAAGTGAAGTGACAAAAATCACCTCCGTGGAGTGAGATTGACAGTGAAGTGAAATTGAGTCCAAGTGAAATAAGATTGTTTCCCAGCTCAAAAAAGTCCCACCAGATCTCGACGTGTTCTGCATTTCTAAGACATTCGACATAAAAAAAATGTTTTTTCGGTATCGAATATTTCCTGAACTGCAAACTAGCATTTTTTCATCGGGCAAAAAAATGAAAAATTTACCGCTTTAAGGCACGGATCAAACTTTGATTCGCTTCGTTACTGAAGAATAAATCCAATATTTACCATTAGATCACAAATCAATCAACTTTAAGACTTATGGCATCTTCGTGGAATCATTTCACTGTTCAAAATGGTCGTGAAATAATTCCACGCGAAACGTCGCTTTTTCCGTTCTCACTTCACTGATATGACATTCATAATAACCCAGATTCCACGGCAGATGTCACTTCGCGACGTTTTTCTCACTTACGTGAGTCCCGTAATAGGATTTTGTTCACTTCACTCTGATTTCACCGTGAAGTGACTCCCATAATAAGCACCAACACCAGATCTCGACTAGAGGTGCACCGAATATTCGGTCGCCGAATATTCGGGCCGAATATCAGCAAAAATTGGATTTTGCCGAATATTCGGCTCGCCGTATAGTGGTGCTTATTACGGGAGTCACTTCACGGTGAAATATATTTCACTCTCACGCTCACTTCACTTTTTTAGACCTATTCCCGATTCCACCTCAAGTGAGGTGACAAAAATCACCTCCGTGGAATGAGATTGACGGTGAAGTGAAATTGAGAATAGGACAAGTGAAATGAGATTGTTTCCCAGCTCAAAAATGTCTAAGTCCCAGAAAGTCGTTTTTTCCCGTTTTTTTAGATAACACCAGATCTTGACGTGTTCTGCATTTCTAAGACATTCGGCATCAAAAAAATGTTTTTTTCGGTATCGAAAATTTCCTGAACTAGTTTGCATTTTTTCATTGGGCAAAAAAATGAAAAATTGACCGCTTAAAGGCACGGATCAAACTCTGATTCGCTTCGTTACTGAAGAATAAATCCAATAATTACCATTAGATCACAAATCAATCAACTTTAAGACTTATGGCAGCTTCGTGGAATCATTTCACCGTTCAAAATGGTCGTGAAATAATTCCACGAGAAACGTCGCTTTTTCCGTTCTCACTTCACTGATATGACACTCATAATAACCCAGATTCCACGGTAGATGTCACTTCGCGACGTTTTTCTCACTTACGTGAGTCCCGTAATAGGATTTAGTTCACTTCACTCTGATTTCACCGTGAAGTGACTCCCGTAATAAGCACCAGTAAGTTTATTATTCGTCCGAATATGCCGAATAGTGGCCAATGATTATCAGAAAATAATATAAAAGTATAGTGCAAAGTTTTATGAACGGGGGTAAACGGACACTGAAGATGTAACTTGGGCTTAGAAAGGAATATATCTCATTAAACGGAACACGAACCGCAATCTCCACACATCTCTTTCATGTCTTGTCTGGATGAGGTATATTTTGTCTGAGCCAAAGTCACATGCTCAGTTCTCGTTCATTTCTCGCATTTTATTTATTTTTTTTTCAAAAACACTCAAAATGTAGTTGTAACACAAACTTTTAAATTGTGTTAACCATAATCCTCAAAAACAATATTTTTAAACGACAATTCAAATAAGAACAAAACTAGGTGCGCCACGGATTAGCGTGCCTTATTCCATAGGCGCTTAATTAATTATTTCTTGTGCAATACATCGGACAATTTTTCAATCGTTTTTGTACATGAACAATTGGAAAGCGAAAGAAACAATTTAAACTTCAAACAATGACCATTTGGTTATTTTGTTATCATACGATCAACGTTGTGTTCAGCCGAATATACGGCCGAATATTCGTCTCACCGAATAATGGAAAAAAGGCCGAAGGCCGAACAGTGCTATTCGGTGCATCTCTAATCTCTAATCTCTGCATTTCTAAGACATTCGACATTAAAAAAAAAGTTTTTTGGTATCGAAAATTTCCTGAACTAGTTTGCATTTTTTTCATCGGGCAAAAAATGGAAAATTGACCGCTTTAAGGCACGGCTCAAACTCTGATTCGCTTCGTTACTGAAGAACAAATCCAATATTTACCATTAGATCACAAATCAATCAACTTTAAGACTTAGGGCATCTTCGTGGAATCATTTCACCGTTCAAAATGGTCGTGAGATAATTCCACGCGAAACGTCGCTTTTTCCGTTCTCACTTCACTGATATGACACTCATAATAACCCAGATTCCACGGCAGATGTCACTTCGCGACGTTTTTCTCACTTACGTGAGTCCCGTAATAGAATTTTGTTCACTTCACTCTGATTTCACCGTTAAGTGACTCCCGTAATAAGCACCAATAGATTTGAAATTTTTGTTTTTGACGTAGGACTCCATCTTTCTTAACTATACTGGAGTACATTCTGTGAAAACTGACATGAGCATGTATCGTTTTTTGTTGGCGGAATGGAAGTTTTAAAATGCTAATAGATCTCATACAACTGTCACGAATTGATAATTAATATTTTTTTGGAAAGCTTAAACATACAAGATTTTAATAGTACAATAATCATCCCAATTTTCATATTACATGGCAAAAATTACGTAAAAGCTAAGAAACTACATGCTTGTTCAGTGTGTTTGCCGTCCTTTGTAATAAAGGTGAAATGGAGATGCCCTCAAGGTAAGAAAACAGAAGTTTTACATCGGCCGATGCCACATAATGCTTACGTTGTATGGAAATTTTGTCAATTTGCGTCTTACTGTTGGTCTGTATACATATGCTTCTACAATCTTCATAGCCCGTTTTATTTGCTTTCGCACGAGAGTTATTTTCCTATCACGGATATCAGAAAGGTAGAGCAGATGATTGCGAGTATACTTCAATTGGCTTGCAATGCCAAGCAAATGGCCTCTCATTGGCCAAAATTTTCTACATAGGCCGATGGTGTATAATGTGTTTAATAAATTCCCAGCCGCTAACGGAGCCTGTGGAATACCTGGCGCCCTTCCACAGTAACCTAGCCTTCTGCGTTAGGCTATCGTGACACGCAGATGACCCCTTCTTTCGTGGCAAACTCGTGGGACTAAAAACTGGAGTTTAACAAATTTTCAAAAAAGGGCCCCGGCAACCTCAACCTGTCGGAACAAATGGAGCCAACACACTCCATGGCGTGCAGCCCCACAAGGCTGCACGCTACAGGCAGAACCGAGGAGATGGAACTGGAGATGGATTTCAACCTCGACAGCGAATCGCTGGACGGAGGACCTTCAGTTTCATCACTAATCCTCGGTTCGCCAAGCGGGAAAGAAGAGAGCCCGACGGACAGTCTTCCCGATCCGGAGACATAGCCGATTGACAAGGGGAAACCTAAGTCACCTCGTGCTTATGTCAAACGGCTCTCCCAATCGCAACGGCGGCGTCTTAAAAGACTGCTTAGCCTGGGTCACTCACGCGAGGAGGCCATAGGCATAGTTCGTTAACCAGTCGACCAAGCTGACCGCTCAGGTCAGGTCGCAACCAAGCGACAGCGGTCGACTGAGACAGCGTCGCCAAACACAAGCGCTAAGGGCCCGAGCAGCAAAAAGCCCCGGGACTTGGCTTGCGCGGAGCCCCCTGTACCGCGACAAACGTCAGGGCTAACATATAGGGAGATGCTGGAGGCCACGAGCCAATCTATCACAACGATAGACTATCCAGCCTCCCTACTTACCCCTGAATAGTTAAAAACTGTTCGAGATGCCATTCTGGACTGCATTGCGGACCAGGAGTCACCGGCCATCAGGCCCAAGTTTAGGAGCTGCCGCCTAAAAAACGGTACCCTACAACTTGACTGTGCCGACAACGACACAGTTAGATGGCTGGAGACCACGGCGTCTTCTCTCATACCGTGGAAGGGAGCACACCTTAGTGTCTTTCGCACGAAGGACCTGCCGAAGGCCCTAAAATTTGTAGGGTACTTCCAGGACAGTGTGGACATCACAAATGAGAGAATTCTCCGTCTTCTCCAAAATCAGAACGACGGTTTCTCCACACGTGCATGGCGAGTATGTCATCGCAACGTTACTGGAAAGACTGTCGAATTGATGGTGGAGCTGGACCAACAGTCTGCTAACCTCATAGCGGCACAGAGTTTCTGCTGAACTACAAGTACGGCAAAGCACGCATGCGGCAGGTTGGCAGAAAGTCCTCAAACACAGGCGCGAAAGGTTCTGGTGCGAAGGCAGGAACGGTACGTTCGGAGACTCCCTCAGGGAGTGTACCGCTACCACCTGCTCGACGCACTCCCGCGATAGCGAAGAAGGTTCCGCCGAAAAATCGAAAGAGGAGTAAGCGTGAACATCTGAACAGTCGCGACCCTCAGAGCCAAATTCCGCCGCCTAAACGTGAGAGTAGCACTTCTGTCGCCTACTGTCTGCTGCAACGGGAGCCTGTTGCTGAGGGTATGCAGACTACCCTTCCCAGCGTCACCGCTGATGGCAACCGTCCGCCAATCGGATCTCAACTAGATCCGACGAAGGACGCGCTGCCAACAAAATGAGCAGCATACGCTGCGTTCAGGTGAACCTCCATCACGCAAAGGGCGCCTCTGGTGTTCTTTGCCTGAGGTTCACCAAGGATCAGCTATCCGTGGCGCTGATCCAGGAACCATGGGTCCACGACACCAGGATCCTTGGCTTAGCCAACACAAACAGTAAGTTGGTCTATTGTAATCAACAGTCAAATCCCAGGACTGCAATTCTGCTGAACAGAAACATTAAATTTGTTCCCATTACAGAGTTCATCCAACGGGATTTGGTTGCCATTGCGGTGGAAGTCCCGACAACCAACGGCACTCAAGAAGTGGTTGTTGCCTCCGCTTACTTCCCGGGGGACGAGGACGATATATCGCCATCCGAAGTCGCAGCACTTGTGCGATACTGCCGAGGCATCAACAAGCCACTCATCGTCGGCTGCGATGCCAACGCGCATCACACAGTCTGGGGCAGCTCGGATGTCAACACTCGAGGTGAGTACCTACTTGAATACCTTACTTCTAACAATGTTAATGTATGCAATGTGGGAAACGAGCCAACTTTCAGTAATGCTATTAGACAAGAGGTCCTAGATCTCACGCTATGTAGCGCCTCGATAACAGAGAAAGTCAAGAACTGGCATGTCTCTGATGAACCCAGTTTATCAGACCATAGACACATCAGATTTGAGGTCGAGGATACTCCTCTGAGAAGAGAACATTTCAGGAATCCTAAGAAAACCAACTGGAACTCTTTTAAGGAACATTTGGTCAATTCGAGAACATCCTGCCACCAAAATATTCGAACTCCAGGTGAACTGGACATCGCAGCAAGTGACCTACAGCACAGGATCACGGAAGCTTTTATGTCAAACTGTCCGTTAACAAATCGAACAGTCTGCCGTGATGTGCCCTGGTGGAATGAAACTCTCAGCAACCTTCGTCGGGAAGCTAGACGCTTGTTCAACAGGGCTAAAATCACGTCCAACTGGGAAGCCTATAGAGCATCCCTTATAAAATACAACGCTGAGCTACGCAAAGCCAAAAGGAGGTCTAGAATTCGATTCTGTGAAGACATTCAGACTCTACCTGAGGCAACGCGACTGCAAAAAGCGATGTCCAAAGATCACACGAATGGTCTTGGGCAGTTGAAAAAGGAAGATGGTAGTCTGACTGTCACCACCAAGGAAACGCTGGATGTTCTTATGAACATTCACTTTCCTGGATCGACAGCAATCTCCGGTTCGAACGTCGAAGAGTTACAGAGCCTCGAATCCAGACGCATAACGTCACGTGACTCCGCAGCGCTCGCTCGTAGAATTTTCACGGAGACTTCTATCAACTGGGCACTAAGCTCTTTTGAGCCTATGAAGTCACCAGGACCGGATGGCATTCTACCAATCTTTCTACAAAAATCGGACGGAGACGTTATGTCCGAACTCATCAGCCTCTTTCGAGCCAGCTTTACTATGGGACATATCCCGGTCAACTGGCGGAACGTTAAGGTGGTGTTTATACCAAAGCCGGGCAAAAAAGACAAAACATTGCCCAAAGCTTTCAGACCTATAAGTCTGACGTCAACTCTTCTCAAGTTGATGGAGAAAATTACGGACAACTACATCCGCAGTGAGTTTCTGAAGCAGTTACCCTTACACAAGCATCAATATGCTTATCAACAGGGTAAATCTACTGAAACCGCTTTGCATTGCCTAGTGACGAAGATCGAGAAGTCCTTGAAATATAAAGAGACAGCTGTCTGCGCTTTTCTTGATATTGAGGGAGCTTTCGATAACACGTCCTTTGCATCAATTTACACGGCTCTACAAAATAAAAGAGTCGACTATACTACAGTGAGCTGGATCCAAGCTTTGCTTTCGAGCAGGAAGATCACAGCTGCATTGGGGGATACGTCTGTCACAGTAGGGGCAGTGAAAGGGTGTCCTCAAGGAGGAGTTCTCTCTCCACTGCTATGGTCACTGGTGGTAGACGTTCTCCTAACCAAGCTATCACAGCTGGGCTTCGAAGTCATTGGATATGCTGATGATATAGTCCTTATTGTTCGGGGAAAATGTGATGCAACTCTATCTAGTCGTAGGCAAACGGCACTCAACACCACCTCTCAGTGGTGCTCAGAAGAAGGGCTGAACATTAACCCCGCTAAAACGGTCATTATACCATTTACCAAGCGAAGAATGCACACAATCATTCCTCCGCTACTGAATGGGGTAAGACTATGTTTCAGTAATGAGACCAAATATCTTGGAATCATTCTGGATAAGAAGCTGAACTGGACTGCTCACCTAGACTACGCTATCAAGAAGGCAACTTCAGCTATCTGGGCTTGCAGTACACTGTTTGGCAAGACCTGGGGGCTAAAACCACAATTAGCGCTCTGGTCTTACTCAGGCTCAGGCGAAACTTACCAAAGTCCAACGATTGGCCTGTCTCTCAGTTACCAGTGCCCTGCGCACAACACCGACAGCAGCCTTGGAGGCCTTGCTTTGCCTACTTCCTCTACATCTCCATGTGAAGAAGGAAGCAGAGCTTGGCGCACTAAGGCTGCAAAGAAATACAACGATGCTCGAAGGTGACCTAACGGGTCACCTAAGCATCCTAAAGGAGTTTAAGCTGACACCTTTAGTAACAACAGTCTCGGACTGGATGGAAGCGAAGCCAAACATGGACGTTCCATATATAGTGATCGACACAGATCGCTCCATGTGGAACAATGGAGGGCCTAGTCTTCCATCGGGCACAATCCGCTTCTACACGGATGGCTCAAAAATCGGACCCCAGACTGGTTCAGGGATCTACGGACCAGGTATAAAGGCCACTATCTCAATGGGTAAGTGGCCAACCGTCTTTCAGGCGGAGGTATACGCAATATATATCTGTGCTATAACATGTCTACATCGCAAATATAGACATGCGAAAATCGGAATCTTTTCGGACAGTCAGGCGGCACTAAAGGCATTAAAGTCTGCTACATGTGTCTCCAGACTAGTCTGGGAGTGCATCGCAACACTCAGGGAACTCTCCCGCCTCAACAAAGTTATGCTACTTTGGGTACCCGGTCACTGCGGAATCGAGGGAAATGAACATGCCGACAGCCTCGCAAGACAAGGATCTGCTCAGCAATTCATTGGACCGGAACCGTTTTTGGGTACTTCCACATCCGCCATTAAAGGCGAACTAAGTACATGGGAAAAGCTAAAGATAGCATCTCAATGGCAACATGCGCAGGGTTGCAGGCAAGCTAAACAGTTTATCTACCCTAACCCTACGGTTACCAAACGGCTACTTAGTTTAACTCGTAGTGAACTACGCATCATCACGGGACTTCTCACTGGACACTGCTCTTTATCATTTAACGAAAATCGGCAAAGTCCTAACCGACAATAGGCGACAATAGTCGCTTTTGCAACGCTGAACCTGAGAGCTCAGCGCATTTGCTTTGCTTTTGCGGGGCTCTTGCTTCATCGAGGTTTAGCTTCTTTGGAAGTTACCTCTCAACTCCATACCAGGTATGGAGCACCAATCCCAAAACGGTCACAGGTTTCATCAACCATGTAGTTCCGGATTGGGGCACAGGCTTACAACCAACTAGCTCAACTCCATCAATGAGTTCGAGCATCTTGTAATCTGTGTAAAGTAATCGGGACCAGCCACAAAAGACAAACATTCCTGTCGCAGTGGCGCTTTCTACCCAATGCCCTTCAGGCATACAAAAAAAAAAATAAAAAAAAAAGATTATAACTTTTTCACTATTCCTGTGAAATTTGTTGCCTCTAACTATTGCCTAAACGTCGCAACTTGTTCGCCAGGTTTGTCGCTTTAACGTTTACGAGACTCATTTAAGTCTCTGAAAGCATGTTGGTAGCTAAAGGAACCAAAGTTCAGAAGAATGATTTAAAAGTTATAATCTTTTTTTCCAATTTGAGCAATCCTAACGCACCTGTGTTGACCGAACCGAATTTAGGGGAAATTAGGAACTAGAACTCAATAGCAATATTGAAAAAAAATTCTTCTACAAAGTTGTTACATATGATAAAGCGCCTATTGAAATTGGGGTGACCCAAATTGTCGATGAAATCAAGTACACTAAAGTCGCTTTTTACGTGGGGGATACGTGCCGCGTAAAAAGAAACCACGTGAAAAACGCGTAAATTCAGGAATCCGCGTGAAAAAACCGCGTGAATTCCGGTATCCGAGTAAAGAAATTTCGAAATCCGCGTAAGAAAAAAATACCGCGTAAATTCCGGAATCCGCATAAAAAACTTTTTTATCATTGTAGATTTTTTATCATTGTAGATAGGACAAAAAGTTGTTCTACGAAGTAATGGCTCCGTTAATTTTAAGTAACTTTGTAGAAAAAAGTTTTTCTTAATCTTTGTAAATAACCGAAAAAAATGAACCTGTATCTGTGCTATTACATGCAAAATATCTAAAATTATTACAATTTTTGTCATATTTTTAAATTAAATTTACTCAAATATGCAAAAAACATATTTTTAAAAATGTCTTCATATAAAGAGTCAAATGTGCCCTTCAAATTCAGATCAAGAGATATTTTTTATCTTTGCCCCAAAATGAGCGACAAACAAATGAAAAATGCACATTTTTTATGAAAAAAAAAAACAATTATAACTTAGAGTAGAACTGAGATATTTACAATGCCAGCGAAGAGCAAATTATTTCTCGTAGAAAGCCAATCAAAGTCAATTTTAATGTGAAAATTCGAATAAAAAAAAATAAATAAAAAATAAAGCGAAAAATGTGTGTTTTCAATCCTAATCTGTTATTCTCAAAGTTAGAGAAAACTTTTTTCTCAAAAGTTGCTTTAGGGGCCGTTCCTAAACCACGTGGTCATATTTTGATCCCTTTTTATAACCCGCCCTACCCCCCGTGGTCTTTTGGCCAACCCCCCTCCCCCCTTGCGACTTTAACCACGTGGTCTTTTCATTTGTCTAGTGCCAAAAATTCGCTCAAATTTTTTAAATTTTTATTTTTAAACATTCGGTACATTCTATATTTGTAAAATGCAAAAGCTTTTGCTCTTGACTTCGTGGCAACAATAAATTAAAGTCAGAAAAAAAGACCACGTGATCATTTCGTTAACCCCCCCACACCCATGCGTGGTCTTTCGTGGTCTGTTGACAAACCCCCCCGTCCCCCTCTCTATGACCACGTGGTTTAGGAACGGTACCTTAAATAAACGGAGCTATAACATTGTAGAACAACTTTTGACCTATTTACAAAAATATAAAAGTTAGATGCTAGATTTCATCGAAAATTTGGGTCACCCTAACTTTTGATTTTTTGTAATAGATGCTTTATCATATGTAACAACTTTGTAGAAGAAATTTTTTCTCTAAAATAATGCTATCGATCTCTACCATCGTGCAATGTTATTGCTGGCAGATGTTTGTGCAACGTTTATTACAAACTTCTTTCAATTTTTTTTATAATGGAGAGTTATTCCCCTTACACAGACATCAGAAAGATAGATTGAATGATTGCAAGAATACTTTCATTGGATAGCAATGCCAATTGGTATCGCATTTGAGTCAAACTTTTGGAGAAAACACTAGTGATTCAGCGAAGAACTAGCATGCCTGTTTCGAAGGAAATGGATCATCAGTTTAATTTGTCATACCATTCGTACCCAGTCCCCACAAATGACATGTTGGTGGGTGACCTTCAAGAGAAGATTCATTTCCGTATGAAGAATATGCTCTGTAAATGGTCATGAAAGCGTCGAGAAGGCGGGGCTTAGAGACTTATACAAACTTTTGGTAATTGTCACAAAGTGGTTTGTTAGAAATACTGTACACATTTTCAACTTGGTGAAGTTAATAGGAGAAACCAGAAAAATTCCTATTTTTACATTCATGAATATTTTTCGTGACAAAGTTCGAAAAATAAATAATTTATTCGTGACCAACTTCCGATTCTAGTTCTTGTTTTCTTTTCTATTTCGCCGATGAAATGGTTAACTGTGTACATATGAATAATAACATAAAATAAGTTGAAATTGCGATAAATGCCACGACCTATTTTCAAATGCAATCCAATCTTCGTGGGAAAAGTTTATCGCTCACCCCCAAATTTTGCATGCGTCCTCAGAAAAATAAGGTTTTAGATAGCAATCGTTAATTTTTGAATATTTTAGAAACACGAAAAATTAAGTTTGTTGCCCTTTTTGTGAAAATGTTTGTTTATATGTAATTTTTGTTATAAATACTAATCTAACGTTAGTTTAAGGGAATATGTGACTTTGATAAAATGAAGTAATCCTTCCTTTGTTACTTGATTGAAAAGCGATCATTACTCTAACTCCGCCGAAATTTTGAAAAAGATCACATTTTCTTTTATAACAACATTTGACATATAATTCTCTGAAAAATTCACGCTGACTAATTAGTCATTAACATTGAATAGTAACAGGACAAAACCCGATGTTTACTTTTTCTGATATTTGTTTTGACCAAGTAAGACGAATTAAAGTAAATTTTTCAAAATGTCGTATATTGTTTTAAACAAAACTTCTGACATATATTTTGTTATGAGAGTCGCAGTGACTAATTAAGTAAACTATTGCTATGAGAAGTTACCATGAATTTACCAGAAAAATTTACCCGTCTTTCTTAATGACTTGGTGACTATTCTAAGACAAAATGCAATTCGTACTTCAAATTATCACCGTGACTACTTAGTGAGGAAAAATACTTTTGTTTCTAGGGAGAAATAATTTTGTCTGTGACTCTACAGAGAAAAATAAATATATTGTAGTTCAATTGTAACAGAGACAAAATAATAAATATTTAGTTTTAGTCGTTGATCTCGTGTCTTTTGTGAGCCCATTCGCACAAATTTTTCTATAAACAATAATAGTTACTCGATTACAAAAACTGTTTCCTTATTATTTTCAAAACATTCAGGTGACAATTGTAAGAAAAAAGAGCTATTTCATTAGTGACTCTCGTTCGAATTGAGTAGTTTTACGTCGAATCTGCATTTTTGTGCTAAACATATGAAATGAATATTCTCTCGACAAATAAATTCCTCTTGTTATAAAACCGGCCAGGCTTGGTATAGTAGAGCAGTAAGCGTGAAAGGAGGGTTAAAACATACACACATATATGGATAATGATAATAAGCATGTCACTTACTTTCGATAGAGGTATTGCTAATAGTAGAAGTGCGGAATAAAGCAAAATTGCAATAGATCAACGTTTCTGATCGCAATAATAAGTAATCAGTTCAAATGTAATCAATAATATGACTTGAAAAGTGAAAAAATAAAACACCCAGTTCCAATATAATCAAAATTATTTTCTATATTGAACTTAACAATGTACTATTTGATAACATTTGTAAGTATGAGTTGCCTCACACTGCCCAGCTGGCTCACCCTTACGTTCTCAGGGTCGTAGCGTGTTCGGGGGGGACTCAGTACTATGCGATGAAACCGATCTCAATCAGGCAAAGCGGACCAACGAAAGATTAGCGGAAAAGGGATTGGCTCTAATTTAATATTAAAGAGAAAAGTTCATTTTACTTCTTTATTCTGGACTTAAGTTTTCATGATGCGGTACCGTTCACGACGCGTTGGGGCCCATCGACGACATGCAGGGGAGGAGGGAGAGAGGTACGTACCTTGACCGATCAACGGTCAACCAATGATGGCGGCGCTTCCACGTTCCGCCGATATCTCGCCGTTTTCCTTCTGGGGACGTCTCGACGATCGCTATCCCGCTGAACTGGCTCGTTCAGATGTTTTCCTGGTCGGGATGGCGAAGAGAAGTTGACGGCGGTTTCCGCCTGGTAATACGCACGGAACACTTCCGAGTTGTCCACGTTTTGTCCTCTTCCACGATGCAATCCGGTCCACTTGGAGACAGCCGGCGCTATCTTCTTCTTCTGCTCGACAACTATACTTTTTTTTTAGTTTTTCACTTTCAAATTTTCGCATGTGTCTTCTCTGATGGTTCGAACTCTAATCCTCTTCTCCAACGTCTGTCACCTACTATCGACCTTCTCCCAATCCTCGATCTCCCTCTCTCTTCATCTCTCTCTCTTTTCCTTTACCCGGATGCAGCTATCTTGATGACATATTTTCTTGATTCGGTATACACCGGGGTGGCGTTGTGTCAGGGTTGTTTTTGGTTAGCGGTTTTTTTTTTATCGGTTGGGATATTTTTAGTGCGGACTATTTTGCCGTCTTTTGCCGTTGCGGTTTTTCCGGTACATTTCGCTTCTCGTATTTTTGTAACCGCCTGTAAGGTGTGGCCGCCTTCTGGGATTTCTGATGGCCTCTTGGGAACCACGTCAAAAGCCCCAACGTCTGGTCTGCACGTTCCGGGGTGGGCTCCAAAGGCCTCTTTTATTCCCAGATTGTCAACCGGCGGGAAATCCACGGGCTTACAAGCGGCAACAATACATAACTTTTTTTTTTCTCGCAAATTATCGACGCCTAATTATGGAGTAAACTATGATGTTTATGTTAGTATGTTTAGTATAACTTAAAGCTATGTTTAACAAAAATTACAATAATTGGAAAACAAAATAAATTTAACAGCTAACAACAATAATAATGAGCCAACCACAAACAAAACAAATATTTACAACTTACATACTACAAATTAAACAAATCCTTAATTGGGCCGATCGCCTTGAAAGCGATCGGTAACAATCTTCCCCGAGTCGGGGTAGAAAAATTATGCATATAATTTTTCGTCTCTGTCTCAACAATCTCTGCATATATGCTCCTCTCTGTCTAGTTAACGTTGCACGACTGGATCTTCCTTTACTTTTATTACCTGTTACCCACTTCATAACCGTTCGTGTCCGCGTAATGTTTTGCCTCTTCTTGTGATCATGCTTCCACCTCTCCTAATTTTTCGAACTACTTCTTCTTACCATTCTTTGTGGCTTTTTATTTTTCCACGGGAAAACATGCTAATTTACTCCCATTCCATTTTCGTACTCCTTTGTTTTATACAAAGAAAAACCTAATTCTACTATTTCTCCATTCATTCTTATTCTTTCATACATCCCATTCAATTGACGCGTCTTCAATTTTCAAACATTCTCCCCCGTTTCATTCATGTCCATTCGCTCATTTTAATTCTATTTATTCTAGCTTCTGTGACTATAGCATTTCTTGTCACTAGAAGGGTATTCTCCTTCCCACAAGGCTCTTTCTTTCCGCCTTGCTCTTTTCTAGTTTAATGAAGTTACCTAGTTGCCTGAATAATCATTTTCGGGGTCATAAGGCTTCACCGTTGACGTTCGTCAACTCCACGCTATTTTCAGGGTTACCTTCGTTTATCAGAAGTCCTGCTACTGACCTTCATCGTCGATAAGACTCTGGTCTCCAGCGAAAATGTTTATTTCTAGCAACCTAGGTCACCCATTAACTCCAGCCATAAATTTTAGTTTATCGTCCTCGAGAATACCTAACATCAACCGAATCGAACCCTAGTTTCGAATGGTGAGCAGTTATAAATTCTACTGACGTGCCCCTCCACTTTCGAGTTTCATTACGAGATGCGAGCCGCTTTTTCTAGCGGTGACACTGCAGTTGTCAATTCGGATCTCGTTCTCTGACAGTAAATTCATCGTGGTTCACATTTCGTGAGACAACAACGAGTGCACAGTTTTCTTTAATTTTATTTTACTATTTGGAAATCTTCCCAAACGGATCGGTGGACTAAGTCTAACGAGGATTAAAATGGAGCGGATCGAACTCGTGGTATCGAGAGGGAACAACTGGTTATGTTGTGATTGCAAAGCAGCATTATTGGGTAAGGTTTAGCCGTCGGACTTTAACCTCTGACAGATTGCATTTTTTTGTTTTTGTTTTTTTTTTTTCTTTTTAGATCAACTACAATCCGTGTGCAACGAACTGCAGTGAAGCATATAAAAATTGTATTATTCCGCAATGATGTACAAAATACCAGCACAAACACAAAATAACAGCAAATACACTAACTGGGCTTGAGGTGGGCAGCTGGCCACACACCCAGATTTTTACCCTGCAGATCTTCCAACTGGTATGACGAAGATCCTATTTTCGATCGGACTCTTGCGGGAAGATACATAGGACCATATTTAGCATTATATCCTGCGGCTGCGTTCGACTGTTTCATGTTGCGCCTATAAACAAGCTGTCCATCATGAAACGGAGCGGAATATTGTTTGTGTCGCAAATTGTATCTTCGTCGTCCATCTTCATACGCCTTTTTAAGGTTTTTCTGGACTAAATCGTAAATTTTTGGAAACATTTCTTGCTTGGTTTTGTCGCGTTCTTCGTCGGTGGGAGCATTCGTTGTTGTGAACCATCGGTGTTCGGTTCCTCTATCGAACGACTCGTGCCCATGCGCTATGAAGAACGGTGTTAGTTTAGTAGCGCTGTGTACGGAAGTGTTTAATATATTTTCTATTTCCGCGATCTTGCTGTCCCAGAGTCTTTGGTCTTCGCGTACGTAAGTTCTAATGGCAGCATTGATAGTTCGATTCACTCGCTCCACAGGGTTTGCCTGGGAGTGATATTTCGAACTTAGCCAATGTTGTACCTCGAACTGTTCTAGTAGACCTTTGAATTCTCGGGACAGAAAGACCGATGCGTTATCAGTGATTATTGCTTGTGGTGTAGAAAGACGAAGAAACCAGTGATTTTTGAGGATTGTGCAGAGTGACTTGCTATCTACCCTTCGGACTGGTGTAAGCATCACCCATTTACTAAAGACGTCAAGGACAACCAAAAGATGTTGGTGTCCACTTTTGCTTCTAGGCAAGGGCCCAACGTAATCGACGGCAATAACTTGCCAAGGATGCGTGGTAACCCTTTGCTCACCCATGGGTGGCACTACTGGCACATGCGCTGCTTTGGTTTCCTTACAGGTATCACAGTTTTGGACGTAAAGTTTAACATCTCGGGACATTTTAGGCCAATAGTAACGCAGTCTAACTCTGGCTAGCGTTTTCTCGAAACCTAAGTGCATGGCATTGTCGTGGCAGTCTTTTAATATCGACTCACGCTTTTCAGGAGGGACTACCAATTTCCATTCGAATTTATAATCGTACGGGTGGTTCGGTACGGAAATAAATTTGTGTAGGGCGCCATCGAACAGCTGATAGTCCACAAATTTGTCAGGTTGACTGAGAACTTTTTGTTTCAGATCTTCGTACCACGACGTGGTCGAACGAGTTGACACCATCGCCACACAACGAGACAGTGCATCCGCTACCACATTGTCCTTTCCCTTTCGGTGGATAATGGTCATATCGTAGTGTTGCAGAGTTAAACTCCATCGACTACAACGTGATGAAACTTTCCACTTAGTGGTCAAAATGTGGGTGAGGGCGGAAGAATCCGTAACGAGTGTAAAGTGCGAACCCTCGATATATCCCCGAAATGCTTCAATGGACAGAAGAGCAGCCAATGCTTCTTTCTCACAGGCGTGATAATTCTTCTGCGGCGTGGTAAGTTTGTGTGAGAAATAAGCTATGACTCTCTCCTGTCCAGCCTGTTCCTGGGTTAGTACCCCGGCCACAGCCACGTCACTAGCATCCGTTTGAATTGAAAATTCTTTTTCAAAATCAGGACTTACTAGGATGGGAGACGTAATTAGCTTTTCTTTAATTGTACAGAATGCTTCCTCCGCCTTCACATTCCACTCGATTATTTTTGCTTTGGTTTTTAGAAGATCAGTTAAAGCAGCTGTCGTGCCACTGAAATCATCTATAAACCGCCGATAGTAGTTGGCCATTCCTAGGAACCTCCGCAATTTTGTGACGGTGGTCGGTCGTTCGTACTCCACAATGGCTCGTACTTTTTCTGGGTTTGCTCGCAACCCTTCGGTTGTAAGCAAATATCCTAGGAATGGCAACTCGCTCACACCAAACTTGGACTTATCTAAGTTTATTGTTAGATTAGCTGATGTCAATCGACGAGCAACTTCTCTCACTAGCCGAAGATGTTCCGAAAAAGAATTGCTGACAACAATCAAGTCATCCAGATAGACAAAGACATTTGGTTCCAATTCACCGTGGCCTAAAACCTGGTCCATCAGCCGAGATAGAGTAGCCGGGCTGTTGGCTAGGCCGAATGGTAACCGGGTGAATTGGAACATGCCTTTCCCCTGGATGCTGAACGCTGTATATCGTCTCGATCGTTTTTCTAACGGAATTTGTAGGAATGCTTCGGAAAGATCTATAGTACTCAAGTACTTGGCTTTTGGTAATTGTCCCAAAATACGCCCTGGATGCGGCAAAGGATAGGCGTCTCTCACCGTTCGCTCATTCAATTTGCGCGCATCCAGGCAAAGTCTGACTTTACCCGAAGGCTTAATTACTGGTACTACATTCAGAGACCAATCTGAATTGGCTCTTTCGATGATTCCTACCCGAAGCAAACGATCGAGTTCTTCTGTTACTTTCTCTCTTATTCTAGGGGACATGGTGTAGGGGTATTGGCGAGCTGGGGTTTTAGCTTTCCATTCACTTGAAATCTCTATAGTGTGTTCGATTAGTGGAGTGACCGACAAGCAATCAGGGTTTGCTACTTTGAACAACTGTTTCACCTGTTCTAGAGATTGCATTTCTTTTGGTGATAGTGTTGTTTCAAGTTTCTGGCCCTCGGATTGTGCGTTTTCTATCTCCGTGAGAGCACACTGTTGTATCTGGGGATAAATGTTAAATCGTGACCAAAAGGTCATACCTAGCAGGCATTCTATGATCAAATCCTCTACCACCAAGGTAGGTACTACTTTAGTCTTTCCATCAAATTTAAATGGTAAGTAAATTTCTCCGATAATATTCAACCTGCTTCCATCAGCAGACCGAAGTTCTAATCGTTCTTTAAGCGATTTTATTTTACAGCGACCTAAGCGTTGGAATAAACTCTTGCTGATAAGAGTACGATTACTACCTGAATCTAACAAACCTTTAATTCTTAAATCGTTAATGTCTACCCACGCGTATGGTCGATTATCAAAACAGTCGGGAAGTGTAATCTCTAAAATCTGTGGTGTCTGATCGGAGTACATTTCCTGACCGACGAGGCTCCAGAACTTTGGCTCAGAGTCATAATTAGAAGTCGTTACGCGTTTTTCTCTGATGACCGGCGATTTTCGTTCATCGTCTGTCCGTTTTTTCGACAGTAGGGGCAATTTTGCGTATCGAACC
This sequence comes from Wyeomyia smithii, assembly GCF_029784165.1. Taxonomy (NCBI): domain Eukaryota; kingdom Metazoa; phylum Arthropoda; class Insecta; order Diptera; family Culicidae; genus Wyeomyia; species Wyeomyia smithii. The sequence goes on along the minus strand of NC_073696.1, from coordinate 269,060,548 downwards.
CTTTAAAGCCGCATATGTAGCAAATTAAACCTTTTAGGGATCGACACTGTTCTATTTGATGACTGGGCAAGCGGCAATTTAGACATACATCTGGGCCTGGCGGATTGAACCCCTCAACAAGAAAGTCGATTGTCCTACGTGGCTTAGAAGGCCCTTTCTGCGGGTTTTCAGCGTTCAGAGTCTTCGGCGTGGTAGGTTTTCTTCCCGTTTCACTTCGTTGGATTTCCGATCGCGTTACGCGACCGGTCGATTCAAATTTGGGGTTTGCTGGTTTTCTATTGTCATTGCGGTTTTGATTTTCGCGCGGTTTCCATTTTTCAGTTCTGTCGCTCGAAAGGTTAGTATGGTCAATCACGTTAGTGGACTTTGGATTGCCGAAAACAGTATGATATAGTGAGAAATTAGAAGCATCAATTAAATTTCCAGCTTCAACCAGGTCGGGAAGGGTTTGAATATCCTTCCAGAGTAAAGCCTTTTTATAGTCTACACGAAGATTTCGTTTAATAATTTCTAATTTCTCTTGGTCGCTCATTTGAGTAGTCATGGACCTTAACATTTTTTCAATGTCGAAGAAATAGTTCTGGAACGTTTCATGTTTTTGCTGGTATATCTGATAGATACGAGACCTCATCATTGAATCGAGTTCAGGATGACGAAACGTTTTGCGCAACTCATGCACAAGGTGTTGCCAATTTTGTAGTCTGTAGCTGGACCTCATAGACAGGTACCAGTTAGCAGCTGGTCCAGTAAATAGATGGAAGGCCGAATCAAATAATTCTCCCTCAGACACACGTTCTGACAGAGCAAGCTGACCTACGAGAGCTAAGAATTCATTTAATTTCGTGCCTTGATCAGTGCCCGAATACTTTTCGATGTTCCATTGCGATACTTGCAGTGTCCGATGAGTGGTCGTTACAACTGATCGCGGTTGGAACTCTGAAACTGGTATAACGGGGATGGGATTATGGCTCGGTATTTCTTGGAATCCTGCCTGGTTTCCCATCACGGCCGAAGAAAATGAAGGTAAGAAATTCGTTTGATTTTGATTGCCAATCACATGGCTCGGAAATGAAACTGAAATGGGGGTTTGTGTGTATAGCCCGTTCTGTCTATGATTGCTAGGAAGCGATTGAATGGACGTGACAGTCCAGGGTAGCCGACTAGAATTCATGCTTGTACTCGAATCTATTACAGTGGTGTTTGGGGTGTATCCTGCCCACGGATTAACTACACCGGGAATACTCGTTAGCTGGTTAACAATGGCTGAGTTACTCGCTTGCACACTCGGCTGAGTCTGAACTGCTGGGGTAGTAATCGGTCTTGGATAGTGCGTGCTGTTTATAAATGACACCTTCGGAGTGGTGCCGGTATAAACTAAGTGGGTTGTGCAGACGGATGAATTAAGTAAAGACACAGTGATCGCTGGTGTGTTAAAATTTAGGATACTATCAACCGAAAAATTCACTCTCTTATCAGGCAAAGTCGTCTCGTGTTCCGCTCGAAACTTCCTCAACCTTATCAACTCTGATTCAAGGCTCGATAGTGAAGCTCTAAGGTCACTTAAATCTGCTGTTTCCGACATGCTCTCTACAATCCCTAACCGACGAAAATATCCCATTATTTCCTTTTCGATATTCGCTCTAACTTCCACCGAAGTATCATCTTCAGATTGTTTCCCATTCGCAATAGTATTTAACCCCTCACCCGTTTGGTTTCCATTTCCACTACAGGTTGTCACAGGAATTTCCCCCGAATCATCGTTCTCTCTTAAATTCTTCCCGAAATATCTGTTTAAATATTCTATGCATTTCGTTAGTAGACCATTTGCCTGCTCACGATTCGTCCCTAGTGAACTTTCAAAACTAAATTTAAACGATTAGCTACATGCAAAAGCAAAGAATTGGCTTTTGGTGCTATACTTGAACCAGTGAGCACCGACGTTTCAAATGCTTCTAATTTCCTCGTACAAATTTCTAATTCTTGTTCTACCGTATAAACCAACATTTGTTCATCCGGTCCCTGTTCTCGTTCTTGCTTCATGGCATCTCGTACCATTCGGCGTTTACGCGACAGCGAAAAATCATCTGTACACGAAATATTTCTAAGTGCCAGTTCTACGTCCAATTCATCAATTTCTAAAAAATCTACCCGCATTTCCAAATACTGTCGTTTCACATTTTCCTTAGTGTATCCGTTCTCCATAGCTGAAGCCATGGTTCTTTATTCTAGATACAAAACTATTCACCTGCTTTAAACGAATGGTAAGAAGTGCTGCAAATATTCTTTTTATCTGCTTCAAATTATCCGTACTTATTAAATGGCATTACAATTCACGGATGTATTTCGGTCATGCGTCGCTAACAACAGGTAATCTTTTCTCGTCAGTTATTCGTGCTAGATTCTAACAATCGGCCACGTGCTAGACCGTTAAAGGAGCAATCATGCAACTAATATCGAGACAAGCAACGACTTGTACTCGAGTCTCCCCGAAACACGGTAAAAATTTGCAAATCTGTGATTTGAAAATTTTTATTTCACGAGGATCGCCAATTGTAAGTATGAGTTGCCTCACACTGCCCAGCTGGCTCACCCTTACGTTCTCAGGGTCGTAGCGTGTTCGGGGGGGACTCAGTACTATGCGATGAAACCGATCTCAATCAGGCAAAGCGGACCAACGAAAGATTAGCGGAAAAGGGATTGGCTCTAATTTAATATTAAAGAGAAAAGTTCATTTTACTTCTTTATTCTGGACTTAAGTTTTCATGATGCGGTACCGTTCACGACGCGTTGGGGCCCATCGACGACATGCAGGGGAGGAGGGAGAGAGGTACGTACCTTGACCGATCAACGGTCAACCAATGATGGCGGCGCTTCCACGTTCCGCCGATATCTCGCCGTTTTCCTTCTGGGGACGTCTCGACGATCGCTATCCCGCTGAACTGGCTCGTTCAGATGTTTTCCTGGTCGGGATGGCGAAGAGAAGTTGACGGCGGTTTCCGCCTGGTAATACGCACGGAACACTTCCGAGTTGTCCACGTTTTGTCCTCTTCCACGATGCAATCCGGTCCACTTGGAGACAGCCGGCGCTATCTTCTTCTTCTGCTCGACAACTATACTTTTTTTTTAGTTTTTCACTTTCAAATTTTCGCATGTGTCTTCTCTGATGGTTCGAACTCTAATCCTCTTCTCCAACGTCTGTCACCTACTATCGACCTTCTCCCAATCCTCGATCTCCCTCTCTCTTCATCTCTCTCTCTTTTCCTTTACCCGGATGCAGCTATCTTGATGACATATTTTCTTGATTCGGTATACACCGGGGTGGCGTTGTGTCAGGGTTGTTTTTGGTTAGCGGTTTTTTTTTTATCGGTTGGGATATTTTTAGTGCGGACTATTTTGCCGTCTTTTGCCGTTGCGGTTTTTCCGGTACATTTCGCTTCTCGTATTTTTGTAACCGCCTGTAAGGTGTGGCCGCCTTCTGGGATTTCTGATGGCCTCTTGGGAACCACGTCAAAAGCCCCAACGTCTGGTCTGCACGTTCCGGGGTGGGCTCCAAAGGCCTCTTTTATTCCCAGATTGTCAACCGGCGGGAAATCCACGGGCTTACAAGCGGCAACAATACATAACTTTTTTTTTCTCGCAAATTATCGACGCCTAATTATGGAGTAAACTATGATGTTTATGTTAGTATGTTTAGTATAACTTAAAGCTATGTTTAACAAAAATTACAATAATTGGAAAACAAAATAAATTTAACAGCTAACAACAATAATAATGAGCCAACCACAAACAAAACAAATATTTACAACTTACATACTACAAATTAAACAAATCCTTAATTGGGCCGATCGCCTTGAAAGCGATCGGTAACACATTTTGAACAGGAAAGGAAAAAAAGGATGTTGAAAATTAAAAAAAAATCAATGATTTCTGTAACATTAAACTATACATTAAAAATCTAAATTGTTTAGATGACGGAAAACCGAAACAACTTATTAATAAACCTGAACTATTTTGATGATGCTTTATTGTCATGCTTTACCCCAACATTCACGATAAAATTCCATGCATCAGAGCTTAGATTAATTAAAATCAATGCCACGATGATAATGTCACGAAGAATTTCATAACGCTTTTTTCCATTCTGATTTAAATACTACAAGGTATACAGCCCTAGGGTTGTATGGAATGGTGACGTGGGACTAAACATTGTAATTAGGGGATTTTTTGTTCCAAAATATACAGACTCCGCAGACAGAATCAATGCTTGCAATGTTTGCTCGGTGACTTACGTACTTTTATTTTCAATCTTCCATGGAAATCTATTTTCAGAAATATATTCAACAACACTCGAAAAAATATCGTTTATCTTTGGCGATATTATGCCTGTAGAATTTTTTGTGCAATCAACATGTATTTGACAAAGCACAAGCTTATCGTTCTTGTTAAAAAAGCACCAAGAATTTATCGTAATGCGTCAAAGTCAGAATTAACGGTATATCCTCAAAAACCAAATCCAAGTATACTTACGTTATCATAATGAATGGTTTTGTCTTATTGAACTCTGATTAAATAAAATTTATAATATGTATCTTAATTTCAAAATAATATGGGAGCCCTTACGAAAATTCATTAATTGACAAACATGAGAAGAAATGTTGAACAAAATTATCAACAAATTTCAGCAAAAAATCGTAGCAATCAACTTTTCCATTTTTGTTTTTTGCTTGACAATTTTTTTCATTTGCCTACAATAACATTCGCTGTATTACGAAGACAGCTAATAAACGTTTATTATGGAAAACTTTGAAATAATAAAATATCATCTAACAATTTTGAAATGTAAGAAAAAAATCGGAATGAATCTTAGTAAATGGACCAAAAATTCACCAGCATTCGCCGGTTGTTACTCTTCTATAAATTTGTATATTTGGGAATTCAATTTTTCGATACTATCCGGTCACGATTATTTAGTGAATATCGAATATGAAATATAATAAATATAACTTATAACCGTTGCAAAAATGTACAATTCTTGTTAAGTAATTTATGGTAATCATATTTATGAGATAAACTTTCAATCACCATCTGCAGCAGCATTGCAGTTTTTCCTCGATTGCACACTAATAAAAATGTACGAACAGAAGTGTACCACTGCAATACGAATAGTACCGCGCGCTGCAGTACGAACAAAAGTGTACCGCTGAAATGTACGAATAAAAGAGTACCGCTGCAATCATAGACGACGAGAGACCTGCAGCTTTCTGCTCCACTGGTACTGTTGCTTATACCAGCATGTTTTCTTTCAAGACATCAGTTTTTATTACGTTCTGACAGCAGGTTTAGGAATTGTTCAAGAATGGGAATTGTTTCAAACTTTTCGGAAAACTTTTACCTTCGAGACATCATATTAGTCTAAGCTCATGGAAGCAAAAATAAATTGACCTATTGGGACGGGGAGAATCTGTCAATTTTTTTTTTGATATTCATACAGAGATTATCACAGGGAACGGTTGGTGTCCATTCACGTCGTCTGTGCTAGGAATGCTCGCATGTAATTGGTTTATTGTTCGCGTAAGTCTATCATTGAAACTTTTATCAATTTTACCACTTAGCAATAGAATTAGAGTGATAACTAGCATATTACAAAATTGTTATACATTTTATCTATCCAACAACATATTGGTTATTTTTATTAACGTTTGAAATCTGACGCAACATTTGCCAGTTTCATTTCCAGTTTCACAGAATGCATCTCAGTATAGTGAACAAAGACGTAGTCCCACGTCAAAACAAAAAAAAAACAAGTACAGTAAGCTCACTTCCAAAGCGCCAAATTGTTCTCATTACTCATTACTAATTACTACTGAACAGTTTTAATGCAGCTTTGACTGCTCCATAATAATTTCAATGAGATTTCTTGCGATCTTACTTCGCGACATCAATCCTCGTTAATGACTCAAGAAGATAAAATCTATCGCGTGAAAATTACCATAACATTAGAATACCCTTACAGCGAACACCGAAGTCACAAACCCATCCATGATGGGATGCTATCTAAATTAACCTTGATAGTCAAACTTCTTCCAGCGTTACGCTGCCGAATCGGAAAACACGAAAGAAAAACTGCAGGATATCAACCATATCGGATCGATGCCAAGCGCTGGAACCTGTGCACGTTGATACGGTCTTTTACCACCCTTCCGGCCACTAGCATTCTGCCGCGGCGCGCGTCGGAAGTGAGAACATTGTCACAGGGGGGGCTCGGAATTAATATGAAGCGACCTAGCCTGCGGTTGACTTTCTCCAGTAGAATCTCCTGCACACTTATTCGCTCATCTGGCACACTTCGTCAGCTAACACAGGACACGAGACCACCGACCGGGCGGCAGCGGTGGCTGTTGTAGGTGTCAAGTGGGTTCGTTACAGTCAAGTCGATTTCCTAAGTGAGCATGTCACCGAAGGCAGATACATCTACCGAATGAACATCATCGATAAACGAACCGTGTATGAGGTACTGGTAAACCGAACGACGATCCGGTGAAGCGACGGTTGAAAAAAAAAAGAAGGAAACCCGACTTCGGAGGGATTTATCAAATAGCATTTTAAGTTGGTGCTATAAAAAGCTGAAAGGAGATTGCCATCCCCAACCCCACAGTTTGACTTCATGTGTGTGTGTATGTAGGAAAGTATGTTGTTAGAAGCTCTTTTTGCCCTCCGGGAAAGGTATGAAAAGAAATATGTTTTCTCTGTACATATTTGTACAGTTTTCCACTTTTTCACTCTTTTGGTTCGGCCAAGAGGGCACACAACCCCTCGCACATAGCCGGATGCTGGGGCTCAAAGTTGTATCAACAAAAGTGTCGGATTTTTCGCTTGTTCGTTCCCATCAGGTACCTACTAAATGTTTCTTTGTTCGAGAATATTGGATACATTTTATATTGCCACAAACACCCCGGTCTCCAAACCCTTTCCTACCGCCCCGCGCAATGCAACATACCTTCATAGTGGTCGGTTCGGTTGAATTGTTTGAGTACATATGCATAAACCGAGCGAACGAGCAAGTGAGAGAGATAAAGAGCAAACGAGGACACATATTACGAGTGCACAGCGCAGTTTGCTAGTTCCGGTTTTGTAGATGTAGTGCAGCGCGTAGGATGACGAGCGCCCTGGGGCCAATGGCGCATCGGTATACCAGAAACGACAAAAACCAAAAAAACACACGAAACGAACCGAGACCGAAAAGGATATTAACAGCGACTAGCACCGGTGTACAGAGAGAGAGAGAGAGAGAGAGAGCCGTGTTGTTGTTACTCTTGATGACGTTAGTCCACCCCCTTTTGGTTGTCGGTCAACCTCCGCGCCAGAGTATTACGTCGTGTATCATCACGGAAAGAGTCTTCTTACAGGGTGGCTGAAGTACACACTTTTAAAACTGTAACCAGGGCCGCCTGTAGTGTTTGATGTCAAATGAATTAGAATAAAAATAGCAATGGCAGGATTGAATTAGACACTGCTTCCGGCTCTGCGTCCGCTTTTTTGCTGTCGTGGTGCGCACCAGATGCCATATCCGTGGGGTATGTTTGGCACGGTGGCTAAAGTTTCTACCATTTGGTGCTTTTGTGGTCTTTTTTATTATCTCCAAAGTATCGTTTTTTTTCTAGTGCTCATGCCTCTGTTCATGTTAACGGTATGTTCCTGAAACCCCATCCCGAAGAATCGGCGTTCGCTTGGGAAAACTAAAACCGAACGCAGCTGGCGGTACGTGCGTTAGTTTAGTTACTACTGCGTTATTACGGCGTTCTTAATCTGCAAGTTTTTTCTACGAAATATGTGATGGATGAGACTGACAAACCGGTTCACAGTTTTTCGGTTGATGTACATCGATATTGCCGTCCAGAAAGAAACGGGGAGAAAAAAATGGACAGGATTGTGAAATGTGGTGGGCGTTGAAACTTTCCACCCACCGTCACCGGCGTCGGTCGTGGGCAAGGAACAGAGCAGTAAAAACATAAATCGACCCGAAACAACCCAACTCGGGCTGAGTTTGTCGTCGACTTGGTAAAGACAGGAAGTAAATATGTATGTGTTTGTGTGTATGTACAAGGTTGAGCGTGCGAAGTACGGAGAAAGTGTGAGCGAACTAAACACAAACAGAAGGACGAAAAATGATTGTACAAAGCGCACAAGAGCTGAGAAGTGTAAAATATTTGGAATTTATCCGATTGCATAACACGTTTAAGTGAGAATGAAGAGAAAATTAGCAGCAATCAGATAAAATGAGCTTGGGAATAGATTGAAAAAGAGGGGTGAAGTTTGCCGAATTGTTTGCTGTCAGCTAGCGCTTTATAGTTGTCGCTGGCAGCATGTAGCGGCAGTTGCTGTTTGTGATATTGATGTTGCCACTTTATCGGGATTAGGACAAGGAAAATTTGTTCACTTCGAAAATGCCGGACTACGGCACGGGATGGAAAATATATTCCACATGTAAATCTGTTGCATTTATGGGGGGGATTTTGTGTGTTGATTGGCTTTATTGAATATGTAAATTAAAATGGTACTACACACTGGGGGAGGGGTCATAGTTTGCCGAATGATTTGGCCCTACAAGGATTATTTATTTTTGCAAAAGAGATGGTGTAATTTGTTTTCGCCTGTCACGGTTTAATTGCTGTTGATGATGACCGTATATTAGAAAGAACGTTCTACGTTGTAAAACCGGTTTAGCGTAATGAACCCCTTATTTTGTGTTGCTTTATTGAAACATTGATTTATATAAGCCATTATGGTAATATTTTTTCATTATTTTCGAGTACGCTTAAGGGGTTCGAAACTACTTTTCAATGGTTGGCACATGACGAGGGGAAGCTAAGGATTAAAATTGTTATTGTTCAAGATATGATTGATGTGACTGTTTGTCATTTCTAATGTAATTGAAGATAATATTCATTATTAACCTCCAGGCAATTTTAGGTTGAAAAATTTTATCAAACACGTTTCTCTCAAGTGCCTAGATTTATATCAGAACACAAAACTAAAGTTTGATGATGCATCTTTTAAAAAAAAGCATATCCATACTAAGAAAGTCGTCAAAAAAGTTTCGGTCGATGACATTTTTGAAAACTTTTTCAGTATCGCTATGCTTTTTTACGTAATTTTCGAATCGGGCTGATTTATCAAATTCAATTCATAGATCATTCACAGCTGGAAATGCGTGAGAAAATGCAACTTAATTTTAAATTTACTTAATGCTAAAAAAATCATGACTTGCGAATTATAAATCTCATCAGAAAGATGCCAAAAACAAAATTTATTTTTGGGCCCACCACTTTCTTCACGCTGAAACCTACAAATCATCGATCACTTTTCTCTTGATAAAAATAAATCCCCATTTACAATAGAACTGGCCTGCGTACACACAAACCCGGATGGTAATAGAAGCATGCCACTTACTCTCAACAGTCATACATATTCATAATAAAGGAAGTGCGGAATAAAGTAGACACCCGGGCGATATTAAAAAAGACCAATGTTTCTGGTCGCAGTGAGTGGTCCATGCAGGTAATTCAAGTTTGAGAAATTGACGAGCGTCCCTAATACATATTTTTTTGGAAATTGTAATTTTTTTTGAATCCATGGTTGTTCTGCATTCCTGCCTCCTCTTTAAGAGAGCGGGGGTTTTGAAACAAACACTATTTCAACCAATTTTGCCGGGAAACAGCTTGAAATATTCATGATGGTGCACGACTGTCAAAAATCAACCCCAGACGCTATTTTTAAATCCAATTCTGGAAAACAACCCAAAATGACCGAAAACCCCACAATATACCTGTGGTGATGTTAAGAGTTCGAAAATTGACTCTGGGCGCCATTTTGAAATCCAAGATGGCGACTGCCGGTTTCTAGAAAACAACCTAAAATAAGCAAATTCCACCCAATATGGGTATTCCTGCTAAAAATCGACTCTAGAAAATCTAGGCTCTATTTTTTGCAGAGAGTTATTTTATTGGTTTCTAGATAAAAGTTATTGACATGAACATACTGATACCAGGATCTACGGGGCTATAATTCAAAGACTTATTAAAAAGGAGAAGTTTGTTTCGAACCTATCACTTGCGATCACCCTCTAATGCAACAACGCAATTAATATAATATATAGTTTTATATAGTTCTGCGTTGGGTTCATAGCTTTGCGCCCAACGCTTATGATTTTTTTTTTCGACGTAGAACTACGTCTTACGGCAATATTATAGGGATGCAAATTAAAAAACCGAAAACATCGAGTCACAAAAAATGTTCACTTTTAAACGCTCAAAATTCAATCAGTTTTTATTGGATTTTCTTCAATCTTGCAGCAATCGATTAAAAATTAGATATAACGCTGAAAACAAGGCCAAATATCAGGCGAAACTCTTAGTTTTAGCATAAAACAAACAAAACATTCCTTCCTCTTCCCCAAGACAGCCAATTCTGCTTCAAGTGTTTTCTATGTCATTTTCTAGTCTACGGAGCTCCTTCTCCACTGAGAGTTCCCCTCAAAAGCCTTGTATAAAAGGTTCCATACCATACTGACGGTAAGGTTTGATCACGATAAAAAGCAAGGTAAAGCAAAATCCCGTTCATCTTGTGTTCTCAGCAATCACCTGACTGTTATGAAATACTTAGTAGAGATTAACGTATTTCTGCACGTTGAAAACAAGAAAACGAGAATCATCCCACGCAACGATGAGAGCCCCAACATTATTTTATTGAAGTAGTTAATTTTCGTTCTGCCATTCGCCAAAACTTTGCTAATAATAGTGATGAAAACAGTAATTTTGGAAACAATCTGCTTTATCAAATACACTAAACACATATCAGTGAAAATTCAGTAATTGGATTAAACTCATCGGACAATCTGAATAAACGATTTGAAAATGAAAAACCATTGAAAACATGCCGCGTGAAAACGATTTTTCAGGCAAATTTGCGTGGAAAAAACCGCGTAAATTCAAAATCCGCGTAAAAAATTGCGGAAATTTCGAAATTCGCATAAAAAACGATTTTAACTTTTTAAACATTCCTGTGAATTTTGGTACCCCTAGCCAGTGCTGATAAAACTCATTTTCCCCAGCAAAATTCTTCGAAAATTACATTCAATCATTTTCAATTTTCACTTCCAATGATCGCAGCACTCTTTCAGATACACTAGATTTTCGTCCTAGTAACGTGCTGTTATACTCAGATAAAATAGATCGCGCGCATCGTTCACGGTTACGGAGTAAAATTTGACGACAAATCCAACCAAATGATCTTCACTTCAAAGCGAAAAAGAAAAACAAACTGTCCATTCAACCAAAATGAACCTCACCGGAACACTTTTTCACTGACACTGACCGATGCCTTGTCAATCTTTGTTAACTGATAAACTGATTTTGTTGTCTTGCTTCCATCGCATGAAATATAATGAGGTGTTTTGACAGTTCACTTCCATACAAAAAGCGGGAAGGGAGAACTCTGAAAGGAGTGTAAAAAAATAACGTTGATGGATGCTTTTTTTCACTTTCACTGAAGAGTGTCAATAAATATCAACCCTGCCCCTAGCAAGCGCGGAACTGTATGAAGTCTTCAGGGACTTAAGTGAAGTTTTTTCGTAACAAAAACAGAAGCGACGAACCCGGCGAGTAAATTTTCTGTAATCTTCTGACGCACTTCAGGGCTCGCTAATAGCACAGAAATTCACAAAAATTAGGTAAAAATCTTTAATTGTTCATATTTCTCTAGTTAGTGCTTTAGGGTTTTTTTGCTTCTGTTGACCATGGATATTTTTTAATGGTATTGAAAAAACGTTATAAACTAACTAAGAAAGGTCTTATCAGCTTTAAAAATATTAATATTAGCGTGTATGAAAATATTTTTGGCTTTTGATAGCTTTCCAGAAACCAGAGGAGACGCCATCTTGACATCTGCCGGAAGTCTAATTTTTAGTATGAAAACATCTAGTTAGTTATAGACAGGTGATCAGTAACATATCAGTCCTTAAATTGAACAACAAACTGTCATTTTCAGGACAAAACGTATTAATTATTCAATATTTTCTCAAGAGGTTTTGTGCTAGATTTCAAAGTGAAATATTATTTTATTCTGCATGCACTCTACCCGATCATACGATTATAACAAACGGGTAACACAAATATATCTGAACTTGATAGAAATAACAAAGCCTGTAATATTCTTGATATGCCAGAATGATAAAGAGTACAGAATTATATCAAATGCTGTTATCATACACTTGAATGTTCAAAAAGCTGTGTTTTCAAAGCATATTTATAGCAAACTTTGTTATTAAATTGACAAAATATTGTAGATTCTAACTAATTCTGATCTTTTTCTGCTAAAAACCTCACAAAACTTGCTATAATTTTTAATAATCAGTAAATAATTTTAATAGGAATTTTGATATTTCACCTATTAACCTAATAATGGTCTCAGTTTAGACCACAAGTTGATACAAAAAGTTCAAACAAAATTCGTTATAATCCTGATATTGATGCTGTATTTCTATGGGCAAATTAAAATTTGGCAACGCTTCAACTCCTCGTTCGCAAAATATTTTTAAAAAATCCTTACATTTCATTCAAAATGTTGAGGAACCTCACAATGGCAGTTCTTAATTCTTCTATGCAGCAGCCATTCAAACTCCATCCTTATGTCTGTCAGAACGAGCAGAATTTGGTTGTCCTCCAGCCACACAGCCGCAATATGCAACTCGCAACAGCGTACCAAACTGTTGCGTAACTGAGAATGCGCTGCATCTTCTGCTATCTGCTTCCATTCGACAGGGAAAGAAGAAAATTCTTGTCATTCCAAGCGATTTACTGCGTCTTGCGAAACTGGGAGAAAACAAAACCTAACAAAAAGCAGGGCTTAGACACGAAACAGGTGTGGTCTTTTGAAAAATTTCTCTAATAACTTTATAAGAACCATGTTTTGCTCAAAACAAATCATTTTACTTTCGGATGGTGAACTCTGCCTTGTTTTGGCGGCCGGAAAAGCATTCTGAACCCAAGCAAATTTAAAATTTGCCGGTCGTCTAATTTTCAGTTTGGAAGCAGCTTTCCACTGTGATGTCAAAGTGCCTTGTTCCCTCGGTCGGGGTAGCACGGAGATTCGATCAGCATCATATCCGATTTTAAATTGAACAACCAAGTGTCCTTTTTGGGATAAAATAAAAATATGATTAATATTTTCGAAAAAGGCTTCGTGCTTTTTCCAGTGATGCTGTATTTTTATGTTCAAATTAAAATTCGGTAGCACTTTAACTTGTCGTTTGCACAAAATTTTAAAAACATTCAAAATGTTGGAAAACATTAACAAAGACTTTAACTTTATGGTTGTTAATTCAGTTGTCTGTTAAAACGAACAGATTTTTAGTGCAATACGTAACACGCAACAGCATAATAAACTGATGCGTGATTAAGAGCGCCATGCACCTTCTGCTATCTGCTTCCATTCGACAGAAAAAGAAGCAAACCGTAGTCGTCCCAAGTCGCAACACGATACACGATTACACTGTTGCGTATGTGTGAACTGGGAGAAAACAAAACTTTGGGCTATGTAAGATTCTGCTTCTGCTCAAACAAGTCATTTTATTATGAAATGGTGCGACCGTCGGACACAATTCAACAGCAGCGGGTAGTAACCGTGGATTAAATCGACAATCTGGCACAATAATTAAAACCTCTTAATGAGTTCTTGCTGTTCATCTCTAGTGACATCGAAACGTTAGAACCAAACATCAATATTAGGACAATCAAACGAATGATTCGAATGTTGTTAAGTAGATCTACGCCAAACTTGCAGTCGTGGCTTTGCACACAATTCTTGTGATTTTGGCAATGGCGATTGGCAATGTAGCAGTGCCAGTTAAGATTTTCGTATGATTGATTTTATTCCAGCAATATTTCTGTCCACTCATTAATGTGTTTCCGAATTTCAGAATCATGTGATTGCACGTGCAATCTTGGCGGCAAAAAACAGAGATGTCAAAGATTTGAATTTTATCATTCAAAACGAAATTCTTGGGAATCAACAGGGTGTATGATGAATCATTGGACTGTAAGAATAATCCAACCAAGGTGTAATTTTTTGTAAGGTATTACTTTGGCAAGTTTAATTTTTGGTATATTTTTTTTTTTTTTTGGAATCTCCCTTCAATGACGTTTTGTTGGGGATTCACAATGTGTGAAAAAAGTTGGAATGATGGAATCAATTAATCACACATTGTCTGATTGTAGAGACTTCCCAAAATTGAAATCGTACAGAAGAATTTATATAAAGTAAAACAGATTCCACAAAAAGCCATGTTTCATCAGTTTGCTAAAGAACGATCTTATTGTGCGGGTTCAAATCAATGCAAAGTGCATAAATTCCATCAACTGCAGAAGCACTAATTCAAAGAACGACCCTAGAACTAATCCCACTGCTGAATGGTTGATTTTTTCCCATTCGTTTTCTGCAGCGCAAACATTTTTTTTAGGAGATTTATTGAAACAGCAAAAAAAAACTTCTCCCCGCAGAACAAAATGGTAACATTCCGGCAGCATCCAATTCTCTAAAGCCATCGCCACACGGATGCAGCAAGCAAGGAAAGTTGATTCGAGTTCGACGCAACCCGCGAAGAGAAAATCGATTTCTCGCGCGAAGCTCATCGTCCTCGCATCCGTGTTGCTATACATTCGCGTTTCACCAGAACCATCGCCACAGGCGGGATGGACGGTTCCGACCGAGGGATCTTATGTTCGCAAGCAAGCACAAGCAGTACCCAGCGTACCCGAGCGGTACAGAGATACATGTCTGGGTGTGTGTTTACCTCCGACCGCGCCAGTGTACGGTGCGTCCGTACGTTCCGAAAAGCATTCTGCCAACGTCAACACACAAAAGCGCATCCCTTTCGCCAGGTCCTGCGGGCAGTGGGAGATGAAGTTGACTGCTTGTTGCAAAAAGAGCAGAAAGCTTATGAAAAGAGCATCACGGGTTGCTATTTCCTAGATCCGTGTTTCACCAAGCGTCCGCACCGTGCATACTGTTCTATAGTGGCACAGTGGAGGCCCAATCGCCTTTATAGCGTCGGCACCACGAACAACCACGATTGTGTGAAGTGTATGGAAAAACTTTGGAGCTTATTCGCATCCACATCACATCACACGCGGCAAATTCTCGTTTGGCTGATGCAGCATCCTTCGCCTTTTATGTCGTGTTGTGTCGGGTTGAACGCAGCTCATCCGTTCAACTGTGAAACCGTTTTCCTCAGCACGCCTACCTGGCCCACTTGGCATCGCGCGAAAGGATGCGGTAAAAACGTGAAGCGAACGGATGTTGGATAACTTTCCTGACACCGGATGAGATTTTGCCATTTCATTTCATTTGAATTTTCCACCACCCCACAGTCGTCAGTAGGGTCCGCCTTTGTGCCATCCCGGGTCAATTCCGGGTCCACCAAGACATGCTAAGTTTCGTTTGCGCATGGAGACCACCACTTCGGCCTCACCGGGAACGGATTCTGAATGCACAAACAGAATATAGCTTTGCGCGAAACGACGACGACGACGACGACGCTGATGACGATGACGGCGATGGTTAGTCGACCAAAAAGGATAACGCCAGCGGCCATGTAAATCGGTGGCTCTGTGTATTCGTTCGCTTCGGCTGCATGCAATCTGCTGGTTGCCATGTTGAAGTCAGCAACCGACCGACACCGGCAATGATGGCCCGTGTGTCCCGGAACTGCACACACAATTCCCGGGCTGTGTACATACCAGCCTCCACCCTGATGGAAAGGTTCATTAGGTATGCTTACTTGCACTCTGATGGCTGTTGGCTAGCGGGGTGGCGATTTTTTTTCCACCGGGACCAAAATCATGACTTTTCGACCGAAAGCTCAGAGGTTCCACGGTTTATGTATCCGCGGAACAGAAATTGTCACAAAGTAATTACAGTTATGATCAGGTAATTTTCGGAGCATCGTTTTGAAAGCCTTCAGCTTACAAAATTCTTATGAAAATATAATGGTATAAACGAAAGATTGAGAAAAGCCGTGCGAATCACAGCCGCTGCCTCTTTTGCCGACGGACAAAAATCTGAAACTGCTTTTTTCGGATTAACAGAAATTAGAAGCGTAATCCTGCGCTAAATTAATTTCAATGGGTTTTCTCATGCTGTCCACTTTGCTTTGATCGTATTATTATAGATTTCGGCAGCTTAAAATTGTGAGAGCAAAATGCAAGGAAAGGAAGGGAAAAGAAAAAAACAAAATTCAATTTTCGCATTGATTCGGCAGGAAGCATATTCGAAGAGGTATAAATGGAAGGACGCAGAACAAAACCTCCCATTGGCAAAACTTTCCTGCATGCCAAATTGCGAAGAAATAGGAAACGATAGTCTAGTTTTTGTTGCGGTAGATTTGAGAACGTAGTAAATAGGCCAATTGGGTTTTCAACTAAACACAGATCAAAGCGACAATATTATTCCTCGGACTCGAGAGACAACTTTTCATAGATTGCTGTTGTGCGTGTCGATTAACTCTAGCAAAGCAAATTCCGAATTGCTGTTTTGTTTTGTAATTAGATTTATCAGCCACAGCGACCGGTAGCAATTCGAGCAGCAAATATTTTCATTCAGTTGAAAACGAGTTTCTAACAGCGAATAGATGAAAGATAATTTGACCCAAAACTTTTCAACCGTTTCCATTTCCATTGATATTATGTTTACTTTATCTATGAGGTAGAGCCAAACTGTAATTATTGTTGGTTGCAAAAGTTATTTTCTCCTTGTTGTTATTGTATCTGAGATTTTTTTCAATTTCGAGGGGTGTCAAGAAGATCTATTCCTGATAGTCATTCCGGTTTCAAGTTGATCCGAATTCAAGTCTTCATTCTAATGATAGCCAATTCGTAATTACATCAGAAAAGAGGGTGTTGTTTTTGCAGGCCATGTAAATCCTAGACGAAAGATAAATGATATCTTTTATGACGGATTTTAGAAAAAAAAGACGTCAACTGGTTGCTTCCTGATAAATTTCACACATCACTTTATTGTGGAGCCAAACAGCATAACGGGAAAAATAAGAATGAGAGAAGAAAAAATCTTCGTGCAGAAACATCAAACCATCTCAAGCAATAGCAACGGATGTTAGCAAGAACGTGGAAGCATCGCCATAATCGTTGAGTGGAGAGATCGTTAAATTTACAACAGCTTTTTCCCATTCTTTTGAACGGAGTTACTTACCTTTGCATCGCTCTACACTGAATCCGTTTTGTATTACTACGTAACCAGGATTGTCAAGCAATGTTATATTGGATTGTGAATTTTGATTTATGTATATACAGACTTTGTGGTATCTAGAAAAGCAATATGCAATTATTTTGAATACACATTTGTGACAAAGGATCCTGTTTCATAGCAGAGTGCCTTTGCCTTCCAAAATTAATTCAACTTTTATAAGTAATATTCATGACCACTTTTCGTTTTAACGGTATAATTATTCTCAGACATTTGAACATTAGAAATTTTTTTCTTCACTGAGTTCATCTATCTAAGATAATCATATAACATTATTGCTACGGTAATGGTATCACCATTCAATTTACTATTGATTCAGCCCCGAAAGCCCCAAACATAACAAAGACAGACAGTGTCCCGCAAAATAAGTGAATATTATACGAGCAAACGACAAATTACACGGTTAATCTTCTCCTAAATAATACCCTTTTAACACAATCTCATTTACGCCCCGAGGAGAACTCATTTAATATTCTCGCCTTCGTTTGAAATATTTATTCACCTACAACACTCTCTTCTGACACCGGGGCGGAGCTCATGGGGCAGGGATACGATGCTACCTTCTTTCTGAAGCAATTTTTCGAAACCAACAGAATGCTGAAAATTACCTTCTGCCACCTCGGTGCCGCGAAGAGTCAGCACGTACCAGAAGTGCACGAAAGAAACCCCTAACACGGTGAGTTACAGAGCGAAAAAAAAAACTTTTAATACGCCTTTGTATAGCCAACAGAAAAGTGTTTCATATAAACATACAAAGGGAAATTAAAATCATAATACGAGCAAAAAACAGTGGAAGCAAAATGTGTTTTTCGTTCAAGCAAACAGTTCTCAAACCAAAAAAAAAAAAGATATACTCGCGTGAACCCCATAATTTTACCAACCACCCAACATCGCCTTTGTGGATGATGATGGGTGGAAAAGGATCCTTTTTATCGCCTGCTCGCTCTACCTCTTTCTCTCTTCGACAAACTCAAACACAGACACTTGTAAATGATAGTCACGCTGGTGTGCAACAGCACGAGCCAGTACAGAAGGCAGAAGCGGCAACCACTTCGTGTTGTGGTTTTTCTTTCAATTTATGGTAATTTGTATGTTCTAGATAATTTGCGCAAACTCTTCACACGCTCTCCGAGCTCGGTAACGGATACCGCGAGGATGATACGGGGGGGATCGTAGCGGCGAAGGACTATAACGTCACATAAAATATGTACGCTGCCTTCTGCCAACACACGGCATAAATATCGACGGGAAGTTGCCCCACCAATACACAGACTTGGTAAAAGTGAAACGATTTTCTCTTTGTGTCAGTTTCAGGATAAACGGACAGGAGGAACTGGCGCAACGTGAGAGCGGGCAACAACGCACTGACACAACTTTCTCTTTACATTTTATGAGCGTTTGGGGAAATTTATGGACCTGCACAATGGGGACGAATCTCGGCGATTAAGTCATGATTAATGAACGTTGTTGTCATTAGAAAAATACAATGCAGTTACTTCATTCTCTTTCGTGCTCTTGTACATTACTTTCGAACAATTACTCTAGGATTAAATACCCACTGTGCACCACCCACACTCGGTAGGATGTAGCTAGAGCTTAATTTTTCACTATATTAGGTGGTGTCACGGTGTGAACAACTCCCGTCTATCAGACAAGTGTATCAGTAACAGTTCCCCCGGCTGAGGAACACCAAAACACTACCCGCAAAAAGAGTGTGCGAGCGAGAAAGAGCAAATGGAGCGAGCGCGCGCTCCCACACGATAAACGCTCAAGATTATTTCTGCACCTTGGAAGCATCAGTTTCACCTTCGGTAAAGTGCCTTGGTTGCTGTTGCTGATTGTGTTCGGTGCAGCAAGTAAATTGATCCTTTTTCTTCTAGTTGTGTTGTGTGCATGTGGTTAGGACCCCCTACCATGTGTATTATACACAACCATAATATGAAGCTGTTGCTGTTATCGGCGTTTTTAAGCATGTTGTAGCGTAGCGTGTCACCAATCGTGTTTATACTAATTTCGCATGTAATTGCACAAAACTCTCTCCCTCCGTTTGGTACATTTTTGGGTTTGCGTCATATGCTGCTGCCGCATCCGGCTCCAAGAATTTTCCAGACCAACCAAATCTTTCTATAGCACACAAAACAGGTAACTTCTTCTCAATCACAATAATAACGAAATGGGTGGATGTTGTTTGCCTAGGTCTTGTCAACGGGAACCGACGGTTTGTTGATTTTTCGATTTTGCATAATAAAGAACCAGAAAAATGAAAGACGCTCTCTGATGATGGATTTTTCCTGTTCAGTGTCCTTGTTAACATGCATTCTCGAGGAAGAGAAATAATGAAGCCATTGAATAATGATGATGGCTTTCTTATTAGTGCGTGGCACTCATCTTAAGCACGCACTGCATCGCACAATTAACAAGTACTCGCAATTACCGTTCCGAATATTATCACCCATTAGTGAATGTTATGGCCTAATTAAATAAGAGTGGCAATTTGTGACTTCTGCCTTTTTCTGTATCTGATTTTTGATAATAAATCTGCCTCGTCTGAGTGGCAATCATCGCCCATGGATTTACGACCCATTAACAAGCGATCTCGCGAGTCGCCAGCCTGTGCTCGAGACGCAAACAGCGCAGAAAATAGGTAAATTAGATCGGTACTTACCCGCATCACGTTTGTCGTTGGCTGCTTGCTTTGGAGAACAGTTCTTTTTATTTGGTATTGGCCGTAGACCTAACTGAGACTGCAAACAAAACAGAAAGAAAACGATCACCGAAGGAATTCGCAAATTATTAGTTTTTTTGCTTACATTTTTGCTGACTTTATCGGTCCGTTCCCCGCTCGGCAAGCGGGCGACAGATACTTCCGGGCTGTCCTCCGGAGGGGGTGGCTGCGCTACCCAGTTGTACTCGCGCTTCTCGATCGCGACGCCCCACCGATCGTATTCCGCCGACTGTTGTCTGTGTGATTGTACACGAAAAAAAGTTAGCATCGAAAGAGGCAAGCAGAGGATTATTTGCATCACTCACCTCAGGCCTTCGTAGCAATCCAGACAGACTACCGCGTAGTCGCCGTTTTCCAGCAGCAGTCCGTCACTTTTCCGATTCGCCACGAAGGGATACTCCCGGATGGGAAGCGCGCGAACTCGTTTCCGGTACGTCGTAATCCAGCACAGGTGGCAGCAGTAGTCGTGAAAGTTGTACTCGCGGTTGTTTGGGGGAACGGTGTTTTGAGCTTCATACCTGGTGGGAGAGCAAATTTTCGATTAATGTTTACCAGTAACACGGCGCTAGATAGTCGCTAGTGGTGAACACTCGTTGGTGTTTACACTAGGTTTTGTTTCGATAAAAAAGTATTGCAATAAAAGGCCACCAAATCAGGCGTGTTGGAGTTGTTCCTCAAAATGAGATACATTCAACATGAAAATGTAAACTGTAAAAATTTATATCCCCTACTGCCGGTACCCGGATAACTGTCCCATAATGAAAAATAACATGTTGAGAAAACGGCGATTTGATATTATCCGTGAATTTCGGGTTTCCAGCGATTACATCCAGAAGCAATGACCATAACAGTTTCATGGCACCACAATCTTTATCGTTGGGAACAAAAAACCATGGATGGAATTGGTTTTACGTTATATAACTTGAAAAAAAAAGACAAGATGGGACAATATATGCGGGTCATTTTAAAAGTACTCGCATATTTTGTCCCATCACATATAAATTCAACCAGCAACCGGCAGTATCTTTGGCAACGTAGATTGTACTACAGAAAAACAACATTGGTCTTGTTAATTTCATGACCATCTTCTATATGCCTAAAATAATCCGATATACACTAATCTGGAGCAAAATTATATGTTTGCAGTTTGTACCACTATGCAGTGGGACTGTAATGCGGGTACTTTCAACATGGGACAAAAACAACTTGGTATTTTTTCCATGTTTTTCCATACAAAAGTATCAATTTTAGTTTTTTTCCAGAAAATATAATAACAATTAAGTCGATTCCTGATGATAACTCAAAAGTGACCAAAGCCAGTATGGACAGTTATGCGGGTACCAGCAGCCTAGATGTAACTCAAACGATCTTTCTAGAATCTCTCTTCTAATAATTTTTCAATTTTATAACCATCTTGAGCTTCGGTGACGGCATTGGTTTCCTTATAAATTTAGCGAAAGTGTCGTTCCGTTTTATGCAACATTGCACGTTCATTTTTTTTAAACCACTGATCCATTTCCCATAGTTATTTTGTTACAGGATATGAGTTGAAACTTGGGCTTGGACTAAATTAAGAATAGCTACTACATCACAAAACAAATTCATGCCATGAATAATTGTTTCGTTTAATCAAATTTCGTATAATACTTTACATTATCACCACTAACAAGCACATTGGGTGATAAAAAAGCAATTTTCGTGATGATTCTATTCCAAGGCCATATAAGAGATCTGTTCATGGAGAATTCAATTGATGCAAAAGCGATGGTTTTCATTACATCATCGTGAGCATAAAATAAATCAGATTGAGAAAACCAAACTTAATGTCAGTTTACTGTTACGTTAATTTAAAATTACGTACAAGTTTATTCCAGCAAGCGCAAGGGAAAATTATTTTTCAGTAGCACTCCAAACATTACTTGTTGATACAGAAAACATTTACGATGACTTTTTAGACATTCTGAACCATTACTTTCATATCATTCCGAATTACAACTTTCTTATCACTTCGACCTAGCTAATCAAGGCACAAACAGGAATTAATGTTATATCGCTTAAAGTCTATATTAACGAACACTTAAAAATAGTTGCGAATGACAAAATCTCAGTTGGGAGATACTGTCAGTGAGCATTGTCACAGTGAATTGTCAATTGACTTGACACAGATGATAGCCACCAAGGTTTCAAGAGATTTCTGATTATGCGCGTCGATAAACCTAAAAATGGTTTAGATTTCAATCCGGTAGTGAACCAGATTTTCGCCTGCATTCGGCTTGCAAAAACCATCATTGACTCTGCTATGCGAAATTCGGCGATAAGAGAGTGTCAAATTTCAGAGACTCGTTTTATTTCAACGTTTTTGGCGTCTATAATCAACAGCAATGACATCAACGATTTGATGCAACGAAATTCGCAGGAAACGGTAAACCGATACCATTATTTGCCTTCCGGAGCCTCTTTGCCTCAGCATCGTTTTTAAGCCTGAAAGAGCGGTAAGGAAATCATAATACCGTAGGCAGCGAGAAAATAATCGAGTTTTCGCCAACCGAAAGCTTATCGTGCTGATAAGCGAAATTATCAAAGAGAAAAACAAAATATTCACGAAACACAAAACCAATAAACTTCAGCTTTACTCAAATCATTGTTTTATACACGGTGTTTGCAATCCAAGAGAAACGCAGAAGGTTTCTCCCGATATGCTGCCGAGATAAATAAATATAGTGATATTTTCCATTAGCCGTTACATAAGAAACGCTGATAGTGGTAAAATCATCGAATTCCTCCTATTTTTAACACTCTGTTGTTGAACGGAGAGATATTTTGTTTATTCTGGTTAATTGAAGCCAAAGCATTGTATAATTTCTTAAGACTTCACGACACGATCCTATATTCATTTGCATCCGAAGCTAGTCTGAAATAATAATTGGTGTTCTCTTTCAAGGCAAGGCATAATGATCCGAAAATATCCAGTATCTTAGAAAGAAAACTTAAAATTAATGTAGCCACCACAACTTGATAACATTCCAAGTGCCTTGGCTGCGATATATGGCATGTCCACTAGAGACGACGCAAAAAGTTTAAAAGTTCACTTGAAAACAATTAAACAAAAAGCTATTATTTCCCTCTATACGTCAAGGTTTCCATCTAGCGACTGCAGGAAGTAGACCTTGATAGTTTTCATTGCACTCTATACAAATAAGCATCATATAATCTAATTCTCCTAATTGGAGGCAGCTCTCATGCGTGAGACCTGATTAGAAACAAGAATCAACTCATCTAAGAGCAATAAGACAATACTCCTAACAGACGGCTTGCGTCCTTGAGGCGAACAATAAACAGACAACACTAGAGCCTAACTATCGCGGGATATTGCCTAGAACAAATACTTACTTCCGCCATTGATTCAACAGCGAGTGATAACAGAACGTGCAAACCAGGGCAGAGCTGTCACTGCGTAACTGTTCCGCATTGGGATGCGATTTGTGCTTCAACAAAAAAGGAAAATACGGTCTAGAACCCTAAAACGAGAACGCAATTAGTATCGCACGATCATGACTTTCATACTAACGTCACCAACCTCTCTCTTGGCGTATAATAATCTAGCAAAGCTTAACTCCGAATGTAGGCCACAAACAAAACAGTAGACGGAAGAGCTGGCCGCGTTCGAGCCGGCCGGCGTGGACGGGGGCGTGGTAAGCGCGATCGGCGCCCGGTGCTGCCCGATGGAACCGGTCGGCGATATCGAGTTGGGTGTCGGCGACGGAATGATGTACTTGCGGTGTTCCAGGGGCACCCGATCGGCGTCCATCGTTTCCCACTGGATGGTTAGATTGTGTACGCAGGACTTGCACGACAGTACCCGGCCCGGACCCTGGTTGCTGTTGCCTTTGAGGCAGGGAAAATGCATTGCATGCGAATTCATGTGTTCGGCACTCGTCGACAGCCATTCCATTGATTGGGGAGGGAAATTTTTCTTACAAATGTAACATCTGCGAAAACAAAGTGCACAGTATGAAATGCAAGTGATTTTTGCAAAAGTCAGCAGCGAACTCACGAAAAAACATGACCGTTTTCAACTGGTCCTTGAGGGTGTAGCGGTGAATTTGGTCTTGAATCTCTTCGGTAGTCTTTCTGGTCCCGCAACGGTCCAGACAGAGCTGAGGCAGATTCATAAGGCTAAAACCATCAAAAAAGGTATTAATGAACTGTGCGACTTACGTGTACTACTAACGGACTTACCTTAAATCGAACAACCTCGTTTATCACACTAGACGTCATTTTCGTAGGAGACGGATACCTTTCTTCGACATTACTAACGGTGCCACCTTCGGCCAGATGAGCGTTCTTCTTATTGCACGTTGAACATATTTGCACCATTCCTAAAATTTGGCGAAAAATTAGCATGATCGTATTAGCGTATGTACTACTGTTAAGATTTACCTTGTGGACTTATCGGACTAGCATTGGCCGGTGCTTTCATGGTTTTGATGAACGGAAAGTAGGGCTCCCGTTCGGCATTGGGGCAGCAGTAAACCAGCCGTAACTGCGATGATGGAGTATCGAAACCGCAGGTGTAACAGACGAAGGTCGCCGCACGCTCCTGCGTGGTTTGACGCTTCCTTATCTGGTACTTACGCTGATTCTCAGGAACACAACGAACCTGTGTGAAAGAAGAAAAAAAAACAACCAATTAGCAACTGTTCATTTTTTGCACACACAAAAAAACTGTTGATAACAAATCGACAACGGAAATCTACAATAGTCAGCGGAAGAATCGGGACTAAACTGGATATCAGGCGCGACGGCGGCAAACCGCTAGATAAGATTATTTTCATCGTACAGAGCAATAAACATTGGAACACAAAACGATTCCCAGTTCACGAAAGTGATTGTTTCAGTTGTAGCAGAAAGATAATAGGATTATTAGTATTATTTATTGGTTTATTGTTGGATTTCCCAAAATTGTTCAAGTTATGCAATTTGCACGAACGTCCTAAAATGTTGTAAAAGTCATTCTCATAGTAAAATTCCCAAACGGAATTCTAGCATTCGGTGATAGACTATTTTCATCAACACATTGAAATAATTCCCTATCTATTAATCTACCGACTTCCTGTATCTCCCAATCATAAGGATCAACACTCTCATTAGCATAGTTTGCCAATGCCACAACCAGTTCTCGTGTTTCTGTAATAAATTAGCCATCATCAGTTCCAACCGCTCTTGAGTCAGCTTATTTTAAATTCAAACAACCATAAGGTGAATCGAAAGAAACGACGTAATTTAAAAATAAAACGACCGAACCAGTATACGAAAACAGACCCGGCATTTATGTCGGACCAGCCTCCGATCCTATTCATATACGGGTACGACAATTTTGAATAGGCTACGAACGAAGAAGCGCTGGCTGACAGCAAAAGTTGACTTTCAAGTTCAAGTCGATTAACTTCGGCTCGAAATGGGGATGGTGGTGGCGTTTAATGAAATGTTTTTCTTTCTCCCTTCTTTTACTTTGTTGACTCTGATATGATGTGATATCACGCGAATACTTTGTTGATTTTATTCCCTCTTGGCTTCTGTTCGTCGCCCGGTGTATTATCCGCTAATGTGCCACTCACGGCTGCGAGCGGCAACATTTTATGACTTTTATGGCAGTTGGATTGTCTCTATCTAGCTGGAGGCTAACGTGGAACGTCCCTGTCAAACCATGTGCCTAATCGAACCATGTGCGCACGGGAAAGAGCAAAACAGCGCTAATGGCGACAGCCATAAAAATAATAAAAATCAGTCGCGCCTGGTTCGCGAAACATAAAAATATAAAAAAATCCGCGTGATGTATCGTCAAACGGAACGAGCATATTGAGTTGATTGTGTGTAGATGGTTATGATGGTGGGTAGCAGGGGGTGGTGGTGAGTCAGCTAGTTGGTAGTAAACATTCCACAGCGAATATTACGACTTAATTTTTGCTGCGTCAGCTTGGAATTTGAACTTGCGGTAACGAAGCTTGCGGATGCGTTCGCTACTTGTGATCTGATTCTCAATTGAGTGTACGGGTACATCAATATGGTATTTTTGGCTTGAGATTGTTTTGTTAAAGGTACATCTTTTATTCATACAAGGCATGATACAAATATAATTCGAATATAAAAACAGATTTATTGAGATATAGAGCACGGTTATTACAACAAGGCACACGGCGTCTCCATCGACTCTGTTGAAAAGAAAACGCATGGAGGTTTTTAATTTCAAAATATTCAATGAAAAACTATTTTTCACACACACTTTCTCTCTAGCAACTTTGACGTAGAATTACATTCTACGGCGACATTCTGGGATAGGGGTGCAAAATAAAATACAAAAAACATCGAGAGCGAAATTTGTCCAATTTTAAACTCAGTTAGTTTTCAACGGGTTTGCTTTAGTATAGCAATAATAGATTGAAAAATTGTGGTATTGCACTATTGGAACTTGTTCAGAACGCAGACCTTTCAATGCTGAAAAGAAGAAAAAATACCATCTAATTTAAGTATTTTTGGAGCCTAACTAATGCCCAGAGGGCGCTAATCAACTCCGCAGCCATTTTGAAGTTCGAGAAGACGACTTCCGGTTTTATGGAAAACAGCCAAAAATGTTCGACCACCCAACATTAGTGTTTCCGGAACCGGAATGATATGCAGATGCCGTAGATCGACCCCAGATGTCATTTTGAATCTCTTCAGGACCAAGTTGCGAAGACGAAGTAGGTTATTTAGGAGCTTATCCAATTTCCCGTATGCCTTATTTTTGACGGTGAAGAAGCGCTTTACTGTCAATTGGGTTTCAACAACCTTCAACATTTTTTTCAGAGTTACCAAATAAAAAAGGAGGTAGCTAAGAGAGAATTATTGTTGAAATTTACCGCATCTGACCACCAAATTGAATAACTCCAATCGAGTGTATTGCCTAACCTTTTGCAAGAAAAGCATAGATATAGGACAGGCTGTCGTAATTTTACGTAAACCCTGCGGTTGTGACACATTTACAGCCTTTTAAATTTACTCCGTCGCTATATACTGTCTCGTTGCTTTATTTTTTTCTACCCCTTCTAGTCTTCTACTTACTCTGCATCCTTCCACTTTCTCTCTCCTTCCATTTCTTCTCTATCTGCGCTCTTCTTTATCTCGCTATTCACTGTCTCTCTTTCGACTTTCGTTTTCTGTTTTCCCCTCTTCCTCTCCTCTTTTATTATTTCGCCCTTTCCCTTTCATTATATTTCCCTTTTTTTTATCTTTCTCGCCCTCTTTGTCTATTTTTTTATCTCTCACGTCTTTCTCCGTCTCTCTCTCTTATCTTTTTCTCTCCCTCTTATTTATTTGGTTCTTCTTTCTTTCTTTCTCTCTCTCCCTCTCTCTCTTCTTGTTTAGTTCATCCTTAACATTATCCCGCTCCATTTTCTTTTTCGTTTTCGCTTTCTTTACTTCATCGCTTTCCCTCTTCTCTATGGTTTTTCTCCTTGATAAGTTCTGTTTCTCTTTCTTTAAACTGTCTGTCTCACTCTCGTTCTTCCCAATTGCCTCTACTGGATTCAAACTGCTGCTCTAGTTCCTTACTGTAACTCTTCCGCTCCTCCTATCAGTCATCTCCAATTGGAATAAATCTAGTCAACATGGTTAAGATTTTGTCTCCTTTTCTGTGTCTCAACATAGGTCTATTGAAAGCCTTTCTCAAATTCAGCAACAACCAGTTTTAGCAGCCATTTTCGCTCTTTTTTCCCCCTCCAGCAGTGCAATGTTTATTACGTTTCTCGTTAAAAAAAATGTGACAGCACGTTGATGTTGTTCTAATGTTTTTCCGTTCTGCTCTCTCTCCCTGTAATACCTTCTTTTTGCTTTCTTTATTGTTTATATTGTTCTCTCTCTAACGTCTGTTATTCTATTACAGCTTTTCTTTTTCTCTTCTTCAACATTTTTTCCTCTTCACTTATCATGGCTTCTATTCATATACAATCAAACCTGTTTTTGTGCGACTCTTTTTTGTGCGAAATTTATTTTGTGCGACTTTTTTATGCGATTATTTTTTTTTGTGCGACTGTTTTTGTGCGATTTTTTTTTGTGCGGCATATGAAAAAGGACCTCTTCCGACAACATTTTCAGCCATTTAATTTTTCCGATTCTTGGAATGAATTATAACGCATTACAGAAGTGTTGCGTCGAAAAATTACTATTTGAGCCAGTTTTACGTGGGAAAAGTCACGAATTGCTTGCCTACGAAGGAAAGCGGTTGAAAAGATTAGCATGTTTAAAAAAGTTTCGTTTATCAATCCAATGTTTTAAAATTGTTCTCATAGGTGTTCTAAATCAGAATCAAAAACTTTCGAGTTTATTTCAACTGAAAATTTTTTTATGCGGTCCCTATCCACCGCATAAAAATATATTTTTTTCAATAATGCTGTGGAAATATTGTTTTGTACCTGCACGTGAAGTTTCAAATGATTTTTTTATGCGATTTTTTTTGTGCGGTCACTATCCCTCGCACAAGAACAGGTTTGACTGTATTATTACCAATATTTTTTATTCCTGCCTTAATCTTACTCTGTTTTTCTCTCTCTTTTTCTTTTTTTCTCCTTTTTTTATTTCTCTTTTTTTCACTCTTTCTCTTTTTACTCATTTTTTCTCTCTTTCCCTTTTTTCTCTCTTTCTCTTTTTTTCTCTCTTTCTCTTTTTTTCTCTTTCCCTTTTTTCTCTCTTTCTCTTTTTTTCTCTCTTTCTCTTTTTTATTTCCTACTCTTTTTCCTTGTCTTCTCTTTTTTCTCTCCTTCTCTTTTTTCCTCTCCTTCTCTTTTCCTCTCCTTCTCTTTTTCTCACTCTTTCTCTTTTTTTTCTGGCTCTCTCTCTCTCTTTCCCCCCGTACCTTTTTTCTCTCTGTCTCTTTCTCTCTCTCCACCTGTTTCTTTTTCTCCCCCTCTCTCTGTTTATTTCTCTACTTATTTCTTTTCCCTCTCTCTCTCTCTCGATCTTTATCTCTCTCGATCTTCATCTCTCTTTCTATTTTTATCTCTCTCTCTCTCTATTTCTTTAACTTTATATCTCTCTCTCTCTATCTTTCTTTATCTATTTCTCTTTCTATCTTTCTTTATCTCTCTCTCTCTCTCTATCTTTCTACCTTTATCTCTCTCTATCTTTATCTCTCTCTCTCTTTCTTATTCTCTTACTCTATCTTAATCTCTCTCTCTCTCTTCCTTGTCTCTTTCTCTCTCTCTCTCTCTCTCTGCCTGTCTCTTTCTCTCTTTCCCTGTCTCTTTCTCCATCTCTTCTTTCCCTGCCTCCTTTTCTCTCCCTTTTCCCTGTCTCTCTCTTTCTCTTTTCCTTCCCTTTATCTCTTTCTCTTTTCCTTCTCTGTCTCTTTCTCTCTCTCTCACCTTCTTTCTCTCTCTCTTTCTTTTCTCTCTCTCTCTCTCTCTCTCTCTCTCTCTTTCTCTCTCTATCTCTCTCTCAATCTCTCTCTAACAGGTACCTGATTCCTGATCAGAAAAAAAACTCGTAATGGAAATCCCAATTGAATATTCTTAGCAATTCATTAATTATAATATGGGGATATAATATTTAGACCATATTTTCTTAGTTTTTTAATCATATTCTCAGAACGAACTTCTTATTTATTCGCGAGTAATCTTCGATAACCGTGCATCTTTTCTAGCAAACAATCAAATTTGTTCCTTTATGTGTGCTTTAGGTACATAAAAAAACAAGGTTAATAATAGTAAACAGCTTTCTGCTCCACAAGATTTGTAGCATTCGGTAAACCATGATGAGAAATTTTACACAAAGGCGGGGTCACGCAGATAATGAATTGGCAATCGAGAGAATACACACTCAATCAGAGTGGCGAAAAACAGCTTTAAAATTACATTCCTTGATTTCTCCAGATATTCCATAGAATATTACATTAATTTTTTTTTTTTTTAATCAACGTTTATTTGACACGGCATCAATTTCCCTGATAGTTCTCAGCATTCAGCACAAAAAATGCAACGTAGACGAACGCAAGTCTGGAGGTGAAAAATGTATTCGCCCGGATACAAAACCGAACAGTGAAAGTCTCGCATTGCCTTTTATGATGAAAAGTATTTGTTTTAGCACTGAAGAGCCGTTTGAATAAAAAATCGCCTCTCGTTTGAAATTTTTACCTGATTGGTTTTTCCCGTTTCCGCTTTCATACTCCCTGATTTCCGTGATCGAAAAATGAAAATGTTCGATATTCTATCGACCAGATGTAGTAAGAATATGAAGTCTCGATATTTGTTATCATCAGAGGCATATTCGCCTAGTTGCGTACGATAAAAAATACTTTGTCTAGCGCGGCTTAAGCGAGTCAATTTACTGGTTTGTGTAGTTTTCGCGACTATTTTTGTTGCCACTAGCCTTTCATTAAAGAAAAAAAAATATTTTTAACTTCTTTTCTTTTGAAGGCGCTAAAAAGCACCGTTTTCATTTCACAGCTAGACGTATCAAAACTTAAAGGCTTCGATTGCCTGGACAGTAATGTGCTACGTGCATGTTTCACTGCTCTAGAGTGGATCATTTTTTTTTCATATTAAAACGCCGTTCGAGTGTAAGAGCGGTTCTGCTGGATATTACCACGCCAGACTGCTTTTACCATCAACAATGAGATAAAACATTATACAGAAAACAGCGCAACTACAAATAGTCTCAGAAACAAATCTTTTCATTTGTAACACTGTGACTATACTCTGGTTAACTAACAACTTTTTAACTATTAGTTTTGCCTTTAAGCATATTTTTTCCAAAGCATCATGGTAAAGAAATTTTTTCCAAAAGAAAAACAGTAAGTTTTTACAGCTTCGTGTTCGAGCTTCGTACTCGCAAGGTTACAAAGTACGCTTGCGACTACGAAGCGGGTATCGTAGAACAACGGGCAAAACGGAAAGGTCGGGCGAGATGGACCATCGTGAGACAAAGCAAATGAAACTAGGAAAAAAATTGGAAGATTGGACATCAAATCTATCTACTTTGATACATGTTCAAAAATCTGGATCTGAATACCTGGCAACACTGGCTATGACTGATAACTACTATGGCCAGCGTTACCAGGTATCTAGATTTATCTGGATTATTAAGATTTTTGAACATGTATCCAGATAGCCAGATTCGATGTTCAATCTACCATATTTTTCATAAATGATCCAGAATTGCCCAGATTTTGTTTTCTCTGAAATGGCCAAAGACCATCCAATATGGACTGTTTGGAAACGGATGACCGAAACTAAACTTCAGATGCCTTTTTAAAATCAATAATGGTGACTTCCTGTTTTGAAAAAAAAGCCAAAAATTGCCAAATACACCCCAAAAGGGATATAAAGCCGAGAATCATTTCGAAATCCAAGATGGCGATTTCCGAATCAGAAGCATTACAAATTCAGAGAAGTAAATTTGCAGACTCATTGTCTGTTCATAGACTTTAAGGCGGCATACGATTCAGTTAGGTGCAACCAGTTATGCCAGATCCGTACGAGATTTACGCTCTACAGGATTCTCTCGGTGGTACTTAATGGCCATGAGTGTTGGTCGATGTAGGTGGCCGACCAGCGAGCGCAGGATTCTGCGTTCATTACTGGGTCAAAAAATGGAAAATGGGGCGTGGCGCAAGAGCATAACATACAGATGCTGATATCATCAAGTTGATATAACACGGCAGGCTGAAGATAATATTCAGTAGAGAGCCCGACAGACTTCGGTGACTCCGTGGTAGACCCTGTACTCGTTGGACATATTCTGGATTCGGCAGTGGATTTTAACGATCTGTACCGAAGGACCAGAACCATGAACCATTAGCGGTCAATGACTCATTGTTTATATTTTTTCGGCAGGGTAGTTAATGAGACCGTGCTGCGTTGAGCAGCAGCATCAACAAACAATTTCAAATCTAACGATCAGTTGAATGACTAGCGAAAAATCTAACCATAGATTTCTCGATAGATGATTAATATTCGTTATGTGCAAAACCACCCCTGGTATCATCAATAACATGGCATTATACTCTAATATCATGTTCACATTGTTTAATTGGATTCAGTCAAACCAAAGCAGAAATCCTTTGCCAAACGCATTGAATTGCTCTTTCGATCCTGTGTGCATAATCAAGTGTATACAATGTATAAATATCGCAAACAAGCAAAAAACCACTTTGTCATTCTGTAATTCCCACTAACAGAGAGCCATTAAACGAAATGACCCATCAAGTGGCGATCGTGTCAGTTCAGCTTGCAACCCACATCGGGGAGGTCGCAGCGATCTCGCGTGGCACTTGACTCGATGCTGGTCGCTATTCCTGTATTTACTACACACGATCGCCGAATGATGCAATGTTATTGCTACTCCACTCTGTCGGATGGCACCCACCCAAGCGCATGGCCCATTCCCTTGTGGCAGGCAACAAGAAGCGGATCCTAATCATCATATAAGCTCAACCAAATTGCGCGGCGAAACAACGGGATGAGCGTGTGAAGGAGGCCACCAGCACCGATGAGGATGATGATGACGACGACGACGAGTTCAACTACCATTCAATTGCGTGGTGCCGCCTTTTTCTCGAGCAGCTGCATTAATATGACCAACTGCGCCAATCCGGTTATGGGTAGTATCAATTTAAACGCTAGCCGGCTATTTCCAGGTTTAATATTACTCCTTCTGCTGTCTCGTTCGCCACCAAGCGCTGCCGATGGATTACAATTTTATACCAACGACGGCCGGCTGCTGCTGCGGGTTCTGTTTTTTTTTTTTTCACGGTAAGTGACGATGCAGCAACGTGCAAACCATCATCATTATCATTATTATCACCCGGTGGGAGATGTCTGCTGTGTGGCGGCGGCAAGCGAGATGGTTTAATGGGGAGGCGGGATGCAGCATTCCAATTGAGACCGTTGCGCGAGAGGTCAGGCGAACTGACACTGCTCTCTTTTGACTTTTTTGTAGATAGCTCAGCGCGTTGTAAGTTCGCATCACTCGCTCGCTTGCTCGAGTTCATTGAGAAGAGGAAATGCGCTGATAGCAGTGGACAATTAAACGACACAAAAAAAACCCTACAGATAAGCTAGGGGGGTTGGATTGTTACCTGTGTCAAGGCGTAGCGGAAATAATGAGAAGTTGTTTGATTGAAGTGTGTGCTTTTAAACTTCCAACGGACGGTAAGTGATTGGTGTGTCAAATAAAGAGGGGAAACGATAACGATTTCCCCCATCGATAATCAATTTACTTTTATTTATGAATTATATCATCATAGATTATAGGTTTTGCATTGATCAATTTCGATCTAATACGGAAGGGTCGATATTAATGACAATTTTCAATAATTCTCAATGGGATAAGAAGTTGTGAAGCGTGAAATCCTATAGAAATATTGATATATAATGATTTTACAGGTCCAGCTTCTCATCTCAAATAACTGCTCGGGAAAATTTGAAATTTTCAAGCCGAAATGCCACAATTATAATTTAAACGAAATTTCTTTTCCGATTTAGAGTTTTTTAAGAATTCTGAGATCGTTGTAATAATAAAAGTAGAGATTTGGACTTAAACCGCGTCCCTGCGGAGCTGCACTTTATTGTGATGACACACGTAAAAATTTTTATATACAGTATAAAATCAGCTTTAAAGGCATATTTAGGAATATTAAAACAATAATATCTGGGGATAATTTGTGCTTTTTTTGTTAATGTTTGGTTCAAAGGTAAATAAATATTGTCCAGTGTAAACAAACAGCATTCCGTAACATATTCTAGTATACAAACAAAAAAAAAACGAAATCTTCAAGTTGAAGATTAGTTCGATTATTAGCCTAATTAGGTTTATTACAACTTAGTAAAGGTCACATTCATTTGTGTCCTCTTGTTTGCAAAAATTACTGCTGCAAATTACCGTGAAGCAACTTGTTAAAAGCCAGCCACTCCTAATTGCTGCTTTTAGCAGACACATTAATTAAATAGCAAACGATCGTAAATTTTCTCACATTACTCTAGGCCTCGAGTGAACACAATTTCAAACAAAACGGGGCTTAGTTGTAAGCTTCAGCCATTTTAAAATGACAACTCTCTTATTCATTTCCGTGGTGAAAGAACTTGGATAAAATAAGCCGAAAACGTGACAAACCTAGAAGCACCAGTGTAAACTAGTTCAATCTAACATCCTAGCATAACAACTTGCTTGCTACTGCTTTACAAACCATTTATTATCATTACCGTAAAAATCACAACTTACTAATTATACCTTTTAGCAGGTCAAGCCAGAGCACAATGCTCTTTTAGCAACCTGTTGTGAACTTTTCCATAGATTTGTTGTAGCCACGAGTGGCTTTCGTTTGAAAACTCAATTCATCGATGTTTTCAACATATTTATAGCTTGAATTCGGACAGTTATTTTTGTTGAAAATTGACAAATATAAAATACAAAATGGTTACGTTACGATTTTTCAATTGATTTATTTTTGCAAAGCAGTCAACAGCACGTTCTTCCGGTTGTTTGCTGCCTTAATCATTCTCGTTAATTATCGGAACGAATCGCGTGAAAACTTATCTCATCGCACAACTCACTCTAATGACATACCTCTTAGCACCGAGAAACAGAAAATATGTCGTCGCTGTTTTAGCAAATAATTGTTAATTTTCTCACATTTCCCTCCGAAACCTCGAGTGACCATCGTTCAAAACCAGATTGAACCGGGAAGGATCGTTTTTTCTTCTTCTTCAATCTGTCTATCTGTCTTAACAGTAGAATACGTTCAAAAATAGAAGAAGAAAAAACGAAAAGTTTGTTACTGCAACAGCTCATGACTGATTCGTGTCGAGCAAATATTTTGACGGCTTTGGCATGCCATTTCACATCCAAACCAGACCCCCCCCCACAACCCTACATTCAAGGCCAAAACACTTCGCGTAATACGCTGCTTATTGATAGAACAAATGTTTCACTTTTAGCTGTAGTCCACACTCTAGGAAATACCACAAATTTCGCAATACGATTGAGTTCTTAAAAGGCGGATCGCCACGTATTCGTAATAAAGAAAAAAATGATCCATCGAAGCCGCGCCCCATCCTGGCTGCTGCACTGTCACACAAGTCACGTCCGGCGCGACCTATAAATCTGTCGGCATGTTTTCTGTTTATATTTTATATTAACGAGCTAAACGTTGTTGGCTGCAG
Organism: Wyeomyia smithii; assembly: GCF_029784165.1. Lineage (NCBI taxonomy): Eukaryota > Metazoa > Arthropoda > Insecta > Diptera > Culicidae > Wyeomyia > Wyeomyia smithii. The sequence goes on along the minus strand of NC_073696.1, from coordinate 269,025,313 downwards.
CTAATCGCACGATGCTTGCTCTTTTCTCGTCATCGAAGGCAATTACCGTTTTCGTTGTTGTTACCAGGCAGTTATTTGTTTACACTCGACGGAACCTTTACCGACTCGAATCGAGTGTTTGTGCTGTAACTGGTTTTCCTGCACAGATTCAACCTGCTAAGTGATTTTCACACACCGTTCGGGCCGAAGTTTGGGTCAAATGTTTAGCGGAAGGCGCAATCAAGCGGTGTGTTAAGACCGTAAATTATCGTCTTAACGAGAATTTGGTAACTTTTGTCGTCATTCGTTGTTGATGGCATTCTAATTCACAAGTCACACATTCAGCGCAAGCCCGCGGAGAAAAATGCTGTTGAAAGGTTAATTTTGCCATATCAAATAATTGATTGTCCGGAGCAAGTCATCGCGTGACGAAAGTGATTAATCATATCACCTGATAGCACTCAAGCTCTCGCAGCTTAACGAACCTTAACGACAAGAAAATGTTAAGTTCACATAATTAAGACGGGCAGACGCAAAACATCATCCCACGAACGACGTAGAGATAAGTAACAACAGAAAAAAAGTACAGTAAATCTGGCTGCCACCGCTTCTGCTTAGCTACTAAAACCAGAGCCGCTTGTCGCTTGGTTCCGTCTGCCGTGAACCGGTTTCTGTGGCGTGTGGAACAATGTCAGAAGGTGCAGCAAAAAAATTAAAATAAAAACAAACACAGTCTCATAAGGTACAATGTTCTTAAGTTTTACGCTAATCCTCTCCAACGAAAATTGTTTTCTTAGTTCAGCTAATTTGGTATAAAAATATCATGTATCAGCCAACCCCTTGAAAGTCCTGATTGTATCGGTGCAAAAAGGCCGTTTTTTATTCAAACAAAAGCTAAACGATAGCAGCAGCACCCGCAAGCGGTTGCGATTATCACTTTTCGCTGTTTATCGTGAGACGAGGAACAACAAACGAATGACGCACCATTTTTTTGGCGATTTGGAAACGCAAATCTCATCGTATCTGCTGCCGACAGCGTAGGGTTTACGGTGGAATGCTGGATCTAAAAACCTGAAGTGGGACGAGACCCCTGATAAACCCATTGGTAAATTATAAAATGATCTTCCAAATAAGCAAAACTGTTTTAAGGTAATATTCGCCTGCTTTTTATGCTGAAAAACTCAGTTTTTGCGCTAAAGAGTCGTTTTCCTTTTTTCCCTGATTTTCCTGAGCGAAAAATTAATTTCCTGACTTTCCCTTATTTTTCAGGTTTTCGACACCCTGTCACTACACGTTCCGCAAGGCAGTAAGTGATCACAACTCTTTCAACTGTATTTTAATCTCCTGCCAGCTGGATATCTAGTTATGTAGTTAATTTCAAACTGCTACAACTTTGGTATCATGATTTTTTATGTCATGACGTTTCTGGATTGCTGCAATGACAATTACACAATTTAGAGAGCTACAACAACGATTTGTCTGTATTATGAGCAAAATAAATTACAATTTTTTATGTAAACACTGGAAATTTAAAATATTGCATTTTGATCTTCAGATTGACCACCTTTTTTTTAAACGAGGTTCAAACAGTTTAAAATGCTTTTCTTCGATATATTTTCAACTCAAAAAATTCTTTTTTACGCAGGTCCATACAAATTTTGGGACACAACAGAACCTGTAAAAAAGACCTTAGTTTATTTTTTCCCCATTATGGACTCATCACTACGACCAAAAACATTTGATCTACTGTGAATTGTGATATTGCCCAGGTGTTTTCCATACATCGCACTTCATATTGAGAGTAAGCGACATGCTTATCATTTCTGTGCTTGTGTTTAAGTTTTTATTATAACGAGTCTCTTTTCTTCCTGCAGATATCATCAAATTACAATTCCTAGGAAGGAGACACTGATTAAGTCAGGAGGAAGGAATCACTGTGTTTTGGTCAGATAAACTATCATTACATTACGGCAAAAAACAAAAACGTTCCGGAACCATTCGACCCCATTTGTACCCGATATAATTTCTTCGGGATTTTAGATTCCTTGGTGTACAAAAATAACAGGATGATTTCGTTAATGATGAATGTATCCTCATGGGAAAAAATAGGTTTTTCTTCACACATACATACCTTATTTTGCCAGCAGTAGAAAAAAATCTAAACTCTTAGTTGTCACCCGTTAAGAAGCACTTATTTTATCAAGAGGAGAGAATCTTATCGAAACCCCGTTCCTCTTGCCAATATTGCGCTGTAATTACAATGTTGTGGAGAGAGCTATTGTACGTTTTTTCTGGTCAGTTTAATTATAAGAAGGATTTATTTTGTCGCCGGCAATAAACCCATGTAAAGTCATTTGACAACCAAATGGCCTGATTCTACTAAGCAGAGATGCCAGATGTTTTTGAAAAATGTCTGCAACTGCTCGAAAAACCGGAAAAATGTGCTCGAAATCTGAAAAAAAAAATCTATCCGTTTTCCGAAAGAAATTCGCTCGCGTAGGCAAAAGTCTGTAAAAATCTGCACACATTTTCAGAAAATCTGCGCAAATATAAGGAGACTCTGACAAAAATCTGCAGAAACCGTGAGAAAACTGCAAATATCTGCAAATCAATAAATATCTGCACACGGACTCCAAAAATCTGCGTTTTGCAGACAAATCTGCATATTTGGTATCCCTGCTACTAAGATTGCGGCTACGGAGAACTCGATTATTGAGGTAACGAGTGGTGGATAAATTAGAGATAACATCGAGATGGAGAGAAGCTTCAACTTCTTTAGGAGCCATCCACATTCCACGTGGACAGATCTTTAACTTATCTTCTTAATTTTGACCCCCCCTCCCTCCGACGAAAACTGCCTAAATGAATTCTAAGGGATTTTGTATGGACCGTGAACATAACACAGCCCCTCCCTTCACAAAGCTGTTCACGTGAAATGTGGATGTCCCCTTAGTAACAATTTGTATGTAAGCTGTGACGTTTGTAACTTGCATGCGAAATAATACCGAAGAATAACACATTATCATCATTATCAATCATTTGGCTAGCCTTTTGAAGACACTTACACTGTCCCTGGCCCTGTTTGCTGCTAAATTGAACAAATACGCTATCGAAAAACCGAAATTATTAACAAAAGGCCTTAGTTTTTTTCTTCACTTAAAATTTTTTTACATTTCGGAAAGGGGAGGGAAGGGAACATGCAATTAAAATTGAATTCGTAAACGCTTAAGGCGACATCCATAAATTACGTAACGCAAAAAACCCAATTTTTCCCCCGCCCCCTTATATGTAACAAAATGCAACGCCACCACCTACCCTCGAATGAAAATTACGTAACGCAGTAGAAGAATTTGCTTTAGAAACACGTTTTGAAGTAAAATTATAGATTTCCTGGAGATTAACTCTGTTCTTATCGCCCCCTTTCCTATACACCAATAGTAACGCTCAAGGGTACCCCCTCTCCTATGAACGTTACGTTATTTATGCATGCTCGCTAGTGTTAATAGTATTTTTAGAGCAAAAACGATTTGTTCAATCGGTATACAGTCAGGTTTTTAACGCGGGTTTTGTACGAGTTTTTTTTACGCTGATTTTCGAATTGACGCGGTATTTTTACACTGATTTTTATTTTAATTCAAAAATATTAATTCAAAAATCTTCACGCGGTGTTTTTACGAGGTATGTATCTTCTGCGTAAAAAACCCGCTTGAAAAAAGCATGACTGTATAGGTATATCGATCGAAAAATAAAAATACACTGAAAAATACTTAAAAAAAATGTTTTCTGAAAAAAAAATTTTGAATTTTGAGAGACAGGGAGTAACCTAAATCAATTACTATAGGTTGCGTTGCAGTGTAGAAATGAGTGCTAGATAAGAGGAGAATAGAATAGAACAACTGTTTTTTTGCCATCGATTGCTATCGATGCTAGCGATGTCGCTTACCGTGCAACGCACGTGCTGTTTAAAATAACCGTTGCTTAGTTCAGTCAATGATCAATTCGAAAACAACATTCCAAACAACTTTTGGAATTTCGTTTAGCAGTTGGTCTTGAAAGTTTTGTTTTCTCAAAAAAAGTCCCCATCTAAAATTACAACTCAATCGTGCAGCAGCTTCTTTCCCTACAGGTACAGTCACAAAATTCCATTCCCACAAACGATTATTTGATCGCAGTCTAAAATAGTCTATTCTCCGGATTTTCACTAGAATATAGTGCTGATACTCGACATCTTGTTTTCCACGGGAGAAACAAAGACGACCGCATGGCAGCGTAATAAGAAGGCAAAAAAAAAATATCGATAAAGTTTTCGAAGACAGGAAATTGCCGTGATCCTGATTGCGGGAAAACTACTAAACCGATTTCCTTTATCTTTTTTTTTTAATTTTCGTTATTAAATTCGTCGGTCCTTGAACGATCGCTTTTTGAAACATACAGTTACATTTTGCCGCAAAAAATTTTTTAATGCAATTTTTAGCGCTCAAAACGTGCATTTTTTGGGAAAAACGTTCCCGTTTGCACTGAAAACAAAATCAAGGACACGGCACATTTCCAAACTAGTGAAATAATATGAGTTTTTTGATTTTGGTTGACACGCTGAGTCTCTATCAGGATCACCGCAAGCCTCTGCAAAAAAATAGCGTTTCGGGGAAACGTCCATTACTCCAGTAATAATTGGTATATCTCAAAATCAAACGTATTTTTTGTTGTTGTTGATAAACTGTTCTTTCAGAAAAATACCACTTTGATGCAATGAAAATGGTACTATGCACTTAAAAATAAATTCAAACTTCCCTTATTTTTGGTGCTTGTCTGCAAATGGCAGGCCTATCCATTCTCAGTTCTCATAGCGTAAGATGAGTTCCAATATCTTCGGGATGATAGGGATTGGATTCATTTTAAGGAAATGGTTGCGTTGGCTCGATTACTATTGCTCTATTTTTATTTTATTTTATTTTTTTTTTTCAACATTTCGTTCACTTTATTGATGAATTTGTGTACCTACCCAAACATGAATTTGAATAAATTAAGAGTACTTTTTCATTGACAGGAACCCTTTCCATAAACAAACAAAAATGAACAAATAATTCAGACTGGAAGGAAGTGACCACTTCTCAAATCATTGGGCATTTAATTAAAACATAAGTGGAATTTCCAAGCAACACTTATTACAGCCAACTTTCCACATTTCAATATTCTACAATTCGGTGCAAATGCTGGTTACTTCGACCACTTTTCCCATAGAAATTTTCAGAATCACCCGAACATACTTCTCATCTCAATGGTCCCTTTTAACCCTATCCCCTCGGAGAGAAATCAGTTTTTACATCGAAAAATGACATTCAAACTCTTATTACTCAGCAACCGCATGCATAATTGGCTCAAACTATATTGCATGTTGTTGTCTCCTCAGCTGGTCTCGAGGTACGATGCTGGCCTAACAAGCCAGCCGTCGTAGGTTCGAGTCTTGACTCGGGAGAGGCTGTTAGTGTCAGTAGGATCGTAGCGCTAGCCCCGCAATTGTCCTGTACACTTAACGGTTGGCTGCGAAGTCTGTGTATAGTAAACAGAAGGTCAAGTTCCGAATCGGAATGTAGCACCAAGGCTTTGCTTTATATTGCATGTTGAAGATCAATCTGTTCTCTAACTGCTTAGAATATTTTCATCGTTAGAAATTTATAGTTGTTAAACTGTTATCAAAGTTTATATATCAGGTGGTGCCATATGGCATCACCCGCGAGGAATGGGTTAATATCGAGTTAAGAAGAATTCCCTGTTTATCGGTTCCTTTAAAGATACGATTTGATGTTATGACCTTCTTCTTGAAAAGAGCTAATCTTATCATGCGCTGTATGTTTTTTTTTTTTTAATTTCACAAAGCGCTACCATGTGGCCATTGAATTATAATTACAATCAAGCTTATTTATCGTTTTTTCATGGTTTCCCGTTGTTTAACTTTTTTCTGCCTAAAAAATAGAATCCATGCGACCATCCATCCAAATAGAACACTTTGATTTTACGCACATTACAAAAAGTTAAATGTGTGTAAAATGGAGGTGAACGTGTTAATCAATACCATTTTTACGTAAACCCATTCCAAAAGTTAGTCCTAATCACGACGAAAACAAATGACATGTTCTGTTCAGTTTCAACCTAATGAAAAATGACAATGAAAAAATTAAATTAACCCCTTTTTGACGGAATTGCGTACGGAGCCCACATTTGCTTCAGAGTGTTTTTTAAATCCAAAGAAAAGAAGCATAGACTAATTTGTTTCCAATTATTGAGGTTCAATAAAGTCACAAAAAGCATAAAAATGTCATCATGAATATTGAACTTATTACCCAGTCGCGAAGCTATTTTAATCACCAAAATAACTGAGTGACATTTTTATGACTTCTATGAATATGATTATCGAAAAAAATGCTTCCGGTAATCTAGCGATTTACTGATTCTATTTTTACTTTACGAGTTAATGTACTGCATCTCTCTAATTAAAACTCGTAAAACAAAATCAGGGTGGCGAAAAAGTTTTCAAAATTGAATTCTTTGATTTTCCCTAACGTCCCTCGAAATTAAAAAAAATTAATTTGCCTCGTTTTTTCACACCATACTGTTCGAATGCGTACCAAATTTCGCTACCCACTTGTTGTTCTAGTATTTTTTATTTATTTATTTATTCTAATCACATTAGCACCATTAGATAGAAACTAATCGAAAACCGTCGCTCTGTCATGCTTGCTTCAACAGTTATCAAGTATCACACGCCAATCGAATGAATAAACAAATATTTTCGTTTCCCACTGGAAATTTGCTCGCACGACCGCTGTCATAGTGTGTGCATCCCAAGTGATTAATCAAACATTTGTTTTGAGCTTTTCTGTGGAAATGAAGGCGAGAAGAGTGAGAAAGCGAATGAATGAGAGAGAGAGAGAGAGTCAGAATGCCGAGGACAAAGATAACCTGCTACCACATGACCACCCTCTTTGTTTTCACCATTTCCAATCCATAATCTGTTATGATTACATCACCCAGGGGAATGATTCAACTGAACCGAACGACCAATGGCCACTTTACGAAACTGCACAGAGTTCCGGCATGCCAATGCCTGATTCCACCTGGTGGAACCTTGCATCATTTTTGGCGAAAGTTTTCCATCCACGTTGCATAGACAGTGATCAAAACAGCTGGTTTTTCTCCAGAGCTTCACGTTTTTTGCTCCTTTTACAAACAAACGAACGGACAAGCGATAACCTCGAAACGTTAGGTCGCAGGGTTCCGAAGGGTATCGCTCCTAGTCATCAGCACTCTGGACCGACAGGGCACGGAAACACACGTTGATAAGGCGCGCCATCACTTGTCATGCTGCGGGGAAACATCAAGTGTGAGTGCTTCAACCAAAAGTGTGACTCGCAGAAAGAAGTCCAACTGGTGGCAGTATTATCCGGATTGCCTGCAATTCATTATCAAGTTCACCTTCTTCATTTTTTCAGCACTCAACCGATCCGAGCAAAAATTTCATTATCTAACGCGTGCAGATAGGTGTGTAAAGACGCAGATGGAACTGGAAACACCTTGTATAATATCGACCACGTATCACTGCATCGATTCTTTTTTCTCCCTGTGATGATCTAATTTAGTCACTGTCCGGCTGTCCACTGGCAATGATTTGAACAGACAGAATAAAAATAATACATTTGCCAGCGACTTTAATCGATCGGAACCAGAAGACGAAACGTGGGTTGCGTCTTTTTCTGTCCACTTTTTTTTTCCTCATTTAATTGATTTTTTCGCCAGCTGGAACCAGTTATTTAAATTTGCTGCTGGAATCCGGTTATATGAACCGTCTGAAGTGGCAATTTATTTGCATCACACATCGTTTACGACGGGTAGAGATAAAAACCTAAAATATGGCTCATTTCATACCAAGGTCATTGTTAAGATCCGCTGTTATTGCGATTGACAAACTGTTCTGCGTTGTTCAATTCAGGTTTGAAACTTCACACAAACACTCGGTGTCGTCCAGCAATTACACGAAAACTAAATTCCGTCCAAAACGAATGCCGCGTTTTTAATTTTTCAAATCGTCGTGACTGCGGAATAATTTTTTTTGCACACACGCGCGACGAAGTACAAAACAATACTAAACTAACTGACGCTGCTGCGAGCGAAAGGCGCTTAACTGTTTCAGCGAGTTCGACCGGCACACATCTGTGGCCTACCGTACGCAAACATACACCGGGATCCCGCTGCTGTCGTTGTTTGCTTACTGAACCAATCAGCGCTGTACGATTTCCACCTTATCATACCGCGTCAAGTTCACACTAGCGCGCCGTTTGAATCCTCAGCCACAGTCAGAGTGGATCACGCTGACGGCGGGATTTTGGGTGATGACTTTGAACGGAACAAATTTTCGCAATTGCTAATTTCGTCGAATTAGTAACCGGTCGATAGTGGGTTGCAAACAAAACGTTCGAAAACTGTTGTCGTCAATCGGTAATTTACGAGCCGAATTGATTAGAAACCGAATATCCGAAACCAGATAATTCCCACTGCGCTGTTGTTGTGAATAATCCATTTGGCTTTGCCCAGTGGCGCAGAAATTTCGCGCTGGTTTTAGCTTGAATTGTTATGACAGTACTGTTAGCTATCGACCAGTATCTTTTCAAGCCGTTTGTTTAAAGTTGAGTTTTGACATTGACATTGACATGGATTTCGTCGTCATCAGATAATGCAATTTTTAGCCACACAATTTATCAAATAGTTCTATCCTTACTGCGATAATTAATAAGAAAATAAATTATTCTATCGAAGATTAAAACAGTTTTTTCGTACTGGATCAAACAAGTACTTCTATTAGTTTCCAAATATTTTCATCAAATTATAGCTCAGACTTAATTCGAACTGACGACAAAATTCATGTCAATGTCACAGCTTTTAAAAAATGTTATGTATTTTTTGAAAATGCCAAACCAACGCAACCCTTGTTTGAAAGTTACAATGATGGTTTTTATTTCAACCTTGGAACTTTTTTTTTGAGTAAACGAACATCAAAAATACTTTATTTGTTTTACTACCAATTTTGCTGCCACTAAACGGTTTCTGTGCCCCAATATCGTGGTCGATAGGTGATTCTTTCCTCGAACTCATGGTATAATAGTTGGCAAACTCGCTTCCCCAATTTTACTTTCGATAGCATGCCTGGTTCACTATGTAACAAAGGTATGCGAGAAATCAATCTTTCATTTTCTGTTGGCAGCTAGGAGCAGTGTAGCACTCTCGGCCATGAAACACAGCAACTCACAACTCAGAACATGTATTGTGGCTGCGGCTTAAAAGAAAATCAAATCCATTTGATGTTGACAGAAAATCCAAACCAAGAGTTCACAATGATGAGGCTATGAAGTCGACAAATTAAGCCGTCCTTATTAATACGAATAGATATTAAATGTAGTTTCATTTTTCTCGAACAAATTCTGCATTTGTAGCAGGATACACCAATTTCGATTGAAATCGATTTAAAATTTCGCATAGAATTTCACTGTTTTTATGTACAGTATAGACTTCTGATTAATATCATCAATACTGCCGCCTTTTTTCAGATTACATCAATCTCTTAGTTACGTGGCGTAACGTAATGACTCGGCGGAGCACTTTTTCAAGCCAAAAATTTTGGTGGAGCACCAGTATTTAGTAATCGATGAGCAAAATGATGCAAAAATTGCTTTGCAAATTTTGATAACCGTATATCAGGTCCCGCTGTGACCTGTCTGCTCTTGCGAGAATGTCCTTCTCTGAACCCCTCCTCGAGTTGCTCACTAGAATACAAGTGACCTAAGTGGAGATCCGGTCCCAATCCCGGTGGAAATCTAGGCTCTATGCTAGTTGAGGAAGGTTTCGGAAATCGTCTGATCATCCTAGATATATTGGGCGGCATATAGCTGCGTCTGATTCGGAGCGGACGGCTGAGCTCTGGAACGCGGTGTCCGGCCGGTTATATCCAAGCAGGCGGAGACCAGTCATGGTGGCTCTAGTGAGGTTATGAACAGTTTAGAAATAAATACAATAGGTGTCAGGACATGGGAACGAAAAGGGGAATCTGATTTGAAGAGAATTGTATAATTCCAATTGTTCCAAGATTTTCTAGATTTTCGCATTCGTACGAAAATTAGACGCGCAAGTTATAAAATTAAGGCCTAGCGCGAAAAGTTTCTGAAGACACGGCCATTGCGAAACTCACTTGACATAAAACACACACACAATAAGTAGAATTACGTACAATTAAAATATTGAACTAAAAGTGACAATGTAGCGTGCATTCACTGGCTTGCAGATGGATACAAAAATAGTGGGAGGTTGTATCCAAGATACCTCCACATAACTGACATAGAATAAGCACACTTCTTGACAAACAATTTTGTTGATTTATAGCTTAAAAGATGCTATTAAAAATTGTGGCAGAACTACAGCTTATTGAGCTGTTATATAACATAATTATTTGCTGAGTTGTTATTAACAAACGCATTTCTGAGTGTGATTCATTAATAAGTCATAAAGTCTGATATTAATTGTTCAAATCAAGTAATTCTTCATTGAATAGCCCACATGGATTTCGATTTGTGCAGCTCAGAATTGTTGAACAACGCAAGTGATGCAAATTTGCGAAAAAACATCAAGAACACTTTAAAATTATTAATACCATGCTCGTTCTACTATCTCTAGCAGCGTTCCCCGTCAATTCCATCACTTCCGCAGCAAGGACAATTGCAACCGCCAGAAGGGTAGGTACTCTAGTACCCACCCGTAAAAATTGCGGGTACTGACCGTGACGTTAGCAATCTTATGTTTTATTTCACGTTTACCACCCACATGGTAGGAACGTAATCATGAAAAACACGAATAATAAATGTAAACTGGAATCGATTTTGAAATATCCGTATTACCCGTATCACGCGATAATCAGTGAACGAATGAATAGTGATGGGATGAGATAAACCCGTGCGATTGTTTCAAATACCTACGGAGAGCACCAATGCCACAAGTAGACGGGGCCGCGGATGTGGTATTATGAAAGAATGCAAAAAAAGGTTAAACGGCACTGCGCATTGTTCTTAGGTCACACGTTGCGCGAGAAGTACATTATTTCTTCGTCAACTGTTCAACCGTCAATAAGCACATCGGAAAAATGACACCAAGAACACAAGCGGCAGAGCAGCCAAGTTCAGATTCCTGTACTTTTGCTGCTACCAGGAGAGCTAGCCAAGTACGCTGGGTCCGAAACTAGAGCTATTACGAAATACACAAGCTCAAAGTGAATTGTTTCGTTCTTCCTACCAAGTAGAAATTACAATTGGCCATTCTCAAGGCCACAAACAGGTTCTTGAAGCAATGCTGAGTTTTCTTGCCTTGCAAATCATGAAATATACAGTTCTTTTTTATTTATTTCAAGCGAGTAAAAAGTGAGGATACAACTGTTTTTCACTAAATGCGATCATATTTTAACTAGCTTATTTGAATTATGTTTAAAATCTGATTGTTGTTGTTATTTAGTCGTTTAGTATGTGTAATGAAAATTAAACCACTAGATTAATGCAACTACACAACTCGGAAATCGTTTGATAAATAAGGTAAAAGAATGCCATTGGTATGTTACAATATGAAGACAATATAAACACAGTATAAAGATGTTGTGCACTAGAGCGAACAACAACAACTAATCGTTTAAAAAGTCAAATCCTTTGTATACTTTAGTGTCGGCTGTGCTGGAGAAGTGCTAGGAATGCATCATTGCGGGTACGCGATTGGTTGAACTGCAGTCGAATTATCGGCTATGAATTCCAACCTCTTTGCTTTGCTTTGTGAGACGTCTAAAAATCTCAAATCAAATCCCATAACTTATTATCATACTGGTTTTATCTGCCTTATCTTGCGTCGGGTCTTCAATTAACGACCTGTTGACCGATGAACCAGGATCAGCGCCACCGGTTTTTGTTTCTAGAAAGGCGTGCCTCCAAAAATACTGTTCATAAAATATACCAGCATCAGCTAAAATTAAACCAATAATATAATGTAATCTCTCTACTAGATTTCAGATGAACTTAGCAAAATTATACAACAAACCGTTGTTAGTACGTTGCAACAGAAGGAATGTCAATAGAAACAATGAGCAAACTCAGAGAATAACATAATTCAAACTTCTGGGCATCCATGAGGCCGCCAAATGACATCAAATACACCTAACTAACTACCAATAACATATTTAATTGATGACAAAATAAAATTGATCCTAAATTAACTTTAGGTAGTTCGTTGAAAATCATTTTCTATAATCAAAGAAACTTATAAAGCCATAGCACCCTAACGGTTTATCGGAGAAAATGTCATGTTAATTTCGATAAGTTATTTTTTTACATTGAAAATAGTTGAAAATAAAGTAACGTTTTTAAACAAAAAATTGTTTTGCATGTTGGTGTTTTTGATAATCTTATTTTGTTTGTCTGACTTTGCATCATTAATTTACAAATAATTATAGTCAATTGTTGATGAAGCTTAAATTTTATAAGAGTAACACACATAGCGATTCATACCAGCAAGATCAGAGCGTTCGCTTCGACTAGCGAGAGGTTCTGGGCTCGAACATTAGTACAATCAAGACATTCGGTGTTAAATGGCTAAAGTATGATTTCACTCTCGAACCTCTTCCTCCCATGTTCCCTTCTTCCACGTTAAAATTCATGAAAAGAATGATTTTTCTAACAAGTTAAACCACTATCAGAGTTTTTCAGGTATGAATAGACAAAAGCTTCTCGAAAGGACGTTCTACTGAATATTTAGAGAAGTTTAGTAGAGTATGTATCTCTACAAGAAATTACCGAAAAAACTTTATAGTGTATACTAACCGTTATGATTTCTGGTCAAAGAAACGTGACAAGAGCTCGCCATGGTGAATAGCAAAAATAAAATCAGTATCAATATACACAGGCGCGGATAAAACCATGATAAACATGTCGCTAACTCTCATTAGTGACATTGCAAAAATAAATTCCTCAGTTCTCACGCATTCTCTGGGCCTTTCAACTTTTGTGGTTCGCTTTTGGGAACCACGAAACGCAACGACGATTTAACTCAATCATAACAGTAATTGAATAGCAATCAAGCTTTTGCTTTTCAGCTGAAACGTATTATGTTTGCCCAGTTTGGAAAAGTTGCAAAATCATAGCACAGCCTTGACACAGTCTTCGCAGTTGGTCATGTACATTCATCGACGTTCAAGAACAGAGCGAGTGCCAGAATGGTTAATTGACGTAAATAGACCAAATCAAAAATCTCCAAGGAAATTAGGGAAATTGACATCATTTTTCACGCTTTACCCAAAGTAAACATAGTTTCGAAAAGAGGTTTTGTTTGGTTTCATGACGCAAATGTCAATTCAATGTATTTTTTACAAAAAAATTGAAAATAACGTTTTAAAAGATTTTAAATTACGGAGTAACATTTTATACGTATGGTAAAATGAGTAGTACCCTTCAATACTTTTTGAGTAACATAATAAAAAAAAATCATACTGCAATTCGCAATCGATCTTCAAAAGGTATAAAATAATCCTTGACTATATACACAGTATAGTTGAGCACGAGAATAAAATTCTGCGTCTCAAAGCATTTGTGGCTCTAGTCTTTTTTTTTATTTAATCTTTGGACATGCCAAAATGTGTAAAAAACTGAATTAAGATATTTCATCACAACATTTTATCACCCGACAAACAGATTGCGCCCGTTTAGCGAACTCTGCACCTCGATTATTCTATCACTTTATAACTGCGTGAACTGCTAATTGCGTTCGAAAACATTAGCAAAATCACCAGCGCAAAAAATAGAGCAAACACAAACTTCGATTATGATTTTAAACCGTACTCTGCATCCAATCCAATGAACCCATTTGAGAGCGCGCTCGATTAGATTGCGCCCGCCCCGGTCGTAAATTACGATTCTTGATATAAACAGCTACATTCTACTGTAACTGGACACAATCACCCTCCCGCCGGCCAAATCGGAAAGTTCAAACTTCAGTCTACGACCCGCCGAAATTTACGATTTTTTCCAAAAAAAAAACAAACTTACGTTAAACGTTTGCCACTGGTTGATCAGATACTGGTAGCATGTTTTACACGCTTGCACCATTCCTTTGGGGTCCTTCGGTCGAGACCGCGCAGGCCTAAAATGCAAAAGAAAATGTATTAGCACAAACCCGAACTGGGAAATTAACTATATGGGTACTCCGCTTACCTGGCATGCGTCTCGTCGAAGATGGGAAAGTACGGCTTCTCCTGATCCTTGGTGTCCTTCGCTTTCGCGGTGGAAATCTCCACCAGACTGCCTCTACGCTGTTCGTCACCACACACGTAGCACACTTCCGTGACTGAATTTTTGTCCGGCATCGATAAGTCCAGTATGTCCGTACCGGTACCCGGAACAGGGCCGAGAGAAGAATTCCGCAAATCCAACGCGCCCTCTGCCTCCTCTAAGCGATGCGAGGAAGACGATGTGGATGAAGACGACTTGTTGTCGACGTTGGTGGCAGCGGGGGCGGTAGTCGTCGGAGCAGTTGCGGCTGCCGCTAGTGAATTGGCGTAGTTGCCAATTTTTAGCTTGTGGTGGGCGAATGAAGACATTTTCATACCGTCAAACCGTCCTGCTAGCACGGGTGAAGCTGTCGCAGGTTGGGTTGCCGATGTGGGTGGTGCTGATGCAGTTGCTGCCACCGGGGATGGATTCTCCCGGGACATAGGCCTCGGTGTGACACTCTTTTCGTTTCGACTGGAAGGCCTCGATCCCTGTTGGCTGTAGCTTCCGCTACTGTTGATGTGATTTTCGATGTATCTCTTTGTTGGATGGTAAACTTCGGGTTTGCCCTGCGGTGATTCGTTCCGCGAGCTGGACCGAATTGGACTATCGTTTCTAGCTACCTGAAAATGCTGCGCGGGTGGACCGGCACCGGTTGCACCGGGATGATCCTGCGACCTAGGCCGAGCTAAACTATTGGGACTTTCGATTCTACCATAAGAGCTCATATGTTGCGACTGGGGTGTCAGCGAGCGACCCGATCCGACCGTTTGTTCCGGGTTTAGTCCGAGCAACTGGGTGGCATATTCACCCTGTGTGGACATTTCCGCTCCAATGTAGTTCTTATCATCGGTGCGTTTGAGCCAGTACAATCTCTGCGAGATGGGCTTACCCTCGCGCTCGTGGTAATCCCACTGTCGGGCGAATGTGGTGAAGCAGAGATTGCACGAGCGTACCCCTACCTGAGCCGGCGTCCACTGCGGAACACCGTTGGGTGGGATGTGCGTTTCAAGCAACGGAAAGTAAGGTTCATTTGGGCGCTCAGGATTCGGCCGAACACGGAGATAGAACTGATCGAGGGCACCACGGGCACCACAAACGTAGCAAATATTGGAAGGATCATCAGCTGGTGATTGGCGCTGTTGTTGTTGCTGCTGTTGATGATGGTGCTGCTGCTGGTCGAGTTGAGGTTGAATTTGGTGTAGTTGCTGACTGGCTGGCGGGGGCTCCGGATGCGATGCCAAGGAGCCCCCACGCAATTCGTTCTTGATGTAGGCTTTCGCCTTTTCCATAATAATCTGCCAATGAAAAAGAAAGAAAAGAAAAGACTATTATGTTTTTTGCTCTTACACAAGTTCATTTTCGTCAACCAATGCAATCGACATCAGCCGCGTGATTGAATATTTCACTCAAACTAACAAAAAAAGTATTACACGTCCGAACCAACATGGCACAAATTTGCAACCTCTGTCTTAAGCACCAACGCGTAAATCTTAGTGACTACGACATCGGTCGAACGACTAGGCAAATATTTGTTCAATCCCCGTGTGTAGATTTAATCTAAGTGTAAATATTGAGCTCTTTTCAGTCGAAGAAACTGGCTGAACATAACAAAAAAAATTATACAACGACAAAGCTTAGAAACAGCAGCCGCCGGCAGCGGATGAAATGACGGTAGCGCGGCAGTGACAGCGCTTCGGCGCTGGCAGACTCTAGACAGCAAAAAGAAAAACAGAATAACGCAAACCTTGGTGAGGAAATTGAAATCAAGACTATACGGGAGTTACGTGCCCCGCGTGACAGCCCGACAACAGACGAAGAAGAAGCTGGCAAAAAGCTCTCTCGGCTTTAATCATGTTTTGTATATATTTTACCGACGCGACTCTCTGTGACTCGCGGTGCACTGTGGGTTGGGTAGGTCATGACCAGAAAGGCAGGTTGTGATCACGGGCGGTACAATTTGCGGGAAAGCATTTTTATTTTTTGCTATCAGTTTATACGATCGAAGGTACACAATAATAATAATCCGCAGAGAGAGACGATTGGCTGTGAAAAGCGATATGGGTGTGGTGGAAAATCGAAATCGTAACACACGAAGGATGTTACTTCAGCCTTTTCGTGACGAAGGACGTTTGAAGTCGAAATTAGAAACTGTAGATGTAGAAAATCGATTTATTTCAGATTCTGATTTTGGGATCGGTTCTTGTGGCGCAAAGCAAGCATTTTGCTGTTGAAGCTTGACTTTTCTGTGTTGATGGACACCGAATTTGCAACCAATTAATTAATACATGATTTAATCGTTTTGAAGGGTTTGCAGCCTCTTGTGAATGTTACTACAGATAAATCACAAAAAAAAAACAACCCAGATCTCAGCAATTGAAATTTAGAGATTTGAAAAACGTTGTTGCCGTTTCAGTTTATTTTCTAATGTCATTCTTCAGGAAACTATTTTCAATTTTGTAAAAACTTTTAGTTTTTTCACTATTACGGATGCGGCATCTAATACAATCACCCTAAATATTGATTGTCTCGAGTTAGAACAAATGGAATTGGTCTTTTAGTCAGAACAAGTTGAAAAATAGAAAGTATTTTTTTTTTTCACAAGAATGGGTGTTATCATATGACGCCAAGGCAACTTCGCTAGGAGATGATAAGGATCCACATTCCACGTGGACAAATTTTTAACGATTTTGACCCAACCCCCCTCCGTGGACAACTGCTCATATAAATTCTTTAAATTTTATATGGACCGTGGATGGCCCCTAAGATAGCAATTCGAAATGACGTTCTGTAGAGAAAGTCACCAAAAGAAGTCAACTTACGGGTAACTTTTATAGTACTGCCGAGTAATTACGATTGGCAGCATATGGTTACTTGATCTTTGGGCAACTTCTGGTTTATTTCCCAGAAAGAATCGATTTGTCGGCGAATTGAATAAAATTGTTGGTAGTCTGAAAAAATTAGAAAAACTACTCGAGTTCTCGGTTTTTTCATTCAGTATTTTTTGAAAAGGAATAGCAAAATCGTAGGATCAGAAACATAAGATGACTTTTAGATAACATGCTTTTGCAGTTGACGCATTTAGTGAAATTATCCTAAATCTCGAAATATCTCTCAACAATACCAGAACCAAAACAAAGATCGATTTTTTTTTGCAGGAAATATTTGGTGCGCAACTAAGTTTTCACTGTTTTTCTTAATAAAAATGCAAATATCCGGGTAATATTACGGGTGAGAGAAAATCAAAAGATGTTCCCCAGTTATGGTTTGGTTCGGTTTCAACATAACATAACATAAAAATAAAACCGACCTGTTCGCACCAAACACAAAGCCTAACCTTCGCAGCATGTAAATTCGGCTTAGGCCTCTGCCAGGCTGAACGCCAACGCGAGCGATCGGGCGAGATTTTTGGTGTAGGTTAATGAATAGCTCTACCTACGACTGTTCATTTACCTACGGCAAGAAGCTCGCCCGTTCGCTCGCGTTGGCATTCAGCATGGCAGAGGCCTTAGCCGACGACGTAGAGGCATGACCGGGCAACAGTCCACATGATGCGATGAAGAAAACTTTTTTTGTTTCACTGAAGCAGTTGTTCTCAGGTGATTAAACGACGCTCGACATCCCTCTGCTTCAAATCATAAGGAACCCAAGCTCCTTGTTCTTGAATCATTCTGGCTTGGTGCGTAACTTCCAATACCGATGCAAGCCGTTGCTGCGCTTGGCATGGATCCTCATCGAGCAATTCATCCAATACAATGCCTTCGAAGGTGTATCCGACCTTTCCTCATGCAGACAGTCATTAGCATTGCAATTACTTTCTTTAAAGCGGTGGAACTAATCATGACACGTTGTTTTACTTAGAGCAGCGTTTTCATATTTTTTCAACTCTCGATGCGCTTCAGCTGCCGTTTTCTTTGAATAAAATAAGAAAAGTAACACTACTCTCCGCAAATAACTATTATTTGGCATAAAATCATACAATTTCTCAGAGCTAAAAGTATGTGATGCCACAATAAAATCACTAATGTGTCACGTAATACATTTGTGTCTCCAGCGAAGTTTAGTGTATAGCTCGACTTCTATGGATTTTTTATGACGTAGAATTACGTATTACGGTAAAATATACAGAGGTCCACCTTTGCTGTCTGCTACCATCCGACACTGGAATATGATGGAAATTTTTACAAGCAACATCACGATACAATGTGTAATTTTCGTGCAATGAAACTTTTAGTTTGAAGCATGGCCATCACGAACTGAAAGCGAGTTCGTGGTTTGAAGGCTCTGCTCTTTTTTTATGTTATTTCATTCTACCAGATTCTCATTTCCACTTTTACCAGATTCTTAGAACTAAAAGAGATTTTACGTTTCGTTATACGAAAAATGAATATCATTTCGTGTTGGCAACAAATTTATACATTGTATCGTGTTGCTGCTTGGAAAAAGAACCATCATATTCTCGTGCACGATGGCAACAGATAGCAGAACAACAACAATCTTAGTCCTGCAACAGTATTTGCGCTGTTCAGCTGGGAGAAAACAATATTCTCGTACTTGATACTCAGCTAAACTCAACTGCTTTTGACGCAGATGTAAGTCTTACGGCAACATATATAAGGGTACAAATTGAACCACCGAAAACATCGAGAGCGTCACGACGTCCATTTTTGCAGCAATCTCTTAAAAAATTAGCTATGTCTCCACCAAGATGCGGAAAATTGAGATTTTGTGATGCTGCTATCACGTCCAAAACAAGTTTTCGCGTGATATATTTGAAACGAGATTTATCTGAAACATATTTTTTAATGCAGGTTTCTTCTATATAATCGATTTAAATCATATTTTATGTTCAACATGTATCTTTCAACTGGTTATTAACTCAATTTAAGCAATCAAAGTTTAATACAACGTATAATAAATCAAGAATATATTTGAAAAATTATTGATGTAGTGACTTATTCATGGATATTTCACGTATTTTTCGTAAATAACACTGGTTAACACAGGTGGCCCCAAAGCTCAAACTAGAAACAAATTAAAAATTATAGGTTTTCAGTCATTCCTGTGAATTCTGGTGCCCCAACCACCAAAATTTTTTCAAAGACCTAAATGAGTTTTCTCGTAAACATAACGTTGAAGCGACGAACCTGGCGAGTAATTACTATGCGACATTCACGGTTTTGACACTTTTATGCACTGGCTAGAGGCACCAGATTTCCATGTAGACCATAGAGTTGGATGAAATAAATATGGCTGATACAAATTTCGATTGTTTTTATGTCCAAGGTAATCAAAGTTAGCCAAGGGAGGAAGGGGGGGTTTAAAATAAAAAACACTGAGAAAAAAAAGTATTATCTTTAATGAAAATTTGTATGCACGTTACGCTGTTTGTAACTTACATTCAAATGAATGTTTAAAAATAACACTTTATTGTTTTCAATTGTTTGGCTTGTCTTTTGATGACACTCTCACTGTCACTAGACTTTTTTGTTGCTAAATTGAGCGTTTACGCTGTCGACAAGCCAATAATAATAAAAAAAAACGGCTCGTACTTCCTTTCTTCCCTTTCCAATTTTCAACATTTTTGAAGAGGGAGGTGATATAAAATGAAAATGAAATTTGTGTTGGCCTAATAATAAATAAATAATCCTAACAATTCCACGGGAATGATTAAAAAGCTATATTTTTCTAGGGCAGCTAATTTGAGCTTAAGGGCAGCATTTTTTTTTACTTTTGTCGACCAGTGTAATATATACACTAGGGTGGGGAATCGCTATATGGAAAAAACGAAACTTGATAGCAGAAAGCCAGAACCAAGTTTTTTTGTTCTATTTGGGACCCCAAGTAATCCTGAATTTATTGGAAGTCGATTGGTTTTGTCTCCGCTTGGCGCATTGCATTTAAAATTTATATGGAGATTTGTATGGAAAAACCAACTATTTTGCATTTTCCATTCTAAAGAGCTGAAAATGGCCCAAACCACAGCTTTCATGACTTCAAATGGTAGGTTTTTTGATGCCTAACAACTTGGCCGAAAACACTAAAGAGCTAGGGTGTACCAAAAAATACTAGACCTGTTGAAAGTTGAGTACGTCGAAATACTTGAGTACGTCGTAATATGTTGCAAATCATTTTTCTGCCAACACTGTCAGTGAACCGGCGTCAGTCAGATTTCCATGAGAAGTAACCTCTGAAACAGGTTGTAGATTCTATTTACACCTAGAATATTAACCTTAATTTGTTTGCTTGGTCTAACTGAGCATGAGCATGATTGACCGCCCGCGGTTGCTACTCCGTTATTGCCAGATCAGCTGTAATTACACAGAGAACCAACAGATTCTCTGATTGGGACCAACATGCATCCTCAATGTGTAAAAACTGGTGACCTTAATCTTTAAGTTAGGCAATACCAGCGCCGGCCGCATCCGAATGCAGGTCAAAGAAGGAGTTTGTATAGGAAAATGTTGACGTGATACTCGCTTTATTGGAAGCCGAGAACACCTCTGCACTTCCACGAGAAATCACTGGGATTTCGGAGAAAAGGGTAGGGTTTGCAGAAGGTTTCGTTTTGGTAAACGATTCGTCGATTTCTTTAGAACAAATGTCGCGCCTATATGTTCAATACATCCGCCACGATATTCATAATGGGATTTGAACTTATTCAGTTTGACCATGTAACACCGCAACAACAAATTGTACGCAAGGATACTAGAACTTTAACTAATTTGAAACAACTCAAACGATCGGATATCTTCTCGTAGGTGATCCTCTTTATACCGAAAACTGTTGCACGTTGTTGATATATCTGTAGATCATACGATCACATGAAAGGTATCGACGCGGGGTCTCTAGGGGTTTGGTGAACCGGACAATTCTACCTAACAAATCTACTAATGACGTCTCTCGTATACACTTCGTCTGTTCTAAAAATAAGCGATACGATCCCGCGAAAAAACCACTTGAAAAATGGAATATAACAATGTTGCGCGCTTATTACGAAAATGAACCATGGGTATCTTTCTTGCCGAACACCGCGATCCTCGCGTACGACGCGCGCGAAGTAGCCTTTGCCACTCGTAGCAATCAGCCAGTTGTCAATCCCGGGAGCAAACATACTATCGTACTATCGAGAAAGCAAATGCCCGTTGACCGACGCGATTCTTTTAAAGGTATACATCGCGTTTTCGTTAATTACGATATTTGTCGATCGAACGAAATCTTCGGCTAAACGGACACAGTGAGACATGAACAACTATCTGGGTATACCCCGCAAAATCACTACATTCCGTAAACGTTAATACGAGCAAAACTCTCCCAAGCCGGGACCGCGGTTTATACCGATGCATTATGCACGACTGCTCTATTTACTTTCGGGGACACGACATTTCACGCTGATTTTCTCTTAGTTGTCAATGCGAATGTTGTCTATTAAATAGAAAAATTGTTACACGCATACAAAGCTTTAAAAATTTTAAAAATGCAGATATCCACATTAAGCAATATTTAGTCTTAAGTTTGGTAACAAAATGCCGAACTAGTCATAATTAGAACATAGTAAATAAAACATCTGCCCAAAAGCTAGAAAAATCGAAAAAGTGAAGCATAAGATTTCAGCTATTACCACGCACCATACTCCCAGCTTCCACAAACCACATCAATGCTTTTTGGGTGAGAACATATTTTGCTGATTAAACCCTGCTTGAAGCACTGACCGTGCAAAACCGGGACGGGTTCCAGGTATACGACTATGTTGATATTGACTTGGTTTTTTCTTATGAAAGTGAAGGATAGAAATATTTCTATTTTTGTTTTCACACATAAATTGACAATTGCATCTGAGAATTCGCATAGGTGCGAACAGCCCTAAAAATCTCTTCTACTTGTGTCAAGGCCAATACCTCTCGTGTCAAATAAATGTTGTGTGAACAAAAAAAAGGCCAATATCTCAAACAATCTTAGATGGCAACGCGATGCCTACTGTATGAACGTAGCCCATTGTCAACGCGAACGGGCCACGCGCCAAAGGCACGGAAACAAGCGTTCAATATATTCGTTTTACCACTTCTTTCGCGCCAACACACATACCACCGCCGAGTAACTACCGCACCGACCTCATCACATATAAATCTAGCCTCTCTACACTCCACGCAAATGCATCAAAAACTGCCCTTTCTTCTACACAAAACAATATTGATATCAATGTATTATTCAATCTGGTACCTACTCATCTGAGTGACCATATATTTTTCAAGCAATCCACTATGATTGCTCTTCTTGCTCGCAGTATAGCAACGTCGACGTGCCCCGCTGTCGTTCATTACGCTGCGCTCTATCACTTATCTCTATGAACGAACGCATAAGAAATAATAATAATAGTATTAAACGCATAATAATATTAATAGAAAAATATGAACACTAGAAAACATCGCAATATTGCAGTCAACACTTCAAAACGCTGTCAGTGCGACGAATTTGAATACAAAATATTGGCAAAGCTCCATGCACACAAAGACAAAAAGATGTTCATTCAAAAAGTTGCTCATGCATAACAACACTTGCTCAAAAGCCAGAAAAATCATTATAAACAGAACAAAAGCTTCACGAAATGATGAGCAGTTCACTAATATTTAAAAACCAACAATTTTGTAAATCTCAATATGTTATTTAGATGGTCGGGCATAAATCTGCTCAGAACCTGTCAAAATGTAAACATTGGCGCTGCGATAAAAGTCTGTAGACGGACTGCAAACGTCGGCGTTCCGCGGGAAAATCTGCTTATCTGGTTTTTGAGCACCTAGAGAAACTGTATATTAGAAAAATGACAAGGCACCCACTGCTTAAGGCAACTGTCCAAAACGAATAACGGCAATGCAAAATCATACAGTTCGCCCGTCTTGATGTTGACAGCTGCCCCAACCGCGAACGCCCCGCCAGCCCTCCAATACACAGTCTCACTAATGACACCCTACACGCATTGCAAAATAACAAAAACTTATCCGAATTGTTCCGAAGCCGCGCTGTTTGCGGAACGGCGGTGTTGAATCAGCAATCTGCATACTAAACACCACTCACACCACATTGAAATCAGTGCAAAACTCGAGACATAATGCAATAATGAAGAAAAAACTCGTAACCAATCATCCTCACAGCACTTTGCATCTAGTCCTTTTTCCACCGATTCCTGTTTTCCTTAAACTAACACAAACACTGCATCGTGTAGAAGGCATAGCCCTAGCAGAAAATGATAATGCACTCAGTAGCGTCATTTTCTGAGTCGCTTTTACACTTGATTTTCACTTTATGTTAAACAACTTCAAATCTTCCACGCGTGAATAAACGAACTCCATCCGGTTCTTTGCACTTTGGTACGATAAACTAGAAAATGTTCGTA
Source organism: Wyeomyia smithii (assembly GCF_029784165.1). NCBI lineage: Eukaryota > Metazoa > Arthropoda > Insecta > Diptera > Culicidae > Wyeomyia > Wyeomyia smithii. Next base: position 269,001,604 of record NC_073696.1, on the reverse strand, counting down.
TACCTATTATTTTAATTTTTGCAAAAACATGTAAGCGGAAATTTTTTGACATCCACTCGCGGTCGCAGTTTGCTTCGATCTCAACCTTAATTTGTTTGCTTGGTCTAACTGAGTGTATAAACTCGTTACGACAGATTACATCTGATGGGAATCCTACTGACGCCGGTACATTGATAATGTTGGCAGAAAAGAAGATTTTCTGCATTTAAATCGACATACTCCACTTTGAACAGCTATAACTCTTCTTAGGGATATTCTAGCCCTTCAGTGTCTTCTGCAAAGTTGTTAGGCATCTAAAACACTATGCTTCAACATAATGTAGTGCATTATTAGAGCATTCTTGAGCTCTCTAGAAAGGTAAATGCAAAAAAGTAGAAAAGTACAAATTTGAAATGCAATGCGCCAAGCGGAGACAAAACCAATCGACCTCAGGTAAGTTTAAGGTTGTTTGGGACCCCAAGAGGAACCAAAAAAACTTGGTTCTGGAAAATCAATCACTTTTCCCCACCCTAATATACACTACACGACAAAAGTTTGGAATCGCTTCAATGAGTGTTGTTCGAGAATTACAGCACCCCGAAAAGTTTGGCATCACCTAATATGGGCATATTTACATAACTCTATTTCGAATACCGACAACCTAGAAAGTTGCGGTCTTCAGAAAAATTGTTCGAAAAGTTTTCAAGGCTTTTATTTGGTGCACAGTATGTTTTGAAATTTGACCGCAATGCGACGCTAGTGTGCATGTAGTTTTGAGTATTTAAATCTTATTCATCTCGTGAATATGACTATTTAGAAAGTTATCGTCTTCAGTAAAGTTGTTGGCGAGATTTTTTTTTGTACACAGTTTGTTTTTAATTTCCTCCAACGCTTGTGTGTATGTAGTCAAGAAAGTTGTTCAGAAGGATAAGGGTTTCTGGTTGTTATACAGTTTGGTATGGAATTTGGCCGGTTCGTGGCGCTAGTGTGTATTTATGTGAAATTTATCTCGTGGATCTAGCTATCTTAAAAGCTGCGGTCTTCAGGAAACTTGTTCCAGAGCTCATGTGAAAAATGCTGGAAACCACAGCTTTCTAGGAGGAGGGAGCATAGGTAACTTAAGGTCAAAATACAAAGAATTGTGTGCATATTCGCACCATATAGTGATGGAGTTCCGTACATCCACCATCCAGAAGCCCTAGACCTCCTGAACAACTTTGCCAAAGACCGCAGCTTCATATAGAGTAAGAATCGCGGGATGAGTTCAGGTCAAAATATGCAGAATTGCGTTCACTCTAACGCGACGTAGCGAGAGAATCCTGCACTGAACTGTCTTAGAAGCCCTTGACCTTTCAAATTTGCTAAAGACCGTACCTTTTCAGGTCGTCGGAAACACAAGCTATCTACCTATTCCAGGTGATGCTAAACTTTTTGTGGGGAATTTTGCAATATTCAAACTAGAAATTCTCAGGGCGATTAAAATAATAAAAATACGAACGTATGGCGGTAATGTTAACTGAATCTAAATAATTTTTCTTTGCTGATTCAATGCCATTGTTTATGTCTTCATCAGCAGTTTTGTGGGGGTTTTGTTCGGTGGATTTAAGTAGACCAGTTTTTTAAACAATTATAATTCCTGTTTATACATCCCGAATGAGGTTATGTTTCAGGTAGAGGCATTCAATAAAATAAGCCAGATGTGGCAAAATTGTAAATTTGATTGGTTATCAATCCATGACACACACACACAATATCGCACGCTAGCCTAAAGAGACGCTAGTAGCGGTTTTGATTAACTAGATTAGTTGAAAGAATTCGTTATTCGTTAGCATTTGCCCCTGTTGCTCAACCCACCCCACCCAACATTAAATACAGGCCCGGTTTCCACCGAACCTTTTATTCGTGACAATAAGCGCGACAAGTATGTAAGCAGAGTATAATATAATTCTCGCCATATTCTTTGCTACACAAAAGAGATAAAAAGTTACCTGCTTTAATGCTGTACGTGTCAAAATGCACAAGCACATACTACTGCCTAAAACCCAAGTTTCTATCGATTGTAATTAAATTTTCAGATTGTAAAAAGAAACAATTGAAGTTTTTATTTTTATTTTTTATTTTTTATAAAGGGGGGGGGGGGGCGAATGTTTGTAATGATTTATTTATGCACTAATATCTATTCAGAATTAATATTGTGTGTTCTGCCACAAATGGTGACATTTCAACACATATATATATATATATATATATATATATATATATATATATATATATATATATATATATATATATATATATATATATATATATATATATATATATATATATATATATATATATATATATATATATATATATATATATATATATATATTTGTACGCTTTTTTATATTATTGAATGTTATTAGCTTTCGCAGTTAAGTTAATGTAATTGTAGGAAAATAGGAAAATTATTAAACCTACTTGTCAAGGAAAAAAAAAGGAATAAAACAAAACTTAAAACTATCCTACTGACTATAAAGTGAGCTAATCGTTGCAATTGAGGATTGCAACAATTTTTGTCGGAATTTGTTGATAATTTGGATTGACATATTTTCTAATGTTTCTACATTAGTGAGCCTATGTAGCTCGTTCGTGCTAAACCAGGGAGGACGCATCAAAATCATTTTCAAAAGTTTATTCTGAATCCTTTGAAGTGTCTTCTTCCTGGCATATAACATTGCTGGCCTAAAAATTTGTTTGTAAATTAACAGTTTATTCTTGAGACAAAGTCTAGAATTCCTGTTGATAAGAGGATATAAACATTTGATATACTTATTGCACTTTGACTGGATATTTTCAATGTGCTCCTTGAAAGTAAGATTCTTATCATAAATTAGCCCTAAGTATTTAACTTGATCAGACCAATTTAAGACCACACCGTTCATCTTAATAACGTGGTAATGGTTGGGTTTGAGAAATGAAACTCTTGGCTTATGAGGAAAAATAATTAACTGTGTTTTAGAAGCATTAGGGGAAATCTTCCATTTCTGCAAGTATGAAGAAAATATATCTAAACTTTTTTGTAGCCGACTGCATATAACACGAAGGCTTTTTCCTTTTGCGGAAATGCTTGTATCGTCACAAAATAGAGATTTCTCACAACCTGGTGGTAAATTAGGAAGATCAGAAGTAAAAATGTTATATAAGATTGGGCCCAAGATACTCCCCTGAGGCACACCAGCTCTAACAGGCAATCTATTATATTTACCATTTAGATAGTTAACCTGAAGAGTGCCGTCAGTTAAATAACTTTGTATTATTTTTGTAAGGTAAAGCGGAAAACTGAAATTTGACATTTTAGCTATTAAACCTTTATGCCAAACACTCGAATGCCTTTTCTATATCTAGTAGAGCTGCTCCAGTCGAATAGCCTTCAGATTTATTAGCTCGAATCATATTTGTTACTCTAAGTAACTGATGAGTAGTGGAATGCCCATGGCGAAAACCAAACTGCTCATTTGCAAAAATTGAGTTCTCATTAATATGTGTTATCATTCTATTGAGTATTATTCTTTCAAAAAGTTTGCTAATAGAGAAAAGTTAACTAATTGGTCGATAACTTGATGCCTCAGCTGGATTCTTCTCGGGTTTTAAAATTGGAGTGACTTTGGCATTTTTCCATTTCGTAGGAAAATGTGCTAGTGCGAAGCATCTGTTAAAAATTTTTACCAAGAAATTTAAAGAGTTTTCGGGAAGTCTTTTAATAAGGATATAGAAAATCCCATCATCTCCTGGTGCTTTCATGATTTTGAATTTTTTGAGAATAGTTCGCACCTCATTCAAGTTTGTTTCCAATACCTCTTCAGAAAGAAATTCTTGGGTGGTGATCTGATCATACTTTTGGTTTACTTCATTTTCAATAGGACTTACTACGTTCAAATTCGAGTTATGAACGCTCTCAAACTGCTGAGCAAGTTTTTGAGATTTTTGTTCATTCGTTAGAAAAATGCAATCACCATCTTTAAGGACTGGAATGGGCTTCGAAGGTTTCTTAAGAACCTTCGAAAGTTTCCAGAAAGGTTTTGAATAAGGTTTTAGTTGTTCAACTTCTCTCATGAAATTCTCATTTCGCAAGAGAGTGAATCTATGTTTAATTTCCTTTTGCAATTCTTGAAAAATAATTTTCAAAGCAGGATCACGAGATCTTTGGTATTGACGTCTCCGTATGTTCTTCAAACGTATAAGAAGTTGAAGTTCACTGTCAATAATTGAAACATTAAATTTCACTCGAGCCTTAGGAACTGATAAATTCCGGGCATTGAGTATTAAGCTGCTAAAATTATCTAATGCTCTGTCAATGTCAGCACTATTTTGTAAAATAATATCATCATTCAAATTTTCTTCGATCGTAGAACGATATCTATCCCAATTAGTCTTGTGATAATTTAACACAGATCTAGTGGGATTTAAAATAGTTTCATCGGAAATAGTAAATGTTATGGGAAGATGATCAGAATCAAAGTCAGCATGAGTTAATAAATCACTGCATAAATGACTTTGATTTGTTTGTATTGTAGATGGATTCCTAATAGAAGAATAACATGTAGGACCATTTGGAAATAAAACTGAATGAAATCCAGCCGAGCAATCATTAAACAATATTTTTCCATTGGAATTGCTTTGAGCATTATTCCAAGATCGATGTTTCGCATTAAAATCACCGATGATTAAAAATTTAGATTTATTTCTTGTGAGTTTTTGCAAATCTCCCTTGAAATAATTTTTTCGCTCACCAGTGCATTGAAAAGGCAAATACACTGCGGCTATAAATAGAATGCCAATACTTGTTTCAATTTCAATTCCCAAACTCTCGATAACTTTGGTTTCAAGATGGGGTAAAACACGATGTTTTATTCGACGGTGGATAACTATTGCAACTCCACCACCAGCAACATCAATTCTATCAAACCTATGAACCATGTAATTTGGGTTCTTTTTTAATTAATTATTTGGCTTTAAAAGCGTTTCAGTCACAACTGCAATATGCACATCGTGGACTGTTAAAAAATTGAAAAATTCATCTTCTTTCGCTTTTAAAGAGCGAGCATTCCAATTTAGAAAATTTACAGCATTATTTAAAATCATTGCTGAATTTCAATTTCATAACAATATTAGTTGTAAATTTTATACCTTCTTGAACAGCCTCGTACATCGAGTTACAGTTCAACAAAACGGACATTAGCTGCAGCATGGATTGTTGTAGGTATTCAATCTTTTCTGGAGTTGGACTACCTAAATCAATACTGGCTGACTTTTCAGCACCAAACACGAATGGTTTGTTACTGTTTGAATTTGAAATATTACCTGTAAGGACACTGGCATATATACAGCCTGGTGTTGCCTGAACAGGATTTTTTGTCTGAAATTTGTTATCTGAATTTAAATTATTACCTACAGACACACCTGCTTATGAAAGTGCTGGTGATGCCTGAACAGTATTGAAAGTCTTTTGTACACCCACATTGACAACAGGTTGCTTAGAATTTCTACGTTGTCTGGAAGCAATAATTTTTGACCTTACAGGACAATTAAAGAAATTAGATTTGTGATTTCTCCCACAATTTACACATTTGAAACTATTAGTGGTCTCTTTCACGGGGCAGATATCTTTCGTGTGACCAGTGTCACCACAAACCATACATTTTGCTGCCATATGGCAGTTTCGAGTTCCATGACCATAGGCTTGACAATTCCGACATTGAGTAAGATTATTGATTTCTCCATGTCTCTTGAATTTTCCCACTTTATTCGCACGTTAAATAAAACACGTGCTTTTTCCAAACATTTCAAATTATTTTCTTTGGTAATATCAAAATGTACTAAGTGATTTTCCTGGTGTATTCCAGTTTGATTAATTTTGGCATTTGCCTTTCGTTTCATCAAAATAACTTGGTTGAGGGTAAAACCAAGTAATTCTGACAAACATTCTTTCATTTCCTCAATAGTTTGGTCATTTGAAAGACCTTTCAAAACAGCCTTAAACGGTCTCTCGTTTTTGGCATCGAAAGAATAAAATTTATACATCTTTTCAGTCAAATACTTTAAAAGATGTTTATGACCATCAATAGTTCAATAGTGCCAAAATACGAATTTCGCCTTGGCGGCCAATTTGGAAATTAACTTTCACATCCGACAGAAACAATGGAAGCTCTGATCGAAATGCTTTAAAGTTTGCTACAAATACCACAATAGGTGGAACTTTAACCTTCTTCATAACGGCTTTATGCTCAGTATGAGAAGTTTGAATTTCTTGATCCCCAACGAAAGAAAGAATATCATACCTGTTAGTCGAAATTTCAGTGTCACTTGGAGGAGATGCCTCACGTTTCCTTGAAGCCGCATCAAAGCGAGCTTTTTTATTTTTTCCAGGCATAACTGGAAAACTTCACTACACTTTCACTTCACTATAGAATTTAATTAGAAATATCTCAAACCAAATTTACTCACTAAACACTCGTTAACGTTAAAAACATAATTATTTCTTTGCGTTTCAACAGGTAGTCTTTCAAGAAGATTGCCTGTTGAAAGCGAAAAACAAAATTTCAATATCTCTCGGTAGTCTAAGAATTAGCCTCGAGCTGTTGGTAAAATGCGACCGTACTGTAGGACAGTTCAAGTCGATCTGAACAATTGAAGTTAATTTTGCCATCATCGATCTCATCTTATTTTTTAAACTTTAGATCCACTTCGATTTTAGGCCGCACAATTCAATGTTGTCTATGAACTTTTTAAGTTCAGTATTTCGATTAATGACTTTAAACGACGAGTCTCTTATAAACGGTAACTATTATAAATTTAGAAAATCTATAACGAGCGTCTTAGCAGAGTGATTGAGAAATCAAAGAAATAGTTATCGGTTTCCGTTATACTCTACTAATTTTTAGTAGTAGAGTATAACGGAAACCGATAACTATTTCTTTGAACTATTTTAAGATGTTTATTGTTAAGATGTATGTAATTCTAGATTTATGATATCAGTGAGATAATTTTTATGGTAAATGACTTTCGGCACGAAATCGGCATTATTTGCTTCATACCACTACCGAACGACCTTCGTGTAGGAGCATGATGCCAAATCCGACCAGAAGAACGTTGGACCGTTATGACCATTCAGGAGAGGGAGAAGCCACTTTTGGATACACTCTTTCACATACACCTGTACATGGTGCTTGAGATAATCCTTGGCACTGAAAGACAAGTTCCCTGGAATCTGTTTAAAGTCCGCCTCAACAGATGTCTCGTCGTCTATTATGCAGCTAAGTGGTTTCGCATCTTGGCTACCGATTGTTCTTTGAACCAAAAATGTGGAATTCAAGATTTCCATCTTTTTTTCGATGCCACGATGCGACAGATTCTTCTCGCACTTCTTTAAACAGAAATAACAGGAGAGTAAAGTCGATATAAAGATGCGGAATTCAAACTAGTTACGTAATTTTATGTCAGGTTATAGAATAAACTTTTCGAGAGTTCGTTTGTGACCGTTCTTCACACCAATGAACCGAAAATATTACGTGGCTTGGAGCTTCCTCGATAGAACAGTCAACGAATAGGTCTGACAAACCGAACTGTTGAAATACACGGTAAATGAAATGCGTTCTTTCCTTTCTTTAATGACTTTTTAGCAAGAAAAGTGATTTTTTCTACTAGACTGAAATAGTGACTAAGTCACTAAAAAACCAGCCTTTTGCAAAAAGGGATCAACTGTAACATACACATAACAAGTCAAATAAGGGCATTTTCTCGTTTATTTATTCAGCATTTCACTTGCTGTTATTTAGCTGATGTTTTTGCCTCGAGGGGATTAGCATTAATTTAACCGTATTTTGGGCCAAAGCCAACTTCTATTTTTTATGGCGACTAAAGCATTTAAATGTACGCCGTAAAATCATATATAGCGCTGCGAACGTGCCTTATTTAATGATTATTTTTGAATTATGAAATCAAAAACATAGACCAAAATAAAACAAACAAAACATCCATTGATTACAGCTAGTCTTTCAACATTCGCCCACTGTCTCGTACCCAGGTAAGCTCATTAAAACACATCGCGTTCGAAGCAAGCAGGATGGAGGACCCACCACCTGATGCAAATGTGTGCCGCTAAGCTAGTGAGCTTACGCAGCTTTTGCGTACGATCGCGCGCCGCTGGAGTCGACGAACGGACAGCAGAAACCCCAACAGACAGACACATTGTCAGACACACACGCATTTGGAAGGAAAAAAAAATGTGGGAAGCACTACTACCGGTTGTCATCATTGTTGCACTCCTCAAACTTAATTGTTTCACATTGCTATGCAAATGTAACCACAACGATGAGCTAAAAATTTACTATGATAAATGAATAATTAATCAGCTTATCATAATTATTCAGTCTATTCGCAACAGTGCATGCAATTGAAGTGGTCTTGGTATAGTAACTGACGAGTGCATGTTTAAAAAACAAAGTACCAACCGTCGAAAAAGTATCGTTAAAACATGCCACTGAAGTTCGCTGACACACTCAACTCTAACAAAGTTAATCTTTAAAAACACAGCAGAAGCAAAAGCACATGAGCGAATGTCCACCAACGAGAGAACTTCTTCAATTACGGATCCCCGCCGGGTTACCAATTCCCACGTACCGAGAGCGCGAGTTGAAAGTAGTGTACCGACCACACAATTAAAGCAACACCTCATTCAGTAGTTCTGCAGACCCGCTGTCTCTTCGAGCTGCTTGCTCTGTCGACTCCCCTTCGTATACTTGCGCGCAAACCCTGCAGTGACGCTGAAGATTGTGGCGAAGTTAAACTTTTGCTGCTTTTAAAAACTCTCGTCCATTGCAATTATTTGTTATTATTTTTATTGTACTACTTTTATTATTACAACAACAGCAACCACGGTGGGGTTCTCTTTGCTGTCATTTGGGAAAGTGCGAAACTACAGCAAGCAAGTGTAAAATGTGTTAGCTGGACTGGACTGGGTCGGGTTGAAAGCAAGCATAACAAACGAAGCTAGCAAAAACAATAAACAAAAAAAAAAACAGCAGTTTGTGTGCGTGTACATATTTTATAAATGAGAAGTGATGGGATACAATGAAACATAAAACGCAGTGGTGTCATTTTGATTGGGCAGTAAAAACTTAACGCGTGCAGTTTGCAATTGTAAGCACGATTCCAGCAAATCATCAAAATTTGTTAATTTATGCGACGGTCGTGAAACGAAACTCCGCGATCGGTCCGTGTCAGACAAAATCGCAATCAGTCGCGACTTGCAATATGGCCAATCAGCAGTGCGGTCAATTTACTCGTCGTTTCGAATAGATCAACTCAAGAACAGACACCCTACCGACGCGGCACCGGCGCCAACTTGGCAAAAGGTGCAACAACATGTATTATAACTTCAGCAGGAAAAAAACACTATGGTTAAACATGGAGTTACAACAAAGTCACATTGCACAAAGCGCAAGCGAATTTATTCAAACATGTGGCATCATCATAACCGGTTGAGGAAGACCGCGGTGTCGGCAGTTAGTTGCTACAGTTAATGAAGCAGCGCATCTGCCTTGGGTGTGCGAATTGCCTACCAAGTCAGCAGTTAAGCATAACAAAACACCACACATGGGTTAATCGATTATGAATTGTTTTTTCCTTTCCCTTTTTAGGAGAATATTTGTTACCTTACATACGCGTGTTATTCGAACGGAACAACGGTATCAGACATGCGCAAACTACTAATTATATTCCAAGGCATCTCCAACTTGATGGCATTTAGGTTAGCTTCTCTAACCGAGAATCGTAATTATTCGTAATTATGGCAACAATAAATCAATATTTTTGGCGGAATGACAGTCAGGTGTTTGTTTCTTTGGAGAAATTTATATAACATCTAGAGTCCCCCTAGAGTCCAAATTACGATCACATTCTTTTAATTCAAGACAATGAAATTTAAGACTGTAAACCCTTGATTTTATTCGGGTATGGTTTTTAAACGCGATCATTACACACTCTTAACTAGATTGAGATGACAAAGCATCAGTCAAAAAAGAAGAAACAACAACCGGAATGAAAGAATTAAAACATCACGAAGATAACAGCGGTCTCAAGTTGCTTCCTTGTGGGACATTGCAGATGCTGTAGAACTAGGGTATCGTAGATATGAGACAAAAAACACTAAACAGTAAAATATGTTCGCGAAAACCAAAATCTCAAATCAAAGGAAAATTTAGAACATCAGAATAGCTTTTAATCAAGGAGTGTTGTCACCTTGTCAGTTAGTATACGTGATGAACATATCGTTCATTTAATTGAACTGACTGCTGTCATAAAAGCTGTCCACTAATTCTATTCTGCAGAACTAGTATACCAAAAACGCCTGTAGATTAAACAATCTAACGTATAATCAGACAAGCTTTCCGCTTACTCTACATCAAATCCAACCTTCTTGAGATGGCCAGCCAACAACCCCCCGCTTCTCGAATCCCTACCCCTCTTTTCACTCTGCTCACAAACAGCAAACAACCGGTTAACGTGCATGTGATGTGTGATGTTGTGCAGCTGATGCTTACCCATTTGGACACGCTGTCCGGTACTCTCAAAGATCTGTAACTGCCCCTGCCACGCAGGGCAAATAGCGCCATCGTGTTTAGTGTTCCTCAACAACAACAGCAACATCACGACGACGACGACAACGACGGTTCAGCATGTTTCGCAATAATTGTGTTATGTTTGCTCACCTCTTCAAGAATGGCTTCTTTTGCGCCAACAGAAAGATTATTTTCTTTCTTTTCTGGTGCGTTTTTTAAATCTTTCTCGGTGATCATTAACCTTTCCTTCCCTGTTTACTGGTTTTGTGTATGTTTTTTTTTTTCAACATACGAGCTCAACACCTTTGTACTTTCAAGAAGAGTAGGAACGGAGACACCTGAGGGGGGCAGCTTCCTTTTGCATGCTATAGCTTCAGAACTAACCACTTATCTCATTTGCACGCGCTTTTGGCATTTCCAAGCCTCAATTACTTTGAGCGTTTCTGTTGTGTGTTTACCCCATTCGGCTGCAAAAGAGGCCCATAATCCGACCAGAAATTACCGCTGCGGCAACTGGAAATGGCCAGTCCACAGCGGTGGCAATAGTTTACAGACCTCGATGCGCGCTCTCTCTCTCTCTTCCTCCCTTCATTGCGGCGATGGTGGTGCATTGTATGTGACACAACGGTCGATCATTGTTTACTTTCGCGCTCACATGATGAGCGCGGTACGCGTCGAACAAAGGCATCAACAATAGATTATTTCTGTAGGGAATATCACGATCGGAAACACAGAATTCATTTTTACGGAGCACAAAATTCACTTGCTGACTGGCGTACAGCAAAAATTGGTAACCGCAATTTAAATCAGTTGCAAAAGCAAGTGAGTTTGCACAGGGCAAAGCGGCCAATGAAAGATTCCACCAGGCGATAACGAATCACTTTTACTGTGTGTCCAGTCCAGTGTCGGTGTCCATATTCCACTATCAGCGCCGTGATGAAGTGAAATTTGCACGCCACACCGGCAATCATCCATTTCGATCTGATGGCCTCTGACTTGGCTCGCTTTTCACTCCCGACAGACCACGCCGCCGCTCCCGAGCAGAGCAGGTCAGCCGTTAGGTTATCAGCACGCGCTTTGCATCCCTCTCGAATTCCTTCGAAATAAAGACAACAGTAGTGAGCAATAAAAACAATAACAATCAGGAACAATATTCGCACTGGTGTACTCTGCACTGGAGAGCGGTGACGACGACGCGTTATAAACATGCTCCTTAACCTATCGCGCTGTAAATCAACACAGCCGATTGGTTGTTTGGTTTTCGTTTTTTTTTTGTTTATTTGAATTGTTTTATTTTTTACTTAGACTTTTGCCTCTTGTGGCCCACGTCTATCGACGATGATTGTTGAAACCGAAACCCGCTATGGCGTTAAAGAAACATTATTCAGGAAGTTGAACATCGTTAGTTGCGTGTTTACCATTGGGTAAATGGGTGTTTTCGAATGGTCGTGAACCCGTAGTCGTGATGCATTCTATTTGTTATGTAATAAAATCATCTTCTCGCTAACTCGTGGCATATTGTCTCAAATTCTAAAAGCACGATTATTTGTTCTGATGGAGCACAAAATCCACGTGGGCCATTTCTTCTCCACACAATCTTAGTACATTAGTATTTCAAAATTGTCAAATTGCTAGGCCCATAGACTGATACACACAGAACAACTTTATGTAGGGTATAGCAGGGTAATATTCGAAAATAACTTTCTCGACTAAGTAAACTGTAATATAGTATAATTCATTCTCGAAGGAACCATTTGATTACAAAAAGTTTTTGTAAAAAAGCTGCTTTTACTGACTAGTGTTAACTTTAAAATAATAAATATTCATTTAATATTTAATATTAAATAGTATGTTTATATCTCAGACAACTCAAAAGCCATCCCTTGACAATCGCCTTCCATCTCGTTACAATTCTTGTTACCAAGCTGGGATATATGGTGAAAAAATCGCTCACATGTTTCAGTTGTGTAAAAAATGTCTGATTCAGCGCCGAATAATCATCATTTGCGGAAAGTGTTACTTTTTCAATTCCATTCATAAAAAACGGCGGCTGAAGCGCATCAAGAGTTAAAAAAAGTATACGGAAATGCTGCTCTAAGTGAAACAACGTGTCCTGATTGGTTCCATCAATTTCTCGACACATTCCAGCTATCCTGAATTTAGGAAAGCAAATTTGATTTCTAGAGGAATCCCGGGATTCCGGAAGTAAGAAAAGTGAAAAAGCGATGGTTTGTTGAATTTGGATCGTATTTTTGTCATATAGGAGAGACAATTCAATGAACCTTACCAGCCAGCTCCAGGCCGAAGTGTCCCTTGCTGTTCGAAGAAGTCGTCTCCATTCAACTCGGTCCATGGCTGCAGCTTTATTTTCAATGAAATCGATAACCAATACAGGTCGGACTCGATTATCCGGAAAATCAAAAATTTTTTCATACCGGATAATCGAGTTTTCCGGATAATCGAATCACACAAAAAATACTGAAATTTTGCGATTAACGAACATTAAATAAATATTTCTTTCCTTTATTTTACTTGTATGATGCAGTGGCGTAACCAGAAGTTACTTCTGAGGCGAAAGGGGGTAAAATCTTAAGAAGCAAAAAAAAAAAAATAAATTGGACATTGATTATTTTCACTAAATTCGAACTTGTCCCAAACATGCCGAAAGTAGGGTTTGCAATCCCGGGAACGATTTCCCGGGAGTTACTTTTTCCCGGGATTCCCGGATCCCGGGAACAGAAATATTGATTCCCGGGATCCCGGGATTCCCGAGCTCTTCAAAAAAATTCGCAAGATTCAATATAATTTCCCATACAATTTTGCAATAAAATTTTATATACTATCAAAACACGGAACTAACGTCGTTAAAGTGTATAGCAGCTTTAAAAGGGGCACTATACGAAGTAAATATTTCTTTGAAATGACGGTCAATATTTACTTGCCGAGTACTATCAATTTATTTGCTTCGGTTATTTGTCGAAAATATTTGCTGTCTTATTCAGTAAACGAAAAATTAGGCAAATATTTGCTTCGTCCAACCTCATTCTTTGACAGTTAGTTCACTACTGAGCGAATAGTGATTTCTTTCTTTGCCATTGATAAAAATTAAATTGAATCGATTAATAATAACTCAGTCAGCGTAATTTGGGTCGTGGCCGCGATTTCACACGAAAAATCATCTTTGAGATTAATTACGTATACATTCTGAATGCTATGAAACTAACTTATTTAGAGTCATATTGAACAAATTATAAATTATTCTATCATTTCCTTCCAGTTTGTCTCGGTCTTTCAAAAAAAAACTACCGAGAGGCTAAATAACGTTCTAGTTGAACAATCAAAATTCTAACATGGAATCCTACTCTCTAATCAACGGTGATACCAATTACAAAAGGGTTTGTTACGCCAATGAAAACTAGATTGATTATGCAGTTTATTCTCAAAAAATAATTCGCATCGTGTAATGGCACAGTAAATATATTTGATAAAAATTAGCGAAGAGGCTCTGATACAAACTTGAATAAGTTTTGTTTTGTAATTCGTTTTTCATTCGAATTGATAATGAAATTGTGAACGATTTTCAGATACTTTTTATAATTCAACTTTTATTGAAATATCATTTTTGCTAAGATTTTTTTTCCATTCCCGGTTCCGGGAATTCCCGAGAAATGACATTTTTAATTCCCGTTTCCCGGGAAATCAATTTCCGGGAATATTGCAAACCCTAGCCGAAAGTGACTTAAATGGTAACAAATATGCCAGAAGGGATGGTAAAGGCAAAATTTCGGAATAAAAATTGAAAACGGACACTAAAAAAAAAATCCGGATAATCGAGTCTAAAATTCCGGATAATCGAGTTTCTGGATAATCGAGTCTTCGGATAATCGAGTCCGACCTGTAATTGGAATCTAGTTTAGCGGTAAAGCTAAAAAGTTTCGTCTTCTCGGAAAAAGTCCCATGCAACATTTGCAAATAAAATACCAAAAACTTCTTGAAAATGCATGAAACGACATCTAGTGTTGTCACAGGATTTGGAACAGAGAGACTCCCAAAACTCGATTGAACTCAAATTTATATGGGGACTTATTTTGAGAAGACAGGGCTTTCGAACCCTACCGCTTAATGAAACTCAAGGGCTAGTTTTTTCTCATAGATTTTCATTAGCACCCTAAAGAGATTCACAGAAAATAATGGAAGGGTTGTATGCAAAGCCACAACCGCAAGGTTGACGTAGAACTACATATAGCTGTTCGCTTCAACACATGCATAGTTGCATTCGAGAGAAGCGGCGAAGTTTTTGAATGATAGACAGTAAGATTCGATCAATGTTAATAACTTTAATCCAACACTATTTATAAGTGTAAATCTCTGGAAATAATATGGTATCAAATTCAAAATGGCATCTGAGGTTAATTTACGGCCTCCGAACATCATCACCACTTTGGACAAAGCTCATTGACTATTTCACAGGAACCAGAAGTCAGTTTTCCAGGAACCGGAAAGCTGTTTTCATACTGAAAACTATACACGGCCATCAAATTATCGGAATCCAAAAATCCTGGGTTGCCAAAACAAAACAAAGCTTCACCGGAGGAAGTGGCCATCCGTGTCGATTCATTTGAGTCATAGGCAGACCCGATAAGTATCCTGCTAGCGTTAACTCTGTTGCTACCAACCACAACTAAGTTGGGACCGTCCATTCCAATATCAACGAGTAAATGATTGGTTTGAGCAAAGGAAGGCTTTTATATAGCCTAAAGAGTGCAATTCCGGTAAACAAGGCATATTATTCTGTTGACCGTGTTAGGGAAAACGAGCATTTAGCGACTAATCAGAAGTAGAAAGCTGCGTTTGTACAAAGCTTGATAAATCTCGATAGAACAATAGTTCAACTTTCTGCATTTGGGCAGATGCATAGATGATTTTCCAGCCGATTCCTGCAAATATGAAAGAATTCCATTCAAAACTGACCAACTGATAGCATTTTAAATTGTACAAATTTTTCCCATTTTCCGTTTTAAGATTTTGATTTTACACCTCTGTGTAGCAAAACATCTTAAAAGACGTAGTCCTACGTCAAAAGTGAAATATATGATTCATACTGTTCATGGCCGTGTTTGTTCATATAAGATTACGTATCAAAAAATAAGAGAGATGTATGAAAGTCATTCATAAACAAGCGAATATACAATCTTACTCAACATTGGAGAGAGGTCTGCAAACTTCCCGGGATTTTAATCAAAATTTTTTGAAATTCTGGAATCCCGCGAACTTATATCCCGGGACATCCCGAGAAGGACGATCTAGTTCCGTCGTTTAAAAAACAGTAATTTTGATGTCGATGACTGTCCGCGTGAAGGAAAGTCAATAACAAAGACACTGAATTGACGGAATTTCTCGACGATGATCCATACCAAACGCAGGAAAAGCTTTCTACGGAATCTAGAGTTACCCACCAAGCCAAGATTGCATGCTTTATGAAAGATTTTAAAGCAAGGAACTCCGGGTTTCTCATGATTTGAAACCAATAAGAGTCGTTTTTTTGCTCCAGCGATCAAAAAGGAAGAGCCAAGGTTATGCTGTGTATTTGGTAGGACCAGGTTGTTGTTATTTATTATGACTTGATGCGATTAGGAGCAGACATCAAAAAGTGATTCTGCTGTATGACAACGCTTGGCCTCATACTGCCAAAGTCGTTAGAGCTTACATCAAAACGCTCGACTTACTTGTCCCGTTTAATGGCGCATTGTGAGCAGCAGTTTTGCTTATATGAAAATATCGGAAAATGATTCGTGGATTGCCTAAATCAACGAACACTTGGCAAAAGCTCCGCCCCGAGCCGCTCGGTGACATTGCCAAATTACATGTGACATTCGTAGCATGCACCAGTTCGGTAGAAAAGCTAAAGAAGCTACGTATGCAGTGCGGTAACTTTCGACTTATCATTGGGAGGCACTTTGATCATTTTTTTCTTTGTTTTGACCTGTCTGCGCAAGGTCCATCTCGCCCACTGTTATTGAGCTTCATCGCATTTGATATTTGGATTGATGAATAAGGATAGAGGAGAATCAGAGTACAAGGAGACGGAGACACCACAAAGCAAAAAAGGGAAGCAAGAAATGACTCGGAGTCACCCCGTGCGCTCTATGTTACTTTAGAAAATACACCAGCAAAGAGATATTCGCTGTGTGGTGATGTTCCTTATTTGTTGCGTGCAGCATCGTCGACCGAAGCCTAAAGCTCGAGCGCGTGTTACCTAGGAAGCAAGTGCTACTCTTTTGTATCCGCTCCTAGTGTAGTACGTGCTTTGTCAAGTCTATTGCCCACGTTAGAAAGGCCCAAAATCTTTTGGGACGCTGAATTATAAAAATTGCTCTTTGAGGATCCATGCCAAACGCTGGAACAGCTTGCTTCGGTACTAGAAGTTACCCACCAAGCCATATCCAAGCGATCGCATGCTTTAGGAATAATCTAAAAGCAAAAAGGTTGAACGACTGCTTCTTCAAAGGTTTTCTTCATCGCATAGTGACGGGTGGTGGAAAATGGATTCATTACAGCATCCAAGGAAAAGAAAGCTTCTGCATTTGCGGCTCGGCTAAATATACACACTGTGATGCTGTGTATTTGGTGGGACCAGGTCGGTGTTATTTATCATGAGATGTTGGAGGCGAATGAAACCATCACTGAGAAACAGTATTGAATTCAAGTGCTCCGACGAAGTCGAGCACTGGCCGAAAATCGGCAAAAATATCAGCAAAGGCACGAAAAAATGATTCTACCGCATGACATTGCTCGGTCTCATACTGCCAATGTAGTTAAATAGAAACATAGAAACGTTCAAATGGGAAGTCGTAGCTCACCCGCCATATTCCCTAGATATTGCATAATCCGATTATTACTTGTTTTTTTTTTCGATGACACAGTATTATAAAGACATCGAAAAATGACTTGATTCTTGAATTGCCTCGAAAAATTAACACTTCTATTGTAATGGTTTTTAAGCGCCTCTTTTTTTTCTTAGATATTATTCTCATGTCAAAACCTGCTCTGCCAAACATCGTATGTTTAAATCCTAGTTTAGAAGAGACTCTTACAGCTGGCTTCATTGAGAATTGGAACAAAGTTTGCTTATATTTTGGCGCTCCTGGTGAATGGATTTGGAAGCCAAATTTCAATTTGTTTTTGCCGACAAATTTGCACGGTCCATTGTGTTTTGAAAGACCTTCAATCACCCAGTTGTCCCTAGTTCCGGCCTATACTCTTGAATAAATATTGCGGCACGCCGCAAGAATGAAGTGTCCGCTTTGACAAGTGGTCGTGGGTTCGAATCTTAGTGAAAACAAGATCTTTCGTTGTCAATGCACTAAGCACTGGTTTATTCTCAGGCTCCCCATTTGACATTCCTTCTCGCTGACTACTCGACAAAAATAAGTCCTATTTATAATAAAACTTGGCGGAGAAGCACATAGTTGATACTTCTCCAGGGAATCCAATTATAATTGGCGATACTTGGCCTAAGGATCGAGGCTTGCTATATTATAGCGTATTATAGCGTGAGCGTAATATGCCGGCAGGGTGAAAACATACACACGGGCCTGGATAATTACCATTTGATGAGCAATAACCTATCATATCCGCTAGAAAAGCCAGACGCACGAACTGTCGCAGGGTTTTCATACCCAATGCCTTTCTGGCATACAAAGAATGTCATAAGCCGGTTATTTTACTGATGTCCACTGCTTTGGAAATATTCTTCAAGAACAACAATAACACCTAGGAACAAATACAAAACAAGCTTGAGGCGAAACAATAATTTCGAAACAACATCACGAGCAGTAAAATTTTTAAAAATGTTTAAATTTGTGTGTTAAAATGTTTAAATGAAGATAATGTCAGGGAGTGGCACTGAGAATGTTGCAGATTCTACATGGCAATGTCGTTAATATAGTAAAGCATTGCAAGTTTACGGTGTTCTTTCAGAGTTTGTATATTGATAAGCATGCAGCGTGCTTGATATGACGGCAGAGGAAAAGATGTCCAATTCAGTTTACGAAGCGCATATAAAAGAAATTGTTTCTGGACGGATTCAATGCGTTCTTCGTGAGTGGCTGTATATGGGTTCCATACAACATTGCAGTATTCCAGAATTGGTCTTACATAGGTTACGTACAATAATTTTATAGTATATGGGTCCAGAAAAAATGTGACTAAAGGATTTTATAAAGCCTAGTGTACTCAACAATATCGCACGCTTAGCCTTGGGGCTAATACCGGTCTCGATCAACTAGATTAGTTGAGAGAATTCGTTATCGATATTGTTTTTGGCACATTTTGTATGTGTAGGATAAGTACAACGATACACCGTGCCCCAGTGCTGAGTCGAGAAAATTTCCAGCTCGAAAAGATCCTCGACTCTATCGGGAATCGAACCCGATATCACAACCGTGTGGGAGAGCTAGCCGACCGACATCGCTAATCACAGAGCCACGGGGACCACGTGTACTGTTTGCCTTATTTATAATTGTGTTGTAATGTTCTTTAAATGTGAACTAAGAGTCAAGAATTACTCCTAAGTCCCTTATTATTTTGCATTCCTGTACAATTTGGTTTCCTAAAAATATGTCATAAGATGGGGTTTGAGTTTTTCTGGTAAAGGTGATTGAATTGCATTTCTTTACATTTAGTTGAATGTATTGATTTCATTCTGGAATATTACAGCGTCATTGGGTTCAGTCATTCCCATGAACAATTTCATGTCGTCGGCATATACAAGTATTTTCAGATGTTTTAGTAGAAAGGTAATGTCATTTACATATAGAATGAAGAGAAGAGGTCCTAAGTTTGAGTCCTGTGGAACACCAGAAGTGACACAAATGGGATCAGCACACACACTTTGAAAGCGAACAATTTGTTTGCGTTCAATTAAGTATGAGTGAAGCCATTTAGGAGATTTAGGGAGGAGCAATTTGAAAATTAATAATGTTATGTCGATACGATCGAATGCCTTACTGAAGTCTGTGTAAAGGGTATCTACATGGTTGCCGCTGTCCAAGGCATTCATAGTAAATGAAATAAATTCTAAAAGATTTGAGGTAGTTGACCTACTTTTAAAAAAGCCATGTTGTTGGTTTGTTATTCTGTGTTTTATTTGCTGATTTTTTATTTACTATTGATTCGAACAGTTTGGGAATGCATGAGATAATAGCAATTCCACGGTAGTTGCGAATGTCTGATTTGGTTCCAGATTTGAAAATGGGAACCAAATAAGACGATTTCCATATTTCAGGAAACATTCCACTCTTTAAAGACATATTAAAAAGTTGTTACAATGGTATGGTTAATTTTTCAGCCAAATTTGTCAGGAACACAGGTGCAATTCCATCAGGTCCTGGCCCTTTTGATGCGACCAGACTTTTCAATTTTTCAAATGTGTCAAGTTCTGACAGTTGGTAGGGGGAAATGTCGTTTGCGAATTCAGGGATAAATGAAAAGTAGTCGTAGTCGCGGTCTTCTTCTGTAAATGTCGTGTATACTTCTTGAAAGAAATTTGCAAATAGGTTGCAGATTGAAAGTTAGTGCTTTTCATTTTTGTTTTTGTATAATTGAAAAAAAATTTCGGGCTAGATTTGTTTTCATTTTCGACTTTACGATTATAATTTTCATATGCATTTTTTATGGCTAAGTTGAGTTCTTGATTGATGTCCTGGTAATATTGCAAGTTTCTGTCCACCCGCGCAAAATGCTTACAAACTCGATAGAGGTATGTGATAGGTTTTGACTTGCAACGTCACTGATGTTTTCAGTTTATCCATTGCGGTCCGAATCGCAGTTTGTACAACTATTTTTACCCACGAGGAACAGAAGGATATCACTCAACATGATGCAAAACGAACTTTTGTTATCATCTAGCTACGTGAATAACACCCAACACATTTTGTTTTTTTTTCTGCTGACTAGGGACGTAGGGACGTAGACAAAAGTAAACATATTTACGATAACAACGACGACAGACAGAAGAGACAAATTGGAGAGCCTTCGGGAGGGACATATCAAGCGGTGCTTGTCAGTGCAGTGCACATCTAGTGAGAAGTCAACTAAGCGGTATGTCAATGTCGAACACGCATAAACTATAGGCCATTGATTGATAGACATGGAGTGGGCGTGCGTCAGATATTCTGCAGTCTGCCTAGTAGGACGGGTGATGGCTTTGTTGGTCTCATCTTGCATTTTGACCAGTTTTTTCTTCGTATGTTTTTCGAACCGAAAGGGACAATCTCGCAAAATTTCATCTCTAACGGGATTCGGATTTGCTCCAATACCCCACACATAACAAAATGTTCATTTGCTGGTGAAGAGAGCTTGGTAGCCGAGGAGCCACGAAGAGTGAAACACGTTCCAACAAACGCATCGTTGTTTTATCGATTTTGCAACCTACATAGATTAGATTTCTGTTTGTTTATATAAGTCGATAAAATACATTGGTTGGTTACTGAGGTTGCTCCACTTGCTGGTACAAATATAATTTATCTGTATTGATGTAATCAACAATATTTTGTATAAAAGTTACTTTCATTGTTATTGTTAGAGTCGCTGTAACAACTTTCGCACCCTGAGTTTGGGCGGTGCATTCAAACCAACTAATCGAAAGATTAGGATACTAGGCATCAACACTAAAAACAGCACGAAAAGTCATAAAGCAAGCTAGGGTACAGCATGTGGGGAGACGCGCAGAATTATTGACCATCAGAGCCGCCCAACTGGCCGCATAAGTGTACATTCGAGAACCGGCAACAGTAGTAGTCAACGGGGCAGGCACACGCATCAGTAATAATCCGACATGAATTATTCATTCCAACCTCGACACAACACACTGTACCCGCTGCCGGCCGGCCTCCAATCCATAGAGCGTCCAGCAAACAGAGTTAATCGCAATTTGATGAAGAGACTTCAAACCCGCCAGTCAGCCATCCAGCGGTCTGTCTCGAGGACAGTTATGGCGGTGGACAATCGGCGGGTTATTTTGAATTTAGAAGTGATTGACAATTGTCTCCTCCGTGGTCCACTTCGCATGAACACCCTCGCACCCTCACATCGACGGAAGCCAAAAAAGTTAGCTGGTCTCTCTGCTTCGCCAAACCAATCTGTGAAAGCTATTATCAGCAATGCAAAATAGGCCACCGAACAACACAAGGAGCCAAAGTTTTATCTTTGCACGACGACTTGTATGTATCCGCACAGCTAGTAGGAACTAACCTCTAAGAAACGTTACGCAAACAAATGATAATCTCGGCACTGTCGACCGACCTCGAGCAGCGTTAATTTGACTGATAAATAAATAAGCGATCCTTATCAGGCCATAAGAAATTATTGGAGAATGTATATCACGGGGCGATGTGCGGTGGAGTTTTCTGGATTAGCGATTACTATTGCGTCATGGCGGCCCGCCCGACGTTCATTTCTTCGATTTAATCGGTTATGTTGGGCTCTTGTACCCAAATCAGTGAACAGGTCAGCTTTATCAGTGCACATTGATTGTGTTTTTTAACCTATATAAGAGTGCGTCTCACTGGACTGCCGCTACTACACATGTAATAAAACATCGTGCACTGGATATAAATAATGATGATGGCGAATCCACATCATACCGATTTATCTATGAAAGATATTTATTATGGAATATACAATGGGAGTTGGTAGCGAAAATAGAATAAATTGATTTTTAATAGACACACCAATCCTAACCAGTAAATTCGATTCAGATCAATCGAGTGCAAGTTTCGTGGCTAGCCGAGCGAAGTGAGAATCATCATCGTTGATTCTTGTTTGCTGCTTCGTCCGTGTTTTCGCCAACTTTCAGTACGACAAAGAACTTTAATCTTACTTAACGGTAAATCTATAGCTTTTGAACAATTCCACCAAAAAACGGGCAACCTTTTTTGATTCGGCTGAAACTTTGCATGGATAATCTATGATATACCATTTTGTGCTATTTGTTATTTTTTCTTTGAATCGTTTATGAAAAGCTATGTAAAAATGTAGAAAATGTATTGATGATTATAAATATTTCAAGAGCCAAAATGGTTTGCTTGATTGGTATAACGTCCTTAGCAAATTTATAGTCAGTACTTTTGACCTCCCAGAAAAAATATACACCGCGAGTTTTTTTAGATATAACTTTAATATCCCAAAGTACTCTCTTTTTATAAATCTGAATTTTTCTCTACACTAACTACACATTGTAAGGAAATCAAAAATAGTTTCCTGAACTTAGAGAAATAATAAATAAAAAAATGTCAGAACAAAACAGTTTTGTCAATTTTTTGTTTACATCATTAATAGGCACTCAGCGTGAAAAATAATCCCAAAGTTTGATGTCCCGAATTTTGTGCTGACATTAATCAAACGTCGGGACTCTTTCCTGCACCGAGTAATAAAAAATCGGTCATCTCAGATTTCCTTCGAAATAAATCTTTTTGAGAGAAAATTTTGTTGCCTAAATTTTTCTGAACTAACCAAAATACTCTTAAGGAAAAAAGTATTCTAATAATAACTTATTCAGACAGCTTCATGCATGGTTGTTGATGAGCCGGTTGAAAACTTTTTCCTATAAAAACTTTTTTTCCATTAAGAGTACCTACCCACTTTAGTTTATTCAGAATAGTTTAGGCGATTAAAAAAACTCAATACCACTTTTTGTTTTTGAAAAAAAATCAGTGTAGGATCATAAAATTTTTTTTCAACATTTTTAAATAAAAGTTTAGACAATTTTCTAAAAACTTTCTCTAACTCTTGTCATTACCGAACGATTATGGTCACAGAAGCAAAAAACGTGAAACCGCGTCAAACATGAAAGTTTTTGTCAGAGAAACTTTTCTTCCTTAAGAGTGCCCACTTTGGTTTGTTCAAAAGAGTTACTTATTTTGAAAGAAATCAGGGTGACCGTTTTTTAAAACCGCTCTTTGCATTATAAATAAATTATTTCAGTATAGTCGCAATTTATTTTTTTCAATATTTTTAAATGAAGGTTCAGACAATTCCCTAAAATTCATCCCTTGACAAGGTTTCCTAATCTCTTATTGTAATTCAGATATATCAATTTAAAAAAAAAATAAACCATCCCTTTTCAGTTGTTAGTACAAATGAAAAAAAAAAATGCAGAGTTGCTTAGGGAGTAAGGGCCTACATACACACGAAGTTTCTTTGAATCCTGGGAGGGTGCTCAGAAACCCCTCAGTTGAATTGTCACAAAATCCGTCTGTAACAACAACAATATCGCACGCTAGTCTGGAAGGCTAATAGCGGTCTCGATCAACTAGATTAGTTAGTCGAGAGAATTCGTTATCGATATTGTTTTTGGCACATTTTGCATGTTGTCGGATAAGTACAACGATACACCGTGCCCCAGGCTGAGTCGAGAAAATTTCCAGCTCGAAAAGATCCTCGACCTGATCGGGAATCGAACCCGATATCACAACCGTGAGGGAGAGCTAGCCGACCGACATCGCTAACCACAGAACCACGGGTACCACCGTTTGTATCATCTGCAAATAGACTCGGGGCTCCTGTCAAGGGTCAAGGGTTGCAATTTAAATCGACTTCTCGATTTTCGTTTCAAAGTATGGCTCTAAAGTCTCGTCTTCTCGAAAAATGTCCCCATGCAAAATTCCAGCTCAGTCAAACTTCGTTAGCAGATGTCTTGAAACGGTCAAAGTCTCACTTTTTTAATGACGAAAAACAAATGCACAGGTAGCAATTCATGAAAAAATCGACATCGAATGTTTTTTTTAAGCCAAATGTCTTGAAAAAGCATAAAACTTCGAGATCTAGTGTTTTCTCGAAAAAAAATTTAGAAAATTGACTCTCTGGGACTTGGGAATTTTGAGATGAGGGAGTTTCTCAACATCAGAAAGTTTTTTTTTCGATATCAACATTGTCACTAGCCACTACCAGTGGATTTTTTTCATCGTTTAAAATATACTTGATACTTTGACCCTTTATATAAGTCATTGACATCTAACAAAAATAAGAGTGGGCCAATATCACCTCCTTGCGGGACGCTCACTCCAATGTGCATCAGAGAACTTTACTGTTTACATCGTAATAAATAGGTTCAGATTATTTCATTGCAATATCCCTAATTCCATAGCATTCGAGTTCATTCAATTGAATGGAGCGCTTTAATGTATTGAATGCTTTCCGTAATCCAACTACTCGTTGGACTCGATTATATAACCTCCATTTTTTTTCAACCGAGTCAATTTTTTTTACATAATTGTTTTATTATTTTTGAAGAAATAAAAACTTTCTGAAGGGACTATCTCTTAAAGTCAATAAACACATTTCTTAAAAAAATATATATCTTCTAGGTTTTTTTTTTCGTGTAATTACAGTCAAACGTAAAAAAAAATTCGGTCAGTACTTTTTTACACAAACACCAGCTGACCCGACAAACTTCTTCCCGCCTATTTTTTATTTAAATAATTTAAAACATTCCTTCCTTGCGATTTGTTTATAGTCCGCAAATGCATGACGAATCGGTTATTGGATACGTTCGAACTCGAAAGCCAATCCTTTTGGTTTCTCTTTATCACTTTGGATTTAGATAATACTCATATTGGGTAGTATTCGGTCATTTTCAGCTGTTTTCCAGAAACAGGAAGTTGTCATTTTGGATTTTAAAATGACAAAGCAAGGCAAAGCTTTGGTGCTACATTCCGATTCGGAACTTGACCTTCTGTTTATTTATACACAGACTTCGTAGCCGACTGTTTAGTGTACAGGACAATTGCGGGGCTAGCGCTATGACTCTACTGACACTAACAGTCTCTCGCGAGCCGAGACTCGAACCTACGACAACTGGCTTGTTAGGCCAGCATCGTACCTCGAGACCATCTGGGAGAGTTTAAAATGGCATGTGGAGTCAATTTCTGACCTCTGAGCATCAATATGAATCCAGAAATAGCCATATTGGGCGGTATTCAACCGTTTTTGGCTGTTTTCCAGAAACCGGAAGTCAATATCTTAGACATTAAAATGGTGTCCAGGGCCGACTCTTGATTCTATGCCTCATCCCGATTACAAAAATATCCATATTGGGCTGTATCCGGTCATTTTCGGCTCTTCTTTCAGAAACCGGAAGTCGTTATCTTGGATTTCATAATTGTATGTAGAATCGATTTCTAGCCTCTGTGCAGCGTTGCTAAACGAGCGAGAAGCATAACATATCCACTCCTTTCTGCTTGAGAATCAGATGTGTGCTACGCTTCTCCAGTCGTTCGCACACACACCTTCGAGACACTCTTTATTATTCACGCACTTGCCAGAGCAGCAGCCAGCATACAACCGCTCGCAAATTCTCTTCTATCTTTTTACTCACGCCGAGTACGCGAGTACTCGAATAAGAGTACTTGACTAGGAGTGCTTGAAAAAATGTGCCCGAAAACGAAAATGCTTCGTTCACCGACTCACGCATGCGGTTTGTCAATTGCTGAACTGATGCCAAGCAGTTTTGCATCGTGCACCGACAGCCGAAAGTGGGGTGATGAATCTATATAGAATCGCATGCTTGAACGTGTAGGGTATCGGAATACCTACTCGCAGTGATGCCACATTTTTATCTGTATTTCGAATCTCAGGAAATCTCCTTGGTGATATTTCAATCTATATAAAAATCTGCATATTTACTCAACATATCCCTTAGAAGAAAAAAACGCAACATAGTTTGTTCATTGACTCATATACGCACACGTTTACGCGTAACATATAAATATAATGAAAACTCCAACACGCTCAATAGCATTTGAGTTCATTTTCGATTTTCAACTATATCGAAAAATTAATTTCGCGACTTCATGAAAACCAAAAAAAAACTGTATAGTTCTGTACTATTTCTAGAAAATCTGTAATTTGTATATACAGATATCGGTATGAAAAATACACAAAAAATCTGTATAAGTACTGATAAATCTGTATATGTGGCATCCCTGCCTACTCGTCGAAATATTCTTTTTGCCACCCCGCTTCGTCGTGCCTTGTCACTCCGTATCGTCATAATGCGTCTTGACGGTCTTAACAATCACCTCCGCTGGTTGTGCTCGCGAGAAAGGGAGGTACTCGCGAGTGGGAAAGTACACGAGCGAGAGTGTGTGTGAGAAAACTCGCAAGCATCAACGCTCGGTAGTGTGAAAAGAAAAAAGTAAAAGAGAACGAGAAACAGTACGACAGGAGTATCTCTAGTGTGAGATTTTGGTAGCGGCGAGAACGCCACTTGGAGTATCGCATGCTTTTTGCGAGCGAGTTTAACAACGCTGCCTCTGTGTATCATTCTCATTATGTAAATACCTATATTACATAATTGGTATTCGGTAATTTTTGACTGTTTTCCAGAAACCGGAATTCGTCATCTTGGACTTAAAAATGCCACGGGAAGTTAATTTTTGGCCTCTGAGTCAGAATGACTGCCAATATTTTCGGTTGTTTTTCAGACACCGGAAGTCGCCATCTTGAATCCAAAAATGCCATGTGCAGTGAATTTCTGGTCTCTGCGCATTATTCTGGTTCTAGATATACCGATATTGAAGGGAATTGGGCCGTTTTTGGCTAATTTATAAAAAGTAGGAGGGTGGTATTCAAGACACGACCGCATGACGTTGGACTACGGTATTCTTATATTCCATTAAAACAAATAATAGAGAGAATTGCAACTCTAGTATTTGCTGCAATTTTATCTAACAGTGCATTTCTGGATG
The DNA here is from genome assembly GCF_029784165.1 of Wyeomyia smithii. NCBI lineage: Eukaryota > Metazoa > Arthropoda > Insecta > Diptera > Culicidae > Wyeomyia > Wyeomyia smithii. Next base: position 268,974,273 of record NC_073696.1, on the reverse strand, counting down.
CTGAGACGTTAAAACGTTATAAATAATAATATATACTAAAAGAATGGATATCTTTTATTTAATCGCTGTCATTTCATACATATTCGAATCAACCCTTTGTTTGCTGCACTACCAAGACAATCATTTAATTGAGCGAATTGGTAAAATTTTCCTATCTAAGCAAAAAGCAAACTTGACGAAACTATCTGAAATTGGAGCCCAGAACGATTCAACCGAAAATTTTAAATTTGAAAATTGTTTGACATTTAATCGATAAAACTCATGCTAGGTTAGTTCCAGCCCAGCATATAACTTCATGTATTTGAAAAAAAAAAACGTTTGGTTCAATAACTCAATATAGCAAGAGCTCAATCACACGTTTTTCGGTAGTTGTTATCAAGGTTTGGGCGAGTGACAGGAAAATATCTTAACTTCTTCAGTTGTGATTTAGAGCATTTCTAATTGTTTTGTTATTTTTCACGATAGCGACAAGTTTGTTTTTTTCTCTGTGTGCGAGAAACAAAATCAAAACCGCGCACCGAGAAACAAAAACGAAAATTTAATGAATGCTCATTGAGAAAACTTCCAACTCTTTTTACCAATAACTTATGATACTCAAAAGAACCCGTTTTGATCTAAATTAAATTTCTAGTAAATAAGTGTTGATCATTCATAGGTAGTAATTTTTCCTCGATGAATAAAGACTGGCTGAAGAAGTTAAAATCGCTGCTGTAAAATCAAATTCACAACTGTGTTCGTTAAGACGTTTTAATATTTTCAATGACAATAATAATCTTCGATAAACACCCGCTATAGTTATTCACACATATGCTATAACTATCTAAACACGCGTTAAAACTATTCATACACACGCTGTAGCTATAGCTATCCACACACACGCTATTCCTTTCCATACATCCGATACAACTATCTATACACACGCATAAGCTAGCCAACCATGTGCTATTACTATCCATACATACGCTATAACTAATCATTACACACGCAGCAGCTATCCACACACAAGCTATATCTATCCGTACACACGCTGAAGATATACACGCAATAGCCATAATATGCTACACATGCTAGTGTCTTACACACGCTATAGCTAGCCATACACACGCAACAGCGCCATCCCTATCATCGCAAATGTCATAGCAATACAGATGCACATACGCTATATGTGCACACTGCACACACACCCAACGTTTTCACCCAACGATATCTGAATTGGATTACCGCTGGTGGGGTCCAACTCAGATCGAAGGAGCACCGAACTGAATGAAGAAATGCAGCTTCCCACTACATCCGCCGCTGCTGCCTGATACCACCGCTCTGGTTCTGCTGCAGCTCAGTTTGGCCGCTGGAATCAGCCACAGCTGCTGATTATACAAGACCGGCCTGGTGGCCTTTCAATTGTTAACTGATGACTGCTATGAGACGACACAGGCTATTATATAGCCCAAAGCAAAAATCCATCCGCGAGCAAACAAGAAGCGAGCTTGTGATTGGTTGAATGTGCACGACTTTTAACACAAATTTTAACTAGTTTAGTATCGAAAACATATTTAAATTATTATATGACAATCTTGCGCAATATTTCCCCTATCAATCAAGCCATTGGTGTTTAAAATCTGTTCAGTGGTAATGATAAAAGAAGCATTTTAAAACGGTGTTGAAACACCTGTTGCAGCTACCGAAAGCGAGCTCGTTATTGGTTGAAAGCTGTGAGACTGTTTACAAAGTCAGATCGGTTGTATCCGTTAGTGTCGACTGTGCTCGTGAAGAGAGGTGGTGATTGGTTGCTCGGTATGATTTAGACAATCGATGTGATTTATCAATTTTTCAATAGTGTATCTCGAACAATAGGTTATTTTTGTTACATAAATTCAACCGTAAAAGAATTTCTGATCGGTTGATGCCAAAACCTCGAAATTCTGAAAAGAAATGACTGATATATAAGCGCTCAAAACCTGACCACTTTTCCCTGGTTTTCCCCGGTTGAATTACTAGATTTTCGAATTCAGGTGCCTAACTTCGATATAGACGTTAGTCCAACGTCAAAACCTGAAATTTCCATCTTGGATTTAAATATTGTGTCTGGAGCCGATTTTTGGCAGCTTCAGGCTGTTTGCGGGAAATTGGTTTAAATATCTGTTTCATTTATATGAGAGTACCTTCCCCCCCATCCTTCCGTGAATGGAGTGGTGTCAAACCATCATAGACATTTCTTACTCCCAAAAACCTTCACATGCCAAATTTGGGTTTATTTGCCTGATTAGTTCTTGAGTTGTGCAGAAATATGTGTTTTCTTTGTATGGAACCCCTTCATTCCAGATGAGGGAGGGATGTCGAACTATCATGAACATCTTTTTTGCCCACGAAGATTTCCACATGCCAAATTTGATTCTATTTACTTGATTATTTCTCGAGTTGTGCAGAAACTTGTGTTTCATTTGTCTGGTACCGCTCACTTCCAGAACCTATCCCAGTAACTTTTCTCGGCCACAAATCCAGTACATACAAACCTACTAAGTCTATATGAATCAGAGAGACAAACAGATCTGCATTTTTATATGTTTATATCTAAGATATATTGAGTAATTTTTTAACCCTGAACGTCAACTCGTTTTTTTTTTTGTTTTTTCAATACTTTTTTATTTTGTTTGATTTTGTTTTTAAGTGTTTATTATTTTTTAGGTTTTTTTCGATTTTTTTTCATACTGTTTCCAATTCACTGTATTTTCGATGTTTTGTGCAATGTAAGAACTGACGATCACATTACGCGACGCGACGCGAGACCAGACAAACAAACCTTATTGTTCTTACAACATACATACATACGTTTTTCCAATTCTTAATTTTTTTTAATTTTTTTTTATATCTTTTATTTTGCTTTTTTCCATTTTTTTGTTATTTTATAAATCAACCAACTGACCCGGCAAACTTTGTTCCGCCTATTTTTGCCTTTATTTAAATAATTTTAAACATTCCCAATTAATTGATTCCTTTGTTTGTAGTCTGCGAATACACGACGAATCGGCCATTGAATACGATCAAGGTCAAGATACAAATCGTTTGAAATGATTGACTTTATCGGAACGACAGCATCCTCGCCTTTTGGCTTCTGTACATCACCTTGATTCAGGAAATATTCATATTGGATGATATTTAGTATTTTTCGGTTGTTTTTTAGACACCGGAAGTCGCTGCCTTTCAATTAAAAATGGTGCCTGTGGTTGATTTTTAGCTTCTGTGTATCATTCAGGTTCTGAATATTGAGTGACAAATTGGCCATTTTTGGCTGTTTTACAGAAACCGGCAGTTGCTATCTTACAATTCAAAATGGTGTCTGAGGTAGATTTGTGGCTTCAGCGCATCATTACTATTCCGGAAATAACCATATTGGGGCGATATTTGGTCACTTTCCGTTATTTTTCAGAAACTGGAAGTCGCCATCTTGAATTTCAAAATGACATTTGGATACGATTTCTGGCCTATGAGCGTCATTCTGTTCCCGGAAACACCTATATTTGGATGTTCTCAGCAACCGGAAGCTTCCATTTCAAATTTAAAAATGGCGCCTGGAGTCGATTGGCTCCTGTGCATCATCCCAATCATTTTGGGCTGTTTTCCGGAAAAACTGGTTGAAATATTCATTCAATTTGAATGGGAGACCTCCTCCCCTTTCAGAGTACGGTGGGTTGTCAAACCTTCATAGAAATTTTTGTTTGATTTGTATAAGAGCCCTCCCAACCAGAAGAGGGTGGGGTGTCGAACCACCATGATTATTTCTTTGCTCTCAAAAATCTCCACGTGTCAAATTTGGTTCTATTTTTTCTCGTGTTGTGCGAAATTTGTGATTGTATGGGGCTCCTCCCTGACAGAAGAGGGAAGGGTGTCGAACCATTATGGACATATGCGTTACCCCTGAAAACATTCACATACCAAATTTGGTTAGTTCTCGAGATGTGCGAAACTTGTGTTTCATTTGTATGGAGCCCCTCTCTTTCAGAAGAGGGAAGCATGTCGAATCACGTAGGTTTGAATACAAGTAAGGTGTCCATCCTCAACTATTTTAATCAAGCACAAGCATTCATTTACTTCATTTTATATTTGTTTTCGAGATATCGTTCAAAATCTCGTTAAATTTGTGGAGAATCAAGATCTGGGTTTTAAGATGTTTAGCAGAAACTTGAGCGAGTTCTTGAGTTTAGTTATAGGTCGTGATGTGTTATCACCAGCTTATCAAGGTTTAAGAAACTACTTTCGCGTATCCAGGAAGTCCTCCTTTCACCAATTCATGGTGTTCGTATCATTTCGACAGTCTTTTTGGAACGAATAATAACCTATGGACTTGAGAGCTAAAGTGAAGGGGAGACAGTACTAAAAGTTGTCACACTTTAGCCTTTCTCAAATATTTGTATAGATGAGTTCTCCTGATCTGAACATATGACTCAAATTAAGCTACAGCAATCTTTTTTGTATTTTTAGATGGAAGATAGAAGACATGTTTAAAAATATATTTTTATTAGGAAATCATTTCAAGCGACAGAACTTTAATTTGAATAACCAAACCAATTAGCACGTATTTTTTTGTACCAGTGTTTAACAAAATCGAAAATATCTCTCACTTTTTGTTTGGGCCCCATTTGTGATACTGATCAGTGAATTTCGCTGATACGGTGTCAATTAGCACAAATTCGTGCTATAATGAAAATGAACAAGGACACTTGCTCTGAGAGATCCGATACTGTCAGCATCTTTTTCTGGTGCCCAGGTTAATCTTTTCCGAAGTGCACGAAGCAGGGAATCAGTGAGTCTCAACCACCAAGTGTCATTGATCTTATGCTTCAATTTTCGGAACCATCATTGAAGCTTCGAAAACACAATCTATTTATTCGCTATGCAAAAGTTACGCTCTAAAGCAACTTTTGTCCGCATTACACTGCCAGCAAGCTGACGAGAAGGCGGAAGCAGGATAACTTTTTTTTCTTTTTTTTATTACTGCTTTGCCATAACCATCAGAAACTAACTTTTAACAGCTTTTGTCCCGTCTGTGTAAAAAGTGACCTATAATCTTCCCAGTGATGACGCCACACAACGTTGGTTGCACGAAGAGAAAAAAACGACAAACTTCTATTTAAACACGCTTGGCAAAACCAAATCTTATTCCCTCCGTGCCACCTGCTAGCTAACCAGCATGATTCATGAAAACTCTGCATGATGGGAACGAATGATGGGATTAAACTGAGCAAAATCAAAATCTGTCTCACTCTCAAATCCATCCTAGCTCGAAAAACCACCAGCAGCAATAGTTTCCAGTTTTACAGTTTATGCAGCTGCTGCCACACCTTTAACTAGATCGATGACGTGGTAGAACACTCTTCCCTGCTTTCCCGTCTCCCCTTCCTTTCTTCCTTCTCCCCCTTCCATGAACCAGTTCCATATCGTATGAGCAAAATTATTCTGCATCAACCACCAACCAGGCAGCAGTCGACGCCATCGTCTCGCAAATTATGTGGTTAGATTGCACGCGCACGGCAAATTCCATGGCGATAAATATCTGTACACTGTATACACATCTATCTACACAACAACCTACACCCTTGCCGCCTTTCATCTGCCTTCTTTTTGCTGCTGCTGCGGCCGGTCGACGCCGCCGATCCGTCACATAACAGCACTCCTCCTCCTCGTGGGCCCTCCGCCGCACGCTGAGTGCAGTGCATATTTACGCAGATCGCCAGCTGATAAAGAGTGTGAATCAAATGTAGACCGGTTCCCAGCCGCCGCGACTGACCGACTGCTTCTGCTTCTGTCGGGGGAAAACGACGAAATCAATTGCGTCCCCGGAGGAGCTCCACCCGCACTTGGTGCCGGGTGTTTTGGTGCAGTGTGTTGTTATTGTTGTTTTCGGTTAACGATTATCTTAGGTAAGATATGTAATTGTGTTTAACTATTGGATTCCAGTCGGCCGGTCGCGGACGTAATATGTGTGAACATCACATTGCGATCCGGGTGGGAGGGGTTTTTGTGGGTATACAAGCTTGGACATGCGTGATTTGGGCGGAAAGTGTTTATCGTAATTGGCGAAAGTGATCTCTTTGTGAATGTTTAGTAGAAATTTCTCATAAGATTTTAATAAACACATGCTATAATAGAATCGGTTGTTTCGAACCTTTCCGAAAGTACCCATACCGAAAGTAATACGATCAACGAGTTGTTTTATCGTACTTTCAATGTTCTGTGTGTAAAGTCCGTTTCAATTCTCTCGGTGTTATTGCAGGTGTTAAAGAAACCGAAGATAAAAATCAAGCACAACTATTGTGTAGATTATTAATTGCGAGTGTACGGAAGAATACATTTTTTCAGTCTTTTCTGTGTGTACATTTTGGAGGCCACATTCTTGTCCATACCTTGCGAAATCATAAGCTTTCTAGGAAATTTATCAGTGAAAACGAATTTGATCTTCTATAGACATTCCCTCAACCGACGGCTGTACAGAACATTTGACCGGGAAGCTGCCCATATTCCATCTTCACGTACGTTTCGTCATTCATGAAGATGCACACTTCGTACTTCGAAAGAACCTTATTGTAAAACTTCCGGGTACGACTGTTTGCCACAAGATTCTGCTTCTGGGTCCTATTTGATTGCTTACTGGCCTGAAGAGATTGAAATCCTTTTGGTAGACGATTCTTTTAGTGGTTCACAAACTGTTTTGACTCACGACTCTCTTTACGAAGCATGAAGAGCTTCATGTCCCTTAAGCTGGAAGTACAAGTCAATCCATCTCTGAAAATGATTTCGCTTCAAATGAATAACAATGTTCAAAAATTTAAATAATAGTTTTTTAACTATTTTATTATGAAGTATGCCTACAAAAACTACATTTTCGTGAACCACAAATTAAGAGCTTTCGATTGATGTATATATCATCGTTGTCCGATTCATTTGAAGCGAAATCATTTTCAGAGATGGCTTGACTCGGTTTTCTGAAAGTTTCTCAGAAATTACTCAACCACAAATTACCACAAATTGGATTTCGAAACCACAAATTAAACACTAAATATTGGTGCTAAAAGAATTAAAAAAAAAATACTTTGTCAAGCCATCTTGAAATGAGCTGAAAATGCTATTTATGTTTGCTGTGGCGAAGCAAACATAGAATGAAATTTTCATAGGGAACGCAACGAGTATTTTCGAGTCTTGTGCTTTTGAAAATTCGACGTGGTGACTCGAAGTCGGCCATTTTTGGATTCAATGAGGTTTCGCCGCAATGACTAAATTTCCCGGTGAATCTCCAGAATATTAGGAACTGGGACACTACTATCGTTAGTAGGGCTGTTGAGGTGCTTGCGATTTGTCGGCCTCCTCACTTGTAATCAGGTATCCCGGGGTGGATCCCCTACAAATATCTGGACTCTGCGTGTAGCTTTTACGAGATTGGTACATCTTCTCGAAAACTAGCGCGTGTCATTAGACCGAGTAACAGCTTTCCCAGTTCTTCATGATCTCTGTCCTGCTGCTGGTCAACTCATTGCGAGCTCGTCGATATTTGATCACGTTTCTACTTAGATAGTTTTTCCAAGTCCATCGTCGAGGGTCGAAGCACATAGTTCCTTCGTGGAAGGTATTACCTCGTCAAGCTGGTGTGCACAGTTCTCGGCAACCCGCGGGTTGTGCAACTGCCAGTTATTAGACGGAGGAGAAGGGCTTTGTCATGTGTGAAACACAGTATAGTTCTGAGCGCACGTGTACTGCTATTAGGTGGTGGTCTGAGTCGATATCCGCACCTCGGAGGGAGCGTATATTTGTGATGTTGGAGAAAAAATGGCCATCAATGAGAACGTGACCAATTTTATTTATTGTATGGTGATCAGGTGAAATTTATTTAAGAGTCGCTTATTGCACAACAAACGCGCTCAAAGAGAAATGAGTATGCTCAGTTCTGTTCGAAAGGGCGTCGAAACAAGAAGCATTGCGCAAGCACATTGGAAAAAGTTCGTGCAAACAATTTTAAAAGCAAAAATCGAAGATTTCTTTGGGACTTTGATTTCATTGGTGTAAAAAAGTAACTGTAGAGCAACGAACTACAAACAGTTGATTGATAGAAAAAATGCATAAGAAAAGTCGTCGTTTTTGTTACGGTATCATGAATAATGATCTTTCTCAAATGTTCGTTATTTTTTGGTAGTAATGAATGTACGTTATGAGAAATAAATTCGTTTTTATATGAGTACATCTACCTATATTTGGCTGTTATCCACAATGGAATATCTTCGAAAAAGTTTAAATTTTTTTATATTCGTAGGAATACTACTAGGTACTTCTGATGCTACAAATAAAAATATATATATTTAAAAAGCTAAGACGTAAAATATTTGCTCTATGTTGAACTCAAGCGTGACTTTAGCAATTTTAAGAATCCCACAAATCTATACCTTAAAGTTTGGAATAGCTTAAAGCAGATTATTAAAGATTACCGTTTAGTTTTGTGGCCAATTACAGAATGAGCAATACGTTCTGCAATCATCGACCCTATCAAACAAACAAACAGTGTCAACAGGTATTGAAAATATTTACCCGTCAAAACAATCGTCATAAGAATTTTCTGAGATTACCAATCCCACTCGAGTGAACACGCAAAAAAAAACTTATTGTTGTCGGACCTAGGCAGAGATAGCTTTCAACTGTCGTAATTCCTGGGTAGTTTTTATTTTTCTATGTAAACTAAACCACTTTTTAAGGCAAGCTTAATACCTATCAAAACAATTTGATTTGCATCATAGAATTGGCAAACCAGCTTTCAAACCCAACTAAAGAATGAAACTTACTCTACTGTGTACAAGCAGTCAACCAAAACACTGATTTTAAAACTTTTATTGCAGCAAAATGTATAAAAACATTGTGGACGTCATCCTGTGTGGACCCAGCGAAGAAGATAACAGTTCCCCGGATAATCGGAATAGGTCAAAATCACACAGAATCGGTTACTGTTTGCTTGCGAAACAACAAGGTGCCATGATTGTTTTCCGCTTCTCTTTTCTTTTTTGTTTTGTTTTTGCATGCAGCTTCAGATTAAGGCTCTCTCACAACCACGCCGCGTGCTGTGGCCCGGTTGTTGTGTGCTGTTTTTATGTAGACTAGTTCAGTAACATGCCGTCATCAATCATACACCGCAAATATACAAAAAAAAAAACGGCAGAGGCAGGCTAGTAAAAATGAATAGCTCAGCGTTACGAGTGTGGCGGGCGGGCAGAGACCGAGAGTGCTTATTAGCTCAAAGTCTTTACCACGAAACATTGGCCAGCAAAACAATTGCTCGAATGAGGGAAGGTGACGTCGATAGGAGGATTATCGCCTTTCAGACTGTGTAGCCCCAGACAAAGCACTGGGTACGGGGCGGGGGTGAGACCGATTATTGTACAACCTGTTTATGCTGCGAAGAAAATGTTTCGTTATTTAATTAAGAAATAAAACTATATGAGGATTCAGACACCGTAGCATTTAACACCCAATCTGTCACTTCTCTACTGAATATCAATAACTCAAACCATGCAAGAGTATTCGTGTTGTCCCCTGTGCAAACAAACGCGCTGCAGCTTTGCAGTATACGTTTGACGTTTCCTCTCGGACTGTTGCTTCCGGAAACCGAAAAGTTAGTCAATCCGGTTTCGAAGCTTCAAGTTTTTGGATCTAGCTTAGACGCAGAACCAAAGGAAAATGTTTTTCGAGATCTTCAGAACATTTGCGGCCATATTTGACCGTTTAATTCGGTTCGTTCCGTCAGCCAGTTGCTGTCAATCTATATGTGATTTTGATTAGTGGCCTTTTAGTACGACGTTTGTCAGCTACTAACCGCACATGCGAAATTGAAACTCACCTCGTTTTCACTTTCTTGAACCCAATCCTGGCAGATTTGCCTGCTTGTATCCGCTGCTTTAAGTTCTCGCTGATTTTTGCTCTTCTCGCGTGTCGCTAATTCCTCCGCCACATTCACTCCACGTATTCGCCTGCCCCGTTTTAGCACAGTATAACTTATTAAAGTAGGCCTTGAAGGCGAAAACTGAAAGCTCACGTTGTTTGAGAATTAAACAAAATAGAAAGATTCCTTATCTAACAAATTTATAGCCATTGCCTTTCCCGTTTTCCCACTTGTACACTTTTTATTCACTTTTTTTCTTTCTTCCACTGACTTCTCGCCTTATTTTCCTTTCTTCGTACTTTTTTTTTTCACTTCTAAACCTCTTCTTATTCTTCCTTCTGTTTCCCTTTCTTTCTCTCTACCGCACTGACACAACCGCAATAGACCGATGTCGTTCTCCCATTCACTCCCGCAGTCCGCTTCTAATGTGCCGACAAACAGAGGCAAAAAGCAGGCACAGACACGCACACACTAGCAGCCGCCCATTCGGTTACGAGTTTGACACCTCTTGCGTTTCCACAGCCGGCTAGAGATGCCAGTCATGACAACAATGTTCACAAAAGCATGAAAAGAAATTAACACAAGAATATGTTAGTAATAAATCTATTAGGTTACATAATTTGTCACAAGTTAAAGATTAGAATTATTGGCACATCTCAGTTTGTTTACAATTTTGTGACAGGACTAAGCTTAAACAAATACTCGTTCAATTTTTTTATAAACAAAATTAAAATCTATTTCCCATCGATCTGGTTTTCTTCCCATTAAACCAGATATATGGTTCTTTAAGAACATGAAAACTCCCAACACAAATTATCTGGCTAATCCGATCATGGCAGCACTGCTGTTTTGAGCTTCCCTTTGTCACTCTTCCTCAACAATACCCCATTCCATAGCACACTTTAAGCCGACCCAAACCCTTTCCGATACCAACCTTTTCACTCACACCAACGGAACTTCTTCGGCTGGCCTGGTTTAGCCGTTTCACTTGCACCTACTGAATAAGAAAAAATAACCTCTCCTCGCTCTACTACGACGTTGCGTCCATTTTAGACATTCAATTTTCCCCGAGATTCGCTGCGATTTCCGTGCCACGAATCGGGTCCGTTCCGTCGCACCGGAAGCGCTACCAACGCCGGAAACGTTTGTCGACACCGAGCAGCACCGCTTTGCTGACTGTTTCTGGCGTTCACGAGGACAAATCGGGGCTCTTTCGGGACACGCACGGTCCAAAAAAAAGAGGTTGGTTATTACAAAAGCGCACACACGACGACGAAGTATAGGCGAACTAGCGATTACGATGTTCCACCACTAACTTCTTCGCTATTTGGTTTCCTCGGTACTGGCGTTTGACTTTTAGCCGTGTCGTGACGGGTCGTGCAGCTTGCAAGTGTGCGTGCAGGCTAAGTTTAGACCAGTCTGAAGGTAACGTCGGTAGGCGGATGTCAAGTTGACGTTAGACACGTCTAAATCTGCACTTACCGTTTTTATCTCATGATTTTTTTCAGTGATTCCAAATGAATCGATTTTTTACGATTCGCTCTATACAAACAAAAATGTGTATTGTATATCCACAGAGAACTTAATCTTATTTTCATAGGATGTGTAAAAACTTGCAACCGTCATTTCACCGTAAGTGGTAATGCTCCGGCTACGCAGCGCTCGCGTGAATGATAAACCAAGCACTGATATCGTTAAAATATCGAAACGGCAATATATATATGCATACGTGAACTTGGAAACGTCAAACAGAATTCGCGACTACGAAGTTGAAAGAGATTTTAAAGGCTGTTCGCACCTAGGCGAACTCTCATATGCATGTCAAAATGTGTGTGATGACAAAAGCAAGAAATATTTAATATTTCCTTCCTTATTTTTCTCATGCAAAAACCAAACAAATATCAGTACCTTCGTTGTCGCGAATGAAGTATCGCGTGAACTCTCTGTGCGAAAATATATTGCTGATTGCATCTGAAACGCGAATTACAGACAACTTGCGCGCAAAATGCAGATCACGTGCACGCTAGATTGATCGTATACCAGTCAACTAGAGCGAACGCGACAGAATGCCTTCGTTGATCGTATCTATACAGTCTATCGCGTTCACTCTCATATGCTGGTATACGATAAATCTGACGTACAAGTTGTTTGCATTTCGCTTGCAAGTTGTCTGTAATTCGCGTTTCAGCGGAAATTTGCAATACAGAAAATGCTTTCCACTTTACCGGTAGTTAAGTTCTACACTCAAAACATTTTTCACGTTATAATTACCGGAAAAGTTATGTGAATATTTCCCACTGTCATTTTCACACTCAAAATATTTTTCACGTTATTGTTACGTGAAATTTCCTGTACTTATTCATTTTCTGTCATTTTGCATGATTTATGTGACAAACATAACATCACATACTTAGACATACGTAACACTGGCGATTTTTTTGGTACTCTTTGCCCCACATCACTCAGTACCAACACCAGTATGAACTGCTCGACGAAAATGAACGGAATGAATTTTCTTCATCGCGGCGCTACTCGAGCTCTCAACAAAATCCCTTACGAAACTGTCAAAAAGTTGTTTACAAAATCAATGCTGCATTTTTCGAGTGGGAACGAGACAAATGCAGGGCTGCGCAGGTACACAACCTCCATAAACTACTCAAACAGAGGTTTTTTTTACAGGGGTTGGTACTTTCGAGTAGTTCATTTTGTACCAACTTTTTTGGAAGTTTTCTTCCTGAGTGTTACGTGTGTCTTATGTATGAGATAACATCTACGTGAAAATCATAAACATACTATGTTTTACCACGTAGCATCTACGTCAACTTGGCAACGTCAAACAGAATAAAATATCGCGTGAACTCTCCGTGTGAAAATACACAGAAATCAAAATGGCGGAGCTGTTGTCTGATGTTGTCTTTGAACATGAAAGGAATTCCTCGATGACTTCCCAATAAGTGAGTTTTAGAAAAACCATAAGAATCCGGCACCGAGAATTCATACAGATTCAGTTCAAATGGCGAAGAATTTCCTGAACATAAACAGATGCAGCTAACAGTGATTATCGCCAGCGAATGTCGCAATATCATTTTGCCATTTTGTATGTCGTTTAATTCATTTACGAATTGGCGATTTTGCATGCCCGTGCGACTCATCAAGAAACATATTTGGATAATTTCTGAAAACTATTCCTAGTCTCTCAAGAATTTGGGAAACCACAATTGAAAATTATACGTTGTATAAAACGTAAAACCTTTCGGACAATTAAATGCTATATGCTATATTTTTTCGTTACCGGTAGTTAAATTCTACGTGAAACTCGAATGAAATGCATATGTTTACTGAATGAGATTTACAGGATAAATTATCTCACCAGTTTATGATGAACTCAAATGACAATCACGTACAATCTATATGAAAATGACAATGGAAAATATTCACATAACTTTTCCGGTAACTATAACGTGAAAAATATTTTGAGTGATGGAAATTAAAACTAACGGCAACTAAAAATTTGGATTTTTTCAGAGGTTCTCTTATTCCACAATAAACACGCTCAGAGAGAAACGAAAGTATGTTTAGGAATGGTCTCTCTCCTCTTTAATCCAGTATTTTTTGTTTTGTTTATGCATAGGGATACCATCCGTCCTGATTTAGCAGGACATGTCCTGATTTTGAGAGCCATTTGGAGCGTCCTGATTTATTTTTCATATTTTAGCATTTGTCCTGATTTTTCTGAATTATGCCGGATATTCAAAAAGGGAGCAAACTGTTCAGTACTTTCATCTTGACTCCGGAAAGAAACGAACTTATTTCGAACGATTTTTTTCTTTGGTTGAATCTTAATGAGAGAAATTGTCTAGTCGTTGAAATCGTTAAACGTTTTTTGACAATTAAGTTAATTTCAAACAGTTTACTAGTGTTGCATTTTATAAGGTATCTACTAACGCCTAATAAATCAAAGTTGCAGAATTGAATCGTTCGCGAAATACGTTAAATATGAGGCTTTTGGCGTATTTTGAAGTGCAAATCTCAAATTACGTGTTTTATTTATGGATACCTCAACAAATAACGATAGCTTAGAACAAATTTTTGCTGGAAAAAAATTGTCCTGATTTTTAACTCCGACGAAATGGTAACCCTATTTATGCATAGCCAGCTTTGTTCAAAATGGCGCCGAAACAAGGAGCATTCCGCAAGCACATTGTTCAGCTTGCTATGAACTGCACAACAATTTTGACAAAAAGTTCACGGTAAACCATTTCGAAAGCGAAAATCTTTCGGTTTTCTATTGTGTATGATTTCCCGCAAACCCCAACTATAAGGTACATAGTAGAAGACCGGCCCAACGAATCTACATCAGTGAAATTGAAGATTTCTTTGGGATTTCGAGTTCCTTCAGTGTAAAACTAATTGAATATCAACGAATTGCGAACAGTTGATTGATAGAATCAAGAGAAGCATTCGAAAAGTGGACTTGAAGGCCGTACAACGCTCATCTTCCGGCACCATAAGAAAGTTTCGTCGGGAGGCCGGTAACGGAGCTTTCTCAAATGTTCACTATTTTTCGTTAATTCGTAATGAATGTATCTGCCACCCCATATTGACAACTCATGGATCAATTTATTTATGCTCAACGCAATCAAACGCATAGACCATTTTACGAACTGACAGGTGTCACGTATCCTGCTGATGGTGCTTATTACGGGAGTCACTTCACGGTGAAATCAGAGTGAAGTGAACAAAATCCTATTACGGGACTCACGTAAGGAAAAAGCGACGTGTCGCGTGGAATTATTTCACGACAATTTTGAACGGTGAAATGATTACACGAAGCTGCCATAAGTCTAAAAGTTGATTGATTTGTGATCTAATGGTAAATATTGGATTTATTCTTCAGTAACGAAGCGAATCAGAGTTTGATCCGTGCCTTAAAGCGGTCAATTTTTCCCCGATGAAAAAAATGCAAACAAGTTCAGGAAATTTTCTATACCGAAAAAACATTTTTTTTGATGCCGAATGTCTTAGAAATGCAGAACATGTCAAGATCTGGTGTTATCTAAAAAAACGGGAAAAAACGATTTCCTGGGACTTAGACATTTTTAAGCTGGGAAACAATCTCATTTTACTTGTCCTATTCTCAATATCACTTCACTGTCAATCTCACTCCACGGAGGTGATTTTTGTCACCTCACTTGAGGTGGAATCGGGAAAAGTGAAGTGAGCGTGAGAGTGAAATATATTTCACCGTGAAGTGACTCCCGTAATAAGCACTAGAGATGGGCGGGTACGGGTATTTTTACCCGAAACCGGTACCCGACGGGTTCGGGTCGGGTTTCGGGTAACGCCAAAAAATATTCTACGGGTTCGGGTCGGGTACGGGTAATTAAAAAACCAAGGCTTCGGGTTCGGGTCGGGTACGAGTTTGAAAAATTTTCAATTGGTCGGGTACGGGTAATTCAATTTTCGTGCATTGTGAGAATTTAATTTTTATCATTTTAAGCCTGGGTGTTTTCTTAATGTCGATAATCGGTAAGATCGGAGAGAAAATCGCCCACCATCACTCAACGAGTGATCGCCCAATACCTATTCTGACAGTTGTCGGCAGTCTATGCACCAAGGGAATGACATCATGCTATCGCTTTCTAATGTTAGATTGAATAGTTCTTCCTGCAACGGTTTTGATTTATATAGAGGTTTTGTCGGTCTTTTTTCATAACTGTCAGGAAAACCGCGGAGCATTGCACAGTGGGGCGACTTAATACAAATGCTTGCCAAGTAAAAAAAAAGTGTCGATAAATACGACAAAAATATGGTATATACTTAATTTTGGGGTGCTGAACACGAATCTCCATTCCACTTTTTATTTGGAGACGTTCAAAAAGCACGTGACTTAATTTTTTATGATTTTTTAGCACTTCTCCCCTAACTTTTTTATTAAACAGAATTATATGATCTTTAACCACAAGCAACGCCACAGGGCGTCCTCTTTACAAAAACAGCTTACGTAGTTTTTGCACAACTCCTCAAATCAACCAAATTTCGCAAAAAAAAATGTTTTTATAAAAATTAAAACAATATTATATATTATAATAGGTAATAAAAACTAACTACAAATCACCTTTTTCTTCGAGGCCAAAAAAAAATCAAGCTATCATTGAAGCTGCAGAGCGTTTCAAAGTAATGATATTTTTTTTAAAATATGTCAAAAAACGTCAGTATGCCGAGTTTTGAAAAGTTATAAAAAAATCAAATTTCATGATATTGCACCCAAATTTTGGACTTTAGCACTTAAATATTTATTTATTTATTTATTTAATATCTGTTTTTTACAGATTTTTAGAATTTATCAATGACACCGAATCTATACTCAAAATTACAGGTTTTTGGCAAATGCAGTGAATTATCAATTTTTTCTCAAGTTATAAACTATATTAATTTTGACCTTTTAAAATTCGTTTGACCCTTTAATGTGTCGAGAAACCACATATGACAATCAGTGCATAAAATGTACGAGGTTCCCAGGCATGTTGAAAAAAAAAATAAAAAAAAAAACCAGGACGGGTCGGGTACGGGTCGGCTACCGGCAATTTCGGCGTTTTTTTCTATCGGGTACGGGTAGTTAGAATAGATATTTTTCGGGTTCGGGTCGGGTACGGGTATTTTAAACAAACCAGACTTCGGGTTCGGGTCGGGTACGGGTTTCAAAATTTTCGATGAGTCGGGTACGGGACGGGTACGGGTAACAAATTTCCCATACCCGACCATCTCTAATAAGCACCGATATTTATGCTGCTTTTACGTGCGTTGTGTCAGCGGTTCCGAGCTTTCTGTCAAAATTTCATTAATGAATTGGGTTCAGAAACGTCTCGTAAAATGGTCTATTGTAAGTGAAAGCGGCTACCAAGAAGAATATGTTTTTTTTAGGTGCGTAAAAGTTATCAGTTACGCCTTTTTGTTCCTTTGCGCAAGAATTGTCAAACTCAACGGGCAACAAAAGCATGTTTAGATGAGGTAATGTACATTACCTATGAGATATTCATACATCTTTTAATGAATTATAAGACTTATGAGAAATTCCTTGTTCACACGACCTAATACCGCATACCGATGTAACAAACCCAATTTATTCCGTCGTCCATTTGATTGCGCTGGTCTTGCATTAAATCCAAAGGGATAATCATTTATTGATTGGATAATTAATTATGATTTTACAATTACTAATTGCCTTTTTTGCAGGCTGTAGGAATTTTCGAAGCAATAATCGCACAAACCAGTAGTTTCAGCTGATAGTTTTTTGTTTGTTTAATAACAACTTGAAATTGTTTCACACTGCACGTGTGCTATCATATCATATCTTACACACGTGGACATAACTCGATCGATCGAAGTCGTCCGGCAGATTAAAAAAAAAAAAAAAAACAAAACGAAATCGTGGGAAATTCAAAAATACTAAACGAAAAATACTCCTGTCGCTAACGCTAAAATTACGCTTTCTGCTTCCAAGCCTGCCGGTCGCATCGTGCTCTCTATCACTAGATTTGATTATAATAATTTGCATTGATACTTGACTATTATAGGTAGTACTGATATTTTTCAGTTTTTTCTCCTTACTGTTGTTGGTTTATGTCTGCCTACTGAGGACGTAACGTAAACTAAACTAACTTAAAGTAAATATCACTTTTAACTGTTTTTTCTGTTTTTCTCTTCTTTCAGTTTATATCTGAAAACTGCGATGAAGAATATATAAATCAAGTTGGGATCAACATCTAATGCTTGTAGAGTTAGTGGTACACTAAACATTATTGTTAGCTCTCGCAATCGAATGTCGATAGGGAGGACAGGGAGAGTAAAAAAACGATAAACTGTGGGTCTTAAAAGCTATTGGTAATGTGGTTTAACTGTGGAACCGTCGGCCCTCACTGGGCAGCGACGGTTTGTCCTCTGGTACGAAGCACTGGTGGAAGAAATGCTTTATTCACACACATGATATCCGCCCGACAGAGAGGACAGCGATCACATCTATAAAGTAAACGATTTTTGTTAATACTTTGAACTGTGTCAACACAAAACAAGTGGAACTTACTGTTCTGCACATTGCCGACAGGCGGTTATGTGTCCACACGGTAGAAACATGGTGTCCATCACGTTATCGGCACAGATAATACAGGTGACCGCCTCTGTGATTCGTTCCTCCACCAGTCGATCTAGTTTGGTGTTTTCCTCGGTTTGAGCGGCAAGCCGCTGCTCGAGCTGTTCGGCTTGTTCCTGGGGACACTGTGGTTGAACGTTGCTGACTTCGATACCACGCGCGTGCAGGATTCGTCTCGAGTTGTCGTACACCTCGCGACAGGTACGCTTGATATCGAACACGTATCGCTTGCCGAGCTCGGTGTCCTCGTTGAACATCGATGCGATTGTTCCTTTGAGATCACGAATGAATTGAGTGGTAACGACGGCTTGAACCGTTTCACACGAGTAGAACACGTGCTTCTCCGTAATAGCTCGGTACAGTGAGGCTGCCGTTCTTTGGTTGGGCAACTTCAGCTCGACATTCATCTCCTCGTGCTGTTCGTTCACGTAGGTAAGCTGGAACAATCGCTTAGCTGATTTGGCGGTTTTCACAGCTGTAAAGGGAACGCTGCTGTGGAAGAGTGGCGAGAGAGAGAGAAAAGATGTCCAATTAGAGATTGCGTCACAACAAACAAATCATGAGACTCTTACCTATAAGGTTGTTCCTCTTTTGAGATTGATAGACCGCGTGGACTGACGCCGATTTTGCAGCGAACGGATGGTTCACTGGTGGTCACCCCCTCAAACACTTCCTCGCCGTATCCGCTGAGCGAAGAAATTTCCTCCAGTAGCCAATACTGCGCGGAATTGGGAGTCATTTTGATTTTGGTTAGAGTTTCGTGCTCCTTAGCAATTATTTCGATGAAATTGTCTGGCATCGGTTCCGGCGTAGTATCCTCGAACGTTGGTCTTACGATATAGCTCTGGTAGAGGTTCTTTGGTTTCGTTTCGTCGGTTGATTCGTCCTCGGACAATCCCACCGGAGATATGCTTCCACGTTTGACGTCCGTTTCTGAACACTTTCGCTTGGAGGGACGCCGCGACTGACGGCGTTCGATTGAGCCTACAGCAAGATTTACAACAACTTTGGCCGGATCATACTTGTATCCGTCAGCTTGCAGCATTAGGGCGGAAATGTACGCCGCATTCGACCAGCTGGAAGGACTGATGTGCTGATCGAGCAGTTCCTGACGTGCCTGCATGTAGAACAGTAGACGAACGCTGTCCTGCAGGATCAGATGGGCTGGAACCCAAAACTTAACCCGCAGAGAAAGCTGAATCGGATGGTTCCGATCGTTCGCATGGAGGCTGAGCGGATTGCGCAGATTTATCCACTGCTTCGCACTGCATTCGTCCACATCGATGCTGTCCCCGTCACGAACCGGAATCAGCCCGAAGTAGTCTGTTTCACAGACGATGCCAAGGTCGCTGCAAACCTGCAACAAGAGAGACACACAAAAAATAGGGTATCAGTGACCTATACTCGACTGTTACTACGGGTTTCCCAAATCGAAATGCTAATAAGAGATAAGTTTATCGCTAATCCACCCGTAAACGGGTGGCTATCTTAAGCCTAGTATGTTTCACCCAAATGTTTCGGGTATTTCTGCTTCGCTGGGTATTTCCCATCACGTTACTTAACGCGTTTAGAGAAGGGGCTTGAGTTCTGTTCTGGTAGCTTTGACCCCACCCGAGATTATTGTTAACAAAATTCATCTGGCAATTTGATTCAAACTGTTTATGCACATCAGACTAGACTAGAGCTCTTCGAGAGGATTGTTTACATAGCTCGAATAATTTGCGATGTATTCACACCTGCGCTCTCGCTAATTGGTATAATCATGGTATGAAATTGTGCTACGTTGCGTTTGTTAACCTTTTCAATTCGAGTGTTTGGATTAATTGTTAGATCGCGAATGTGTGTATGCTTTATTTCTTTGTATGTTTTGTGACATGTAAAAGTGGCAGCTGCTGGAGTGATCCAAAACAACCAGAAAAACAAAATTTTATACTCAGCAATCAAAGGAGGCTCGTGATATCTTCATAGGTTGGAGCAGGGGGTTTATGCTATTTTAAGCGCAATTTCGTTGTTCGAGTGATTTGAGTGACATGTATGTAATTTGTTTACGCTTATGGATATAATCAGCTTTCACTACTACCTCAAGCTTATCTGTCGCTGCCGTTGCCACTGTCATGCTGCAGAAGGACTAAGAGTTATCTTGGTTCAATAAAAGTATTTACATGCTAATACATGAAAGCTGTCATAAAATTGGTTAACGTCAGCCGTTGCTTACGTATAGGCGGGAGCATTTCTTCACCGTGATTGGATTGAAACTGGAATTGATTTGGGATTTGGCGAAGAATCCGAATTATCGATCGCGTGCGATTTAACCATGCCGCCGGGATTTGGGGTTTTGCTGCAGTCTGGGCTGCGGCTTATTATTGACGATTGCAATTGAAATGTAGAGTTGAGTCTTTGGATTACGAGAACAACAACAGCCCCGACACTGTGCTTTGATATTTATTCAGTTGATGGAATAACATTTTAACCTAACTGTTCATGTTATGTAAAAACTTCGGATTGTCAGTCAAATTTTCATCTTAATGAACAGAACAGTTAATAGAAACCGAAAAGCCTCCTAGAATTGCATATAAAACCAGATTAGAAACCAAAGATTTTCTAACCGCGACGCCAATGCTATAAAATCAATGAGTAGATATCATCTGAAGGAATCTTCCGGAGATGAAATTTGGCCAGTTAACGTTCTAAGCAATGTTTGAGTAGCTTAAAAAAATCCATACCAAATAAGGTTATGTCTAACACGAAATTGGAGTGAAATAATAACTGTGTTTCAGAGAACAAAAACGATCTAGGCTTGCCATGGCACAAAAAAAAAACTGGAAACTGAGTTGTTTCAGATTGGCTCAAGATAACCGACCAATTAACAACCTTATCACGAGCGCGATAAGAAAAACAAACGAAAACGCAAAACCCACAGGTCGTAGACGTGTGCGGCGGACTCGACGATTTTCCACGCGTGTTGCGTACGCTGGATAACCTACTAATGATGAGCAGCTGTTTCACAGACTTGAGGGTTTATTTTCGCTAAACAAGCATAAAATTACCATAACCTCACAACGGTGGTTAGCCGCTGCGGAAGAACGCTTAGGCTTGCGAAGCTAAAAAACGATCGATAGTTTGAATATTTAACGAATCTGGCTGCTTGACCTGAGGCCGTGAAAGATTGCATCCCGGTCCTGTCGTTTCGTTTACCAAATCGCTGTAGTGAAATAATCGATAACAAGCTTTTCGTTCTCCACATTTTTTGGCTACTAGACGCCATCGCCACAAATTTATCAATTTTGTTTCTTGTCAAGTTAAAATAAATTGGAACCTGTTTCGCAGTTTTTTTATATCGTAATAAGCAGATATAAATGCTGACCGCCATTCAAAGCAAAAATAAAAGAAAAAAAGACACACGCGAGCACACACTAGTCTGCAGAAGAAACCGGCTTACTGGGACTTCATACCGTCGTGAAGTGGTAATCAGACAGTGTTGACGATGATGGTGATGGATCAGTTCAGCACGGCAAAATGTTTATTTGTCTGTTTGTTCACCAAACATTCGTTTGTATCGCTTTCGCACTCATCGCCGCAGCCAACTTTGTCTGTCAGTCACTTGCACGTATGCGATCTGCAGGTGGTGGTATCATAGTTGGATTCGTTGGTTTTATTTATACGGGAATTAGGGTGGTTTAAAGCGAAATATTTATACTTTCCAGGAGTAATTGAGAAAATTGATATAGATCAATTTTAATCTGAACCTTCAGAGAAATTACTCAGAAACTGGATGCTTTTGGGCCTCAGATACCACCCCAGTGGTGGCTAATATCTTACTCACAGCTGACAGATGTCTGCGTGCGGCAAAATAGGTATGCAGTGTGCAAGTGAAGTCGCTTGGGCTGCGAAAAAAACGGCAGAAAACCACACAAAGACGCGAAACTAGCTTTTTCAATACTATAATGCACATGCAGAAAAAAATAAGCCGAGTGGACTTTGGACCGACCGCCGAATAGTGAGAGAAGTTGGACTTTGGACCGCACACAGACACACTCTCGCGCTGGCTAGTTTTGTACAGCGTGCTTGAGCAAAAGAGCCGTAAAATTTTCGCTCGTGCTGTCGCTTGTGGTTGCGGCGGCCTATACCTTTGAAGTACCACACAGGCCGGTACAATGCCTTACGGCGGCTGGCCGGTGGTTGCCATGTGCGAGATTGATCATGGAAAAGTAATTTCTCCGTACGTGATCGAAGTCAGCCGCCTGCAGATGATATCATCCAATAAAGAAGTTCTGTAGGGTTTGTCTCCCTTTGATGCCGCCTATTCGCTGGGTTTACCGGAACTCGATTGTACCGCGCGTTAATTACAGACCGAGTGAGGGAGCACGTGCTCGATGACATGAATCGAGTGATCGCCAGTGGCTGGGGACAAAGTCCAGCATCGTGAAGAGCAATTGATATTATCACGCTGAACTGTAGCTCAGTGTAGAGGTTATGTATTCATAATGATTCAATTAGCTTCTACCCCGTTTGGTTGATAAATTGGATTAAGTGGTTGTGCGGCTGTACGTGATTGGAAGATCCGGAAGCTCGAGTCAATAATCCCCGTCAGCTAGGTTCAAAGGTTTCTACGACTAACTGAGTGTATTAAACTCCAGTGTAATCTATTTTTACCAGCTACTGCTGATACCAACCGGCAATTACGTGGTTCAATGAATTGATAACCTTCGGAATAAGATCAACACCTCAACGCTGCATTTGCGTTAACAAGAGGCTAATTAGCGTGATAGGACAGACGGGTTTGACGTACCGATTAGAAATGATGTGCGCACAAAGTTGTTTGGCTTCTGTTTCTATCGCCCTGCTGTTGGCCTAATTGGATTTGTTGGCAGGAGGGCGTTTTTCCCTGAATCCAACAGGTCAGCAAATCCTTCAGACTTCATAGAATTCCACTAAGTTAGTAATCCATCTGTTCTCCATCTGATTCTTATAAAATACGAAAAAAACTTCTACTATGTACTTTAATACTCAAGCAACTCTCACGAACGCGTAAGAAGAGGTCAGTAGAACATGTTGCCAAGCGAATTTCTACTAAAAACAAACAAAAAAAAAGACTAATCGCCGACGGCTAATGACGGTGACTTCCAATGCTATTCACAAACCTGTTCTCGCTAATAGCTTCTTTGACGGCAGCGCGCGGTTGCCATGGTTTCGGCGTCACTTTGCTCTAAATTGATTTGCCTTTATTTGCTCGATTTAATTCGTACTTTCGATTACTCGATTATGCATTGTTTGGCGAATCATCAAACGCGAATTCGCTGCGTAGTACACCAATTCTCAAGCCGGCATTCTTCATTTTCGCGACTTCTTTTATAACCTCGTTTGCGAAACGTGATAGATTGTCGCCGTATTATTTCGTTATTTGTTGCCACTCTCTCGCTGTGTGCGCGGACGAGTGCGGAGTGCGCGATAAATGTGCCGCATGTGCCGGTGCGGTCGCGTCGCCCGCAGGCAGATTTTTTGATTACCCTCACTTGCGTGGGCTGGGGTTTGCCATTTCCGAAATTTGAGCAGATATTCTGCGGAACATTGTCTGCCGGAGCTAATTGCGTCGTAGAATCGCTGCTTTAGGGCCCATAAGTGGCCTTGTCAATTGAAAATTCTGCCACGTGTGATGATGCGCAGTAGGCCGTTATTTCGAGCATTAATAATGTGGCTGCGAGTGATTGTTATTAGCATTTAGAGGAAGATTAATGGCCATCGTCGAGTTTTATTTTAAGTTATATGTGTCCTTGCCACAAATGGCAGCCGTCTGTGTGCGGTCTCGTTAGGCAGTTTGATTGCCGTTTCTTGTGATGGAGCGAAATACGAAAAATGCAAATAAATATTCTGCGATGCTTTGAACAAGTGCGCTTGGTGTTAGCGTTTGAAAAAAAAAGAAAAGAGGCAACAATTCGCGTTGACGGTGTTGTTGATATTTGTTTGGTTTTTGCATACGAAAAAGAAGGAAGGAAATATTTTTGCTTTTGTCATCACGCACATTTTGACAATTACATATGAGTGTTCACGTAGGTGCGAACAGTCTTCAAAATCTCTTTCAACGCGAATAACCCGAATTGGACACCGTTGGGGTTCAGGGTCGGTTTTGCTGGTTCATTTTACTGTACAATTCACACTTTCCGCCACCACGGGCGCGTTTATTCGTTAGAATGAATGTGTTTACGTTTTATGAAAATTCAACCGAGGGGGAAATCGTTGTTGGCCCCCTGTTGCTCTGCCGGGCAGCGTTCGAAGGAATCGAAAGGTTAAACTTGGTTTCATTTGTTTGTTTGCATAAATTAAACCGTTTAAAGGCTGTACGCATGGCGAGTGTTGATCAGCTTTCACCCCGTGGATGACTCAACTGGTGGGTTTGTTTTATTGAATAATGATTTAACCATTGAAGGAAAATCGTAAACAAATTTTATCGTTTATATTGCGTTAACAAGAATGCTGCTTTCAAAGGTCAATCAGATTACTAGACTGTGGATTTAATCAAAAGAATTACCGGCAGCAATATGATCCTTGATAAAGTGGTGCTTGATGTCGAAGTGTATAACCCGCTTTGATTCTGCCATTTTAGCTAGTTCAATACTGGTGGTTTGCAATTCAAGTACTCCAGGACTCCGGCCAACCAGGCTGCTTCAAATACAGCGCCCAGTGCCTAAATTAGTTTTTAGACCGACTTCGAAAATATCAAGGTGAAGCTTTATAAACATTTTTTAAGTTCTAATTGAAGCTTTTTAGAGGTCTAGAGGCGGCACTGGGCACTAGAGGGTTAGGATAATCTGGTGAATTGCACTACACAGCCGCTCGCTCCCGACTTAGAAAAGTTCGGCCGGTAAGCCGTCCTTCCAACCGGCTTTGTGGTACTTTAGCTCTTTGCAAGCATTCGTCCAATGTTGGTGGGTTCATAGCTTGTCCGTCCTCCCCATTTCTATCCTGTTCTCCTCGACGACTCTCCTACCTTCCTCATCGTTCAACACCACTGCAAAATGTTGCTTCCAACGCCTGACCAACGGCGATTTATCGGTAATCAGGTTCCCCTTCCTGTCATTACACATGGTAGATACTGGCACGGTCCAGTTCCTGATTCCGTTAATGGTGAAGCAAGTCTCCGCCTCCGCGAGGACGCGATCGTAGTGCTCACGTTTCTTACGGCGATGAAGCCTTTTTTCGGCAGCTCTTGTATCCCGGTATTTCTTAAGCATCTAACGCGTCATACGATTAGCTGTTACTAACATGTTGGCGTAGGCTCGGTTCTTCTCTTCCGTCACCTCTAAACACTCAGCATCAAACCACCACTACGCGTGGTTCCCGTTGTCATGCCTATCACTTCTCGCGCTGTTTCGCTGACCGCATCATGGATGTGCTTCCAGCTGGTTCACTGATCCGTCTATCAACTTTCCGAGTATACTCGCAGCAAATCCTTCCGCTGATAACCTCTGGATGTTCAAACGTATCTTCCTCGCCGATGTCGATTTAAATACGTCGGAAAACCGGGCGCGAATCTTGCCTACCACGAGATAGTGATCCGAGTCGATGTTTGGCCCTCGAAAGGACCCCACATCTACGACGTCTGAAAAGTGCCGGTCGTCGATAAGCATGTGGTCAATCTGGGAGCAGGCCTCTCCATTGGGGTCTTTCCAGGTGTGCTTCCGGTGAAGTTCACTAACCTCAAGCTGTTGTTGTTGGTGAGAGCAGCATGTACATCATAGCAAAATTGGACTTATCATCAATGAATGTAACAAAATAACGGTGACCATTCCAAGACGCTGGTTCGATCGGTCCACACACATTGAAATTGATTTGTTTTAACAGTCAATTAGCTCTATCCCTTGTACCATTGAACGGATCCCGACGGTGTTTTCAAAAGACACACAAACTTGATTTTCCCCGGCTTGAAACTTACACCAAGGGCAAGATTTTCACGAACCAGAGTGATCATTCCACTTTCGCTGATGGGACCAAGATGACCAAAGATTGCCAAATCCGACTCAGCCAAACTCGCATTGGCACGTTGCACCGAAATTTTACAACGTAAAGATTCCTATTTTAATTGGCCGTTGCAACCGTTCAACCGCCCTTCTTCACCGTTACAAATTTGTCGTTGGACACAACATCTACATCAGGTTGATGCCTGAATGCGGTTATCCCTGAAAGCCGGAGAGTACAGGACATTATTTGCATGCATCACAACAATCGCTGTTTTGAATTTGCCATACGGTCACTGCCGCAGGTTTTTTAACGTTGGTGTGTACCCTGTTCAAACGCTTCGACTCGTCGCTCAGCAACCGAGTTTCCATCACCTCGTATGTCAGTTCGTTTTACGGGAAATTTTCAAGAGCCGTCATAAGGGGATCGTAGGATTCAAGCTCTGAACCGGCCACCCGGAGTTGATGGACCAAATTTCAGAAGATAGGCGCGCAACGATGGAGATGAGCGATTTGCTTCCGAATTATCGTTCGCTAACCGGCCTACTTCTTGGCGAACGTATCTTCGAGAGCTTTCCACACCTCTTTGGTCGTAGAACTCTCGCGGATATATCGTAGGTACTCATCTCGAAATCAGGCTCACCAGCAGGGACTTAGTTTTGCAGTCCATTGCACCCAAACCCCACCACTGTATCCTGATTTTCGAGGCTTCGAGAAACACCTCCCTGCGGAACATCCAGGTATCAAACCCGTTTCCGGCGAACTTTGGAATTCCGTGAATCTGCTTGTCGTCCAGCACCTATTGATGTGTGATACTTCGGTTTGATTGGGAATGCTGAGAAAAAGTAATGTTCTATAAACTTTGGTTGCTGTGATGGAGCTGATTTTGATTCTGATTATCATCCCATAACTTTTTCCATGAACCAGTTTAAATAGCATCGATTATATTATGTTAAAAAGCTCAATTTAATACACATTGAGCAGTCCTGCCAATGTAATCAATAAAAATTTTAAATAGGGTATCGAACGTCTTCGTCAGTGGTTTTCTTCGGCAGTTTTTCTGCAGCAATCTTATCCAAAAGGGGGCCGAAGAAAACCACTGACGAAGACGTTCGATACCCTAAATATTAGCTTTGAAAAAAAAAAAAGCGTGAACAAAAATATTGATAATGATACCAATCCACACTACAAACTCTAGTCTCTCGAGCACGATTATTGACATATACAATTTCCTAATCAGCCGAGAAGAACGTTAACAGTTTGAAGTCTCGCTTATCGGGAGCCCACTTTCCTGTCGTTGGTGCTATCCACACTCGAACAAAGTACGAGTATGTACTGTGAAGTGGAATGGCCATTCGATGATTTCACTGCAGCAGAACTGATATCAAGAGTGGTAAACAACAACAGTGGCTTGGCCCTGTAGACACAAATCCTCCTATCTACTAGTAAACATACTTCGGTTTTTCCATTTCGTTGGCTTTTTTCGTTGGTTGGGGTTTTTCCATTTCGTTGGCTGACTAATTAGAAAGATTTATCGATTTAATCTCGAATAATCTTACCTGCAATGGAACCAACAGTTGCATGTCCCAAAGCAATACTCGCACGTGATTTCTAGCTCGTTGAACTGCGTGATGACCAGTTTTAGCACGCATCGTATCTTCTAGAAGTACGGACGGTGATTTTTCAAATGGAAAATTGTCTCGCACAAGGCAGCCGGCTGACCGACCGACCGACCGGATGTAAAATAACGACACCAGCAAACCGATCTGGTTTCGCATCATTTCATTCGAACGCCGGTCCGAGAAGCGAGAGTGCGATGCCATTAGAGGTGATTTACTGTCGCGTTCATTTAGCAGGCATTCCACCGACCAAGAAATGGTTTCATAGAAAAAGGGTTAATGACTTGATTGCTGTTATTTTCACGGGGCATGATTGCTGACATCTAGGTACGCCCCTCCTCATGGGGGGACTTAATTTACGATCGTCTTTTTATAGCAACACCATAACGCACTGCAAATGATAACACCAATAACAGCGCCTTCTTCAACCCGGAAGCATCACGCTGTGGTGAAGAATTCTCAAAATAAAATTATTATTTTTAACCGTCCCTCTGGATGACATTCTGCCAACTACATTTGTGATCTTCCACAATCGGAACTGGCTTGGCCAACAAACGAACGCTAGGGCACAAATTGCTACCGGCTTAGCGATATTACCCTCGCTCCGCTCCCAGCGCTCGTTGCCCAGAAAACAAGCACAAACTCGGTCGCAGCGAAACTGTATACCTACAGTTGCAGATATACGGCCCCCTCTCTCTCACGGTGCGGTTCAGCTCGGATGGAAGAAGAGTTGGACTTTGATCGCTAGGTATGCGATCACTCGCTTGCCATGTGCTCGGTGCCGCTGCGCTGCGTTGCATGGCCAGCCAGCTACAGCTGAGTTGAGCGAGTCAGCGAAAAGTAGCAAAACAAATAAAACTACTATTTTTCTCGGCTTCCGTGCCGTGCACCCGCCGCCATCACACGGCCTACTAGGACGGACGGTGTGTGTGCGAATTTCCCCTCCGATTGAATCCGGCTTCCCAGTTGTCAATGAGGTTATGCTCAGCGATAGCAAATCGAGATCTGAAGTTACGTTGGAAACCTGCGATCATGAGAAAATCCTTATGTTTGAAATATCTGTCATTAGTGATAAAAAACAAAACAGGTTATGCTGCGAATACTGACCGCTTAACAGCGGCGCTACGGGCTTGTTTTTCAATTTTTCACGTTTTTATCGAGCTTCATCCGCACACCCTCCTTTGGCTGTTGGGAATCATGCGGATTATTATAATGTGATTTTAATGCTCATCTCGGTTTGTTGCTGTTGGACTGGTTTAACTTGTTTTTGTTTGCTGACAAGCAGCGAAAACAAGAAAGAAACCTTCCCCTTTCTAGCAGCGTTGAGATCAGTTTGTACATTTTTTCGGAACTTAGTCCGTCTGATCGGTTTGGATGAAACTGGAGACCTTGTCGTTCATGTTCGCTGCAGGTGCTTACGTTAACTACATGTGTTTTCTAAATTTAGTATTTCTCCCACGCAGTTCCTCAAGAGATTTCCTGTAAAATCACTCATCGAACTAATCCCAGTTTAAAAAATTAACCTCGCTCCGGGTAGAGTCTGGAAGATTCGGTAAATTGTGTAATTTCCTTGTATGTCTGAGACTACCAGAAGGTTCAGCAGAGCTTCTCAATATGGTGGTAAGATCAATCATACCAACACTTGGTCGAGGTCATGCGTAAGCGCTCGTAAATTCGTTCCTTCGGTTGCGTTTGCGTACGTGCCTGAGATCAAGTAGGTTTGCATGTACGAACGGATCGAGTGCAATATCGCAGCAGGGTCTATTAATTATACGGTGCAAAGCGCCGCTGGGGTGCATATCGCTATAATTAGTGCAGCAGGGATTTCCTAATAGGAGGAACAAAATATGGTACGGTAAAATGTCATCAAGCTTCGGGGTTTACAGGGGCTTAACTTCTACCGATTTGCTGGGAAAACCAGAAAATTATATCGACCACGATAAAAAGGATTCGAATTATAATTCAATATCTCATCGTGATTATAGCTTCCGAATTCGGTCTTCCGGCGAACGTGTCACCTGGATTAGAGCTTACACGCGACTCACGGTCGGTTACTGTGATGTGCTGCACCAGGGTTTTACCCACGAAATATGTGCCCCGGGCTAAGCTAAGCTAATCCCAGTGGAGTTTAGAATTTACTGAAATAAATGATATATGTATGTAAGCATTTTTCTGTCATGCTGACTAACAGACTAGATGATGATAACTGAGGGATGACAAGTGTCGAGTACGGCTTGTAGGCCGCGGTTCGCACTAGTGAACACGTTTAAGTTGGACTTTGAACTGCGGTGTTTGTATTGTTATACCCTACCGAGCACGCTTAGCGCTCGTGCTTGGCAGTAGTTTAGTGTACGCGTAAGTGGAAAACGCTTACCGGTAGAGCCGAATGTTGTTTGGTTGGTTTTCATGAATATAAACTGTCCCACAAAGCAAAATACTCCTGTTCGGGCTCTGATGAAGCAATTAGATTACGTACAAATCGTCGCTCGGTTCGGGCCATTAGACCTCAATTTGTGACTTCGTGTTTACCAAGCCAGAGTTGAGATACGCTTCCTATGGGGGAATTTCACGCCCATCTATGAAGCTGGAAACACCCTTTCCGATTTGAGCGAAACTTTGTGAGTTTGGCGATATTATTAATTTGAGCAACAATCTTCAAAAATTCGTTGATGCTTAAGCTGGTGTACGATTGTTGTGAAATTCCTCCATGGCCATAAGGTAGTAAACAAAGTGATATCACAGCCAGTGCTTGCATAACCTTTCCTCGAAACTGATTTCGTTCGAAGCAGAAGAAGTCTTGATGGGCAGAATGATGCAAGTTCACTATAAGAGCAGCTTGCGGTCAGTCTGTGTCGGCACACAGCCGCGAGATAAAAATAACGTGGACGCTGTAAACTCGGTTGGAAACAGATCTGTGGTCACGCGGCAGCCTCATGGCAGGCACCTTCTGCGGACTTCGGGACAAGTGTCAGTGTACGCTAATGAGAGATCGGCCCAAAAACGCTCGCCCTAGCTTCGACTAGTTTGATATTTATGCACCCGCTAAAGAACTAATAATAGTGATCCGACGAAGCGATCGATAAGAACAGAACAGACAAGGGCAGAACTATTTAGCGCCGGCCACCACTCGCTGGGTGCGAAAAAGGGAGAGAATAAAAACAATTTGTTTACATCGAGAGGCGTTTATACTGCATACTCTAGAGTCCGCCTTGGCTAGTTAGCAAGCTGCAGTTTTCCATTGGCACAGACTTGCTGGCGCCAGACAGCCAGCACTCGCTTAGGTTGCCTGTTATCGGTTAGCAATACAACAATGAACTAGGTTTAAAGGTCACTCAACTCACCTTCTCCAGACACTCCTGGCTGTTCCGTTTGGGATCGCACTGAACGGCCGACGTAGTCCCGTTGGGTAGATTAATCAGGCACCACATTTTTCGGCGACCTTCTTGTACTGCAAGTTCGTGTTCCAGGATGACCTCAACTGCCTTCTCTTATCAGATCAGATTGAACGCCCCAGTCGACTTCGGCTGGACTTTGTCACTTGCTGACTAAACCTTTATCGTGCAGCGATGTTGATTCTCACCAAACAAAAGCGCTTGTTTGGCCGTCTTATCACTCTGCTCGACTGGATTTTTCGTTTATTTACTCCGAGATCAACGATAAAATGAAAGCTAATAGCGAGATTTATTTCAATTTT
Organism: Wyeomyia smithii; assembly: GCF_029784165.1. Lineage (NCBI taxonomy): Eukaryota > Metazoa > Arthropoda > Insecta > Diptera > Culicidae > Wyeomyia > Wyeomyia smithii. The sequence continues at coordinate 268,942,949 of NC_073696.1, read as the reverse complement.
TGCTGCAATGCCTGGGGCTTTTTATTGGGTTGGACTACAGTCGACAGCCTACTTTGATGACACTTTGCACTGACACCCATTTATGTTTCTAGCAGAGCACCCCCACTTCACGTGTGTTACGCAAATAAAACTGCTATCCTTATCTCGTCACTTTGTGTTCACTTCGGGGACCGATATCACTTGCTTGATTGTTCAGATTTACTCGCAATGCACTGTTTCATTCACTTGTAATTGTCAACAAAAGTAGTTGAAGTCCGATTGAAAATAAAATCGACTAGCTACGGATCGCACCGCACTTCCATACTCGACGGCGGCTTGGTAAAGATAACCATTCAGCTGTTCCGCGACGCACGAATTTCAATGCTTTTGCTGCTCTGCTTTGACGATGTGCGCTGCTAGTGGAAAAGAAGAATACCTTCGCAGTGCTTTGTGTATAGATGCAAGCATGCACGGATCACGGCTGTGTGCGAGTCCAGTTGGGGAAGTGTGAGTGTAATCTTTTCGCTGCTTTGGCTCATGATGAATTCATCCATCGTAAATATCGCTCAGCCCGACGAGAACAACCTGCGACATCTAGGAACAAGTAGATTGTTAGGGTGCTTCAGAAAAATATGCATTTTTACCGATTTGAGAATAGCTCAACCAAAATTGTCATGAATGGGGTCCTAAAGTTTTAAACGGTTTTCTGATTTTCATATATCAGCTGGAAGAGTGCAATTTTCTGAGCAAAACGTGATTTTAAAAAATGTTTATCATTTTCCTTTGATTTTTAAATGAAGGATAAAAATCTGCTCGAAATGCCTTAAATGACAGTTCTCTCATATACCGTACATGGGCAAAACGTCATCTAAGACCATTCGAGCAGTTTTTTTATTCTTCATTTAAAAATCGAAGGAAAACGATAAACGTTTTTTAAAAATCACGTTTTGCTCAGAAAACGCGGCTTTTTCAAATGATATATAAAAACCGGTATAGCTTTAGGACCCAATTGTATTTTCAATTTATTTTCGGTATTCGAAATTAACTGTTGAAACAGACACATTACATTAAAGTACCTGATTTTTATCTCCACGTATTTGTATAACAGTTCGTTGTTTTCCTCAGTTTTTAATAGTTAATGAATAAATTAGTAAATAATCTTGGTACGATAGATGAACAATGTTGCTGGAAATATAACGAAAAATTTTCAGATTTTCAGGTATATGTTTCGCTTACGCTTTCGTTGTGATGGCATGACGTATTTTTAACACTGTTTAAATTTCACATAACAATATATTGTGCGCTTTCCAGTTGAAAATTTCTGTTTTGTGAGGATTTAACACAGTAGTACAATCGCAAAGTACAGTTTCTCGTTCAGGAAGGTTGCATGTAGAAGGAGGACGTGGAAAAGAAACTGTCTCAAGGTAGTGAAGTGAGTAGAATAATAAAATAAATAAATTAGACAAATACAATAAATGATAAATGAGTGTGTCGAAAAATTCCAAGTGGTTACACACATGAAGGGTTTTGCCTCGGTATAGCCATTTCAAGCGTTATTTTATTAGTAAAAAAATCTTTCCATTATTGTGGAAAATAGAAGCGTGTGCAAAGCTTGCTTCAATTGAAAATTATCTAGTCTAATATATTCGTAATCCAGCGTGGATTTTTTCTGGCCAAAGCATTCGTCAGTTCCATTTGAAAGTTTTCCTAGAAATCAATCGCACACAATTCTGCTTAGCCGTTAAGGTGGAACTGGACGGTGTCTTTTTCCCATACAATTTTGAGGTTAGGTTTCTTTTCACTTGATGATTTTGAGCGTAAAAATTTCAGAGTTCACCTAATAAGTAGCGCTCAAATTGCGTCAGCGGTGCAAACAACCGATCAAAGTTTCCACACGTAATTTCATTGATTTTCGAGAAAATTATCTTGCAAAATTCGAGCACGGAGTTTCATCTTAAGAAGTGCCTAACAAAAATTTCTGTTGAGTAATAGTTTAGTTTGTTCTCAGCTTAAATCTACAGAATAATTCAAAACTGCTATGGATTTTGTAATAATCCTAGACGCTAAGCTAGCTTTCGTGAAACATTATAATTTGTTCATTAATAAACCAAACAGAGTGTATCCGAGCGCCAAAAACATTGTTTTGAGTGATTGGCATTAAACTGCGGGTCCGGGTTTGGTGGAAACAAAACAAAAATCCGGTTTTGAGTCGAGTTCAGGTTTAGAAAAATCGGGTTCGGGTGGGATACAGGAAACCGATCATCTCGAATAAACTAGGATTCACCATCTCTAGAATGAACTAGAATTCATAAGTGAGTCTGTTGTTGGTGAGATCTGGTGTGGGTTTTCTCTTTCATAGTATGAAGCACACTGAACTTTTTATTTTCAAAAATAATAAAAATTTGTGTATTGTAACTTCATGTACAACTTTATAAGAACATTTTTCCAAGATTTGAGCAATAGAGAGAGAGTTAGGCGCGCTTCAAGCCTTGTGACGGCCCCATAACCTAAATTTGAAACTTCATACGAGATTATCTTGGAATGGTGTTTTAGAAAAAAAAATAATTACTGCCGTGTTAACGATTGCCGAAAAACTACCCAACCGATTTACTTAATATTTTTGTTTTTTTAAATGTTCGCTATTAATGCCGTCGGTCCTTGAGCGTAGCAGCGATTTTTTGTAACACTTTTCAACACTCACAAACAAGATTTTTCAGAAAAACGTTTCCTTACAAAATAAATAACTTTTATTAAATTATCTTAATCTTAATAAATAATTTTAATTATTAATTAAAATAAATTATCGTACACAGACTAGGTACACTGAACTAATGGAATTTTATGGATTCAATGATTCCAGTTGGCCTGAGTTTCCATCGAGCAAAAAGTATATAACCTCTTATTTTGAAAACAATTTCATTTTAAAAAGTGAAGAAGTTGCTTATAAGACACGACCGTAGGTTAACGTAAAATTACTACAGTCTGTCTTATGGGAATACACTCGATTGGGGTTATTCAATTGGGTGATGTAAGGCGCTAAATTTTTGTTATAATTCTCTTTAACAAATCTGAGAATTAATCGAATTATGCCTTCTTTCCCGTTTTCTTCGGGAGCAGAATAGCTTGGATAAGCGGCCCTCCCTGTGCAATAGTGACGCCGGATAAAAGCTAGTTTAATACCTCATCAGTGTGGATTGCCAACTGTAGATAAGCGGGATGATTATCGTTTTACTATTATCCACAGCAAGATACTCCGCCGCCAGATCAACAGGTATTCCAGCACCAACGCGCATAATTTTCATTACATAGCAGACAATGAATACAACCAATCGACAATAATGCCCAGCTCGAGCTTTGTTTTTCTGCTGACTTTGCCTCCTTTTGCCACGACCAGCCAATGTAACTCAGAAATTTGCTTGAATGGAATAACGATATGACGATGAAAACTGCTATCAGTATGATAAAAGAAAACCTGTGTGATTGTGTACTTACGGAGAGAACTAAAGAGCAACAAGCAGTGCGGAGGCAGCGTAGGTGAAAGAATGAGGGAATTGGAAACTGAGAATGCTACCAGGAGAGCTAGCCAAGCATGCAGAGTCCAAAGCTAAAGGTGGGCTAAAGCTGTTACTAAATGCATTAGCTCGAACTGAATTTAGAAAATCTATACCGAGCGTCTTAGCAGAGTGATTGAGAAATCAAATTAATAGTTATCGGTTTCCGTTATACTCTACTAGAAAATTTTTTGGAAATAAATATTGAAATTCAGTCCGCGCAAATATATATTTCGACTGTGACATACAGTCTTCCTCAGTGCTTATGTGGACTGGTAAAGAGCAAAGCGTAAATCCTGTTTTTTATTTGTAGTAGGTAAAAATGAAAATTTAGCACTCTTAATTGGAGTTAGGTAAGGAATTATGCGGTCGGTTATAAGGTGGGCGTGTCGCCACTTCGTTCAAAATTTAGGAAATTTGGGATGGATATTGTCTACACTAGTAGAAATTCCCAACTCAAAACAAAATTGGGGTCTACCAAAGACCCTATTGATACCCTGAATAAAGCTGGAATTTATAAAATTGCATGCAGTCACTGTGACATGGTTTACATTGGACAAACTAAACGTAACCTAGGGATGCGTTGCAAAGAACATTTCGCAGAAGTGACAAAAGCAATAATTTATGGAAATTAGACGTAGCGAAAAGTTTAGAAATTTATAAACAACACTCATGCACGCTTCTCAACAAAGACGCAGGTAATAACTATTTCTTTGATTTTTCGAACTGAATTGTTTCACTCCTCCTGCCCAGTACAAGTTACAATCGGCCCCTCTCTAGGCCACAAACACGCTCCTGAAGCAATGTTAAATTTGCTCACTTTGCAATTTATGAAAAGGGTGGCCGCAGAAAAAGTATTGTTTCTCACTAAATGGGATCCTATATATATCCACGAGCTACCCGGACGAACACATACGATTCGCATAGATTCTCTAGGATTCCTCACATTGGATTCGTGAGCGTCCTTGAAAAGGATTCCTGAAAAAAGAAACCTCAGGAATGCCCTGTATATGGCTCTAGGATTCCTGAATAACAATCCTGAGTGGGAATCCTCCGGATCGTGTTTGCGATTTCTTTCACGATTCCGTCACCGAGTTGAAGGTATTCTGGGGATTCTTACTCAGGATTCTCTGCGTGTTAGTGAGGGTAGTACAAATTATGTAAACTAGAAATCTGGGATCGAGCCATTTAGTGATATGCAAACACAGATTGAACCGCCAATTTCATTACAGACAAAAACATGTTTTTTTTTTTCAAAGCAGAACTTAAATCAATTCTGCTTTACAAAAATTGCTTAAATAACTTACTCCGGTGGGTCTGCGGATCTATCGTTATTGCGGATGCCATTTGCCGATGACACGGGATGATTACAGTTCTGTTATTATTTCTTCACACATTGCAACCAAGCAAACAACTTATTATTAGCAGTGCTTAAGCGGTTGAAAGCAAAGGCGCTAGATCCTTATAGAATAATTAACATGTTCGTAACTGTTCAGCAGTGCTACAATCATGCCTGTATAACGGTGCTTCACACACTGACGGGAAATCCAAAATCTAGCACCATGAACGGTGATTTTCAATCATCAGTGCCATTCAACGGTTTCCTCTGCTGGTTCGTCCGCTATGGAAAGCTGCGATCGAATGAGCGGGTGTTGCAGCAAAAACTCCACAAATAATTATATTTGTAAACGCTATCTGCTGCGCTGTGACTTGCCGCAGCTCTACTTGCTGCTGGTCGATTTAGTTTCTAGTAAATCATAATATCTTGCAACAGGGATCAGATAAACAATTAGGACTAAATTTTTTCATGAGAGCTTTTATTCGTGACTAGCGAGGCTTATACCCCAGTTTTATCAGAAAATTGTGGTTGCTTTGCTACTGGGGATTATTACGGATGTCACCTCACGGTGAGAACGAAGTGAAAAAATCTCACGGTGAAAAAAGACGCGTGCAAATCAAATGGGAATCACTTTCACCGTGCCTATTACGGTTGTCATCTCACCGTGAAGTGACTCTCGTAATAAGCCCCACTAACTTGTACGACACACCTACAACTGGACATATTCATATTAAAGATAAATTTTCAGCCTTTCTGCTGTTTTGGCAGCACGACGCGCAAGAACTTTCAACTGAGTTCTCTGAATGGTCGAAACATCAAAACGTTGGTCGAAACGTTCAACAGACTCTACATTTTTAATAGTTATTATAGCCTGTTCTCCAATCGACTGCTGTAAAAATAAAAAAAATCGTTCGATGTTTACTCAAAAGTCATTAACAACAAAAGTTTAGTTGCCCTTTCTTCTTTTAATAGCCATGATTTTCTTGCATTGACCGTTTAATACTATTACAATTTTGACAGTTAACATTTAAACATGCTAACACTAAGCCCTATCACCTTGCCCTAGCACCCTATCACCTTGCCACGAAAGGAAGCCAAGAATATCTGCTGAGATCATCAAACAAACGAACAACAAACCAAAATGCAATCCGAATTTTCATATCATATATAAGAACAACTAAAAAAAAAAACAAGATACATGAACGACACACTTTTATATTTCGTCATTTCCTTCCTTTTGCGATCAAGGATGATGAAATTCGCACAGAATGTGTCGAAAAATCGAATACCTAGCCATCGTTTATGGTTCGTGGTCACGTACATGCTTGGGCCGTAATTTGTCCGAAAGCATAATTCTCTGAACTAAGCAAAGTTATTCTAGCACAAACTACGAGGGTTTTAGGTTCGAATTCAAGTAAATGAAGAACGCCGAACTTCAGTTTCTGTATCATATTTATAATTATCAATTATTTGGGTAATGTGTGCGTTTCTTAATTTTGTTTAAAAATTCGAATAGATTTAAATCTGGCACACGCTAGCTATATGACGAATCACAATATAAATTATTTAAATAAACATTTCACCTGACGATCATTGCGTTAAAGTGAATCGTGACATGTACGTAAGATTACCTCTAATTTTTTTACCACTGCAATGTTTGTTTGACAACCATCGCAAACCCAGTATTTTTCTTTTCCCAACCCGGTTTGTATGACTCACAAAAATCTTCGTGCGGATTCAACTGGTTTGAACTGTCAACTCGACTAAACGATGAATTTTTTGTGCGCCACAACAACTTCAATTAGTGTGGTAACTTGAAATCGTTTGCATTATTTGAAACTTATTCGATCATGTCAACTCGTGTTTTTGTTATGATATTTTTTGATCGGACATAGTATACAATTTTTGTGTTTCATGTGTACTCTTCAGTTCTGTTTGTCAAAAACAAATTCAAAAGATAATCGAAGAGATAATCAGGTAATATACTCTGGAAAGTTGAAAAACAATAATTTTCGTGATTCATTTTTTGGATGCTTAAGTGTTAAGGTAAGGTTAAGTGTTTGGGTATTTTGGCAATTGATTGAGGTACCGTGCAGGATCGAAATCCGTACACCTAAGCACATGATAATTTTCGACGGTCAATATAAAATCAAGAAATAACATATTGCTTTAAACTGACATGTTTAGTTATAGGTCTGCTTATATTTTATCACTATTTTCCAGCAAAATGATTGAAATCACTCCGAAACTCGAAAAAATCATGTTTAAATAGAACATGTTTTGAATCGAAATCCGTACACAGTTTTTTGTCTGAATCAAAACCCGTACACTTTTGAATCGAAATCCGCACACACGCGATATAGACTGGATCAAAGTCCACACAACAATAAATCAAACTCCGTATAGATGAAGAAGTACAAAAATGGACATCTTTTATTTATAATTTATCTTTAAATTACCGAACAAGTATATTTTGAGGATCAACTGGCACCTAAAGTTTCACACGGTTTTCTAATTTTTGATATCAGCTGAAATAGTACAATTTTCGTAGCGTTTCGTAGTAACCGGAACACCGGAACCTCTCGAAGCTTCCCGGTACGACTTTCCCTTGCGCACCTCAGTCACAGCTCGTTCAAAATTGTTTGCCGTATATTTATACTTGTTTTCTTCCATTATATGCTGGAAACAAGAAGAAAGTTCAACAATATATGCATGATACACACGCTGTACGGATTTCGATTCAAGCAAATAAAAAGAATCAAAGTCCGTACGGCAGAGTTTTTGTTGAATAAATACAACTCACACTATTTATTAGACAATATATAGCTTGAAAATGACAAAGACTTACCTTTTCCAACAATTTTAAAAAGATTCACAGAGTAAAACACTTATATCCCACTTGAAAATCGTTTTTATCTGAAGAACGTTTCCTTAGTAAATTCTCTAACGATACAACGAAATGACAACTGAAACCGAAACACGATTGATTTTTCATTTTTAATATTTTTATTTCATGGCCTACTGGCGCATAGTTTAATTTAACAGAAGGCCAACAACTCAACGGATATGTACATGTAACTATCATATGAATTTTCACTTTTATAATGCTAAAAACTGAAGAAAAACATCAAGGTGTACGGATTTCGATACTGTACGGGTTTCGATCCAGCACGGTACATTCGAAGATGTATTTTGAATTTTTCAATGTTTTACGGTATTTTGAATAATGATTTTGTACTAAAATGACCGCCATTTTGGCAATTTTCGAACTTTCCAAAAACGGCTATGTTAAAAGTTATACATTAATTCATATTTACATGCTGAAAAAAAATTCAGCCAAACCGGTTCAGTAGCTGATGAGAAAAACTCACCACTAAGGTACTGCTTTAGAGAGAGCATCCACGTTTGTAGCTGTCAACAGCGTAATACTCACGACACCCATGCAAAATTCATCTTCGAATATTCCTCAATCAATAGCCCGAACACTTCACTTTACTCTAAACATCTGAAAAAAATCACGAAAATTCATTAGTTTTTGACCTTCCAGAGTACGATGATTACGAATATTTTCAGGGCCAAAACTGTTTATTTGATCTGTGTAACGTCTTCGGCCAAGTTGTTGATAATAATTTTGTCTTTCCGAAAAAATATACACTCTTCGTGAAATTTGTTTTCTGATGAAATTCCTAAACTGTTGCCACAAGTGTATAGGGCTTTGAGTTTCTTATCTTGTTTTTTTTTCCTCTTTCAGTGTAAGCAACTGTATCATTTCGCAAGTGTTAAATATTGCTAGAAAGAGATTAGCAACCGAGCCAAAATCGGACCACAGCTGTACAACCATATAACCATGTTTTGGGTTTTTTTTTCCGATGGTTGTGCTTATCTGCTTCACAGAGTACATTTGACTAATTCATGATTGCACAGGGTTAACACCTGTAATCAGGGTTGCCGCCTCACCTGATTTTATTGGCAAAGATAACAATCATCAAATTAAAACTGTTATTTTTAAATGTTCAGTATACTTCATCTATATCTACTATTCGTTGTCAGCTATCGACATTTTTAGAATCAAGGTGGCACAATACTCTTACAAGAATTAGGTATTTGAGGTTCGTTCTTAGCAAATAATCAAAAACTAATCAAAAATAAAAAAAAAAAAATGCTGGCTGGGAGAAAGCTCGCGTTTGCCCCGAGAATACCTTCCAGGCTTGGTGATGTCTGGCGAGGTTCAGAACACTAAAAGTTTAATAAATGTTTTTCTGAAATTTATAGCTCGTACCGAGAAAACAACGTTTTTTTTGTTTATCAGAATTAGAGCAGGAGTAGGTATTATAATTATCTTACAATGATGTTTGAACAGTAACAATGAAAATTTGAGTGATTCGTCATTTGTTGATTCTGATAAGTTTTTGAATGTTGTTTTTTAAAATAAATTTTGTTCTGGAGGAATCAGCGACTTCATCCTCGATGGCGCTAATGAATGCTATAAATGTAGACTCCAATGCAATAGTTTCGCTAGCACTAATCAAAAATGTGTACCCATGTTCACCATGGAATCTGTAAAACAATGCCAAATGATAACGTTTCATAGCAACAAATAGTCCATCGCACAGAATTTGTGTAACCTCACTTTTTGACAGATACCGGTAACTTTGTTCGCGTTTTGAAATTTGTGTTTTTTATTTCTGGTAGGGCAATCGTATGCAGTGATTGCTACCCAAGTTTATTATGGGTGTTTTTTGGGTTATTTTTAATAGTTATTTGAAATAGAAATTGTGAAACAATGAAACAGGTGAATTTGTGTGAATTTTAGTCTCATTAGGTGCTCAGACGCGTTTTGGTAAGGAAATATCATGCGACAATACAAAATTGTCGGTTATTTGGACCTCAATCAGTTGTTTCATTTTAAACTGATATCCTCCATAAGCAGTTACCAGTTGATTCTCGCTAAATTGTGGAAATCATGAAAAAAATGCTACAGCATTTAAGTATACTTTCCTAGTATGTACGATGCCATTCTGTTTGACTAGCTGTTCTACGAATACCTACATAAAATACTGTTCAACACAGAAAAATCCTTGAATAAGCATCAATCGAAAATAGTTGTAGAGGTCGTTTATGAGACACGACCGCAGAGTTAACGTAGAATACGACAGCCTGTCTTATGTCAATGTATTTTTTGGAATAGGTTTGGGAATACACTCAATTGAGGATAATTAATTTAATAGTCTCTTTGCTCCAGATGACGTTTACCTCTGTAGCCGGCACCGCGGTTTCACTTGCTGCCGTATCCAAAACAAGAATGAAATTGAATTTTTTTGAGGCTGTCTTTTGTTTAAAGTTGCACTAAGATATCTTAATTTAGGCAGTGGCTACGAAGAGGCAATAGTGTCCCCATCTACAGTATAACAGTTCAAATAACAATTTTCTGCATTTCACGATAACGTAGCGTATTACCTTCCCACCTGGTCTCGAGGTACGATGCTGCCCTAACAAGCCAGTCGTCGTAGGTTCGAGTATTGAATCGGGAGAGACTGTTAGTGTCAGTAGGATCGTAGCGCTAGCCCCGCAATTGCCCTGTACACTAAACAGTCGGCTGCGAAGTCTGTGTATAAATAAACAGAAGGTCAAGTTCTGAATCGGAATGTAGCACCAAGGCTTTGCTTCTTTACGATAGCGTAAAAATAGCTTTTTTTTCAACATGGCTATTTTTTAATTTAGTTTTGATTTATACAGTGATAATTAAATTCAACATGAGGTGATTATTTGCAATTTTATATGAAAATTTGATTCACTATATTACTAGCCACACACGCTATATAGCAAGCCACACATAGTTTGTTCAATCAGTTTTACATTCTGAAAAGAAGCGCTAGCAGAGAATGAGTAGTAGACAAATGGATATGCTTATGTTTGTATTTCACCTTGCACATTTCGAGTACTTTGGCTTAAGTTGCTTAAAATGTAAGGTTGTAAAGTAGACAATGTGTGTAATTTTTTCGAGGATGCGAAAAATAAACAAGGGCTGGGGTGTGATTTAGACTTAGAAAAAAATTTCCTCGTCCAGACGGGACACGAACCAGCAATCTCCGAAAGAAAAAAAGTCTAGGTTTGTTTAAAACCGATTTTCTTCATTTTTGCAGCAATCGTTTGGAAAATTATACACGCATCCGTCCAAATGTTTTTTTGATTATGTGCACAATTGTACTATTGAAAATTGTAAAGCCTGGTTGAAGGGAAAACGACGTCTTTTGATTGATTGCTCGCTGGCTTTCCATAAAAAGGTCACCAGAATAGTATACCTAGTTAGCTGTAGCGTAGCAGATTACGGTAGTAGCGGCAGCGGGTTGCAGCAGCATCAGATGGCTTTCTGAATTTGCTTTCGGCTTAAACAAATCACTCGCCGGTTGGTCACATACCTCAGCAGCAGCAAAGGTTTCGATTTGCCGGTTGAGGGCCGCGATCTTTTCCCTCGCGATGATGTTTATAATAATTAGCATCTTTTTGCGATTGAAAATTAGTGAAAAGTTGAATTGAAAACTAATAATTTCAGTTTAGTTTTCCAGCTTTCGACCAACCACAATCTAGTTTCCCTTTCGATTATTCTTTCAATCGGTTGGTAAATGGTTGGACACATGTCACCTGACACCCTATTGTGGTCATTCACCTCTGTCCAGCAACTCCTATCCCAACCTCCACGTGGTGCCGACCGGAATACGAGTAACCTTAGCGGAGATCGGGTAACCAACCCCCGGTGGAAACTTTGGTCGTATGCTGACTGGGAAGGGGGAACGTACGCGGCTGTTTTCCCATGTTAGGGGTGGCATACAACAGCGTCTGACCCGGAGCGGGCGGCTGAATCATAAAACGCGGTATCTCGCCAGCTAAAACTAAGACGGCAACCCCGTCGCGAGACTAGCCATCGCCACCCTAGTAAGGTAGCATGGCAAAAACACTTTACTACGAATAATCAAGAAGAAGAAACGGACCGGATCAATCGGCAACGACCTAGGCGACGAAAAAAGGACACTGATTGGAAACTTGGAACATGGAACTGTAGATCGCTGAACATCCCAGGTGGCGACAGGATCCTACTGGATCAGTTGGAACCCCGTCACTTCGGCAACGTAGCGCTGCAGGAACTTTGTCGGAAAGGAGACACTGTACGGAGGATGTGTGGGCGCAGGGCCCAGTACTACCAGAGCGGCGGCACAACAAATGAGCGGGGTACCGGCTTCATTGTGTTGGGCAAGATGCAAAGTCGTGTGATCAAGTGACAGGCGATCAGCGACAGGATGTGTGTATTGAGAATTAAAGGCCGGTCTTACAATTACTCCATCATTAATGTGCACTGCACGCATGAAGGAAGACCCGATGGCGAAAAGGAAGCCTTCTACGCGCAGCTGGAGGACGTCTACGACAGCTGCTCGCAGCGGGACATCAAGATCGTCATCGGGGATATGAACGCTCAAATTGGAAGGGAACACTTGTATAAACCGGTGACCGGACACGAAAGTCTGCACACCGAAACGAACAACAACGGCCAAAGATGTGTCAACTTTGCAGCTTCCCGAGGAATGGTAGTCCGAAGTACATTTTTCCCCCGCAAGGACATCCACAAAGCCACTTGGAAATCACCTGACCAACAAACAACGAACCAAATTGACCATGTTCTCGTCGAAGGACGATTTTTTTCGGACATCACCAACATACGCACCTACCGAGGTGCGGACATTGACTCGGACCACTACTTAGTGGCGGTTTGTATGCGCTCAAAACTGTCGACTGTCTACCAGTCACGACAAAGCCGATCCCCGCGGCTCAACATCAAGCAGCTACGGGACCCGCAAGCTGCCGAAGTCTACGCACAACAGCTTGAAGCGGCACTACCCACGGCAGAGAAGCTCGGCGCAGCTTCTCTCGAGGATGGCTGGACCATGATCCGCACGGCCATTAGGGAATCCGCGACAACGACACTAGGAACAGAGGCGCCGAGTGGCAGAAACGACTGGTATGATGGGGAATGCCAGGCAGCGGTGTCAGAGAAAAACCGGACCTGGGTAAATTACCTGAGGGTAAGGACGAGAGAGAACCTGGTCAAATACAGACGGGCAAGGAACGACATGACCACGATCCTGAGACGTAAAAAGCGCCAGCAAGAGGATCGTGACCATGAAGAGCTAGAAGAGCTGTTCTCTGCTAATGAGACGCGAAAGTTCTACGAAAAGGTTAACCAATCCCGTAAAGGCTATGTGCCGCGAGCCGACTTTTGCAAGGATATGGAAGGTAACCTCATCACGAACGACAGCGAGGTGGTCGACAGGTGGAAGCAGCACTTCGATGAACATCTGAATGGCGATGCAACAAACGGAAGCGGAACTGGAACGGACCTGGGAGTGCCAGCAGTAGATGACCGGGTATTAGCCCCCGATCTCCACGAAATTCAGCGGGAGATTGGGAGGCTGAAGAACAACAAAGCCACCGGCAAAGACGGCCTGCCGGGCGAGCTCTACAAACATGGTAAGGTAACGCTTGCTAGAGCTTTACACTGGGTCATTTCCAAAATCTGGGAAGAGGAAAAACTGCCGGAAGAGTGGATGGAGGGAGTCGTCTGCCCCATCTATAAGAAGGGCGACAAGCTGGAGTGCTGTAATTATCGTGGCATTACGCTTGTCAACGCTGCATATAAAATACTCTCCCAAGTTCTATTCCAACGTCTAACACCGTTAACAAGGAGGTTCGTGGGGTAGTACCAGGCGGGTTTCATGGGAGCCCGCGCAACCACGGACCAAATATTTTCAATCCGACAGATTTTGCAAAAATGTCGTGAGTACATCGTGTCCACGCATCACATTTTTATCGACTTCAAGGCAGCCTATGATACAGTTGATCGAGAACAGGTATGGCAGATCATGCACGAGAACGAGGATATCTTCCCGGATAAACTGACGCGGCTGATCAAGACTACCATGATCGGTGTGATGTGTTACGTGCGTGTCTCGGGGAGGCTCTCGAGCCCCTTCGAGTCGTGCCGAGGATTGAGACAAGGTGATGGACTCTCTTGTTTGCTTTTTAACATCGCCCTCGAAGGTGTTATACGAAGAGCGGGCATCGACACGAGTGGTACGATTTTTACGAAACGGGTTCAGCTTAACGGCTTCACTGATGACTTCGACATAATAGCACGAAACTTTGCGACGGTGGAGGAAACCTACACCAGACTGAAAGCGGAAGCTAAGCGTATTGGACTGCTGATCAATGCGTCGAAAACTAAGTATATGAAGGGAAGAGGCTCCAAGGAGAACAATGTCAGCCTCCCACCAGAGGACTCAGAGGACCTCAACGCCCTTGGAGTTTTCGAACGGAAGGTGCTGCGAACCATCTACGGTGGAGTACAGACTGAAGACGGAGAATGGCGTAGACGCATGAACCATGAGCTGCACGCGCTGCTAGGAGAGATCCCCATTGCACATCTGATTAAAGTTAACAGATTGCGATGGGCCGGACACGTCGCAAGGATGCCGGACGACAACCCGGTGAAAACGACCCTTTTCAGTAACCCCTCCGGCACCAAAAACAGAGGAGCACAGCGTACACGATGGCTTGATCAGATTGAAAGTGACCTACGAGTGATAAGACGCCTGGGAGCATGGCGCCATACAGCCCAGAACCGAGTTGAATGGAGACGACTTCTTGATACAGCACGAGCCACCCCGGCTCTAGCCTGCTAGGTAAGGTAAGGTAAGGAAGATCAATCGCTAATTTTGCTTTGGTGGCCGTGCTGCACAGAGTATTGCGATGTGTACTTCTTAATAATTAGACCGCGTCGCACACAGTAGCGGTACAGGTGTTATGATATCATTTTCCAATGCTTACAGTGTCTCACCACTGACTGGTTTTCAAACACCAATATCTTGATCGACAGCTAAAACATTGCCCAAGACTATATTTGCAAAATTGAGTGCAAAATTGTGTACATTAAACCAATCACAAACTCGTTTTCCCTTCGCTTGCTTTCAACTGGTTGATGACTTACTATAAATAGAAGACTAAACAAGTAATTGAAGATTAAGCATTTCATTCGAAAGACTTCTGAGGTAAATTCTATCTTATTCTGTTCATTCAGTGATATCCTATTTTGGTGTTCGAGTTAAAAGCCGATAGTACTTCAATAGCACGTGGGAAGTACGGGGATTAATGCCATCGTGACGATTTGTGATATTGCTTAACTGAAATAGGTTGATGAACATAGATTTTTTATCAACCACGTGAAGATTCCCGATCACAGTCATATATTTCTTACTCTAGCACGGCACAAAACGTGCAAAGTGTTGTATTATTCTGCTACAGTAGACTCCCAGCGTTGATTCAATGAAGAAGCACTTGATTTATGCAGACAATAGTAGATTTTATGACTCATTAATGAAACACTCTAAACAATGCATTTGTTAATAGTGTGCGTAGTTCGAAGTCGGTTATACGGTCGTGCTTGGATTCAACCTCCTACTTATTTTTTTTTCTCTTTCAAAAATGTATACACCATAAAAAAAATTGGAAAAATAAATCTTGTTTATTTTGACTGTTTTTTTTTATTTTTAATTTCTACAAGTTCAGTCAACAAGTGTTTAGTTTTCGTAAAAAAATTCCAATTTTTCAGAAGCGTGTTTTTTGAGAAATTTAATTCTTGAATAACTTTTTGTTCACGGTGTGAAAGAAAAAATTACAGCTCACAACTTCGCCGAAAACATTATACCAATCAAGCAAACCATTCTGGTATTAAATTTTTCTCTTTTTGAAATTTTCAACTTTTTTATTTCTTGTTTCTTTTTTTTTGTTTTTTTTTTAAAACCTAATTAGGAAAATAGAAAAATATATTCTATCTTTACGGTGTATAATAATACAACCTTGTCAAAGACGTCACACCGATCAAACAACTGTATTCGAACTCATTGAACACCCTGTAGGTATTTTCAGAATCGTAATGATGTCCAGAGGTCACCCCACATGCCATTCCCCAGGTGCCATCGATTAAGACAACTTCCTGCTTCTGTGTTGTGGATGAACAATGAACATTCACCCAAGCAACCCAAGTTGTGGCTACATTTAAGTTCCTCATACAACATCCAAAAAGAACGCAAAAGATACAGCTCAATGTTACATCGTCGTTGTTTCAAGGGAAGTTTTAAGGCTGAAACAGTGGGGCTTATTACGGATGTCAGCTCACGGTGAGAACGAAGTGAAAAAATCTCACGGTGAAAAAGACGTGTGCAAATCAAATGGGAATCACTTTCACCGTGCCTATTACGGTTGTCATCTCACCGTGAAGTGACTCCCGTAATAAGCCCCAGTAATATGAATAATTTCACGCATGATATTCGTAACCGTAACTAGGATAAAATATTGTAATTGTTTCAATGAAGTTTCAGTAAACAATGAATGTTTGGATAGTAACAGTAGATCCTTGATTTTTTTGAAAAACCTTGTTAGTATCACATAAATATCTTTTGTATAATCAATGTGTTTTGTTTGCTACAACGATGCTAGAATTTATTTTTAAGTTACAACGCAATGAAAAGAACGCGCTTTTTACTGTACATCAACGTTTTTCCATGTGAGTTACATGTCATATGAGAAAACAACAACACCATACGCAGCAAAAAGTTCCACAATCACAACGCATTAAATGCAATAACAAAAAAACATCGCATCTTTCTTAAATGTTTTGAAAGTTACAACGCAATGCACAGCCTTCTTCGTAGCGTCGTCTCAATAACTTTTACTCCATCAGCCGATCTGACGCTTCACCAAAACGCTGTTTACCTCCATGTTTTAAGTCAGAATATTTGACGGAGCACCAACATTTTTTAATCGATCAGCGAATTGATGCAAAAATCCTGGTTGGTTAGCAAATTTTAATAACTGTAAAGCAAGCTTTCACTGCGACTTGTCAGCTCTGGTGAGAACGTCCCTATCTCAACCTCCTCGGGGTGCTGATTAGGGTGCAAGTAACCTTAGTAAAGATCCGGGTCCAACCCAGGTTGAAATCTTGGCTCTATGCTAACTGAGAAAGGTATCGGTAATCATCCGTTCTCCCATATTGGGCAGCATATAACTGCATCTGATTTGAAACCGAAGGCTGAGCTATGGAATACAGTGTCTCGTCAGTTACATCCAAGATGGCGGTCCTGTATCGACATAAGCGAACGGGAAGAGACAATGACTTGAAAGCTCAGTACATGAAACATCAGAGTTTTACTCGTACTGCTACGTGTGGGCATCGTAACCAGAGAACTGTGAATAGTACGAGTGAAAGTTGAATCCATCTAGGAAGTTCGGTCGTCGAAGACTGGTAAACGTCGAAGGGAATCTAATGAGCGATGAGGCTGTTGGCCATGGGTTAGAAACAACATTTCGAGGTTTAACAGTAAAAAAGAAAGAGTTGTCGACAGAAACAGAAGTGATAATGAGAAAGGTGGACAAGCTGTGGACCGTCGGGCTTGGATGAGGTCAAGAAAGGTTGTTAAGAATTGAAACCTTGCTGAATCTTTTAAGGTCGAGAGTGGACCGCTGTTGCGTTCAAGTACTGCTTCGGTGAACCTGAAACCGTAAGAGATGGAGCAGTGTGATATGTTTTCAAAAGCAAATATTTTTTTCCTGAGATTTGTTCCTTTATTGCTAGCATATATAAAAGCGATATTCTTCTACAAGCGGTAGTTTTTTGCAGCTGACCGCATAAGTCTTTACCGGCACCTGTGCCGGTCAATTTACTTTCCCTAATTCGGTTATAGTATAATTGGAAAATTCTATATAATTTGAATGGATACAAGCAGTCTTTTTATCTCAATCTGTACCACCGGCGTTGTCTCAATCAGAGATTTTCGTGTACCTAGTTATTCATGTTCAAATTGAATCAAACGCAAAAATCCGTCCTTGTGACCCCACGGTGTACAACAAAATGATTAAGTAACTATGGCTCAATAAATTACGACGATGAGATACACGAAACGGGATGACAATGGAAAAGGACATTTGCACATAATAAATAAGTGTCGCGGTCACGCGCTTCTTAACGCCTAAGATAAACACGCTAATGGGGATTAAGTGGAGCTTGCACTTCCGAGTGCGTTGCGATACGGCCGGAGTCGGTGTGATAACACACACACACACACGCACGCATCGAGCGGGCTTAATTCTGTATTCCGTAATAAACGTACGCCTTGCACCAGTCCATCGTCGCGTCCTCGTTACTGCAGCACATCGGAAACACGATGGAGGACTTTGTTACCTTGGAGCAGCGTTGACACAGTTCGTTGACATCCTCCTGTAGTGGGACAAGAGAAAGAGAGAAAGTGAATTCCGTGAGTTCCCCACTTATTTTGGACCACTTAATCCAGATTAAGCTTGCGCTAGCACTTAGTGATAAAGCTGTATCATACTTACGTCTTCATAGCAACGCTTGACGCGTAGATAGTTGTCATCGTAGTAATCGTCGTCGTTGGACTGTTCCTTTTCAGCTGAGCGTCGATCGCGATGCTGGTGCAGAACGGAAGCGGCGTCCGGCGAGCTGGATACTGCCGCTACAATACTACTGGCGTCTGAGGGTCTGGCCGAGATCTGCGTCAGTGTGGCTAGTAAACAGATCATCACGGCAACCACCAGCAGTGACAGTGACATCGGTCGAGCGGAAACAACGCCGGGTAGGTCGCCCTCGGCCTGCTGTGATTGTTTTTTGCACCCGCGGCAGTAGGCGCTTATCTGTGTATGGAAAAGGAAACGCCGAAACGAGCGAAAATGAGATTATAAGAATAATAAAAACGACTCCAAGGTAATAAAATTGTGAATTGCTTGTTTATACATGGAGGAAAGCAAAACGGCTCGTTTCGCGGCGAAGCTCTCCCCAGGTGGCAACGAGAACGCGTGCCAAGATTGCGTTGGAATCTGCGAGGATCCAGTTTAGGACCGATCGAATTCGCTGCCACCTGTTAGATGATGGTGTGCTTGTTCTGTTTTATGGGATTTTTAGTGCCTTATTGCGGGTCAATTAAGGTAGATAGGAGCGGTGAAAATATAACCGAGTGATAACAAATCTGTTCGAAGTGCAAGCTGATGATTCGACGGGGATCATGCGATTGTGCCCCCTTTGGTTGTACTTTGATCACTGCCGGAGCAGAGACAAAGGGGGTGGATGAAAATTCACGCCTGCATGAATCGATCACATGGGTCGTGTTTTTGATTCTTTCCACAGCTGAAAGGGCACGTGGTGACTCGGAGCGACGAAATAAAGACTATTTGTGAAACAGTTTTATTCTAAGTTCCTGAAAATACAAGACGGTGGGTACCGATAAGAAACTGGTAAACTTGACACACTTTAAGCGAAATTCGCTTATCGCGCAAGTCGTGCCTTTTTCTAGGAAACAATTTGCTCATCTCCGCTGTATCCAAGCGAAAATTCGCAGTCTTTCTATTCTGCTGTTGACATTCTTCGCCGGTCTACGTGAGATTGATCCGCGAATTTTATTGCCCTTTATTCGTACTATCACCATCACCAATTGCATCATCGTCCACCACAATCGGGCAAGTTTATGTGCCAACTTTGCTTTGCTTGTGTGTTTTGTTTTTTCGCAGTAGGCGCCCTACTGCTGGAAAATTCCTACTACGCGTTCCAACCGCAGTCAGCTGATTTTTGTTGCTAGGGTACCAAGACGAGATGCAAAGCTTTTCGAGAATTGGGGTTTCGTCAGAGTGCGAGTAACCAACCGCACTGCTAACTTAATCGTTTACGTTCGGTGCGGTGTTTGGTACTGTTTTGCTGTCTGAAAAAGGGAAAGCCGGCAGCGAATCATAATAATACAAATTGCACTTGTACTATCACTGATTCGATCGATTGATTTCTGCTGATTATTGACAAAATAATGCATTCTGTATGAATGAGTTCAACCGCGCGAATACCGATCTCATCGTGACTTGACTACTACCCCGATTAAAGCAAGGCTGGTAGAAGAGAGAGAAAGCTAATCACGAGTGTACCTTGTGATGTCACACATAGTTCGTGTCCCATTTCTTGAAGTCTACGACGTAGAATAAGGCCAGTGTAAGAAAAAGTTATCATCACTTGATAAGCCAGACCGGCTTTTTTTTCGAAAGTATCCTAGACGCTTGCTATGATTCAAAACACTGTTGGTGTGATGGACAGGACGTGCTTAGCCTGCTGTGTGACGTGCGATGCTTGCGCAGTATTTCATCATGCGCCTTACCAACCAGTCACGTGATCGTGACATGCTAGAGACTAAAAGCAGCACAGAGTTGTACCCGAGCAGCTGTACACTGTTTACGATCAGATTACGATTGCGGTCCGATAATTCTGCTCGGTGAATCTTTGGAATTCCAAGCGTGAACTACCCAACTTGAACTTTACATCTTGGGGAAGCACGCATTTAAAGTATTCGCTTTTGCTCCCACTGAGGTTGCCTTGAGACAAGGGAAGTTTATATTAGACAGGCTACGTGTTAGACTAATGCGTTGTAAATTGCGCAGCCATAATGTAGGAAATATTTTGAAAACAATAACACGATTAAGAGGATCAATGTTATGACCTTCTCTGTTGGTAAATATGCGTCTGGAAATTGAAGATTTTAAAGTTTCTAATAAAATTTTGTTTGATTTTAATGAAAGCGCGTGCGTTGCGTTTTTAAAATTGAGGGTCGAGCGATGTTCCTAATTCGACAGTGTATGGGCCGTTTTCAAAAGAAAGTCGCAATACAATGGCGAACTGTCATAATGATTCAATTACACACCACAGAATAGCCAGGAGTCTGGTAAAATCCCGTTTAGACTAGCATGATGGGAAACGGTGTCCGCTTTTTTGAAATATGGCAAAAGTAGACATTAAGTTTAGTCTGGAGGTACGACTAAAAAAGTTTTTCTAATTTCGACAGGTCTTTCGAAATTTCTCTTCTTATTTCTGAAGCAGTTTTTGCTGAACGGAAGGCCCTCGTCGAAATAATCAATATTTGCAATGTTGTTTGTCATTATTTCGTTCTAGAATTTTCCTGGATATTTTTGTATTTATTTGTGTAGGATCACAATAGGCCGACAAAACGATAAAACTCGTGCGCCTCCATCATGTTGCAACTGCATGGAGGCGCTTGATTTGTTACCTCTAGCCCGCTATCACAGGTACAATGTAAACTAAATTTTTCCTGCCTTCACTTTACCTTGTAAGAATCTTCCATTTTTTCTTGATTTTTTTTCCTCGAATGTTACTTTCAGCGTCTATTAGAACTTCACTTGTAAATCACGTTTCCTTATTTATTTTCTTCTTTCCTCTTCAAATCACTTTCTGAACAAACGTGTGAAAATCGTTACTTTGATCACCAAATTAATCTGTGTATGAACACATGTAAACTCTTCGTTGTTCTTCCGAAACTCCTCCGTTTGGTTCGCGATAGCTAGCAAAACTGACCCATCCCGGACCGGTTGTCATCTTTTTATAACAAACGGCGCGATTCCATCCAATCCACATGACTTCGTCATACGGTGGAGAGTGCACGGCCGGTCGCAGCATGACGGTTCGGCTCAGTTAAGCTCACCACAACGACGTCGACGTCGACGTCGATACTCAACCATAACGCGCCTTCGCGCTCATTCTGTCGTCGCGTGGCGGCACCGATAGTGCCGACAGCTGCGATTGGCTGCCGGCGCATATTTCAGAGAGACGCCATGCGCTCAATCGTGTCGCATCGTGAATTCCCGTCCCTATCGCGATCGGATCGGAAGGGCCGCAATCGGTGGCGGTGCATTTTTGAGACGGTCATCGATTAGCCGGAAAAATGCGATTAGAGCGTTTTCAAAGAGTTTCACCGATGATGATTGACACTTGAAGCGGAAAGTTGACATGTTTTTCCCAAGATAAAAGGCAGCTGCTAAATGTTGGATTTCCTTCGGATGATTAATTCCAATCAATAGTAGTTCGATTACACAACTGTGATAAGACTCATTAATAACTGGTGCCCACTTATCAGCTAACATTCCTGTATGTCAATCTTATCGTTGCAGTTCCGTCAGCGGGTGTCCCCCAAAATTGATTACGTAAATTTCAATTCAACAGGTTAGGCAACGGGGTGAAACTCAAATTACGTGGCAATTACTTTCAATTTGTTGAGCAACTGCTGTTTTGATCATTGTTATGCTTCTGCTCCGAATCTGCGAAATTTTTTTTTCTGTCACGCCTCTACGATGGCACGCAGGACACCGTTTTTTCTCTCTATCTGCAAAACTAGTTTTTACCAGTTCGATGAGGGCTGCAGTAGTTTGACACGATCTACTGACACTTTCCAGGCTGTCCGTGCTGATTAGTTTAATGGACCACTTGTCCTGTGGCACAAAACAACACGTGAAGGAGACGAACGAATGTCAATTCAACCAAATTGATGAAATCATTGAAAAAAGAAATTGGAAAGTTGTTTGTTTAATTGACTTTTGACAAATGGGTAGTGATAAGCAATAGATTGGCAGAACTGTTTAATTGTGTTTTCAAATTTACGAAAATTGGAATCTCCTTAGCAGAATACAATTCTTTAAGTCAATCAGCCCAGTGCGGGTGTCCATATTTTCTGAGTCAGTTGATTAGCGTCTGGGTCAAACTAATAATCCACAGGCTTGACAATAAAAATTAATCTCGACGTAAAATAAATGGTGTTTTCATTACAGTTTAACTGGTAAGAAAAATGAAAAGTTATAGATTTACATTCCTGTGAATTTTGGTGTGAAGTGAAGATAACTTTATCAGAGACTTAAATCAGTTTCCCCAGAAGTCAACGTAGAAGCGACGAACCCAGCGAGCAATTACTCTGCCACACTTTAACGCACTTTTGCATACACTAAAGGCACCAAATTCACAGGAATGGTTAAAAAGCTTTCATCTTACCGGGGCAAGTAGGTATTCTGAGCTTTGGGGAAACATTTTTTTCGCTTTTGTTTAAAAGCGATGACGAAACCACCATAGATGATCTATAAAATTTATTTGTTCATAGTTGACCCGGCAAATTTTATCCCGCCCATATTTTTCTTTATTTAAATAATTTCAAACATTCCAAATTGATTGATATTTGCGATTATAGTTTATAAATGCATGACGAATCGGGAATTCGAAACGGTCAACCTCGAAAGACGAATCGTTTAAAATGGTTGGTTTTATCGGGATGAGAACATCCTCGCCTTTTGGCTTCTGTACATCACCTTGGTTCTGGAAATACCCATATTGGGTGGTATACGGTCATTTTCAGTTTTCCAGAAACCGGAAACCGTCATCTTGGATTTCAAAATGGCATGTGAAGTCAAATTCTGACCGCCGTCAAGTTCCAAGAATTTTCCATCTTAAATTTAAAAATGGTGTCTGGAATCGTTTTTAGGCTCCTGTGCACCATCCCGATCATTTTAGACTGTTTTTTTCGGAAAAATTGGTTGAAATATCTGCTTTCAATGTTTCTGCGACAAGAAACATTTGGATCTATCTCCGCACTTCGTATCATTGGCAGTATCACTATTGAAGTAAATGATACGCTTATCATTCATATCCGTGCTAGTGTGTAAGTTACACACTAGCACCTAACGTTCCCCTCTGGCCAGGTTAATTCTAAGAGGGACTTATTATGTCAATAGGAAGGAGTCTTAACGAAACGTTCCTCGTGCCAATATCGCCAATTACAATTCCCGGGAGAGGATAAATATTCCTAAGATTATTTTGTCAAGACGAAGGAGTCTTATCGAAAACTCGTTCCTCCAGCCAAGACCGCGCCATAATTACAATTCCCTCAAGAGAACTGTTATACGTTAATCAGACCAGTTTTATTATGAGAGGGACTTATTTTTGTTAGGATGAAAGTCAACAGGGGTACTATAGAATTCAGCTTGAAGGAAGGGTATGTAGTGAAGAGCCTGAGAATAAACCCATGTTAAAGTCCTTTGACAACCAAATGACCTGATTCTACTTAGATTCGAACTCACGACCACCCGCTTATCAAAGTGGACTCTGTAACCTTGCGGCTACGAAGCTCCCTCAACTGAAACTAATATAATTGCCCTATGTGGTATGACCCCAAAGTTAGAGCCACTTCATGGAAGAGAAGAATCTTCAAAGTTCAAAGGAGGTGTGCTGGAAGTGCTCAATGGTACGTACGTTCCGGGATGGTCATGCCATCTACCAGAGCTGAGGCAACACACATGAGCTGGGCACAGCTTGTATAGTGATGAGCGAGATGCAGAAACGGGTGATTGGGGGTTGTCCCATCAGCCCTCGGATGTGCAGGTCGAGAATCAAGGGTCGGTTCTTCAACATAAGCATCATGAACGTGCACAGCCCTCACCTCGGAAGTACCGAAAACGACAAGGATGAATTTTACGCGCAGTTGAAGCGTAAGTACCACCACTGCCCAAAATATGATATCAAGTTCGTCATCGAGGATTTCAACGCTCAGGTCGGCCAGGAGGAGGAATACAAACCGATGATTGGAACGGAAACACAAATCGACCACGTTCTGATTGATTGTCGGCACTTCTCAGACATCATCGACGTCTAACGCGCTAACGTCGACTCGGACCACTACCTAGTGATGGTTAAGATACGCCCAAAACTCTTCGTTGTTTACAACATTCGGTACCGACGCCCGCTCCGGTTAGATCTCGCGCGACCGAAGCAGCCTAACGTCAACGAAAACTACGCGCACTTGCACGAAGCTGCGCTGCCGGAGGAAGGTCCTCTCGAAGACTGTTGGGACACAATTGAAACAGCCATCAACACCGTAGCGGAGAGCGTCATCGGGCATGTGGCTCGAACCTAACGGAAGGAGTGGTTCGACGACGAATGTAGGAGGGTGATGGATGAGGAGAATGCTGCGCGGGCGGCTAAGATGCGCGTGCCACTCGTCAGAATGTCGAAAGACACCGACAGAAGAAGATGCAGCGAACCCAAATTTTCCGGGAGAAGAAGCGCCGCCTGGAGGAGGAGGAGTTTGCAGAGCTGGAACAGCTGCATCATTCTCAGGAAACGCGAAAGTTCTACCAGAAACTCCACGCATCCCGCAGATGCTTTGTGCCACGAACTGAAATGTGCCGGGATAAGGTGGTAGTATTCTGACGGATGATCGTGAGGTGACCGAAAGGTGGAAGCAGCACTCCACCGTCCTGAATGCCGCCTACAAAGTGCTGTCCCAAATCATTTTCCGTCGCCTTTCATCCCTAGCCAACACATTTGTAGGAAGTTATCAGGCCGGCTTCGTGGAAGGACGGTCTACGACGGGCCAAATCTTTACCATACGGCAGATCTTACAGAAATGCCGTGAATACAGAACCCCCACACATCACCTATTCATTGACTTCAAAGCCGCGTATGACATCATTAACCGAAAAGAGCTATGTAAGGTCATGAACGAAAACGGCTTTCCGGGGAAGCTGATTAGACTGATAAAGGCCACGGTGGATGGGGCGCAGTGCTGTGTGCGGTTTTCGGGTGGATTGTCGGGTCCATTTGAATCCCGCAGGGGGCTTCGACAGGGTGATGGTCTCTCCTGCCTGTTATTCAACATTGCACTACAGGGTGTATTGTACGATTTTCAACAAATCCTGTCAATTCGTTTGCTTTGCTAATGATATGAACATTGTAGGAAGAACAACTGTGGCGGTGGCAGAACAATACACCAGACTAAAACGGGAAGCAGCAAGGATTGGGTTGCAGATAAATACGTCTAAAACGAAGTATATGCTAGCCGGCGAAACCGAAGCCGACCAAAAACGCCTAGGTAGTAGCATTACGATCGACGGCGATGAGTTTGAGATAGTCGACGAGTTTATCTATCTTGGCTTACTGCCGTGAGATCCGGAGGTGTATTATCAGCGGAAGTCATACTATGGGTTCCACAAGTGATTGCGGTCGAATATACTAAGCCATCGTACGAAGTGTAACCTGTACAAAACGCTTATAAGACCGGTTGTTCTCTACGGACATGAAACGTGGACGATGCTCTAGAAGTACCTTTTTATAGTAGAAAAATTTTCTCCGATGAAAAACAGCCTAAAAATACCAAATATCATTCAATATGAGAATTTGTGGAACAGTATGATACCCAGAGGCCACAAATCAACTTCAGACGCCTTTTTAAATTTTTGGATAGTATCTTCCAGTTTCTATACCCAATGTGAGTTTTTCAGGAACCGGGTAAATGCTTAGAGGCCAGGAATCAACTCCATACTCCATTTTGAATTCCGATTTTGCGACTTATGGTTTCTGAAAAACAACCTTAAATTGCCAAATTAAATCCAATAAAGCTTTATTCCCTCTTTGGGTCCTAGAATATTGATGTTGTATTTGAAGTAATAATTGAAGTATAAAAAGTGAAATTTGACGTTATATTTATGCTAAAGAAATATTGAAATGAAAAAATGGCTTCTAATTTCAAACACTTTATTTACGAGCACTACTAGAAACGTTCAAGTAGTACAATATATTTCGATCAATCAATTCCGTTTCTTTCTATAACTTTTGAACCACGTATCCAATTTTCATGAAATTTGTTATTTGTACGTTTAAGAGACAGCTCGTAGCTATATTCAAATCAGTCGGGTAATCTTTAAGTTAATAGACTTTCGTTGTTTTCAGAATTTAATACATAACGGTTGAAATAAAAGTCCGATTATAATTAAATAAAATGGTAACCAAACCTTTCATTTGACATATAGCGAATTCCTTTATTTCACGGGGTTAGTGCCAACTTTAGAGTGGAATAAAAAAACGATTTCGATCTACGATCTAAAGCCTTGCGTTAGTGTGCGTGAGACCATGTGCGATTTAAACATAATGCTATCAAAATACTTTTTCCGTATATCCATACATTTATCAACTACGTCGATGACAAAATTCGTCACCCGACTCCTGCTTGTTCTCGATGGCTTACTGAAAATTGTGATTAAAGCACTTCCGAACTCGGAATCGGAATCCAAATCTAAATCCGATTCCAATAATTCCATAACAAACTCATTTACTGCAGCAATTATTTCTCGTTTGCGTATCATGATATCACTGCAAAGAGCGACGAATCACATTTTTCTTTTGTTTTCAGCATCACCCGCATGTTTCGATCGTTTTGACAGATACGATGTAATAGTATTGGTGAACCCACTCGCAAAACTGACAAAAGTTACAGTGCGAACCTGTCTGTTTTGCAGGCGCTTCCAGGTCAAAACTGGGTCAAAATCGAGCGAATGAAAAAGGGTTTTGACAGCAGTTAGTGCGCTTCCAGGTCAAAACGAGGTGAGCTGGTGGAATAAAGAAATTCGCTATTAGTCCAGCCATCTTTGGGAAAACGAATGAATTTGAAAAGACATCGGAACATGTTTCTTTTCACAACTTTCGAACCACATGCCTAATCATTATAAAATTCTTTAGTTAACTCTTAACTAGCCCGTTAATTTGTTAATTTTTTCGTGATTTTCACATTTCGATACATTACAGACGAAGTTAGAGTCCGATTGAAGTATAATTCAATAGGGTGTAATGAGGCTTTGACACTAATTTTGTGAAAATCGGTTTAGCCATCTCTGAGAAAAGTGAGAGAGTTTAAGTATTCTTCGGAATATGTTTCTTTTCATAGCTAGATTTCACATTTTCAAACATAACAGGCAAAGTAAAAGTCCGATTGCAAAATAAATCAATAGGGTCTTATGGAGCAACTAGACCTTCCATTTGACACTGATTTTATGAAAATCGGTCCAGTCATCTCTGAAAAACATGAGTGCGATTAAACAGTCTCCAGAACACGTTTTGCTCCCACGAAGGAAGTAACCTCCGAGGAGAAGTTCATTTTACACACCAAGCTCCCCAATGTGCTGCTGTGACTGACAATTAGCGAGGAGGGGATGTTAAAGTCGCTCTTTTTTCGCTCTGAATGGGAAAATTTTTAGTACGAAGTACCTGCCAAAAGTGGCGTCATTCATCAAGAATTACCGTGAGAGCGAAGAAGCGGTGTTCTGGCCGGATCTGACGTCGGCCCATCACTCGAACCGATCGTTGGAGAAGATAAAGCGGCTGAATATCGATGTGGTACCCAAGTTGGTGAGCCGGCCAACGTCCCCCAGCTGACTGAGTCCCATTGAGAATGTCTGGGCAGACCTGAAGCGTAAGATCTACTTCAACAATTTTGTCGCGAAAATTGCAGAGAGTTTAGAAAATAAAACGCGAAAGAACCCACAAACATGCCTTCGCGTATGGTAATCGTTTCTATATTCATCTCAGTACCTGTACTCATCTCATCACGCCTTTGTGGTCAATTTATCGTCAAATTTTACCACATTTTCAACGTAAAACTTTCAACCACTTGACAAAATCGAGAAGCAAAAAGATTTACTTTCAAAAATTTGTAGAAATTTGACGGTAAATTGACAAATGAGAGAAATAAGATGAATATAGGTGCACCTAGCTGTTGAGATGAATAATGGAGCGATTACCCTATATTTTTGTCTGCCGTGGCGAATGATCCGGTGACCTGCGGAAGGCCGCTTGCAAGGGCGTGGATTTTTTTCGCAGGCAATTACCTTTCATGAGAATTTCATCAAACTTAATTCACTGTTTTAATTTTTTTATCGCTACCCGAAAAAAGTCCATTTTCAATGCAAACATTAGGCGGCTCTACAGCTCTTCAATTTATTTATTTTTTGTACACAACAATTTATGGTTCTAGAAAATCTATAACGAGCGTCTTAGCAGAGTGATTGAGATCAATCAAAGAAATAGTTATCGGTTTCCGTTATACTCTACTAAATTTAGTAGAGTATAACGGAAACCGATAACTATTTCTTTGATTGAATTTATGGTTGCAAACAATGTGTGCACTTAAAAATGATTGTACTGCTCGGTAATATACATTCACGAGTTACCACGGTTTAGTTTCAATTTACTGAGACTTCAGCAAAAAAAAATAATAAAAACCATGATTCAGTACAATATTTGAAAACAGGTTTTGCAAAATGATGCAAAATACATAGTTTGATCAATATGCAGAAGATAATGTCCTGGTTCAAGAACGAATGTTTCCTCTGAAATCTTTTCCATTAAAGTTGCGTACACAAATTACGTAAAAGGTTTCAAAATAAAATTTCCTGATTTTCTCTGATATTCCCTGAAATATAACAATTATTTCCTTGATACTTTTCAGCACTCGGCACAAAAACGGGCATCGTAGATTAACGCAACTCTGAAATCCCAGTGAAAAAAGTATTCAATTAGATATGAAACTGAACCGCAGTGGTCCAGAATTAGCTTTTTATGCTAGAAAAATCAGTTTTTTCGCTGTCACTCCTTATTTTTAATTTTTCTCTGCAAGTTAAAAAATTTTTCCTGAATACTTTTCAGTTTTTCCTGATATTCCCTGATTTCGAAAAATGAATTCCCTGATTTTCCAAGTTTTCGACACCCTGTATATTTCACAAAAAAATGCTTTTTTAGTTGAACAATTTTTTAAAGCAGTCTGAGAGTTTTCCGGTCAAAATTTGTGTAAAATTGTTCTGCTTTACTCTGACATTATCTTCTGTTTATAATAACTGTAATGTGAGAAATGCACGTGCCGTTCGTGACAAGAAACCAAAATAGACAAGCTAGCTTTTCAACAAACAATTTTGTAAGCAATTAAGCTTTATCTCAGCCAAAATCCACCTAATAATAAACCTAAAATTCCTGCAAAAAACATACAGATTTTGGCGTAAACTCCAAAAACGGGGAGACTTGTTTGTCCGGAAACGGAATATATGATACAAACGTAAGCAAACCAAGGATATAAAACAAGCCGCAGTAAGTGAAGAAGTTCAGTAGGTTCAGCTACTGGAAAAGGAAGAAAGAAAGATTGTAAAAAAAATCCCAAATCTGCCAGTCATTGCATGTTTCTTCTGCCGTGACTCATATACCCGTGACTTCGAAGTATTTCCTCTAACTCCAAACAGAGCTGAAGTGCACTTTTTCTTCACCTTCCAATTTCCGAATATGTTATTACCATCATTCGCATCGTACCTCGAGGGCTCTACCAAAGTATGCTCGAAGCATGGATATTATCACCATCACCAAAATTTCGTCCCACGAAACGAACCTGATCGTACATGTTCGTACAGAAAAAAAGTCTACATTGCGAAATGTTTCTCCAAACCGGTCGTACAGCTAGCGGCCAGCAATCCCAGCGTGGCGGGAAGCACGTGCTCTTTTCCGCGAAACCGATCATTGGGGTAATTCAAATATTTATCCCCTTTTACGTGTTTCATTCGGGTCTTCACACGGCGCGGGCGGCAGTCCAAAGGTTAGATTTGTTCAACAGCTGTTAGGAATGACGTCGATCTGTAGGAGGATCAAGTGTGCTATGGAAAGTGCCAGTCAGACTACGTAATTTTACGCACCATTCAATGAAATTGGTGACCTACTGCGTCCGGTTGGTCGTTCTCTTCACTGTTACCTTGTTGTCAAGCGGTTATACATTTTTCGCCAACAAGCGTTAACAAGGCTGATATGAGTTTGTTTTTCAGCTTCTTGTAGTTGCCGCGGTACCGGCAACAAGCGTGATTCATCTCGTAAGGTAGCGCCGGTAGTACCGTTTTGATACTTCAGAATAAAAATCACACTATTATAACTAGAGTAATCAAAAGTATGATTACTATAAACCATTTCGTTCCTTGGAATATCTTTTACCCAGTGATGTAGGACCACTTCCAGGAAACCAGCAGGCGTTGGAAAAAGTGACAGTCAGTGCTGAGACGGATTGTCTATCTATGTCTTAGTGATTACATTGAAGTGTTCGGAATTTGAATCGAAGCCCAGTTCTGAATTCTCGTTGATTTCATAAACAAAACATGTTTGAATCTATTCAAATAGCACTTAATTGCAACAACAATAAAATAACCAACATGTTAAACCTTTAAGATCGACGAGAAAATTTATTTTTCGTTGATTTTTCAGCGCAAGATGTTACATCATAAGCTTAAGTCATTCAGCTTAAGTGTTCGAAAATTGATGCAGTACGGTATCTGTGAAAGCAAAATAGAGGAAATGCTTCTTCAAATCATATAAATTTTCAGTCTTGCTTTCTATGCCGCGAACGTGACGCACATCAGCTACGAAAACTACATATCTACTGATCTACACGCATTGCTGATTGCTATCATCTATTCGATACAAGTAGAGCACGAGGGGGGGCACAGAACTGAGTAATGTCTGATTACCCGGGCCGAGTCGGCCGACCTGCGAAACGCGGGCGCCTGGTCTATGTTGACAAGTTTAATGATAAAAGTATACGCAACACGAAAAGCGTTGTTGGTATGTGTGGGTGGCTAGGATAATTGTGTGATGCACTGAAATAACAGCATCGTGAGCTCACTGTTGTGTTTTGTTACTTGACGTATTTGGCGACCATATGTGAAATTTGACTAAGCTTATCGGAAGGAAGTACGCTTACAGATGATGCGCAACCGATAAGGTCTTGATACCCGTAACAGCTGACAACATACGTAGGTACGTCATGAGATAATTGGTCATCAAAGAGTGCATTACGCAAATGGGTTAAATTTTTTGTTATCTCATTCAACAGTTAATTATCTTGTCATTGTAATTCTAGAAATGAAGTTGAAGTAGGTGAAAATCCTCTTTGAGTTCACTGATAAAGTTAAATATTTTACTTATCATTCTTCGACGACAGGTTGTATGCGCCAGGTTTAAAATTTAATATACTTTCAAAACCTGTATAAAATAACACGTTAGGATTGAGTGAGTCGTCTAAGCGGACTAGCTCACTCACTCTATTTTATATTGAACAACTCTCATCCGAACCACACAAGTTAAATGAGAGGAGTTATTCATTTTCAAATTATCAAATTCAATTAGTTTCGAGGTATAACGTTATGGCTTTTCATCTACTATATAAAAATGGTATTCCGTAACGCTTGATCTTATTTATATTATTCCCTCAGTCTCAGAGGTGTACAGTAATCATCAAGATGTCAAGAATCGTTCTAAATCAAAAATAAAAAGCGGTGACATGTAGGTTTTTTAACATGAAAATGTTCGCTGGTATTCTAAATCAAAATTCAAAGCGATGACATATCATTCTTTTTTCACTAAAATGTTTGTTAATGTTCAGGAAAGACATTTAAGAAAAAAAAAATTAGTTCCTGATCACTAAAACTTGAGATATTATTCACAAAACTACGTAAAACATGCAAAATTATGACTTTTTATACTTAATTCGTCTCCAAATCAAAATTTAAAGCGATGACATGTGATTCTGTTTTTCATTAAAATGTTCGTTGATGTTTAAGAAAGACATTTGAGAAAAAATAATAGGTATCTAATTACTAAAACTTGAGATATTATTCACAAAACTACTTAAAACATGCAAAATTATTTGCCTCTAAACCAAAATTCAAAGCGATGGCATATGGTTCTTTTTTCGCCAAAATCTTTGTTAATGTTCAGGAAAGACATTTGAGGAAAACTAATCAGTATCTGATCACTAAAACTTGAGATATTACTCACAAAACTACGTAAAAAATGCAAAATTATGACTTTTTATACTTAATTCGTCTCCAAATCGAAATTCAAAGCGATGACATGTGATTCTGTTTTTCATCAAAATGTTCGTTGATGTTTAGGAAAGACAGTTGAGAAAAAATAACAGGTATCTGATTACTAAAACTCGACAAATTATTCACAAAACTACGTGAAACATGCAAAATCATGACTTTTATGCTGAATTTGCCTCTGAATCAAAACTCGAAGCAGTGATCTGTGAAATAAAAAAAAATAGTTATCTGATAACTAAAAATAGAGAAATTATTCACAAAACTAAGTAAAACATGCAATATCATGATTATTTTGGCTCAATTTGTCTCTAAATCTCAATTCAAAGCTAAGATATATAATTTTTTCCATTGAAATGTTTGTTTATGTCAGGAAAGACTTTTGAGTAAAAATAACAGATTTTTGATTACTGAAAATCAAGATATTATTCACAACACTACGTTAAACAAGCAAAATCCTGAATATTTGAACTCTATTTGCCTCTCAATCGAAATTCATAGCTATGATATGTAATTGTTCTTCATTGAAATGTTTGTTAATGTTCAGAAAAGACATTTGAGGAAAAATAATTGGTATCTTATTGTTAAAAGTTGACATATTACTTTAAAAACCACGTATGTTTGAAGATGATTTTCAGCTGATGTTTTCGTAGTTTTGTGAATAGTAACACATTACGTGATTCGAAATACTTTTTCACTTTTACTAAAACTAGATCTTGGAACATTTGACTGGAAGGAGGAAAGGCCGCATTTCATTGGTTTAATCTACTTTTTTTTTATTTCTACGTAGTTATGTGGATTAAAAGGTTAACTTCTTCTTAGACGTGTTCCTAGGACATCAACAAACATTTTCGTTACAAAAATTCACATGTTATCTCTTTAGATATGATTATAGAGGAGAATAAAGCATGAATGGTCACGCTAAATTCTTCTTACGTTGATTTCTTACTTTCGAACGTCATTTTGAAATCCGAAATGGCGACTTCCAGTTTCTGTAAAACATCCCCAAATCACACAATGCAATCCAATATGGGTATTTCCGTTCTGTGCGTTCTCAGAATGTTAAAGTACTTAAACTGATGTTGGACGTATAAGATGTGAAATATTTTTGAAGTGAGTTGTGCTTATAGTGCAATGAATTATAAAAACCTAAATAAATCCACCTAGCGGTCAGACTCAGCCTTTCTCATTCAAACTAATTATTTGTAAAAATAGATTTACATGAATGCTAAAATCCAAAATGGTATATTCGCTCTTTGGGTTCTAAAATATTGATGTTGTAATTAAAGTATAAAATATGAAATTTGACGTAATGTTAGTGCTTCGAAAATACGATACCACATAAAAATCATGTTGAGGCCACATATATTGTTCAAAGCAGCTATAGTGTTGAATAGTCTTTGAATTTCTTTTCTTTAAAAACTTTTGAACAGTATATCAAATTTTTATGAAGTTTGTTATTTGTAAGTTTGAGAGATGACTCGTTTGTATGACACGAGTTATGTTCAAATTAGTTGTGTAATACTTGAGATAATAGACTTTCGTTGTTTTACAAATTAAAACATAACGGTTGCTTAAGTTTGATTACAATCAAATGAAAAGGGAACGTATGGGGGAGCCAAACTTTGAAACCACGTGTTCAATCATAGTTCATCAGTTAACTCTTAACTATCCCGTTCATTCGATATCAATATTGTTGAAATCTGTTGTGTAGTTTCTAAGATAATGAAGTTTAGTGATTTTCACATTTCGATACATTACAGACGAAGTCACATTCCGATTACAGCAAAATTCAATAGGGTGTTATAAGGCAGCTAGACCTTTCATTTGATACTAATTCTGTGGAAATCGGGTCAACCATTTCTGAGAAAAGTGAGTGAGCCCAAGTAGTCATCAGAATATGTTTCTTTTCTTAGCTGGATTTCAAATTTTTGAACATAACAGGAAAAGTAATAATCCGTTCGCAAAAAAAATCATTAGGGTCTTATGGGGCAACAAGACTTTCCATATGACACTGATTTTATGAAAATCGGTCCATCCATCTCTGAGAAACATGAGTGAGATTAAACAGTCTCCCGAACACGTTTCTTTCTGTAACTTCTGAACCATATGTTCAATTTTCATAAAATTCTAAAGTTGAGGGTTTTTACGTAGCCCGTTCATTTGAAACCAATTTTGTTCAAATCGGTTGTGTAGTTTCTGAGATATTGATGTTTCGTGATTTTTACATTTTGATACATAACCTCTAAACTAGAAATCAGATTACAATAAAATTCAATAGGGTCTTATAGGGAAACTAGACCTTTCATTTGCAATTGATTTCATTGAAATCGATCCAGCCATCTCTGAGAAAATCGAGTGAGATTGGGAGAGCGTTACACACACACATGTAGAAAATACTCAACTCGTCGAACTGAGTCGAGTGGTATATGACATTTGGTCCTTTTGAGCACTTTTATACCTTTAGTTTTTGCAGTGATTGCCATACCTTTCTAGGAGAAAGGCAAAAAGTGAAATGATAAAAATGACTTTTAATTTCAACTTCAATCATGTGCAAGGCCGCAAACATTGAAATAGACCAACATTAAATTTAAATGATGTTGAGGCCACATGTTTTCATTGTAGCTATAGTTTTAAACAGTCCGCGGGCTTCGTTTCTTTCTATAATTTTCAAACCACCACATGAAATTCATTGTTTAAGGGTTTGAAAGCCCATTTATTTGAATTCAACTATGTTCATAGCTTCTGAGATACAAGAGCGTTTTTCACATTCTGATGCAGCGCCAAAACTAAAAGTTTGATTACAATGAAATTCAATAACAACCTAAGCGGCAAATAGACCCGTCATGTGACACCAAGATCGAAAGAATCGGTCAGACCATCTCTGAGAAAAGTGAGTGCGAAAGAAAGGTGCACATACACACGTACACACCCACACACATGCACATGCGTACACACCTATACATGCATATAGGCAGAAAATGCTCGATTCGTCGAACTGAGTTGAGTAGTATATGACATTCGGCCATTTCAATCATTTTTCTACCTTTTAATTAGCCAGTGATCGTTAGGAGAAAGTCAATATGTTTACTTTCATTATGTGATTTCACATTTTTATGAACAACGGACACAGTTACAATCCGATTGCAATGAAATTCAATAGCAACCTATGGGGCAGCTAGACCTTTCATTTGACACTAATTTTGTGAAAATCGGTTCAGCCATCTCTAAGAAAAACGAGTGAGCTTAAACAACCTCAGGATAACTTTTCTTTACATAACTTTTGAACCATATGTTCAATCATAACGAAATTCAAAAGTTAAGGGTTCTGGGGACAGCCCAATCATTTGAAACCAGTTTTATTGAAATCGGTTGATGTTTCGTGATTTTTACATTTTGATACATAACCTCTAAACTAAAAATCCGATTACAATGAAATTCAATAGCAACCTATGGCGCAACTAGACCTTCCATTTGCAATTAGTTTTGTGAAAATCGGTTGAGCCATCTCTGAGAAAAGTGAGTGAAAAAATAAAGTTGCACATACACACACACACACACACACACACACACATACACACATACATACAGAAAATGCTCAGTTCGTCGAAATAAGTCGAGTGGTATATGACATTCGGCCATTGAGACCACTTTTATAATTGGTTTTTCCAGTGATTGCTATACCTTTCTAGGAGAAAGGCAAAATGATTCTTAATTTTGAAACTTTTGATCCCGAGCATCGCCGGGAACTTTCATGCAGTGTTGACATTCGTGAGCCAGAAATGGTCAGAGCGGAGCAGTCGTACAATAATGAATTTCATTTTTGCTGATCTTCACATTCACCATCATCCTCACTTTTTAAAAATGTAATCACCTTTTTCAAGATGATTTAATATTTTGAATGAAGTTGAACGATACAATCACCACTATCATATTTCAAATATTTGCCACAATATGCAAATATTCCCAATATCAACCTTGCGAAAAGTTAAAGAGAAATTAAACCTTTTGATTGGTTCGTTTTCTTTAACTTACAACTCTAACTTACTCTGTAGCAAAAGATCAAGATAGCCGTTTACACTAAAGTCGCTTTTTACGCGGGGGATACGTGCCGCGTAAAAAGAAACCGCGTAAAAAAACCGCGTAAATTCCGGAATCCGCGTAAAAAAACCGCGTAAATTCCGGAATCCGCGTAAGAAAACCATCGTTAATTTTGCATTCCGAGTGAAGGGGAACCGAAATCCGGGCAAAAAATACCGCGTAAATTCCGGAATCCGCGTAAAAAAACCGCGTAAATTCCGGAATCCACGTAAAAAAAAACCGCGTAAATTCCGGAATCCGCGTAAAAAACCGCGTAAATTCCGGAATCCGCGTAAAAAGCGACCTTAGTGTATTTCAAAATGATCATTCAAGTAAATGGTTAACTAAATATTACGGAGAAATTCGATAAATAAAAATTCGGGTTGTTCCACGTGAAAGCACTGTGATCGTATCTCTGGTACAATCTATCTATCTATCTATTTCTATTATTTATTATTTATTTATATAAAAGAGAAGTTTTGTATGTATGTATGTATGTATGTTCCAGCATAACTCTCGAAGGCCTGAACCGATTCCAACCAAACTTGGCATACGTGTTCTTTGTATAAAGGAAGTGGTCAAAGAAATATTTAATAGGAGGAGGGGTCACCCTTAACGAAGGAGGGGGTCAAAAGTAATAAATTTTCATACATAATGGAAACCTTTCATTGAAATTTGATGATTTTCGGGTTCTTGGTCATATTTGGAGGCCGGAAGTTGATGTCCAGAGACCGAAACATGATGTTCGATGCCATTTTCAATCCAAGATGGCGACTTCCGGTTTCTGGGAAGCCATTTAAAGCTGTGGAAAACACTCACAAACCCCCCAATGTTGCAATTTTCGGAGCAAAAATGACTCTTAAGAACCGGTTATCGTTATCTGACGATACTTTAAAACTTGGGTTGCCGATTTCTGGTTTCTGGAAATCTGCGAATATTAATAATTTTGTTTATTTTTTTTTATTTTACTTCAATTTATCTGACAAAAGTCTTAATAAATAACATGAATCAGGGTCAAGTCTACAAAATATTTGCTTGCTTCAACTTGTACACAAACTTGCGGGATGATTCGCCAAACTCAAAAAAATCTTCAACACTCAGGAAGGTTCTGACTGCAGCGGTGACAGGTTCGTAGAATCCAAATGATGTGCGGTGAAAGGAGGTTTGAAGCAGGCCAGTAGATCTTAAGGCACGTTGAGAAGCACGGAAGTTTAGCTGGTACAGGAGCGACGGTGAATCGATTTCTCCATTCATAATTTTCACAACGAAAGCAGCTTGCTGTATTTTTCGGCGATGTTCAAGTGTGTCAAGGCCAAGTAGCTTACAGCGATCAGTATACGGTGGGAGGTTATCCGGATCACGCCAGGGTAGATCCCGTAGTGCGAATCGTACGAATCTTTTTTGAACACGTTCTATCCGCAAACACCAAGATAGCTGGTGGGGGAACCAGATCATGCTGCAGTTTTCGAGTAATGGTCGTACCAGTGAACAGTAGAGCGCTTTTATACAGTGAGGATCTCTGAA
The DNA here is from genome assembly GCF_029784165.1 of Wyeomyia smithii. NCBI lineage: Eukaryota > Metazoa > Arthropoda > Insecta > Diptera > Culicidae > Wyeomyia > Wyeomyia smithii. The sequence goes on along the minus strand of NC_073696.1, from coordinate 268,904,876 downwards.
GTCACGGCTAATTTTAGCAATAAATCCTAATTGTCGATTCGCTTTCGATATTAAGCTGGCATGATGCAAATGGAAATTAAGCTTGGCATCGAGTAAAACACCAAGGTCGCACACACGGTCGACTCTTTTCAGCTCAAGTCCTTCGATGCGATAATCGAACATGATCGGGTTTGAAATTCGGTGAAATGTCATAACCTCGCATTTTTTAATGCTGATTACTAGCCAGTTCCTGTGGCACCAGTCGACGAAAACATTTAGCAGAGCTTGTAGACGGCGGCAATCGTCAATTGTACGGACTACCAAATACAATTTTAAATCATCCGCGTATACCAACTTACAACCAACCTTTAACAGTAGCATAGCATCATTGAAAAAAAGCGCAAACAGTAAAGGCCCCATATTGCTACCTTGTGGAACTCTCGATGTATTCGTGAACTGCGATGAAACGCAAGAACCAATTTTCACACGTAGAATCCGGCCACATAAGTATGAACTCAGCCATTCGTTGAACTGACGTGATGCTCCTAGACGGGTAATTTTATGCAACAATATGCAATGGTCAATGCGATCAAAGGCAGCCTTCAAATCGGTGTAAATGACATCTATTTGAGCTCTTTGTTCCATATTTGAGATACACGTTGAAGTGAACTCCAATAGATTTGTACACACTGAGCGATTCGGTATAAATCCATGTTGCGTGGTAGATATGTAATTTTTAGTACAATGAAGCATGACATCGCTAACTAGAATCTCAAACAGTTTAGAGCCTGCCGAAAGACTAGTGATGCCACGATAGTTCCTGACATTTAGTCGGTCGCCAGATTTTAGTATTGGAAACATAAAAGACTGTTTCCACACTTCGGGAAATTTTCGTTGCTCAAACGATTTGTTAAAAATACAGCGCAGTGGATTTGCCAACACAGTGGCACATCGACTGATAATTATGGCGGGAATGCCATCGGGTCCCGGTGAATAAGTACGTTTAAGTTTCTTCGCTGCACTAAGTATCAAGTCGGTGGTAACTTCAAATGTGGTTAAATCAGCCGAACCGGCCGGGACGGCAGCCGCCGCAATTTCCGCATCGAAATTCGAGGCAACTCTGTCAGCAAACACGGAGGCGAAAAAATTTGCGAAGAGCTCACAAGAGTCAGATTCTGAAGCAGAAACTGAATTATCCAGACAAACATTTACAGGTATCGAGGAGCATTTTCTTTTGGAGTTGACGAAGTTCCAAAAATTTCTGGGGTTCCTACGGAGGTCTGTCTGCACACGTAGGACGTACGATTTGTACAATTCACTATTAAGGCGACGGTATTCGTCGCTGGCGCTTTTGAAATTGCGTTTCGTTATCAGCGTTTTCAGACGACGATATTTTCGCTGTGCATTATTCCGAAATCGTTTCAGATCGCGCAACCGACGTGTGCACCACGCACCACCATATAATTGAATTATATGCATGGCAATAGGGGTATTTTCAGAATCGGAATGACGTCGTCATACGGAAATCGATCATATATTTCCAAATATTGGCCTTTTTTGAAACGTAGTGACGTCTGTTTGCAGCCGAAAATCGGCTTTCGTGCAAATGTTTCTAGAGAAGTGTTTCAAAACATCCAACCTGCTTTGATCCGTTTTGGAACGATTTCTTGACATATTTCTTGCATAATTTGATAACGGAGAGCCCAATCTAGCGTTTTGGATGAAAAGTATGTTTGGAAAAGTTTCTGAAGCTCAACTATTAAGAGCTCCTAAAATCCAGCAATTTATTTAAAAAAAGTTTTGTATGTATGTATGTTCCAGCATAACTCTTGAATGACTGTACCGATTTCAACCAAACTTGGCATACGTGTTCTCTGTGTAGAGGAAGTGGTCATATAAATATTGGGAAGAGGAAGGAGCAGGGGGTCTTAATTGGTCAGAAAATCAAGTTTTTTCATGCATTATGGGAACTTTCTGAATGAATACGATAGTTTTTAGGCCTTTGGTCATATCTGGAGACCGGAAATTGATTTCCAGAGACCGGAACATGATGTCGAAAAAAGAAGAGGCAGCTATCAAAGAGGGAGGGGGTCTTAATTTATAAGAAAGTCAGGTCTTGCAGTGTCCTATGGGAATTTTTTGAAAAGGTACGAGAACTTTCATGCTCTCGATCGGTCATGGCCAGAAATTGATGTCTAGGGACCGGAATATGATATCCGATGTTTTTCTAAGACAAAAATGGCAACTTTTGGTTTCTGGGAAGCTGCAAAATTTTAAATCGTACATGGCGGATTACATTTTTTGAAAGGTTACTAGAATATCTAGCCATACTATCGTGAAGTAAATAGCATTATTAGGTATCCCAGGTGTTTGCCACCTGTTTGACAATGGATGCCACAAACACACTCGGCTAGGTTGTTGCAATTATTTTTAATCATTAATCATCATAATCTTCATGCCTACGTCAAAAATGACTAATAATCAACTAACGGAATGTTATAGTCAATTTCAGTTACGCTTCTTTTATTCCAATGTTTTTGAGAATTTTGTGACGCTAGTTATTATACTATTAGAAAATGAAGAGCTTTGTTGAATGCATATTTTGACCAATCTAAATAAAACTAAACAACCAACCCTACCTCTAGCACCGCCGACACTAAAGTATACAAACGATTTGGCTTTCCAAACGATTTGTTGTCGTTTTGCTTGCTCTAGCATGTACAAATTTAGTCTTCATTGTCTATCCGGTCACTGTTGCAAAAGGATGCTTAGTTGCAAACTGGATAGACTAGCAGTATGCAGAGCTGAAGCGAGTCACAGCGCTCACACAACGCTAGATTTTGGATATCCCATCTGTGTGGGAAGTACCATCATACAGGACTGTCTGTGGCCCTGACAGATATGTCCGGATCTGGCTCTTTTGCTTTCAATTATGTGGGCTCTGCTAATAGTTAGTTGTACTTGTGCTGGCACCGTGTGTTCACTTGTGATATGTGTAGTTTGCTTGCTTGCAGTGTGTTGAAAAATAATATGACAACTGAAAAAATTTCATGTCATCGGCAAGTAGCGATCATCAATGACTAGGAAATTGACTTATCATCAATATTATTCAACTGAAGTAGTTACCATTTTTCTGCCGCACACCAAAAAAAAGTTATTTTTGAAACAATGTTTTTTTTAAGCAGAGCTCAGTTACATCCACGCTATTTTACAACTTCAAATAAATGACTATAAAGTACCTACTGGTGTTGTGATAATCTCACAATAAAGGTACCCGGCAAGAATTGTGTAGATTGATTATTTGTTCCTAGGGGGATATTTTTTTCGGTGTTCGTACCTTTTCGCTGCTTTTTGGTTTGACTGGTGCTTTGCAAGGTTTTGTTAGTATCGAACACTGGTTGTTTTTCAACCTCTTTTACAGGCTTGCAAACACGTGTTCAGGAAACAGTCGGTCACAAAACAGATGCAAACAAGCAAGCTAAACTGACCGTTCCTAATCACGTTTTTGGTTGATTTTCAATTAGGTTTCGACAGTTTACGATGTCACCGATGGATTCCCAGCAAAAAATATTCACACACGCAATAAGCAGAAACTTTTTAGGCTACGTTACGCGTGACACATGAGAAGATAACAAGGTTTTAGAACAAAAGGGCTCAAGACTTTGCCGAGATAAAGAGACAACCGCACTCCTAATTGATGTGTACTTGACAGGAGAAATGAAACAATTTGCTTCAAGTTAGTGTACTTCGTGAAAGCTTCAGTTTAGCCTTAGCTTCGGATCCAGCGTGTTTGGCTAGCCTCCTAGCAATAGGAACCGTATGGAAGTCTGACTTTACTGCTTTGTCGCCTGCCTTCGGCATGCGATATGCTTGTTGATGATTCTACAGTGGACGAAAACCTAATGTACTTCGTGCACAATGCTTGTCTGTATACCGATAAACAGTGTGCTGCGCTGTTTGTCTCCTTCTTCACATTCCTTCATTCTATCATTTACGCGACGCCGCATGGTTGTGACCATGATGTGGAGAACATGGTGTAACGGTTTGATAAAAAAGTGGGCACGTGGTGGGGTAACATTTTCCTGCTCTGGAGGGATGGAGGCGAGCATCCCTAAGCGACGGGAATTAACTTTTTCGTGTTTGTTGCTGTATCCTTACTCACTAGGCAAATGAGAACCGCACATTCGTGTGCTTTAAATTGCTTCTTAAACCTCTCTCTCCTTTATCCGTGTATGTTTATCTTCGGGATTTTTTAGGCATTCACACTGCTTCGTGTTTGAATGGTGACTGCACCGTGTTTTTGCTAAGATATGTTGATGCGTGTATGTGAGAGAACGTCTTCGGTGTTTTATTTTTTTCTTACCGCAAGCACACTTCGCGCGAAAAATGTTATTGTGGTATTCAGAAACAGACCAACCAAACATAGATGCACTATGGTTCAAGAGTGTGTGTGAAACCAGACTATACACGGGAAGACTCTACCGACTGATTGGGTAGAGATCGGGGTGGATTGGAAGTGTAACGTTGAGAGAATAAAAGTGCGTGATATCAAGTCGTAGAGTTTAAGCGTTTTGTTACTGACATATTCGAATACCAGGTGACATCATTGGCGACTAGGATAAAAATGTAAGTTTTCGTATGAAATAGTAAACCCCAATGGGGAAAACACGGGAATTTATTTTAAACTTAACAAGCATCATTTATCGGAAGAAATTTGACTTTGGTGCTACGCCACCTGAAAACGCTTGATTGGTGATGATGAAACGAGTCGGAGCTCACTAACACTAAGTTAATGTCTTGTGCAGAATAGAAAATAAGACGTCAATATAAAATAAAAAAAAAACAAATCGGACTACGGGAAACGGAGGTGTCTGCCGTGGAAAAAAACAGCGTTTTCGTTCGTTGCTGGTTTCAATTGTGAGATATTAATAAGTGATGAGAATGAGAATGAGCAGAATGAGTGCTTAATAATGAAATGTGGTAGTTTTATGGGACGGATGTTCTAGATGTATCGATGATCAACAATTGAGGTGAGTAGGGGAGTAAACAAAAAAAAAAAAATAAACGAAATAGTGACACAAATAAAGGCCTGAATAAAGGGAAATGAGTTATAATTTCATGCGGGTTCTGACGGGTTCGATTTGTTTTGATTTTGATGCTAACCATTATCCTGAAAAAATAAACTGATCCCAGACGTTCATTAATGAACAATTTTCGATATGTAAAGTCGTGTATAACATGCTTTTTGCAAACCACAAGTGTTAAAATAGTATCACTTAAAATTGAAAGTTAGTATTGCCATATATTCGAAGGCGGGTTCGCCATACGATCAGAAACTAATTTGCCATAAGCTATAAAGTTAGAAGGCGGGTTCGCCACAACATAAAAGTGGACTTTAGATATATTAGAAGGCGGGTTCGCCCCAATTAAAAAGGCAAGATAACCAAATTAGAATGTGGGTTCACTATACGAATCAAGATGACTTGCCATAAATAAGAAATGGAATTGGCACAATTTGGTGAGGCGGGTTCGCCACAATCAGAAAGGCGGGTTCGCCACGATCAGAAAGGCGGGTTCGCCACAATCAGAGAGGCAGTTTCGTCATATGTTAGAAGGCGGGTTCGCCATAACAATAAAGGTTACTCGCCATAAACAAGGAAGCGAAACTGGCAAAACTTGAGCAGGCGGGTTCGCCACAATCAAGAAAGCGGGTTTGCCACAATCAAGAAGGCGGGTTCGCCACAAAAAAGGCAGGATTGCCATAATTCAAAAGTTTATGTAAGGTTATTTTGAGTGGGTGAAACTTGTTTATTGGTAGCATTATCTTCATCTTCACAAAACATAACAAACGATACATGGAATAAAAATAAATAAACACAACAAATTAACAAATAGATCCTTCCAGAAAGATGAATGATGCTTGATTAGTGAAAAAAAAAATTATTTACATGAAACAAATTTATAAAAAGAAATGTGCATTTTCAAACAGGGCTGGGATGGAATATCGCATCAAACCGTTCATAACTACGGTTGAGTCGTCCCATTTGCCCGTTGCATGGGCGAAATGGAAGCGAGATCTAGAGGCTTATTTCGACGCCGAAAACATTGAGTCACAGGCTGACAAGAGATCTAAACTTTTGTATTTGGGAGGATCCGATCTGAGGGAAATTTACGATAATCTACCAGAAACGGAGAAGGTATGGTTTCATCTTGTTATAAATAGTATTGTATAGTTGTTTTGAGATTGTTATCAATTTTCAAGGTTTCATATGTCCTAAATGATCCCCCATGCTACGACGCCGCTATTGCTAAGCTTGATGCACATTTTGAGCCGTTTCGTCGCCGTATATACGAGCGCCACCAATTCAGTCAAATTTCGTTGAAAAGATTAACAAAGTATGGAAACAACCTGTGAAGCAAGATCGTGGATGGAACCAAACACCACAACGGATTTCTCGAAGTAGCTCTGCGAGAGGACGGCCAAACTCTGTATATACCAGAAGACCAGGCACAGGACGATCTGAACCAGTATGTTTCTCGTGTGCAGAATTTTGCCCGGCCAAGCACGCAGCTTGTTTGCAGTGTAAAAACATTGGACATTTTGCAAGACAGTGCCGTAAGCGCCCTAATCAGGACCGCCAATCAACAGTCGCACCGAAGCGTATCCGAACTGTGCAAGGAGAATCAGTACAAGAGACAACAACGAAGAAAACCAAAATGAAGGATATATTTTCTACGCCATGGGAAATAATACATTTAGATTCACTGTGGGTGGGGTGAACATACCCATGGTAACAGATTCCGGAGCCGCAGCGAATGTCATAAGTCAATCAGCATGGAAGGAGATGAAGAGAAAGGGTGTTGCTGTTCAGGATATGACTACTACCGTAGATAAAACACTTACTGGTTATGGCACGAATACGCCAATGAAGATCACAGGAAACTTCACAGCTACGGTACAAGGAGGAGGCCAACAAACCGATGCAAAATTTTATGTAGCTAAAAGTGGCCAGCAGTGCTTGTTAGGAGATGAGACTGCTAAAGCACTTCACGTCCTTAAAGTTGGGTTCGGAATAGGACGCGTGGAAGAATGATCGATGGAGTTTCCTAAAATCAAGGGAGTAACCGTTGAAATACCCATTGATCACAGTATTCAACCTGTTCATCAAGCCTACAGAAGAGTACCATATGCGCTCGAGGATAAGGTCGAAGAAAAACTGAACATGCTTCTAACTCAAGGTATCATAGAGCAGGTTCATGAGCCATCTCCGTGGGTTTCTCCGATGGTCCCCGTTCTCAAGGACTCCGGTGACATCCGACTGTGCATTGACATGCGTAGGGCGGATGGAGCAGTTCTACGAGAAACGCATCCATTGGTGGACGAGATCTTGGGACGGGTTGATGGCGCGACTACGTTCTCCAAGATCGATATCAAAGATGTCTATCATCAACTCGAAATTTCTAAAGAATCAAGACCGATAACAACGTTCATAACGAAAACTGGCCTTTACAGGTAGATTCTACTAAGTTCTATAATATTCTAATAAGTTAGGGTACACATTTTGATTATTCTACTGCTGAGTGTTTTTTTTTAAATTATCAGGATGTTATCCAATAAATTCTTTCTTTTAGTATCGTAATGTAACTTTATCCTTTTTGCTCATAGATACAAACGACTTATGTTTGGGATAAGCTGCGCACCCGAAATATTTCAGAAAACTATGGAAACTATTCTAGCGGGATTAGAAGGTATAATTGTCTATCTTGACGATGTAGTAGTGTATGGTTCAACTAAAGAGGAACACGACAAACGACTACAGGGGTTACAAAATCGGCTTAAAGAATATGGCGTGTTGCTCAATCATCAAAAATGTGTATATGGGGTTCCTGAGCTCGAGTTCCTTGGTCATGTGTTGAACGAGAACGGAGTTAAGCCCACAGAAGATCGGATGGCATCTATCAAAGGGTTTCGAGAGCCAAGAAATGCACCAGAACTTAGAAGTTTTCTAGGACTGGTGACATACATTGGTCGATTTGTTTCCAATCTAGCTGCGAAAACAGAACCTCTTAGACAGCTTCTACGCACGGGGAATGTTTTCATATGGAAACAGCAGCAGCAAATGGCTTTTGAAGCCATCAAAACTGCTGTCAGTAATATCGGTTATTTGGGTTTCTTCAACAAAACTGGTAAGATGAAATTGATAACCGACGCTAGTCCGGAAGGTTTGGGTGCAGTACTTCTACATGAAAATAACGAAGGCACGTCCAAAATTATTTCCTTTGGTAGCAAAGCTCTCACTGACCTTGAAAGAAAATACTTTCAAACGGAACGGGAAGCTCTGGCGATCGTATGGGCTGTGGAAAAATTTAAGCTCTATTTACTAGGAACGAAATCACGAATAGAGCGTTGGGTACTAAGGTTGCAGGCCTATAATTACGATATCATTCATCAGCCAGGTGCTAGTAATTTAGCCGATACTCTTTCACGGTTGTCAGTGTCCTCCCCCACAGCATTCGATAAAACATCAGAAGTTTACATTCGCCAACTAGTTGACTTTGCTGTGCCAGACGCAATTGTTTTGAAGGATGTCGTCGACGCAACTAAAGAAGATAAAACACTTCAAGAAGTGATCCAAGCATTGACTACAGATCTGTGGCCAGAAACAGCCAAAGCATATAAATGTTTCAAATCAGAGCTACATACATCAGACGGCGTTGTTATGCGCGGAGACAGGCTGGTAATTCCAGAAAAACTCCATTTCCACATCATGGCATGCGCTCACGAGGGTCATCCAGGCGTGACAGTCATGAAACGCAGGCTAAGACAAAAAGTCTGGTGGCCAAAATTAGATATGGAAGTGGACAAATATGCCAACGAAAGCGTGGTCCGAAATTGCTGTTGACTTTTTAGGACCCCTCCCCACCGGACATAATCTTCTGGTACTGATAGATTACTTTAGCCGTTTTGTAGAGGTAGTAGTCATGAAACAAATTACGGCAGATCTTACAGTAAAAGCACTTTTCGAAACATTTTCCCGATTTGGTGTTCCAGAAGTTCTACGTTCAGATCATGGTCCGCAATTCATCAGCGATTCTTTGAGGCAATTTTGCAAGGAGTTTGGCATTGAGCAACAAAAGACCACTCCATACTGGCCACAAGCGAATGGAGAAGTGGAACGCATGAAAAACACTATTTTGAAGCGTTTGTGCATAAGCCAAGAAACAAGCCAAGGGGACTGGAAATGGGACCTAAGTAATTTTCTACTTATGTATAATTCAACGCCCCATACCATAACAGGAACAGCACCCTCAAGCTTAATGTTTGGCAGAATCTTGAGAGATAAACTACCTAGCATTAATGAATCAGCAGCACTACTTACAGAAGGTGGTCCCCGTGGTTCTGTGGTTAGCGATGTCGGTCGGTTAGCTCTCCCGCACGGTTGTGATATCGGGTTCGATTCCCGATCAGGTCAAGGAACTTTTCGGGCTGGAAATTTTCTCGACTCAGCACTGGGGCACGGTGTATCGTTGTACTTATCCTACAACATGCAAAATGTGCCGAAAACAATATCGATAACGAATTCTCTCTACTCTAATCTAGCTGATCGAGACCGCATTAGGCGCCCAGGCTAGCGTGCGATATTGTTTACTTACAGAAGGCGTGAGAGATCGCGATTGGATGAAGAAATTAAAAGCAACGGAACTGTGTGATACTCGTTGGCAAGCTAGAAAAAACAACTTGGTAGAGGGTGATCTAGTGGTAGCGAAACGTACTGTAAAAGAAAACAAACTGTCAAGCAACTTCAGTCCGGAACCTTTTGAAATTGTAAAACGAACGGGGACAGAGGCAGAAATACGATCCAAAAGTAGCGGGAAAATATACAATCGGAATCTGAAGCCTATTCATCCTGAAGGACCTAAAGGCTCGGAAGAATTGCTAACTCAAACGGATCCAAAGGATATTACCGAAGATCAACCAACTTCAACTGAGCAACTAGAGGAGAAACCACGTAGTCGCCGAGAACAAAAGCGTCCTAGTTATTTACAAGAGTATGTAGCGAATGTTGAGGTAAATCCTAAGTAAGGGGGGAGATTGGTATTCAGAAACAGACCATCCAAACATAGATGCACTATGGTTCAAGAATGTGTGTGAAACCAAACTATACACGGGAAGACTCTACCGACTGATTGGGTAGAGATCGAAGCGGATTGGAAGTGTAACGTTGAGAGAATAAAAGTGCGTGATATCAAGTCGTAGAGTTTCAGCGTTTTATCACAGACAGACGTCCAAGCAAGAACAACATTGAACAGAATTTCCGTGTAAATTTTCAAAGTAAATTGCGTTATAAATCACTTGTACACTAGCGCCGCCTTGTGACCTTATCGCCACAATACATTTTTTTCCGCTGGTGCACGAGGCTGGCGGTACTGGTAGCGCTATCTGGTTACAGATTGCTACTACAAAAAACTTCACACAAGTTTGGAACTCAGCTTGGACGTCTGTCTGCGGTTTTATTACTGACATATTCGAATACCAGGTGACCACAGTTACTACTAGATACATACATCTACGCGAGTGTCTGCCGTGCATTATCCGGAAAGCACAAAATAACGTCCTTCGCTAAGCGGCAAACTGGCTCTGCCCCGGATTCGGTACCGCGTAAATACCTTCGTAAGAACGCATGCAATAAATCTCAAACGTGAACGGATGACAGACGGCACGGAAGCAGTGAAATAGCGCCTGATTAGTTTAATTCTCAGCTTTGTAAAAACTTAAACTAACCGTCATTTCATGAACGACCACATATTTTCAATTGAAGCAGTAAAAGTAAGTTTTTGCCTCTAATTAAAATTTGTTGTTTTGTTTTACCAGTGAACTGGTACTCTACTTACAACTGTGTTTCAGAAACCTTCAATATCCTTTTAAAATGCTTTCAAGTCAATTAAACAACGCTTTTGTTCAAGGTTACCAACAATTTTATAAAAAAAGAGAATTGGGTTGTTTAGCTATTTTAGTTTGTTATGTCATCTGAAAGAGTTGCATTTTTTAAGCAAAATGTGATTTTCAAAAATTTTCTATCGTTGTCATTCAATTTTTAAATCATGAATTGAAACTGCTCAGAATCTGCTCGAAATCGCTACAATGACAGTTCACCCATATACCAACTGTCATTGTAGTGATTTGGAGCGATTTTTATTTTTCATTTGGAAATCGAAGGACAATGATATAAAATTTAAAAAGTCATGTTTTGCTCAGAAAATTACACTCTTTTACCTGATATATAAAAATCAGAAATCCGTGAGTAGCTAAACAACCCAATTATTATTAAAATTTACCGTTTCGCATCATCAAATTGATTAACCCTAATCGAGTGTATGCCCAAACCTGTTACAAGAAATACATTGACATAAGGCAGTTTGTCGTATTTCTGCGTTAACCTTCGGATGTGTTTTATGAACAAGTTCTCCATTTGTTTTCTTTCAACTTATGTTCAAAATTTCTCAAGTTTAGTTTTTCTTTCATTTCTGCTGGGTGTCTGGAAAGTAGCGAAAAATGACAAAAAATCATTTGAAAATGGTATGAAGTCTTTTAAATATCATACGCAATGGTCCTTTACGTGTCACAATTTTATATATTTTCCCATGAGTTGGGATCTATAAATAACAATTAATGTTAAATAAATCTTCGACCAAAAAAGGAGGAATATTACGGTGACGTCACGCATAGTTTGTACCTTCAGGTGATGCAGGTTTGTTTGCGATATTGGCAAATCCTTTCAATGGGGTCCTAAAGTTTCAAACGGTTCTCTGATTTTTGTATATCAGCTGGAAGAGTGCAATTTTCTGAGCAAAACGTGATTTTTAAAAAATGTTTATCATTTTCCTTTGATTTTTTAATGAAGGATAAAAATCTGCCCGAAATGCCTTGAATGGCAGTTCTCTCCGTATACCGTAAACGGGCGAAACGTCATCTAAGACCTTTCGAGCAGTTTTTATTCTTAATTTTAAAATCGAAGGAAAACAATAAACGTTTTTAAAAAATCACGTTTTGCTCATAAAACGCGGCTTTTTCAAATGATATATAAAAACCGGTATAACTTTAGGACCCAATTGCGACCAAAACGCTATTTAAGTGTTGTGCTTGTGTGTGAGGTGAGAGGCAACTAAGGCGGCATCCATAAACTACGTAACGCTCATAGGGAATAGGGGGGTATCCTTGAGCGTTACGATTTGCTACATAGGTGAGGGGGGGGGGATGGAATCCGCGTTACGTAACATGAAAACTCTGGAGAGACTCTCCAAAAACGAGCATTGTTATCAAGCGAATTCTTCAACAGCGTTACGTAATTTTTATGGAAGATAGGTGTTGGCGTAACGTTTCGTTACATATGGAGAAGTGGGCCAAAACTTGGTTTTCTTGAGATACGTAATTTATGGATGTTGCTTGAGAATAATTATAAATTGAACAGCATTTCCACAGCGCATACGATTGTTTTATCAGATAAAAGCACAAAGTTCAAAACGTAAAAAAATTACCACTTTCTGTCAAAAAAATTGAGTTCAAAAAGTTTCGGTGCGACTGCTCGTTTTTACCAATCAATTCGAAAAGTTGTATAATGTTATTAACAGTGCCTATCACAATAACTACTGAAAACTGATGAGGAGTTTTAAAATTTTTGCTAAACAAAATCGGTTGGAATGCTTAACTTCTCAAGTTTTATTAAAGTTGCATTTTTAAATCTACTGGTAGAAATGATATTAAAAAAGTGCTTCAAATAACTTGTTTTGTCAATTGATTTAGCATTAAATGTTCATGTGATAAAAAAACTAGACTATTAGAGATCAAAAATTATAGGTGATTATTCAGATCGGAAGTATATGTGATCACATGTACAGTATTAAATTGATTACATTGCTAGGAGCATATACGCTTTACTGCTGTTGAAACTATTTCTCGCGTAATTTTTCAAAGCGACCTATCTAACATTGAGAGACTCTCTTTGTTTACTTTCTCTTTGATCACTAATTATGTTATATTTTCCATATTTCATAACATTCAATGCATAGTAAGCAAGACAGTATTACTATCTCTCGATTAAGGGGAAGAAAGCTTAGAAAATATATATATATATATATATATATATATATATATATATATATATATATATATATATATATATATATATATATATATATATATATATATATATATATATATATATATATATATATATATATATATATATATATAATGACGACGTAATTAACGGAACAAAGAGGAAGAGGAGAGAATCTGTCATTGTTACTTACACGGTAAGAGTCGAAAACCCATTAATGGGTATTGTTGTACCCATTTTTTTCTGTCATATGCGGCTGTCAAAAAAAGGGTAAATTTAAAAATGTGAAATAGGTAAAATTGTACGCATTAGAAAGACATGTTCTTAGAAAAAAATGGTTCATTTGTTTACCCATTAATGGGTGAAAAAATACTTCAAGCGTCGTTTCAGTTTGCTCTGTCGATTCGTTCGCACTCGTTCCTTCTACGATCTGTTTTGTTTATTATTTGTCAACAATTGCCATGGAAGGACTTTGAAAGAGATTCGATACTGCACCGTTTAAGAAGTTGCAAGGTAAGCAGTATGTTATATCAAGTATTGAATTTTACAATGTGAGATTTTCTTATAGGTATTAGGTCTAGAATGTTCACTATCCGTATGGTATTGGCTTTGTTGCAGAGAATAGCGATTCTGACAATTAATGATAATAGATAAAATACTCCTGTATTTGTAAATGAGCGTCATTTTTGCAAATTATTGAAAATAATTGATTCACTTTGACTTCTTTTCTTTTTTTCGAGTGATAATCACAAAATTTCCGTTTAATTAATAATGGGTAAAATTTCACCCATTTCCTTGAGAAAATTCATTTCTCAAAATGAGTGAAATTGTACCCAGTTTTTGACGTTTAATCGGTATACCCGTTAATGGGTAAATCGAGTTTACCCACTTAATGGGTTGGCTCACTTTTGGCTTTTGCTTTCCTTTCTTACCGTGTAGGTCCCTTTGAAAAATTACGCGAGATTTCTGTTGCATCAATCTTGCAGTTCGTCACAAACCCACACACACATCCATCGAAATATGAGGAACAGCACCTGCAGCAAAGTTATTACCTTGAGCGTTGATAAGCGAGTTGCTGCAAAAGTGACATTTCACTCATTCTCTCTGTCTACTTTGTTCGTGTCTGAATCCGACAGTTCTCGACACCGTATCAGGTTTGTTTTTATTCCGTTTTTGGAAGTCCAAAGTACTGCCGTAATGATAAGCTGGGTAGTCTATCGATATTCTTAAGTGAAAAAGTATTTTTAACGTAGGTAATTTAAAATTGAGTAGTTGAAATGTTATATTATACAAAAATAATTGTGTTTCAGCCAAAAAATGCCCACAAATGCAGACAACAAAACGGTTCGACTGTTGCTGTACTGCTGCCGCATTCGATTCCGACGATATCCGGCGTTCTACTTTCCGGTGTTTGTGTTTTTGCAGGTACTGCAAAAGCTGAGCTACAACCTAAAGCTTCGCTGTGTTTATTTCCGAGTGCAGCCTATGCCGAACTTGCTGTTCGAACAGTACCAGCATGGCAAACTGGTTCAATCGGAACATACCTTGTTCGTTGGCCGTACCGTTTTCAATCAGTACGTTGTGGAACGCGAAATTAATTGGATCAATCTGGTTGTGCGAACCGTTGGAGTAGGAGGCACAGGCAATGTCCAGAGAAACACCGATGGTGATAATGGACTGACGTCGATGATTTTGAACAGGCAACCCGTTTCGGTGCTGTTTCAGGTGATGCCTCTAGAGGGCAACGTACCGGTGGCTCCTAATGTAATCTATGTCAAGGAGAATCTGTACTATGAGTTAGCTGAGCGGTACAAGCTAGGAATAAACGGTTTCGGTGGAATGCTGCAAAGGCTACCAGAGCAACAACATCTGCCTCAAGTGGCTAGCAAAGCGAACGTTTTCGTTTACAATACACCGTACGATATGTCTACGGATATGATGGATTTTATAATGGGAAAATACTTTGAAACTCCTCGCCTGTTGTACCGCAATCACACCTATCAGATTGCACTGAATGAACAGTTTCTGGGAAACACGTTCTACACGAAGAACTTTGCCATTTTCGCTCACTTAAGGTCGTTGTACTTTAAATGCCTGAACTTGGAATCTACGGGTAATAGTTTCGAGTTGTACGGGATCGTTTGCAAAAGCTTAACAAGCTTGCATCAAACAACCACTTTCAATAATTTTGTACCTCGTCAACGGCTAGAAGATAGCTTTCATCTTCCGATTTGTCCATTTGGGTTGGGAAAATATCATAACGAGTTGACGGCCTCGTTGACGGCATATCTGAAACAGGAAAGCAATGCCCTAATAGACAATGAAATCTATCCAGTGTTCATGCTAAAGGGAGAACGAGGAATCGGAAAATCCAGCGTCCTTCGATCGGTCGCACAATCGCTGGGTATCCAAATTTTCTACGCAGATTGTAGTGACATCATGACGTCGATTTCGTCACAAACCGAAAGTAAACTGGTTTCCGCTTTGAATCGATCCAAGCTCTGCGAGCCGTTGATAATTGCATTGCACAATTTCGAAATTTTCGGCATCGATAACGAAGGTCACGAAGATTTGCGAATTTTGGCCACTTTTCAGGCAGAACTGCATACACTTTTCAGCCGGAAATACTCTTATCCGGTTGTGATCATAGCGCTAGCCAATGAAAAAAACTCCGAGAAGCATAGGTTGAATAGTTTGTTTCTGGATGTGATCGGATTTCAGTCTCCCACGGCTGAGGAACGATATCAACTGTTGCGGTGGATAGCAGCTCGAGATGATCCGAAGAACATGCTGCCTCTGGCTCAATTGAAAAAAATTGCCGAACAAACGCAAGGCTTCATCTTTGGAGATTTGAAGTTACTTCATGTGAAAGCGCTTCAACTCGTGGCATCGGAGCGGTTGAACTATGACCACTTCGAGAAAGCACTGGAAGAAATGCAGGTTTCCTTTTCGGACAGTTTGGGAGCCCCTAAGGTGCCGAAAGTTTTGTGGTCTGAAATCGGTGGCTTGGCTAAGCTGAAAACGGAAATACAGAACAGTATCGGACTACCGTTGCGTCACAAGAAACTGATGGGAAAAAATTTACGCCGCTCCGGAATCCTACTGTACGGTCCACCGGGTACGGGAAAAACACTTATCGCCAAAGCGGTAGCCACAGAGTGCAATTTGAGTTTCCTATCCGTGCAGGGTCCCGAGCTGCTGAATATGTACGTCGGTCAGAGTGAGCGGAATGTGAGAGAAGTGTTTTCCAGAGCGCGTTCGGCGGCTCCTTGCGTACTGTTCCTGGACGAGCTGGATTCGTTGGCTCCCAATCGCGGCGTGTCGGGCGATTCCGGCGGTGTAATGGACCGGGTGGTTTCGCAGATGCTCAGCGAAATGGACGGAATCTGCAAGGGGTGAGTGTGATGTAGAATTATGACAGGACACATTTTAAAGTTTTGATTTTTTAGAACTGATCCTAGTCAGCAAATCTTTGTTTTGGCCGCGACAAACCGGCCAGATTTGATCGATCCAGCTCTCTTACGACCGGGTCGCTTCGATAAGTTGCTGTACGTTGGCCCAAGTGTAACGATCGAGGACAAGGAAAGCGTTCTGCAAGCCATCACCAACCGATTCCATTTGGCTAACGATCTGACGCTAAGAAAAATCGCCGAAGGTCTCAAACTAGATATGACCGGAGCGGATTTGTACTCAATTTGCTCGAATGCGTGGTTGAGTGCGGTTCGACGTGCGATTCGGCGTGCCAGCAAAGGTTTGATTTGAGTGTAGTGCCTATTTTGTCGCTTATTTTTACTTTTTCGCAGACGAAAACAGTGACGACGGGATCGGACCGGAACATGTGATAGTTAATGAAAGCGACTTTAAGGCAGCCATGAAAAAGTTCATCCCCTCGATCAACCCAGCTGATATGGAGTATTTTACAAGATTAAGAACTAACTACAGCGTGTGACTTAAGTGGTGCAGAGTTGAGTGCGTACTGGAATATGCGAGTTATTTTTTCGGGTATAAAAAAGTTTTTTTGGTGTACAGAAGATTGTTGATGGTTATTTTTTAAACATATGTGTTCTGTAAGCGTAGCGGCAAATATTTGTTAGGTCTTTTTGAAAAATACAAAGGTAAGCAAAAAATTGTGCTCCTTCCCATCTGCTCCAAAATAAAATGTAGAAACAGAATGGCATGTTTGGTTGACGTCGAAAAGTTTCGTCGAAAAATTTTAGGTTCAATTCGGACAACTGGGTCGGCACGTTTTTTTGAAAGTTTTCTTTGTCAAAGATGACTAGAACAAGATACCTGACTCTTGTAGAATTCATCGGACATGATTGTCGCTGCACGTGAGCAAAAGTCGAACTAATTTATACACTGTTAATATGATGTAAACTTAACGTCAAAATCAACTGACGACAACACCAAGACCTGACTGCTGAAAGGTGAAACAATTTTTTCAGTATCCATGTGGACGACTGTACGGTGCTGCCATCCGAAGAATGATAATAATGTGTACGAATGTTTAGTTTTCAAACATGAAACTTTCCGGAAGAATCAAGAATTGTCGGCGCATCATTTAAAATAAAGCGTACCATCAGAACTTCCTGATAACCGCTATGAGCACGCTCCACAGCCAAGTTTTCCACTCTTGCCAAGGTAAATAAAGCAAAATTCGGGTGCCCCGGTGAACCTGACCATATGCACAACGGTTCTGAAACCTGGCTTGCGACAAATCAAACTTTCAGAGGCGACGCGTGACCAAGTGGGCCACCTGTTCAATCGACATTTGCAACATTAAAACAACAGTATTGCGATAACAGATTTTAAAAGTTTTATTTATCAACATTTATTTATATAACAAAGGAATCCTTCGGTTTACTTTTAACGCAAACTTGTCGATAATATCGTCGTAAAATAATGGCGTCAGCATCATCTCATGGAGTAAATCTTTTTCCACAGCTATCATCATAATACCAAATAATCGATTCTGGCCCGATTTAGACCGCAAATAATTCTTGATCCGTCGGAGAACCGAAAACGTTCGTTCGACGGACGCCGTTGTATTAGGCAATGTCAGTATCATTCTGGCCAGCCGAAGCGTTTCGGAGAAAGTTTGATGCAGGTTTTGTCCAAGGATAAACGAAATTAAATACAATATATTTTTGCACTCAGCGCTGCGCGACACTTTTTTTCTCACGTGAAGAATAATGTCATCAATGAGGAAATACATGAAAACCCTTCGCTGCACTCTCGGCTTTGCATCGACCTGACGCTCGTTTGAGCGTTGAGAGCTGTGTACTCTCGCGGCCTCTCTCAAAGTTCAATGAACGAACATCAAAGAATGGTGGGCGTGGGGGTCGGCGTCGGCGGTATCGTTTCCATCGGCTTGGTTCAACATAATTTTTGAACCGCAAATGTCATTTTTACGCAAGGCTGCGCATTAGTAGTGGTGCACGCTTTATGTACATAACTGGCTGCGTACGCTATAGTACTTGAAAATGCAGAGAAGTGTTTGAATGAATGCTAGTTCAAATAAATGATTTGAACAAACGGTAGTCATTACTGCTTATCTCGTTGTGTTGTGTTGTATTACGGGTGAGCTGTGTTGTGGGTGGGTTGAGTAGTGTAGAGTGAGTTTAGCCAGGTTATATTCTTCACGGTGGTGAAATCAATAGAAATTGAAATTGGAGGAAATAAATTGAAAATCAAAAAAATGTTCGAATGTTCGAAATAACATTAAGGTTACAAAAAAACTTAATGATGTCAGATCCATGCTACAAATGAGAAATAATTCGAGTAATTGTTCTGAAATTGTCTACCTGTCCTATGAACAGGTTGAACAGGTGGACGAGACGCCTCTGCAAACTTTAAGTTTTGGTAGAATGGGACCTGAAAATAAACATAACCCCTCAATATAAACCCCCACTCTGACAGTCAATTTCACACTTTTCTTTCGTACGTGCAAAAAATATGGCAATAGCATTAAGTGCAAAAAATGACAAATCATTAATCTGAATGTTATCTTAAGCGTCGAGCTGACCAAACTGCTACACCTTTTGACGTTGGACTAACGTCTATATCGAAGTTAGGCACCTGAATTTGAAAATCTAGTAATTCAACCGGGGAAAACCAGGGAAAAGTGGTCAGGTTTTGAGCGCTTATATATCAGTCATTTCTTTTTAGAATTTCGAGGTTTTGGCATCAACCGATCAGAAATTCTTTTACGGTTGAATTTATGTAACAAAAAAAACCTATTGTTCGAGATACACTATTGAAAAATTGATAAATCACATCGATTGTCTAAATCATACCGAGCAACCAATCACCACCTCTATTCACAAGCACAGTCGACACTAACGGATACAACCGATCTGACTTTGTAAACAGTCTCACAGATTTCAACCAATAACGAGCTCGCTTTCGGTAGCTGCAACAGGTGTTTCAACACCGTTTTAAAATGCTTCTTTTATCATTACCACTGAACAGATTCTAAACACCAATGGCTTGATTGATAGGGGAAATATTGCGCAAGATTGTCATATAATAATTTAAATATGTTTTCGATACTAAACTAGTTAAAAGTTGTGTTAAAAGTCGTGCACATTCAACCAATCACAAGCTCGCTTCTTGTTTGCTCGCGGATGGATTTTTGCTTTGGGCTATATAATAGCCTGTGTCGTCTCATAGCAGTCATCAGTTAACAATTGAAAGGCCACCAGGCCGGTCTTGTATAATCAGCAGCTGTGGCTGATTCCAGCGGCCAAACTGAGCTGCAGCAGAACCAGAGCGGTGGTCTCAGGCAGCAGCGGCGGATGTAGTGGGAAGCTGCATTTCTTCATTCAGTTCGGTGCTCCTTCGATCTGAGTTGGACCCCACCAGCGGTAATCCAATTCAGATATCGTTGGGTGAAAACGTTGGGTGTGTGTGCAGTGTGCACATATAGCGTATGTGCATCTGTATTGCTATGACATTTGCGATGATAGGGATGGCGCTGTTGCGTGTGTATGGCTAGCTATAGCGTGTGTAAGACACTAGCATGTGTAGCATATTATGGGTATTGCGTGTATATCTTCAGCGTGTGTACGGATAGATATAGCTTGTGTGTGGATAGCTGCTGCGTGTGTAATGATTAGTTATAGCGTATGTATGGATAGTAATAGCACATGGTTGGCTAGCTTATGCGTGTGTATAGATAGTTGTATCGGATGTATGGAAAGGAATAGCGTGTGTATGGATAGCTATAGCTACAGCGTGTGTATGAATAGTTTTAACGCGTGTTTAGATAGTTATAGCATGTGTGTGAATAACTATAGCGGGTGTTTATCGAAGATTATTATTGTCATTGAAAATATTAAAACGTCTTAACGAACACAGTTGTGAATTTGATTTTACAGCAGCGATTTAAACTTCTTCAGCCAGTCTTTATTCATCGAGGAAAAATTACTACCTATGAATGATCAACACTTATTTACTAGAAATTTGATTTAGATCAAAACGGGTTCTTTTGAGTATCATAAGTTATTGGTAAAAAGAGTTGCAAGTTTTCTCAATGAGCATTCATTAAATTTTCGTTTTTGTTTCTCGGTGCGCGGTTTTGATTTTGTTTCTCGCACACAGAGAAAGAAACAAACTTGTCGCTATCGTGAAAAATAACAAAACAATTAGAAATGCTCTAAATAACAACTGAAGAAGTTAAGATATTTTCCTGTCACTCGCCCAAACCTTGATAACAACTACCGAAAAACGTGTGATTGAGCTCTTGCTATATTGAGTTATTGAACCAAACGTTTTTTTTTCCAAATACATGAAGTTATATGCTGGGCTGGAACTAACCTAGCATGAGTTTTATCGTTTAAATGTCAAACAGTTTTCAAATTTAAAATTTTCGGTTGAATCGTTCTGGGCTCCAATTTCAGATAGTTTCGTAAAGTTTGCTTTTTGCTTAGATAGGAAAATTTTACCAATTCGCTCAATTAAATGATTGTCTTGGTAGTGCAGCAAACAAAGGGTTGATTCGAATATGTATGAAATGACAGCGATTAAATAAAAGATATCCATTCTGTTAGGATATATTATTATTTATAACGTTTTAACGTCTCAGCATCCAGAAATGCACTGTTAGATAAAATTGCAGCAAATACTAGAGTTGCAATTCTCTCTATTATTTGTTTTAATGGAATATAAGAATACCGTAGTCCAACGTCATGCGGTCGTGTCTTGAATACCACCCTCCTACTTTTTTTTTCATATACAATCTTGATCAGCTCAACGATCGATGACAGACTATGCACGATAAATCGGTTTTGCTCATAGTGACAATTTAATGAGAATTTAAGTTATCAGATGGCAGCACTAACCGTCGGAAATCGGTCGTGTTCAAAATGTATGAAAAATGTGGAAGTTAGGTATCTTGTTCTAGTTATATTTGTCTTTGTGTATCTTTAGATTACTGGCGTCATTTTAGACTTCCGCTTCTCGTTACAATAGCCATTGCTGGATGGTGATTAGTTTTTCCGCAAGGAAGTGAGTGCGCTCTTCGTTGAAAGTTAGCCGTCTGCCCAACTTTATTCCTAGCATAATCGTTGATTGTCGCAGTGGGATAAGTGTATCGTATAGTGACACTTTGTGGCACTGGCGGTGGTTTCTTCTTTTTTCTCCAGTACGAAGCACACGTGCAGCTTTTGGATGGGAGAAAATCGAAGAACCATGACTCATAACTAAATACAAAAAAAGTTCTAAACATTTCGTGACACTTTAAAATAATTGAGATTTCAATTGAACTAACTGTACTTACTTTACTTTACTTACTTTTAAGGCGACAGACCGATTATCAATCCAGTGCCGAATCCAGAATACGTCGCCATGTCCCTCGGTCTTGGGCTGCTCGTCGACAGCACACATCAAACGAGTGCGGGGTCTACCTCGAAGTCGACGACCTCTATCGGGATTCCTGCTAAATATAGCCTTCGCTTGACGCTCATCCGGCATTCTCGCTGCATGCCCAGCCCACTGAAGCCTGCCGTGTTTTATCCGCTTGACTATATCCGCCGATTTGTATGCCTGGTACACTTCATGGTTCCGTTACTTCCCAGCTGGTCTCGAGGTACGATGCTGGCGTAATAAGCCAGTTGTCGTAGGTTCGAGTCTCAGCTCGGGAGAGATTGTTAGTGTTAGTAGGATCGTAGCGCTGGCCCCGCAATTGTCCTGTACACTTAACAGTTGGCTGCGAAGTCTGTGTATAATAAACAGAAGGTCGAGTTCCAAATCGGAATGTAGCACCAAGGCTTTGCTTTGCTTTACACTTCATGGTTCATGCGTCTGTGCCAAACACCATTTTCTAGTTTGCCGCCAAGGATTGAACGCAAAATCCTACGCTCAAAAACACCAAGAGCTCGCCGATCAACCTCTTTCAGCGTCCATGATTCATGGCCGTAGAGAGCCACCGGAAGAATCAGTGTTTTATAGAGTGCAAGTTTAGTACGGATTTGCAGACTGCGGGACCTTAGCTGGTTACGTAGTCCGTAAAAGGCCCTGTTTGCGGCTGCTATCCGCCTCTTTATCTCACGGCTAACCTCGTTGTCACATGTCACTAATGTTCCCAGGTGAATAAATTCGTCGACTACTTTAAATGTTTCCCCATCTTGCACCACCGCAGCACCAACCTCCGACGGACTACCACGCACTCTGCCAGCCACCATGTATTTCGTTTAAGCAGAGTTTATGACGAGCCCTAATCTCGCAGCTTCCCTCCTGAGAGGTCCGAAGGCCTTTTCCACAGTCCTACGGTTGATACGAATGATGTCGATATCGTCCGCAAAACGAGAAGCATGTGCGACTTCGTAATGATGGTGCCGCTTCTCTGCACACCAGCCCACCGTATAGCACCTTTCAATGCGATGTTGAACAATAAGAATTTTGTACACGGTATTGAGAAGAGTTATGCCCCGATAATTGCTACAGTCCAGGCGATGGCCTTTTTTGTAGATCGGGCATATGAGACCCTCCAACCAGTCCGAGGGTAATTCTTTATCAGACCACACTCTCAGCATGATCCGATGGATGGCACGATACAGCTGTTTGCTCCCGACTTTGAAGAGTTCGGCGGGAATGCCGTCCTTCCCGGCTGCATTGCATTTTCTCAGCTCTTTCACTGCTTTCTTCACCTCGTCCTTGGATGGTGGATCCACAGCTTGACCATCATTCTCAATAATCATCCTGCACCTTTCGACTCCACTGTTTCACTCACCGTTCAACAGCACACTGAAGTGTTCCTTCCAACGCCTGGCCACCTCTGTTTTATCGGTTTTCAGGTTCCCCTCCCTATCGTTGCACATGACAGGGGCTGACACAAACTAACTGTATGACATTGAAATTTTGACAACGAAGGCTGAGCGCTTTAGTGTTCAAAGCTTTTCACTAGGCCTAGTAACGGAAGCCTGAAACAAGTTTAGGCCATCAGTTTTTCTTTCATTTTCAGAAACTAAGATGCTGTCCCTCAACAACAATCTGCTACCTTCAGTGCCAGGCTTCGAGATGGTTGTAAGTTATCGAAAAAATATGCTGAAATGTGCTATAACTCGGGCTATGCTATTCCAAACATTTCCGAGTCTACGTTTTCTGGAACTGCTTCTGCTCTTCTGGACGGTATGTCGCTGCTGAATATGTTACAGATGTGCACTGTCACTAACGATAGGAATCGAACGTTAGATCTCTTATTCGTCAATGAGGAATCGGCACCGGATTGCACTGTCGTTGAAGCTTGTGAGCCTCTACTAGAAATGGATTCGCATCACCCTCCTCTATTGGTCACTCAAGCATTTCCGCAACCAGTTGATTTTGATGATACGCTCGAAGATAGGGAATTTAATTTTGTCAAAGCAGATTTTATTGCACTAATGGATTCGTTACAAGCAATTAACTGGGAAACGGCACTAAATCATGCTATGGATGTTAATCTTGCTGTAGAAAGACTCAACTATTTTACTTCAGCTGTTCAGTCTTCACGTTCCAGCTCCTCGTCCCAGACCGAAACCACCCTGGTCTAATCAGCGGTTGAAAAAACTAAAACGTTTGAGAGCAAAAGCACTTCGCAGATACACACATCAACGGAATCCCTTGACAAAGCGAGACTTCACCCAGGCCAGTAATAACTACAGAGCATATAACCGTATCCCTTATTCACAGCATATCCTACGTGTACAGTCAAACCTCAGAAGAAACCCCCAAGGTTTCTGGGCTTTTGTGAATGACAAACGTAAGGAAAGCGGACTCCCTTCGCAAATGTTTTTGGAAGGAGAAGTTGCAAACACTCGCGATGGCATCTGCAACCTGTTTGCCAAGCACTTCTCTAGTGCATTCAACGCATCCCCTGCTAGCGCTGTACAGGTAGAAAATGCTCTTCAAAACGTTCCAAACAATGTAATGAATCAAGGCAATGTTCGATTCATCGACGATGATATCATGCTTGCAATAAAGAAATTAAAGTCTTCTATGATACCTGGTCCAGACGGAATTCCTGCCAGTGTATTTGAAAAATGTGCTACTGCCCTTTGTGCTCCATTAAAATTAATATTTAACCAGTTGCTGGCGCAAGGAGTATTTCCAGAGCGCTGGAAAAATCAACAATGTTACCAGTTTTCAAAAAAGGGGATAAACAAATACAGCTAACTATCGCGGGATAACTTCATTATGCGCTGGGTCCAAACTTTTTGAAGTATTAGTAGGAGGCGTCCTGCTTCGCGAAAGCAAAGCGTACATCTCGGTAGACCAACACGGTTTCTTTCCTGGAAGATCTACAACAACGAATCTGCTACAGTTCTGTTCTCATTGCATCAAACATTTGGAAGATGGTGCTCAGGTAGACTCTATTTACACGGATCTTAAAGCAGCATTCGATCGCGTGGATCACAACATCTTGTTGGCGAATGTTGAGCGGCTGGGTGCAACATCGAATCTGGTCGGCTGGCTTCAATCTTACTTAGTTGGTCGTACTCTGTCTATGAAACTAGGAAACAGCGAGTCATACAGTTTTGTAAATTTGTCGGGCGTGCCTCAAGGAAGCAACCTTGGACCGCTGCTATTTTCCTTGTTCTGTTTTGTCATTCCGCCAGGATGTAAATTAATCTACGCCGATGATTTGAAGATTTTCCTCGTCGTAAGATCTACAGCTGACTGTGAGGAACTACAGCAGTATATTGATGCTTTCTATAACTGGTGCATACGCAATTGCCTGACAGTTAGTATCTACAAATGCTCTGCGATTTCATTCACCCGTAGAAAAAAAAACAATCCTGTGGAGTTACACAATCTCTAGTCAGCCGCTTGAAAGAATCACTGTAGTTAAGAATCTTGGTGTGCTCTTAGATTCTCAAATGTCCTTAGAGATCACTACACGAGCATAATTGCACAAGCGAATAGGAACCTAGGGTTTATAATTCGAATCGCCAAAGAATTTTCAGACCCATATTGCCTGCGTTCATTATATTTTTCCCTGGTGCGGTCGGTGCTAGAAACATCTGCTGTTGTTTGGTGCCCCAATGCGGAGATTTGGAAAAATAGAATTGAGTCAGTGCAAAGCCGGTTCATCCGTTATGCACTACGTACTCTACCATGGAGTAACCCGAGTGAGCTTCCTCCCTACGATGATCGCTGCCGTTTACTGGATATGGACATTTTAGCAAAAAGGAGAAATATATCGAGAGCTGTTTTTGTGGGAAAACTTTTCGCTGGACAAATTGATGCCCCGGCCATTCTCTCTCAACTCAACATCTATGTGCCTGCGAGAAGCCTGAGATCATGGAACTTTCTACGACTTGACTACCGACGTACTAACTACGGCCAGAACGAACCTATAAGGGCGATGTGTGACGTATTCAATAGATTTTTTGACTTCAATGTAACCATAGACGTTTTCAAGAATAGGTTAAGACGACTCATGTAGTGCATAAGATAGTTTAAAAATGTTTCATGTGCTTGTTAGATAGTTTGTATTGCTGGAAATCTGTTTGTTAATGTTGCACTTTGTTCTTTGTTTGTTATTGTTAGTGTATCAACATTTCATTAAGACCACTGCGGGTCAGATGGAAATAAATAAATAATAATAATAATAATAATAGGAAATGTCCTGGAGATGTGTGGTCTTCAACAAAAACGTGTGTTTTGTATGCCCAAATGCTTCTTTAAAACAACGTTTTCTTGTAAAATGTAACTAACAAAAGTTAAGTACAAAAAATTAACTTTTAAGTAACTTTCATAGGAAATACCTTTCAAACTTTCAAAGAAAATACCAAATGAAGATAGGAATTTTATTTGTTCAGCAAAGTTTTATATTTTTGCACGTTCTAAAACTTTGCCGAATAAACAATTCCTCTATCTCTTAACACAAAAAAGTTAGTTTTTTTGATATATGAAAACCTACTGTAACATATGCTCGCCGTACTCAAATATGGGTGGATTGGGACAAATGGAACCTACAGGAGTTATACTTTTTTTTTATACTTTTTGACAATTTGCAATTATGCGGGTTATTCAAACAAACAATTGTTTCGAAGACACATTTAAGCTAGGATGAAGGTAAAAGGTACTATAGAATTAAGTTCCACTTTTTGCCTTATTGAAACACTGTGCAGTGGACGGGACTGCCGCTTCCTGACATGTATGTCCATGTTATCCAGATACTTTTTCACTGTTTTACCGCATGCACCAACCTCCCGGCCAAGTGCACGCAGCGATTTAGCCACTTTTTCCTCGGTCTTCCTCTTCAGCATCCTTTGAAGCTTCTTGTCGCTTAAGGGTGTTGGCCATCCCGAACCGGGCTTTCTTTCGATGCTCTGATCGTTGTCCAATAGTGTCAAGATGTTGTAGATGCCAGAACGGGCATCACCGGCGTCCACAAAGAGTAGCTTCATTTTTTTCGCCATCATAGTTAGAGTTTGATAGAGCTGTCAAATTTTTTTTGCTAACTCATGGGTTACTATGATTGATGATGCATAAGTAGTTTCGGCAGTGTGATTAAAAGTAAACCCATGAAAAATCGGCAATTTTTGTCCATTTTTTTAGCGCAAACTTTACAGCAATTAAAAGCTGAAGGCGTAACAGAAGATTACGCCAGATATCTGGATCAGGCGGAACGAGTCGAAGACATAAATGGGCTGTGGAGTAGTAATCACGGTGCCATTTGAATGACATGTCAGAACGGAGTGATACAGGGAGGCAGTGCTGCCAAAAATAGAATCCACCGTCGGAAGAATCGCGAGCACGAAAAGCAGGTACTCGCCAGCGCAGAAGACAACTTTGTTAGAAACGACGTGCGGAGCTTCTATAGAACATTCAACATCGTTAGAAACAGGAATTTCTATGTGTCATTGATGTGTAATGACAAGGACGACAACCTGCTTGCGGATAAGCCGATGGTTGCAGCCTGGTAAAAGGAGCACTTTTAAGCGCTATTGTACGGTGAGGAGCAAGATGAGCAAAACAGGAACAGGATGAGGATTATCAGCGACGAACAAGCTGTGTACCCACTAACACGGGAGGAGGTTAAAAACTATTGGTGAGCTAAAAAACGGGAAGACCGCTGAGCAGGATGGTATCCCGATCGAACTTCTAAAAGCGGGAAGCGAGCGGTTGTACCATGCGATTCACCATATCATACTGAGGATCTGGGTGGATAAACAAATGCCGAACGACTGATTCGAAGGCCCCATATGCTCAATCTACGAGAAGAGTCATCGACTGGATTGTAGTAGTGATGGGAAATATCGCCCAAAACAAACATCGATAACAATCGAGAATTCCGGGGCTTTTATCGATATTATCGATAAGTATCGATAATTTGATAGCTAACGTTTGCGGTAAAAAAAAAATTTTTTTCAGATGGTGATGGAAAAAAATATTTCAGATGGTGATGGAAAAAAAACTATAACAGATAATTCAGTTGGATTAATTTCCCATGGAAGGTTATCATGTTAGCTTCCTCACAAAAAAATGTTACGTCCTTGCGTGCAGCCTTCCGGCAGTTAACCGGAACATTCGCCATGGCGAACGAAAACATGCGTGTAGCCGTGTTTTTAAGCTCTTTCTTCGTTTTTTATTAATTCCTCCTCCGTTTTCGCTGGAATAGGTCTTGCGCTTCAAGTTTGTCCAAAAATTCTCGATGGGAAGCAGGTGGGGAACATTGGGCGGATTCGCCGACTTTGATACCACATCGATATTCAGCCGCTCCATCTCCTCCAACGATCGCTTCGAATAGATGGCCGACGTCCAATCTGGCCAGAACACCGTGTCTTCGCGCTTATGGTATTTCTTGATGAACGACGCAACTTCTGTCAGGCACTTCGTACTATAAATTTCTCCGTTCACGGCCAGCCCGGAGCGAAAGAAGAGCAACTTTGACATCCCTTTCTCACTGATTGTCAGCCAAAGCCGCACCTTCTTGGGGAACTTGGTCTGTGAAATTAACTTTACCTCGGTGCTCACTTCCTTCGTGGGGGAGGTAAAATACGAAGAGCCCTGCTAGTCGTTGCCATCCAGGGTGAGATAGGTCTAGTCGTCCAATACCACTGCCGCGCCGCGATTCACCGGGAAAATCGACTTGACCATCTAATTCAACCGCTGTTGCTGCGTCATTGCCTGCAGCTCCGAGACCAGTGGACGAGACTGCCACTTCCTGCATGCATGTCCATGTTCTCCACACTGATTTAGAGCATGCACCAACCTCTCGGCCAAGTGCACGCAGCGATTTAACCACTTTTCCCTCGGTCTTCCTGTTCAGCATCCTTTGAAGCTTCTTGTCGCTCAGGGTCGTTTGCCGTCCGGAACCGGACTTTCTTTCGATGCTCTGATCGTTGGCCAATAGTGTCAAGATGTTGTAGATGCCAGAACCGGCATTCCCGGCGTCCACAAAGTGCCGCACGATGTCCGTTTTTGACGCGGCGGGGTACCGTTCTTTGAACGCGCACACTTCTGAACGGAGTAGCTTCACTTTTTTCGCCATCACAGTTAGAGTTTGACTGATAGAGCTGTCATTTTCTTTGCTCACTCATGGGTTACTATGATTGATGATGCATCAGTAGTTTCGTCAGTGCGGTTAAAGGTAAACCCATGAAAAATCGGCAATTTTTGTCCATTTTTTTACCGCAAACGTTATTCGACAAATGCAATTTTGCTAAATAAATTTGTTAGAAACAGAGACAGAGATGGCCCAAATAGAATGGATACGTTTGCGTTGCGTTGACGTCAATGTGACAGTAAATGTATGGGCTAACTGTCAAATTGCCGCAAACGCAACCGCAACGTTAAGGCCTTGAATGACAAATCTTACGATACTGCGATTGAAAATTCAAACAACCGGTTAAACAAAGAGTTAAACAGTTTGTTTTGGAATATCTTCGGGTTTTACGCCGAGAGTGCTTTCTACGGAGTAGTTTCAAGCCGAAGTTCGTTTTGAAGGTTGTATAATAAGGGGAATAATTGAAGGAGGCAAAATTCTGTCAATTTTTTAATGGCCAAAGCTTCGCGAAAAATGAATCAATTCTGACAAAACAGGTTTCATTTTACTGGAAAACTGTCCTAGTTTCCTAGTATTGCTTGAGAACTGGACGTGACCGGGGGTCACTGGAAATGTTTCGGATTTCCGGAGTGTGTGCCAAAGTGTACATTTTTGCAACGCGTAGAACTTTTTCTGACATTCTGTTTCACTTAGGTTTATATGTTGTCAATAAATCAGAATTGATTTCGGGTTTATTGGTAGCCAAAGATTGAAAATTCGCCAAGGAATCATCGAGGTATGCATTTATTAAGTATGGGTGTTGATTTTGGCGGTTTTTTCCCTGTTGGATACTAATTTTCTTTGAGCTTGCAGCACTCTAGCAGAATTCAATCGAATATTGTGGGTGTGTAGGTCTTATTAAACCAAGCAACTTAGCAAACTTGCGTTTGAAAATTTATCTGAATTAACATTTAAAAAGGTCAGCTCATTTTCACGCGGATTTTCTCTAAAAGGTTATTTATGCAGATTTTCAAATTAACGTGGTTTTTTACGCGAATTTTTGAATTAAAGCGGTTTATCAAGCGGATTTCTGAATTAACATGGTTTTTTCACGAGGCATGTATCCCCCGCGTAAGAAAACCTAAGTGTATTTGAACCTTTTTCTTATGAATCAATATATCTTAGCAAAAATTATCTGAACTTTCCTTCAAAATATAAAAAAATAAAGATCCTACTCTGAAAAAAATATAATTTCAAAACAAAAAATGATTTTAGAAAATATCGGTGATCTCAGATTTTTTTAAATGAAGTATTTTAGATAGACAATTTAGTTGCCTAAAACGTTCTATGCGTTGCAAAAATGTACACTTTGACACACACTCTTGAAATCCGAAACATTTTCGGTGTAGGTTGGTCACAGTTCCCAAGTAATACTAATATAATACTGTTTTCCAGTGAAATGAAACCGGTTATCAAAATTGATCCATTTTTCGTAAAGTTCTGGCCATTTAAAATACGAGAGAATTTTACTTATCTCAATTATTTTGTCTACCCCCTGTATAAATCAGGATAAATTTTAGTTACCATTATTTCTCAGAAACTCAGTGACACCCGGGGCGAACCTTTACACCACCCGCAACAATGCTAAATCTTGTCGAATAGCAGCACCCAACAAATACCTAGCGGCAAAAGCAACTCCTGGGGTAGGGTAGGAGAGGTCTCCTTCTTTTGGGTCTCCTCCAGTAACCAGCCGCACTGACTTGTGCTCACCCTTATAATATCGATAATTATCGTTAACGTCAAAAAATTAACAATAATATCGATGACCAGCATTTATCGATATTATCGATAAGTTTCCCATCACTAGATTGTAGCAACTATCGAGGCGTTAGGTTGCTCAACTCCGCATACAAAGTGCGCTCCCGTATCTTATCATTCAGATTGAGATCGTCAACGCAATCCTTCGTCGGCTGGTTTTCGACAGAGGCGTTCCATGACGGATCAAAATTTCACCCTGCGACAGATCCTCGATAAGTTCCGGAAGTATAACTTGCAGACTCACCATCTGTTTGTAGATTTTAAGGCGACATACGACTCAGCGGAAAGAAAAGAGCTGTGGCAGATTAGACTGGAATGCGGTTTCCTGTCGAAAGCAATTAATCTTAATTGGAAGATGGAGTGTGGCGCAAACGAATGATTCCGAAGTTGTACCAGGTATACAAAAATACTGATATAGTGAAGGTAATAGAGCGTAGCAGGCTTCAGTGGGCTGGACATGTAACCAGAATGCCTGATGAGAGATCCGCCAAAACCATCTAGAAAGAGGCCATCGACTTCGTGGTATGCCTCGCACTTGATGAAAGAAGAAGCCCGATCTGCTGGTGAACGACATGACTGGAGAACGGCTGCCCAAAACAGAAGATGCTGGACATCTGATTCGTCCGGCCCGAAACCGGCGAACGGTCCGTCGGCCAACAAAGTAAGTAAGTAAGTAAGTATAATAACCACAGAAACGTTGTCGTATTTTCTATGCCCTGCTGTAGTGTTAATATGCTGGAATATAAGGCTGAGTCTTTTAAGTTGAATCCAACAGCATTGGTATTTGGTAGACGAACACAGCAACGTTGCTTAAATCGACCCAGTCACCTTTCGGCTATCTGATAGATTCCGAATTGGGTTTCGGATTGTTTTGTTAGTTGCTTTTATGAAAATTAACGATAATTGATATAGATAATATATAAATATAAATAGGAATGAGTAGAACAATTCTTACCTTTTTCCTTCGTGGTTTTTACCTGTTACCTCGAAGCCGCAGCAATACTTCCATCCGTTGCTGGTTTCTAGTTTTTGAGAGATGTTTGCGCTTGCATCTTCATATCCGGTCCAGCTTAATCGAATATGTTCGATGTAGTCCTGAATTCTGCTATATATTTTTGATGTAACCAACGATGTTTCTTCCCAGTTCCATAGCTTTCTCATACCGTCTTCTGGTCCCCATTTCTGTACTATAGAGTAGATGACAAATGTCCATCTTCTGGCATTTTTCAAATAACCTTCAATTCTATTTTAGAAATCGTTCTCGCATGCAAAAGCAAAAGAAGTAAATTCAAGTATTGGTAATATGTTATAGTTTAGTATGAAAATGGAGGAATCAAGATTTAAATATAGTAGATGTAGAAAACTTTGTCGGACCGACAACATGCAGAGTAGATATGCAAGATGTCTTAGATGGATGATGGAAAAGCATGATGAGTGGAGAGGGTTAGTAACAGGGGCGACTCGTCCATAGGTGCAACCTGTGCATTGCACACGGGAACGCCATGCAAAAAATATATTTCAATCGCAAATTTATATTAATATTTTATTGGTTTTTAGTTTCACTTTCAAATAGTAACAAATAGAATGACTTGCGTGATTACGCGGAAATGATTGTGATTACTTCCTCAAACTGTGATTTCCAAAATTTGTAGTTGAACAGGTAGGTTCAAAAGCCACGAGTCGCCCCTGGTTGGTAATGCTATTTTATGTCTATGAGTACAATAGACGGGCGTTAGTCTCGAGGTTTTGTTAGTAAAGTTGGGGTTAGTAGGAACCGCGATTAAGCTCTACCGACCCCACCAATATTTATGTTTGTTAGGTCATGTGTAACTAAAACTGGCGGTGTGGTCAGTCAAACAGAAAAAGGGGTAGATGTTTGCGTTATTATGATTATTTTGACCAGCTTTACTAACCAAGCTTTGTGGGCTGATATGGGATAAAAGAATTTTGGTCCTCATATAACAACCGCAACAATCAAAAATGATTTCTCATCCCTAATCACAGAAAATATGCAGGCAAATCGCCCCAACTATGAAAAAAAAACTATGAAAAAAAGAGTCATAAATTGCATTTTTAGCCAGTTGTGACTTGCACCTTGTGTGGTTGCTATTTAGAACACTGTTTTTGTTTTGATATTTTTCGGAGCACTAACACCATTGAGAAATCTGGCAGAAAATGTTGCTTTATTAGTAGTATTCTTGGTTTAAACACAAAAAACGACGACAGCCAGCCAGCCGTGGAAACTGCGTGGCGGTGCTTCTTGCGTGGGCGCTTGCCGTGTGTCAGTCGGTGCTGTGTACTTAACGCTTAACTTAGATTTCCTTTACTAGGTCACCCTACTACAGTGGGGTTTTTATTTCTTTCTTTGCTTACTTGCTTGCTAACTCGAAACTGACGCACTTGAAAATATCGTAATGGTATTTTGCTTTATTCCGAAATGCATAGTGAAAATTAAAGAAGAATGTATAGTGCGAGTTTTATTTAATATAATGTTTAGAGATATAAATGAAAATAAAAAGGCAAATAGACACACTTTATATAAAAACTGACGTTAAAAACTTATACTTTAATACAGAAAGAAGAAAGGAATTTACTGGTTAGTATCACTCAGTAGAAATGAAGGAAAGTTTCGTTTTGTTGATGGAATTTGACGACCGTTTACATATTTGATAGAAAACCTAGTATTTAAATGCTTACAGAGGTTGTCATTAACTAACGACGCTTGACTTGTGTTTTGATAATAGATTAATATGAAACATCTTTCAAAGTGAGTAATTCACTTTTTGCTCCTATCAATTAGTGCTATTTATGCGCAAACAGTTTGCTCATTATTCTGTTTACCTCGCTTATCGCGGATTATTACGAATAACTCAAGTGATCTTTTCTCTTTCTTCCCTCTCTTCTCCTTTCACTTGGTGTAATAAGTCTCTTCAAGTTGACATTTTTGAGCGCTTGTATTATTTTTACTTTTCCGTCTCAAATCAACGTTTCAATAATTAATACACGTGATAAAACAAAAGTGTTCACCCTATCTTCATAAGGTTGGTTTCTTACCTTTCAGTTGAACATCAGTAGCGTCGTTGGGCATTCAATCCGCTTTCCGTGGTTTGCGTTTTCGAACATCCGGACTTCCGGCGGTATCTTTTTTGTCGGTTTCTTCCTCTGGCTTTTCCGGCTCAGCAGGTGGAGCTGACGGCTTGGTTTGTGGTTCATTTTCACCTTTTCGTTCGCTTTCCGGTGCTTCGTCGGAGTCGGATCCGGAATACTTTTCACCTTCGGACGATTCTTCCTCTTCCTCCTCCTGCTCGTCGTCCTGTCCTGCCTTGTCCTGCTCCTGTTCATCTTCGTCTTCCAACTCGTCACCTTTTAGCTCTTCGTGACCCTGTTCGTGTTTCAAGCTTTGTTTATGTTCCGAAAAGCTCTTCCGCTGGGCAGATTTTGGTGGGAACATAAAATCGATTATGCAAACCAGTATCAACCCAAGAATAGCTCCTAGTAGGATTGTGCCGATAGCAAACAGGGCATACGATCCCCAAGCCGGCAGGCCATATTCCTTCGACAACATAACATTAACTTCCTGTAAATAGAAGTACAATGTAAATGTGCCTGAATGCTTCCATAATGGAACTTACCTTCAGGTAAGCTCTACTTACTTTCAAGAAATGAGACAATTTGAAAAACTGTGAAACCAGCGACATCAGAAGTGAATCAGGCTCGCTCCAACCGGAGATCGGTTCCAGGTTTTGCCATTTTTTCTCTTCGATGAAGGTCATCAGCGAGTTCAAATCGCGTGTTCCTTTGTACTGACGGAATTCACCGTTCAGAACGTGGAAAATGGTGGGCAAAGCGGTTACAAAGAAGCGTCCACTGAGACCGGGTGAAGTGGTCACATCGACTTTGGCAGTTTTAATGTTCAAATCATCGGACCAGGTGGACAGATCATCCCAAATGGGCGCAAGACTTTTGCATGCCGGACACCAGGGAGCGTAGCTGCAATTAGGTAATAATTAGAACAATTACATTCTACGCAATAAATCTGCAGACTTACAATTCCACCAGCCATTCCTCGGTCAGCATCCGGTCCCAGTTGCTCTCGTCTAGTTCAATGACATTCGATTTAGCAGCTGCAGCTGCAGCCGCCTGTGGACTAAGCAGCCAGCAGCCTAAAACAGCTGCCAGCAGGGCGGCAATTCCGGTAGGCTGAACCATTCCAAGCGCTGTTTCTGCGAAAACGGATTTTTCCTCACGAAGCTTCACTTTTGCAGCACAAACAACACCCAAACAAGGAGAAGCGCAGGAAAACGTGGATAATTTTTTCACTCAATCTAGGAGAAAGGAAGAAAAAAAGTTGATCTTCTTTTCGTTCTCGTGTTTTACAGGTTTTGCACTCGCGGCGAATGCTCTTGATGGAAAATGTACGGAGTGATACGTCAAATGATCCGCTTCGTCTTCTTTCTTTTTCAAATGCTGATGCGATATGCAATGATGACTGATGATTCTATTATATGGATGACGGCGGGGTCGCTCGCGATGTGGCGTCGCTTTGTTTTTGTTCTGTTACTAGTTGCTGGCAGGGTTGCCAGAGCCGAGAATAATAAAGAACACAGA
This sequence comes from Wyeomyia smithii, assembly GCF_029784165.1. NCBI lineage: Eukaryota > Metazoa > Arthropoda > Insecta > Diptera > Culicidae > Wyeomyia > Wyeomyia smithii. Next base: position 268,869,380 of record NC_073696.1, on the reverse strand, counting down.
TTCGCACTTTGTAAAATACATTTAACGGTTTTCATTAAGAGGCAGAGTGGAAAATCGTTTCAATGTTAGATGATATTTGGAAAGTTTTATTTTCAAAGAGATCCAACAAATCGAAAGATTGAGTTATTTAAGTTTTGTCATATGTAAGTGCAGAAAAATATTTTAAACAGTCAAGCAATAATCAATTAAGCAATCTAATCTATACTAAACTTACGTGCAATTGGGTTGTTGCTATTCACGGATTTCGGATTTTTATATATCATCTGATAGAGTGTAATTTTCTGAGCAAAACGTGATTTATTAAAACTTTATATCATTATCATTTGATTTTTAAATGAAGAATAAAAATTCGCTCTAAAAAATCGCTACAATGCCAGTTGGTATATGGGCGAACTGTCATTGTAGCGATTCGAGCAGATTCCGAGCAGTTTTAAATCGTGATTCAAAAAGCGAAGGACAACGATAGATTTTTTTTAAATCACGTTTTACTTAGAAAATGCAGATCTTTCAGATGATATAAAAAGCTGATATAGCTAAACAATCTAATTCCTTAATATATTCAGTTTAGTAATTACTCAACATCACCCCTTTGGCATCACGCCATGTTTCAAGGGCTAACATCTCAACATATGTAAAAACGAGATAGCATATCACCGCTTCTTTTCATACATCTTCATCTTACTGCTGACAGCGGGCACAAATTAATTTGAGCCCAGGACATGAGTTCATTGTCATTCACTGTTACTCGGTATAGGGATGCCAAAGGCTCAGTTAACATAGTTCTATAATTCTATTAAAAAGAGCTTTATAATTATATTGAAAATAAGTTCATATAAATTTCGTCTTGACCGTCTTAGAAGAGTGGAATTAATGTTCCTTAAATTCTAATATCAAGGTGGTAGAATTAAATGGAAACATAACCTATCCATATTATTAAACATGTTCATAGTCAAAATCACACAAACTGTTACTAAATCTAATAGTGACAGTCCTTAAAACTCTGTATAGGGTAGGCTATATAATCAACGTAGAAATGTTTCTATATAATACCGAGGAGAAAAGATTAATTCTGGAGTACTTTGTGATAAGGTCGTATGTCTAAACGTAAACACAACGAGTAAGAGATGATTTTGCTTGTGAAGTACAAGGGATATAACTCTAATTCGTTTTGTTTACATTTAGACATACGACCTTATCACAAAGTAGTCGAGAATTTGAAGAGAAAGACATTCAATGGATATATCTCCGAAAATATAATTTTTTGTATAATTTATTGAACCCATCCTAAATATGGGTGCTAATGTAACAATCTGGCATCTCTGCAGTGCATGATGCGCATGTTTGAGTTCCACTCTCCGAATGTTCCGATGTTTAAATGCATTAAAACCGGTATCGAATTGTTCACCAGACTTTTTGGTTAACAAAATATTTCATGTTATTTCCAACCCGGTGGCATCGGCCTTGTTTCCTGAAGCTGCCGTGAAAGACAGTGGCGCTAGTCTCATCTATGTTTTTGAAGGTTTGTTCACACAGCAGTTTAAGCATGATGAACGGAGCATAATAAATGTTGTACAGAATTATGCGCTCGAATCAATTTATTCATTTAAATAAAAGCTCAGCTTAACTTTGTTAATGTTTGAAGGTAGCGTTGATATACTATCTCAGTATGTGTACGTTGAGATGTTAATCTCTAAATCATCGCGCGATGTCAGCCGCCTGCAAGAAACACCGCCGTTGGAAATTCGCAAGAATAAACGTAGTAGGTAGTCTATAATAATTAGCGAACCTATACATTAGAGAAATGACAAGACACTCACCGTTAAGGCAACTGTCAACATCAAAACGGGCGAGTTGTATCATTTTGCATTGCCGTTATCCGTTTTGATGTTGACAGTTGCCTTAACGGTGAGTGTCTTGTCATTTCTCTAATGTATAGGTTCGCTAATAATAATGCAACGCGTTCATTTTTGGTCTCATCAAGCAAAGCACTCGACGTTATGTGCAATAAATACATCACCCGAAAACAACACATAAACATACTGCAGCTGAACACCGACACTGTATGCACGTATGAACACTGCTTTTTCCCGTGTTTCGATAAATCAGCTCTCAAATTGCATGTGAAATTGATCCAGTGATCCAGCTAATACTGGCCTCACTTATGTTGTATGTAAACGTCAGTGATGCCACCGGGTTGGTTATTTCAAATGTATGGCTGCACTTTGAACAGTTAATTCGAATTTATGAATAATTTGCACTTTTTTGTTTGTTTAGAGCGTAAATAACAGCGTGATGTTGCCGTTGCGTAACATAGATGTTGTTCTGCAAAGTTTCAAATTGTTTTAGGTTAGTGCTCCAGAAAATGTAATTTCTCGTAAAACTTTTACATAACAAAGTGGGAAATTGAGCAATTTGTGGTTTTTACTAGTTATTTTGGTTTCCAAGGTTTTTATTTTCGAATTGTTGACTTTTCAACAGTACTGTAACTTGCAATTCGCCATTTTTTAGCATAATGACGGTTAAAAGTGTTCGTGTCTTTTGAGGCTATCCACGAATCAAGCTATTTTTTGATGTCAGGTTGTTTGATTGCTACAGTCATGTTTAAGAGCAAGATTGAAACACAGATAAAGTATTATGAAGAAAAAATAATTTGTACGCCATCACTATTTTTTTCATTACGCACCTCCTGGATACAGTCCCTGTATTTACAGTCTGGCGGAGTGAATTCGGGAACGATTTTAAACTGTTATAACGGGAATCAGTCGTATATAAAGCCCTAGAGTTAAAGTTTGGTCGACTGTCACTGAAAAGTTCCAATCGAACAGTCAACAGTTTTTTCATCATAGTTTTAACATTGCTGATATTCGATTGGAACGAGTTTTGACAGTTCTATTGGAGCTTTTAGTGACAGTCGGCCAAACTTTAACTCTAGGCCTTCAGTTGTAAAGAATCTCCATTTTTTTTGTAAGATTTGGACCACTGCGACCATTGTTTTGATCTTTTGTGGTATACCTCTTTTTTAGTCTAGGTACTCGTGGCAGACATATCACTATTGATGGAAGTGATCGTCATTGTCATATCGCACCCTTTCTCCCAGTTAGGCACTGAATTTCGTATGAAATGTATTACCTCATTAGGATTCGCAGACCAGACCTCAAAAGGCTCCAAAGTTCCTTTTCCAAAGGCTCTTATTCTGCGCTGTATTAGTGCACTGCAGTGGCAGAGCAAATGTTCTGCGGTTTCACATTCGAACCCGCAGAGACGACAAATTTCGTCATCTGACTGACCAATTTGTTCTTAGTTTCTTTTTATTTAAACTAAGCAATTGCTGGCTATCCTTGATGCTTGGTTTTATAAAGCGTTTTGACTGGCGTAGCCCTACTGAGCATATCCAGTTCTCTTGTATAGTCCTATGTTCCCAGGTTTTCAATTCTGCTTTCAAGGCGCTTGATGACACCCCACAGAACGGTTCTGGGCCAATGAAATCGGTACATGACCCCTGTCTAGCTAACGTATCGGCTTTTTCATTGCCTTCCACTCCGCAGTGACCAGGAACCCAGTATAACCATACTTGGTTCCTTTCTGCCACTTGTTTCAGTGAAAGGATGCACTCCCATACTAGCTTTGAGGTACATGTGAAGGCTTTTAGTGCTTTGAGTGCTGCTTGGCTATCAGAAAAAATGCATATGTTAGCATGCCTATATTTCCTAGCCAAACAGATTTGTGCACATTCGTAAATTGCAAATATTTCGGCCTGGAACACTGTAGGCCAACGGCCCATTGGTATCGAGATACTTATCCCAGGACCATTTATACCTGCTCCGGTTGAATCATTCAGTTTTGAGCCATCTGTGTAAAAGACGACAGAGCCTTGTCGGATATCCGGGCCACCTTGTTCCCAAACTTCCCGTTCGGTCTCTATGATTTTGAAAGGTATTTCGAAGTTTGCTTCTGTATTCATCCAGTCTTCGATACCTGGTATATGTTTGCTCAGCTGGAAATGTTTGAGGATTGCCAGCTGGCCTTTCTGATCTCCATCAGGTACTTTTTTAAGGCGTGTTAGTCTCGATGCACTTTTTTCCGCCTCTAGTTGTACTACCTGGTGGAGTGGTAATAGATGCAGAATTGCATCTAAGGCTTTTGACGGAGCACTTTTTATTACTCCTGTAATTGCATTACAAATTAGCCTTTGCAACTTGCCAAGCTTGTTCTGCGTTGACCTTTCTTTTGTTTTCGGCCACCACACTAGCGAGGCATACGTTATTCTTGGTCTTATTATTGCCTGGTACAACCAATAAATCATACTTCGCCTTAGACCCCATGTTCTGCCAATAGCTTTGCTACATGACCAGAGGGCACTCGTAGCTTTACCGATGACATATTCAATATGTGCATTCCAGCTGAGTTTCTGATCCAAAACCACTCCAAGGCGTTTGGTCTCAATGGAAAGCATAAGTGTGGTTTCACCCAATTTCAGGCTATCTATGTTATACCTTCTCTTCCGAGTGAAGGGAATAATGGTTGTTTTTGAGGGGTTAATGGTCAGCCCCTCTCGTTTACACCATTCTAAAGTGCAGTTCAAAGCTAACTGCATTCTTTCCGATACTATACTGTCAAATTTTCCCCTCACAAGAATAACTACATCGTCGGCGAAGCCGAATACTTCGAAACCTTGTTCAGTCAGGTTTCTAAGCACCTGGTCTACAACCAGTGACCACAGCAAAGGCGATAAAACTCCACCTTGCGGGCATCCTTTTGTTGTTTTTCTTGTGAGGGTGGTATTTCCCAATACTGCAGTTATTTCACGACTGTTCAGCATTGTTTGAATCCATTTTGAAGTATATATATCGAATCGATGACATCTCATTGCTGTGAGCATTGAGCGATGGGATACATTATCAAAAGCTCCCTCTATGTCTAAAAATGCAGCAAGTGCGATTTCTTATGCTTCTATAGATTTCTCTATTTTTGTAGTCAGCATGTGTAACGCATCCACTGTTGACATATTGCTTCGGTATGCAAATTGATATTTGCTTAGCGGAGAGGTTTTGATGTAAGTTGATTTGACGTGGTAATCAATGAGTTTTTCCATAATTTTTAACATAATGGATGTTAGACTAATTAGTCTGAAGGCTTTTGGAAGTGTTCTGTCGCGCTTCCCCGCCTTCGGTATAAAGATCACTCTCGTTTTTCTCCAATTAGTGGGTATATAATCAAGTGTTAAACTAGTCCTAAATATCTCGGTTATGAATGGAATTATTACCCTTTTACACCGTTGAAGCATTATTGGCAATAATCCATCCAATCCCGGGGACTCATAGGGATCAAAGGAGTTAATTGCCCATTCCACTCTCGATTCAGTGAAGATATCGCAGGCTATATTATGCGCATTTGTGTTAGCGATAGTCGAACCAGCGCATAACGCATTTGGATCCTGAATTTCTTCTTCTTGAATAGATCGTGAACCTGGGAAATGTTTCTCCATCATAACATTGAGTGTTTCGAGGGAATCAGCAGTAAAAGTACCGTCGTCCTTCTTTATTCTCAAGCCATTCGTGTGATCTTTGGACAGGGCTTTGTGTACTCTTGCAGCTGCAGGGGTGCTTTCAATTTGTTCACACATCAATCTCCATCCCCTCCTGCGTGATTTCCTGATTTCCCTATTGTATTTTGTAAGGGACTCTCTGTAAGCATCCCAGTTTGAGGTTAGCTTGGCTCTGTTGAACAACCTTCTTGTGACCTTCCTTAGTTTTTCTAGATTTTTGTTCCACCAAGGCGCGTCTTTACTAGATACGCGCGTTTGGAGTGGACAGCTTTCGTTATAAAGGGATATTATTTTACTTGTAAATACCTGCGATGATTTTTCCAGACCTTGTACTGTCTGAATCCGGCCTTCAGAGGTCGATTCATCGCAAAGTATTTTAGAATAAAAAAGTTCCCAGTTTGTTTTTCTAGGGTTCCTGTAAATTTCCGTTACTAAGTCCCCTGCGTTATATTCGAATATAATTTGCTTGTGGTCTGATAGAGAAATCTCATCAGATACATGCCAATCAGTAATTTTTTCCGATAGTTTAGCACTTGATAAAGTAAGATCAAGTACTTTTTGTCGAATCGTATCTACAAAAGTTTGATTTTTACCACGATTACATATATCAACATTGTTAGATAGTATATAGTCAAAAAGGCACTCACCTCTTTTGTTTGTGTCTGTACTTCCCCATATTGTATGATGGGCGTTTGCGTCACACCCAACGATGAACTGTTTATTTAGCCTCTTGCAGTGCGCTATAAACTCCTGAACTTCCCCTTGTTCCCCCGGAAAGTAGGCGGAGGCCACCATTACTTCAGCTTTTCCTCGTGTCGTTGGCAGTTCCACTTGTACAGCAACTATATCCCGTCTAATGAATTCTGTAATTGGCGTAAAGTTAGTGCTACTACTTACCAAAAGCGCTGCCCTTGGTGCTAGCGCAGAATCATCATAAAGGAGCTTACCCGTATTTGTTAAAAGTCCCAAAACTTTTTTTTTTGTTCACCCATGGCTCTTGCACAATAGCCACGTTGAAGTTTTCTTTGGTGAACCTGCAGCAAAGGATTCCACTAGTTCCTTTTGCGTGATGCAGGTTCACTTGGATGAACTTAATGTTCTTGTCGTTCATTTCGGACTAATTTTGTTCCTGGGGGCTTCTTTCGCTCCCCCTTTGCCCAATGGTTGTTTATGGGTGTTTTTGGGTGCTCGTGTTGTTCGCCCTCAGTCACTACCACTCGGTTGTGAAGCTAAAACATCCGTAATTCCCATGGATTCGGACTTGGCGCTTGTGAAGTTTCGACCAGCCCTGTTTCTCCGCGGATAGATTACTTCGAACTTGTAGCTCAGCTTGTACTTCCAATCAGCGATTTTTTGAAGTAGAATACTTCTCTCAGGAAGTTCGGCTACATAGGGATGTAAAATGAAAATCTAAAACCGAAAAAAGTGAAAAATGTGTCCAATTTCAAAAGCTAATAAATCGGTTAGTATTCGATGGATTTCCTTCGTTCTTGCAGCAATAGATTGTAAAATCTTCTAAGATTTTTCCCGAATGAAGATAATTGTAGTTTTATTAATCAAACTATTGTACTATTGAAATTAATCAAGCCTTGTCAAAACGAAAAATTCGACCTCTGATTGGTCGTAATATGATTGCTTCCCAAGCACGGTCGACAGAATCATATACCTTGCAACAGTAAATGCATTCAATGGAAAGTTGACTCATTTTGACAACACGTGAGCCGTATAGTTTTGAGTGTTAAATCAGCTTTTAACTGTTTATTTTATCCTTTTCAGAATGAAATGAAAACCTGATGATTGAAGAGTTAATATTTACTCTTGAGTTAATTTACATTTTTAAATTTGTAAAAGTTATAAATTTTACCTAATCTCCGTGTCTCATAACGTACTTAATTATCTTTTCTTTCAGTCATGAGCACGATATCCAAAAAATTTTCATTATCTGCATAAAAATTGTCAAGCCCCAATCATGACAAGCAACTTACTATATTATTGAAAATGGTCAATCCTTGTTGAAGCGCAAAATAAGTCAGCGTTTATTTACTAGAGAAAATGGCTGACACGCAAGCAGCCGGGTTATCATTTCCGTAAAAGTATTCTACTTCAACCTTGCGGTCGTGGATTTGCACACAACCCTCCTGTGATTTTTTCGCTGACGCTTCGTCCACTAATAGGATGAGCTGGACATGATTCTTGATGGGCTTGCGCTTTAGCACCCTCCAAGAATCAGTAGCAATATCGTTATGGCCCTCGATTAGAGCTATAAGAATCTCCATTGACTGGTTCCCGTTACAACAGTTTAAATTTGTTCTCGAATCCACTCTGCCAGACTAGTAAAATATACAGTGGCTATACCCCTGGAGGCTTTCGCATACTTCTAGGGGTACGCCTACCTCAGGTTGAGGAACGCTGAGCTAGACTATGTGCCATTGGCGGCGCAATATCTGGAGCATATGGTGGGTGATTCTTCCTATATGAGCGTTTCTATGTAAGTTCCAACGACTTTGGCAGCACGACGCCAAGCTTTGTCATGCAGTAGATTCACTTCTTCGTGATTCTGATTGTATTGTGGCCGTTTTTCGAACAGTTGTCGGTCTAATGGCATCAACTAAGGTCGATACCGATCCCCAGTAATGGTTTGATTCGGTTTCAACAACTCATAATAAACAACACTGACTTGGATCACATACATAAGACATACGTCTACGTAAAACTGCCGTTTTTTCTGGTACACGTGCTTGACAAATAAAAAATAATAAATTTTCTTTTTCCCTGCTTTATCGAGCACCAAAAAAGATACCATAAGGAACTGTCAAAAAGTTCTTCACAAAATCAATGCAGCATTTTTCGAGTTCTTTGATTTGCTGAGTGAATACTTTTCTCATCACCCGTCTCGACGCGATGAAGAAAACCCTTCCTTTTGTGCTGCTAGAAAAGTTGTTGACAGGCGACAAAACGACGCTCAACGTCTCTCAAATCATAAGGAACCCGACTTCTTTGATTTTTAGTTCGTTCCAAGAACATGTAGCTGCTTGGAACTGGCCTGGCGGGTAATTCACAATGCCGAAGCAAGCTTTTCCTGATTTTGGCATGGATCCTCACCGAGCTATTCCTCCAATTGGGTTGTTTAGCTATTCACGGATTTCCGATTTCTATATATCAGCTAAAAGAGTGTAATTTATGAATAAAATAATAATCGCTCTAAATCGCTTGAACGACAGTTGGTACATGGCCGAATTGTCTCTATAGTCATTTCGACCAGTTTTAATTAGTGAATTAAAAACCGAAGGACAACTGTATAAAATGTTTGAAAATCACGTTTTGCGTAAAAAACAGGAAGCTCTTTCAGATGATATTAAAAATTCATATAGCTAAATAACTCTTTTTCGAAAGTTTTTGGTCTTCCTTCACGTGGACAGTCGCCAAAATCGAAATTACCGTTTTTAAAGCGACGGGCCCAATCGCGTCACGTTGTTTCACTTGGAGCAGCATTTTTGTAAGCTTTTTTCCAACTCTCGATGCACTTCAGCCGTCGTTCTCTTTCAACAGTCGTCGTTTTTACACAATTTAAAGTATTAGACGCCACAATCAAATCCATAAAGCGTCAAAGCAGTTTGTGTATCACTTTTGAAAATGGTCTCGGAATCGTAAACAAATATTTTGTTTCGGTTTCGGTGTGAAAAACGGTAAAATAGCAAATCTAAAGCAGCGAGGTTTGGTATAGGACAGATGAATATAATACAATAATCAACACTGTTGTACCGAAATGAGGGAAGCTTCGTAGCCGCAAGGTTACATAGTGCGCTTTGATAAGCGGGTGGTCGTGGGTTCGAATCTTAGTAGAATCAGGCCATTTGGTTGGCAGAGAACTTTAACATGAGTTTATTTTCAGGCTCCCCACTACATACCCTTCCTTCAAGCTGAATTCTGTAGTATCCCTGTTGAGTTTCATCGTAACAAAAGTAAGTCCCTCATATGATAAAACTGGTCTGAGTAACGTATGATAGTTCTTTTCAGGGAATTGTGATTATGGCACGATCTTGCCAGAGGAGCGAGGTTCGATTAGACTCCTTCCTCTTGACAAAAAAAGTTCTACTTATAATAAAACTGACCAGAGGTACACACTTAATCTATCTCGGCAAACTTCCCAACAGCTGATTGAGCTCGGTGAAGTTTTTAACGAATGTCAGCAATATATTTCGACCAACATTCAGCAAATATATCGATTTACCGTAAACCAGCAAGTAATGACGTTTCGTTTGCCGAAGTTCTTGAAAATTCTGCCGAGAACTTGTAGAACATTTCGCTGAGTTTATCAGCTGTTGAGTTCTCGGCAATAAAATCTAAGTGTGTAAAGCACTAAATGCCTCTTGTGACGCGGTGTTGGTAGGAGGAACGAGGTTTCGATAAGACTCCTTCCTCTTAACAAAATAAGTCCTTCTTATAATAAAACTGATCATGGGAATTGTAATTGGCGATATTGGCACGAGGAACGAGGTTTCGATAAGACTTCTTCCTCTTAGAATAAACTTGGCCAGAGAGGAACGTTAGGTGAAGTCTCACTCCAGGGAATCATAATTTGGCGATATTGATAGGATAGAAAGAGGCTCGTAATTGTAGAGCAGTAAGCTTGCTACGGATGGGTAAAATCTCACACACAAGCACGGATATAAATGAAAAAAGCGTATTATTCATTTTAATAGTGATATTTTGAAGTGCGGAATACAGAAAACACCTGGGAAACATCACAATAGATTAGATGTCTCTGGTCGCAGTCCAAGCAGAGAAAAAAAAAAACGCAAATGATTAATCCTTTGTGTTTTACCAACATATATTACATAATTGGTATCATTTCAGTCATTTTTCGGAAAATAGTAGCCATAACACACCTACCCAATTTATTATCTATCTCATTACTACACAGCCTAATTTAATATTTATTTTATTACTACTCGATCACACACTGCAGAACTCTAAAAACAAAATGGAGCAAATTTTCAACGTTATATAACAACATATTCAGGTTGATTTTTCCCTTTTTCTGCTATTTCAATTGTCTTCGAACAATATTTTTAGTCCATCACATCTTTCTCTAATTCATTCTAATTTTCACTATATTTTAAACTGGTTGGTTGCACACTGTCATATTTTTAGTCTTAATTGTTTGGGGTTATGGGGTCAGTGTGCTCTCCTTCTTTTATTTTACATCATTCTTGTCACAGTTACATCGTATATTTTTTTTGCTGGTCAACAAAAACTCAACAGGTTTGCTACACGTTATAGGAAGTTATGATTCTTGGTCTTTCCCCAAAGACAGTAGCCGCAATGTAACGCAATGTACAGCAAGGTGTATTATATTGTCTAGTTTAGATGGAATCAGATAGGGCCAACGACGCCCTATCTGATGCATTCGATCATCAACGTTAATGAAGATTTGTATCAAAGACGAATTAGAAGCCAGAATCGAAGAAAAAAAAATTCACGCCATTTATTATTGAGTGCCGATTGACGTAGCTGTCATTGTTTGTTCAACTTCAAACTCACCACCAGCAGATTGTGATGGTTGATTTGATAGCTTCTCTGTGAGGTGTTAAATCATGATAACAAAACGGCTCCCAGAATCAACGTAATCTCCCTAATCTTTTGACGGTCGTCTAATTTCGATTTTATCTAATCCACGATGTATTTACAGTGTGGAATACCGTTATCGACAACCGTCTCGACCTATCGTGATTTTAAATGACTTTTGGAACGTTTTTTTTGTTTCAGTGGGAATTTGAAGAATTATATAACTACGTAGCTGGTACACAAGAGCGATTAAATTGCAAGAAGATGTTCGTATTCTTTTCGAGTTTGCTTAAAATATTATTTCTAGCGCACTTATTTCACGCTGTTTGCTGTTGGAGCCAGGAAGATTAAGCCATCTGTGACAAGCCGTCAAATTGTAGAAGATTATTATGTTCACAGTGGTCAATTTTGTTTTACCAATTTGCACAGTGATCATCTTATTTGGCATAAATAAAATTTGCTCACTTGAGACGTCCCGACAAACCCAAAAACGGCCAGACGTGTTTGATCTTTGCTTCGTACATTTTCCTGTTTTTTTCCAATGTTAGCTCAATCAATTAACTTGATCGTGTTTTGAAGATGTACCACCGCTCCATCAACTACGGTAGCATTGACCTTACGGTTCGACCTGCATGCAGCGCATATAATCCAAGGCAGAAGCTATAATAAGCATCTTTGCATCACTCTCCGCTGAGGTCCTTAGGCTAGGCTAGGCTGCTAAGCAATTTCTCCGCTCGCGATTGGCGCCGCCACGTTTGCTTCCACTTAACAGTCTGAACAGCGCAGCGCGAGCCGGCCGTTTGTTGTTGTAGCGTGCGCCCAGTTCTGTTTGAACCGTCGACTTGATCGGATTAGCAGCCGGTTTACTGAGCGTGTGAGCGCATGTGTGTGCCTCTGGATTAGTTTCCGTTGCGGAAAAACGTTTGTTTACAGTGAGTGATACGGAAGGTAGGTTTCGGCCTGACTCATTCGAATGGAAAAATCTGATCTGGGAAATGACTTGTGATAGTTCTGGTTAATGAGCCGGATGATTCGAAAAAAATCGGCTGCGGTCCGTAGTTCGAAGAGGAAAAATTTCGAAATTTAGTGTACGTGTGAACTGTGAACGGTTGTGATCGCGGTCTGTCGTCTTCAGCTGTCGCAACACTGTGCGGATTAACCGAGCCGATCGGTGAAGAAACCATTGAGGCTAAATCCACTGGGAACCTATATATGGATTAATTAATCATTATTCACAATGAATAACAATGAAATCAAGGTAAGCAGCGGTTCAGCGAAGCTTTGTGCGTTGACTTTAATCGTTGGTTGCCTAAGTATGTCGCCGGGTTAACCGTAAGAATTCGATACTCTTGGTATGGCATGTAAGGTGAAGTTGCATTTTGCGATCGCGTTTGAGCGTTTCGTTACTACCCATCGAAAACTGTACGGACTTTCGTCGAACATTGTACAAACTTTTCCCAGCAAACATTCTAGAAGTGAATTGCAAATTGCACCAATCTAAACTGTTTAACTGCCCGCCCTAATCAAAGCGAATAAGCCGTGAAATGAGCAATAGCATGTTGGCGTTAAAACGTTTACTGCATGAACGCTTTCATGTAGCAACCAGCGAATGGAAAAGTTATTTGCTTCTGCCATCAAATGGGAAATACCGCATTATTTGTTTTCCAAAATTGGATTACACAAAAGTCGACGAAACTCAGAAAAAAAATTACCGAAGCAAATAACAATATTTAATAAAATTTGAAACTGTCACAAATATTTTTTAACGCGGACTGGCGGTTAGTGTTAAAGAGTATATTTGCCTTTGAAGTTATGCTAGAATGACACTTCTCTATAAGTATGAGTTTCATTGACATTTCGAGATCAGATGATCTAACTAAACTAAAGATCGCAAGCAGCGCGAAATTGAAACACATATTTCGCACATGACACACATGTTTATGCAAATTCAATCCAATTTCGGAACCTGATTTTCTTGCTTTACGGGTCCACTCAGAATGTTCGAAACCGGGACATTGTTGATGCTTCAACTTCAAGGAAAATATGAACCCTTCTTTTATGTTATACACGAATCTTCTCTTTGAAGCAAGGTTTTGTGACTTTGTTTGAATACTTACTGCTCATATCTTGAAAACCACACAATCCTAACTAAACGATGTCAAAGCTTATTCATGTTTTATTTAAATGTTACGTTTAGGTCGAAAATAACGATTTAGTATTTAATTTAAATTAGAAACCCTCCTAGTGAGCACATCTCTAACTATAGTTGTTTTCGACATGTTTCAAAATATTTCGTTTGCTTGATTTTTTTAAATTTACGCCTTTTTAACACGTTTTACCATCAGAATCTCGAAAGTTTTATAAAGAGCAGCTATTGAAATATTTGTTTTTCGGACAACATTTTTGAATCTAACGTTTATTCAGTAAATTAATCTCAAATGCATATATGTATTGCCTGTAATTACTGTACCTGTATTGCCTGTAACAACCGGCCACACAGGCCGCGCTGCAGATGTCCGGGTCGTCGCACATCCACCGGACTAGATTGTCCGGACCGGAGTAGTGCCAGGCCCGCTCACAGCCATCATGTCGCTTCTCGCTCTTACGAAACGGGGGCATACGAAAATCCCTTCCCAACCGGATATCTCCGGTATAAGTCGGTGCGTCCATTTGCCCTTTGTGGAGTTAGACCATTTCTGCTGCCAGTGGAGCATCGAGAAAGACCTTCTGGTATCTCGTATGCCCCTTGTGTCACGTTGATCGAAACACTCTCTGTCCTCCTTGATGGCGATGCTGATAGGCATCATGCCGGACTAGACACAGATTGCATCGTATGACATTGATACGCACTCGCAACTCTCACGCACATGAGCCTGTAGGTACTTTCCAGTTTACCGCGGTAACTGTTAGTACCTAGCGCTCTGGACAACACTGGCCCATCATACCTAAGTAGGGACGAAACCACGCTGGCAAGAAGTCTTCGCTTGCTGCTATGAACCGCTGAGCTATTGGACATCATACGAGATAGTGCAGCAATAGCCGATGAGGCCCTCCTACAGGCATAGTCGACGTGACTCCCGAACGTGGGCTTATCGTCCACCATAACCCCCAAGAGCCTCAAAGATCGCTTTGAGGTGATGGTGCAGTCTCCGACTCTGACCACCGCCTGTTGCTCCGATTTACGGTTGTTCACAACCGTGAACTCCGTCTTCCTGGAGCGTATCCAGTCCTCGACCTTGGGTATATAGTGCACGGCCGTCAATTCGACCTCCTCGATCGATTCGCCGTAAACCTCCAGCGTTATGTCGTCTGCAAAGCCGACGATCACAACCCCAACAGGGAACTTGAGTTTCAACACTTCGTCATACATGACATTCAACAACACCGGACCCAGGATACAACCTTGCGGAACTCCTGCGGTGATTGGGACGCAATTCTGACTCTCCTCCGTGTTGTAAACAAGTATTAGATTCTGGAAGTAATTTTCCAGAATCCTGTACAGCGACTCCGGTATATGGATGCTCCTAAGTGCGTGCGCTATGGAGTCCCAACTGGCGCTATTGCCAGTAGCGTATTCCCCTTCTCTTACGCTGGAGTGCTACCTCCGCCGTCTTGGTGACGGAGGAAATGGCATCCAGCATGAACCTGCCCTTCCGGAAACCGAACTGGTTACTTGCCAGACCGTGTAAACCGTCCGTGTACCTCACCAGTCTGTTGAGGATAATCCTCTCAAGCACCTTGCCCGCAGTGCCCAGCAGGCAGATGGGCCAATATGCCGATGGGTCCTCTGGCGGTTTCCCAGCCTTCAGTATGACCAATCTCTGCCACTTCCACCTGTCCGGAAAGAGACAGTCATCCAGGCACCTCTCCATAACTACCCTGAACAACCCGGGGGCCGTTTTTATCGCCAGCCTGATTGCCAGGTCCTCTTGCTAGCCTTTATCGCACTCTTTAGCATCGATCTTGCAGAACCGAATGCTGCGCGGCGCTCTGTCCTCTCTTCTTTGGTTCGCTCACGCTGCATCCTACGTCATACACGGAGGCACGCACTGCGAAGGTCGGCTTTCCCGGCTATCACCAGTAAACCGGTGGCTTCCCATTCCTAGATTGGCGATTAGTTGGTCAGCAGTCGGGCGGAGCCAACTGGCCCCTCGAGCTCGCTTCTCATTGCCTCTTCGCAAACCTCGGCAAATGCGATGTCTTCTACCCGCGGACGGTCAGAGTGTTGGCTCTACCCGTCGCTTGCCGCCTCTCGTTGTTGTCTACAATATAGCAGATCGGTGGTCGTTATTAGTGTAGCGATCAGTCCTGGGCTGGAGAACGTCGCGTCAATTATCGACTCCGCACCATTTCTGCTATATGTACTATTGTTCCCAACGTTGGCCAGATTTAGGTTGAGCTTTGCCAAAGCCTCCAACAAGATCTGACTCCTCTGGTTCGTGACGCGACTTCCCCACTCAACAGCCCAAGCGTGGAAGTCACCCGCCACCACCAACGGCCTTAGGCCCGTCAGCTCCATGGATAACAGGTCGACTATCTGGGTGAACCTTTCGGTAGACCAACGTGGCGGAGCATAGCAACTGCAGTAGAACACTCCGTTCACCTTGGCAACTACGTACCCTTCTTCTGAGATTGAGACAACCTCCTGAACTGTCGTCCATATGGCCGCCATACTGGACCTATCTGCAACCCAGTTACCGGTTGGGCACCTAAAGCCTGTAGAGCCGATTGATTTGCTGCAATGGGCGTGTTGTCAAGAGCTCTCTCAATATCAAGAAAAGCAATCTCTTCATATTTCAGTGACTCACCGATCTTCGTCACTAAGCAATGCAAAGCGGTTTTAGTAGATTTATCCTGTTCATAAGCATATCGGGATCGGACGTTCGACTCACAGTGACTGTCAAGTCACGAAAGTATTCATAAGACAATCCAACGTCTATGGTCTGATAAACTGGGCTCATCAGAGACATGCCAGTTTATGAGCCTCTCCGTTATCCAGGCGCTACATAGAGTGAAATTTAAGACCTCTTGTCCAATAGCATTACTAAAAAGTACCCACCTCCGTATTGTCCCAGAATATGTGGTGCGCGTTGGCATCAGAGCAGACGATAAGTGGCTTGTTGATGCTTTGGGTGTACCGTACAAGTACTGCGACTCGAAAGGCTATATGTCGTCCACGTCCCCGGGAAGTATCGGAGGCAACGACCGCTAATCGTAGGGACTTCCACCGCAATGGTAACCAAAGCCAAAATCATCACCAATGGATAAATTCTATATAAAAACCAATTTGTTGTTTCTGTTCAGCAGAATGTCAGTTCTAGGATGATTCAATATTATTTTGTGAGCTATTTGTTATCGATGCTCTCATTATTGTTTAACATTTATATGTATATTTTTTCGGAAAGACTCAAAAATTATTCGCTCATTAAAAAAAACTAACAGCGTAAAATGACTTCTTTGTACAGTTTAATCCAAATCAAAAAAACACTATTGAAAAAAAAATATACATATATATATATATATATATATATATATATATATATATATATATATATATATATATATATATATATATATATATATATATATATATATATATATATATATATATATATATATATATATATATATATATATATATATATATATATATATATATATATATATATATATATATATATATATATATATATATAGGGATATTTCGTTAGGAACTGCTCAGTTGGTCTCGAGGTACGATGCTGATTTGATAAGCTAGTTTGAATCTCGGTTGGAAGATACCGTTAGCGTCAATAGGATCGTAGCGCTATCTTTACAATTGTCCTGTGCACATACAGTTGGCTACGGAAAATCAAGTTCCAAAGGGATGTAATACCAGTTGACTTAATCCGCTGCTTCGTTCCGAAAATATAAAGATTTGCGAAGTTAACACGTTTTCTCTTTTGTTTTCTAAACTTTAAATGAATTGTGATTTGAGACAGCATCTGGTTCCGAGGTACGATGCTGGTCCAACAAGCCAGTCGTCGTAGGCTCGAGAGAAGACTGTTACTGTCAGCATGCTTGTCATTCTCTCAGTATGTGGAAAGAGCGGAGAAAAAAAAACACCGCGCACTTTCCTTTCAGTATGTGCCTGCGTGTAGCAATGCTTTCACCACACTGCTTCTTTCTCCATTCCAAAGTGTCTCAACCAAATTACAAACACACTTCCAGCTCACCCCACATCTGATAGAAACAAGA
Organism: Wyeomyia smithii; assembly: GCF_029784165.1. Classification (NCBI taxonomy): domain Eukaryota; kingdom Metazoa; phylum Arthropoda; class Insecta; order Diptera; family Culicidae; genus Wyeomyia; species Wyeomyia smithii. The sequence goes on along the minus strand of NC_073696.1, from coordinate 268,852,030 downwards.
GGGGTGAATCACTCTACAGAGAATACGTAGAAGTACACCACAGTGTTCACTGGCGAGTAGTCCGGAAGGTATAGCTACACCACGAAAACGAATTCGACATAAGTAAACTCGACCGGCACGAGCAACTCAGTCTATTTTTTTTCTCCCAATCTTTTTTTCTCTTCTGCCATGCTCAAAAAACAAACTGTGAAAAGCACCGCAGATAGCTCTGCTGTGTCATAATTGTGCGTAATGTCCATACGCGTGAGAAAGTACACCATAGTTCATTGTTTTGCAAGAGAGAGCACGGTGTCTCTGGTAGAAGAAACTTATCCGAAAAAAATTAGTATCGCTCTTATACTCATCATTCGAAAGCTCAAGGTGTCCCCTTTGATATGCTACTAAAATTGAAATGTTCTATCGGCGGGTCCAGAACAATTTTTTTCAGACATTTTTTTTGTAATTGAAAAGCTGGTGGAATGGGAACTATGTATACTTATCAAGGGATTTAGGTGCTGAGCTAGTGTTGAAACCTTCAAGTTTTGTTTTTTCATATAATGAAACAATATTTGGCATAATCTTAGATATTTTGAAAAGGGTAAAGTGGGGTAAAAAAGACTCGAAAATTTTGAGTCCAAAATTGCTGAAAAGACAAAAGAAGCTATAACTTTTTGTACGCTGAATCGATTTCTCTGAAAATTGATATGGTAATTCTATCCTATAGAAATATAAAATATCGGTTATTTAAAGTTGCTGTCGAGGTTACATAATTAGATATTTACATTTTTCTTCAAAACATGGTGATTTTTGGAGTTTTTTTTGTCATCAGAACTAGGTATTACAACTAAACAATACGTTTTAAAAATCAACTCAAGAGCTTTTATTGGACGTATTCAAAATTGTACCGTTAAAAAAAAAATCGATTTTTTTAGACCATCATTTGAACTTGTTACACAAGGAGCGCAACTTCATTTTGCACCTACATTTAATTTGCTGGCTATAGCAGGCTATAGCTCTATAACATCCCAGTCTCAAATTGGTTTGAAAAATTGACCTCGGGTTTCACAGCTTCGGGTTCGGGTTTCCCGAAAATAAAATTTTCGGGTTCGGGTTTGATCAGGAAAAAAAGTTTCGGGTTCAGGTCTGGTTCGGGTTTCAACCGAAAAACAAAATTCGGGTACTGGTTTGAAAAAAGCCAAACCCGACCATTTCTAGTAACCAGTACTTCAAACATTCTTAATGGTACAATAAGCATACCGAATTGCAGAAAAATTGATGCATTCTACTCAAAGTTACAGTAAAATTATGATTTTAGCAGCACCTGGACATTAGAGTTAAAAAAGCCATTTAATCAGGCCCGGATTTAAGTGTGGGGGGGGGAGGGTGGCAAATGCCCCGGGCCTTTCGACACGAGGGGCCCCCCTGGTTTCAGACCACCAGACGTGAATACAGATTGGACACCTTTTTTTTTGTTTTGCTCGTCACCTTCCAGCGAAGCGTTAAATCATTTCAACTTTTTTTTTTTTGAGAAAAGAGGCCCCACGAAAATCTGTCCCGGGCCCCCAACACCTGAATCCCACTCTGCATTTCACCCCACTAACTCCTTTCCCAAAAAACTTATATGTACAAATTATTTCATGGATGAACAAACCCTGGAAATTTAAGCTCGATTGGGGGACATCGATACAAAACGGAGTTGCGCTCCTGACACAATGGGTTTAAATAATGATTTAAAACATGTATGAATAATGAAATTTTCTCGGTCGTTACTAAAACGGCGTATTTTTTAATAACATCAAATAAAAGCTCTTGAGTTGCTCTATAAAACGTATAGCTTAGATACAGGGTCCAGTTTTGTTGACAAGCAAAAAAGATCTGTAATAATCACCATTTTTTGAAGAAACCACGACAGCAACTCTTAACAACCGGCATTTTATATTTTTTTATAGGATAGAATGTCGATTTTTGAAGAAAACAATCAAATCAATCATCAATTAAAATCATCATTCTAAATCAATGTAATCAAAGTCACAACATTTTATTTGTCTTGTCGACTCCAAATTTTCAAGGGTCTTTTTTACCCCACTTAACCCTTTTCAAAAAATCTGATATTATGTAAAGCTTTGTTTTGTTATATAAATAAAAACAACCCTGAATATTTCAGTACGATCAGACAACCCTGATAAATTTTGTATTTCTGAAACATATTATTTATTTTCATTTAACTAGTTTTTCAATTACGAATATATGTTCGAAAACAAATTGTTCTAGACCTCCCGATAGAACATTTCAGTTTTGGTAGGATATTGAAGGGAACAGCTCAAGCTTTCGAATGACGAGTATTAGAGCGATACTATTTTTTTTTTTGGATAAGTTCTTCAACCAGAGACACCGTGAGAGGCCTCTGCCATGGTGAACGCGAACGCGAGCGAAAAACTTGCCGTAGGTAAATGAACAGCTGTAAAGAGAGCTGTTTATTTACCTACGGCAAGTTTCTCGCCCCATCGCTCGCGTTCGCGTTCACCATGGCAGAGGCCAGAGATTTCAGATTTCACCGCGGTATTTTCTGGAAGCTCACCAGATAAAAATCGTCCGTTTTTCTCTTCTAGCATGTGCGTTGATTTGCTCTTTAGTGTGAGAGCAGTTGTTTCCGCAGTGCAATTATGTTCTCCCGCACTCTAGCGATTCTCTGAGGAGAAAAGACAAGCATGATTGTCAGTAGGATCGTAGCGCTCGCCACTCATTTGACCTGTACACTAAAACAGTTAACTGCGAAGTCTGTGTATAATAAACAGAATTCGAGTTCCAAATCGGAATGTAGCACCAAGGCTTTGCTTTTTTAAGTATTAGACATGTTGCCTTATACTATTATGTATACAAATTGAAAAACACCGATTCTCCATAATTCAAAGCTTTTTTACGATAAAAAATTACATTCCTATTTTTGAAAATATTGTCCATCGCTAGACACAACTTTTTCTCATTTGACATATGAATCTCGTGTCGTTTTTGACACTATCTATGAATGCGCCCATTTTTTCATCTATTCGAAAGAACGAGTGTTTTTTTTATTCTCGCTTATTTTCCGTCGGTCTAGTTCCGCCACTGTTGTTGTGCCAATCACCGACGCCCGGGAGGCGACTCCACCTGGGACCCTAACTTACGACCCGTTGATTAACGGACTGGCGTCAACGGCTTTACTTCCTCATGCGATGGAAGGCGTGATCCCAGAGATTTTTCGCCTCAGAAAATCTTCCGGTGTCGGCTAGAATGGAGTCTAGACCAGTTGGGTTGGTTGAAGTGGATCACGCCACCCCACAACCATCGACACCTATGTCGGCACTAGGATTCGAACCCAGGCGTCGAGCGTGGTTGGCGGAGACGTTACCAATCACGGTAGGCCCCCGTACGAGAGTGTAGGTCGACCAGGCGATATGTCATTAACCGGAAGAGGTGATAATCGAATGGAGCAATGTCAGGTGTACTCTCTCGGGTGAGATAGAATGTACCATTTCAGCATTTCCAGATAAGTTTTGATGATGCAGCATCATGTGGTCGAGCGTTGTCATGCAGAAGAATCTCTTTGTCTTTTTTGTTATACTGTGGCTGTTTTTCCTTTAACGCTTAGCTCAAATTCATCTTTAGCTCAAATTGTCTTCAGCAGAATGCGTTGTGATCACCTCTAATTCTGCGATTTTTTTCATAGCTTCAGGATGCTCCTTAAATACCGACATATTCACACAATAAAACAAAAAAGACCAGTTCAAAATTGACAAGTGTGATGATTTGCAGTTGTCGAGTAATGCCTCAGTTCATAAGATTGTGTGATCTTTTTTATGGATTGTCAATGCTGGCGCCACTGATAAAAAACGGCTGTTTTCAATTTTTACACCATATAAAGGATGTCCCACATCAAATTGCATCACGGAAAAAAAACGTTGTAGAAAATTACCCATTGGGTATCTTGTCTTGAAAATTTGTGTAGAAGTAGTTTGGAGTGTATGGTTTACATTGTACTTTTATCGCTGTCAGTTCTTTGAAAATTGAAAATGACGCTGTTACCCGAAAAGCAATGTCGCGAATCGACGCGCAAGCACCTGGAAAATCGTCAGCGCTATCATCGGGACATCGGAAAATAACACGGAATCGTGCAGTCAACGGTGAGTCGTGTGATTGAACGTTCCTAGGAAACTCTGAGCATGTTAGATGAAGAAAAAAAAACTCTGAGCATCGAACGTAAGGAGAAATGCGGTAAAATGGAATGTCCTATAAGTGATCAGGATCACCAGCGTGTCGTGAAAGCGTTTACGCGGAGTCTCAATGCTTTGGTCAGGGATGTGGCCAAAAAGTTGAATTTGTCCAAGTCTTTCGTTCAGAGAGCCAAGGACCGGGAGAGACTGCATATGTATCAAGTGCAAAAGGCTTCAAATCGTGACGTACGATAAAATACGGTGGGAAAGTCAAGGGCCAATCTGCATTATCTCATCATGGATGATGAGACCTACGCCAAGGCGGACTTCCGGCAAGTTCCGGAGCTACTGTCCTTCGCTGCCCAGTACAAATTTGATGTTCCGGGGGCAGTAAGGAAAGAAAAACGTTTAAAATTTGCCGCGAAAAACCTGATTTGGCAAGTGATACGCTCATGTGGCAAAAGAATTGCACCGTTCATGACTACCGGGACTGTAAACAGGAGGATCTGCTTCATGGAGTGTCTACAGAAGCGTGTGCTTCTTCTGTTGAAGCAATACGAAAAATCTGCGATCGTCTGGTCGGATCTTGCTTCGGGCCACTTTTCAAATTATGTCCCGGAGTGGTACAAAGCCAACGGGGTCATTTTCTTACCCAAAGACATGAGCTCCACCAACACATCGGAACTAAGGCCTATCGAAAAATACTGAGCTATTATGAAACAGGCACTACAAAAGCATCCCAAGGAGATCAAATCTGAGGAGGACGTGAAGAAAAAATGGTTGAGCGTAAGGTGCGAGCGTACGGTTATGGTATTGAAGTCGAATGAAATAAATATGCCAAAAGCTTACTAATGGGTTATTTTTTATTGTCAGAAAGTTTGAAAAGGGTCGGTCAATTAGGTAATTTTCTACAGTGTTTTTCTCGTGATGTAATTTGCTATGGGACACACTTCATAACAAAATTTTCTTTACGCTCAATCGCCTCATTATTGTTAAAAAAATTGAGAGCTGCGCCCATGATAATAAGTAAACTACAGTTCACATAATTTGCAAACATGAAGAATAAACATCTTTTACTGAAATTTTTCAACCCGAATTCCCAATTAGGACTCGGTTTTGCAACATAGGTCATCTTAACTGGTCTGAGAAGATTTATAACGGATATCTTAAAATTAGATTCTGTGCCGAACACGCATCAGTACTGGACGTGTTTGGTGATCGGTCCGATAGAGTATAAAACAAAAGACGTGTGAACAAGTGTTGGCATTGTTTGCCTGGTCGAGTGAAATAAATCCGGGTTCAAGGTCGTTCCTTTGTGCAACTGTTTCGCATCGTGACTGCCAGCTGGTGCGTAAGCCGATTTGGCTGCTGGCTGGATTGTGCTACAGCAGTGGACGAGACACAAACGAGGAAAAAGAAGAAGCCATCAGTGTCAGCGAGTCGTATCGCTGTGTGGAGTGATCTCACACCTGGCTCGCTGCTGGTGGCTGTTTGGTGCTGCTGTATTGGTGCTGCTGGCTGTAACGGCTGCTACTTCGAACGATCGGACAACCAACCTTACTGGAAGGGAGAAATAAAAAGGTACGTGTTCTTGTCAGCGCTAGTGCGCTAAACATAGCGCGATGGATGTAGATCCCTCGCCTCCCGCGCCACCATCCCCGAACCCCTCTGACCCTGACCCTTCTGTTACCCCCTCCCCTGTTCATTCTTCAGTCCCCCCTCGCCCCAGGCTTTACCCAGACGGAGCCCAGGGCAGCTATACTGTCTATTTTCGGCCAAAGGCGGGACCGAAATCGAAACAGTTGAACCTCCTGCAGATTTCTAAAGACCTGATGAAGGAGTACAAGGGCGTGACCGAAATTTCCAAGGTCCGGCCTAACAAGCTCCGTGTCGTGGTCGGTAACCTGAAAGAGGCCAACGATATAGCTTGCTCTGAGCTCTTCACACGCGAGTATCGCGTTTACATACCCGCACGAGACGTGGAGATCGACGGTGTCATAACCGATTCGAGTCTGCCCGTCGAGTGTATACTGCAAAGTGCCAAAGGGTGCTTTAAGAACAAAACGTGTCCCGAAGTAAAGGTGCTCGACTGCAAGCAATTGCGGTCAGCATCGATCACCGGTGGCAAAACAGTATACACTCCGTCAGACTCGTTTCGAGTTACGTTCGCCGGGTCTGCACTACCAAGCCACGTCTCGATCCACCGGGTTCGTCTCCCTGTGAGGCTCTACGTGCCCCGCGTCATGAACTGCCTGAATTGCAAGCAGTTAGGCCATACAGCCGCCTACTGCTGCAATAAGGCACGTTGTGGCAAGTGTGGGGAGTCTCATGCGGAAGATTCTTGCAGTGTTAACGCTGAAAAGTGTATTCACTGCGGAGAAAATCTGCATGAGCTCTCGACATGTGCGGTGTACATGCAGCGCAGGGATAAAATAAAACGGTCTCTCAAAGAGCGTTCAAAGCGTTCCTACGCTGACATGCTGAAGAAGACCGTTACCACTTCTCCCGTTACTTCGAACCCCTTCGATCTGTTGCCCTCTGAGGAAACCGATTCTGACGATTCACCAGCGGGAGCATCTTACGCCAATCCTGGGGAGTCTAGAAAGAGGAAAAGTGTTTCCTCTCCTAAACTTCCCAGAAAAGGTCCTAAGATTTCTCAAAGTGAAATGAAAGTTACAAACAAACCAAACAGTGCTGCGGAAAAACCGAAGCAAACTCCTCCTGGGCTGGCAAATTTAAAGTCCCAGAAGGAGTTCCCAGCACTGCCAGGAACATCTAAAACCCCAGTTGCTCCTTTTACACTCCCAGTTGATGAAACAAACTCTGGATTAGTGAAATTTTCTGACATTGTGGACTGGATTTTTGAAACTTTCAATGTACCCGATCCAATTAAAATTTTTCTTACAGCATTCCTCCCAACAGTTAGATCATTTTTGAAGCAGTTGACTGCCCAATGGCCTCTCCTTGCAGCGATTGTATCCTTCGATGCCTAATTCAACTGCGTATATGAAGGATTCTATCTCTGTCTTACAGTGGAATTGTAGAAGTATTTTACCAAAAATTGATTCGTTTAAAGTTTTGATAAATAAAAACAAATGCGATGCATTTTCCCTTTGTGAAACTTGGCTTACTTCAAATATTGATCTCAACTTCCATGATTTTAATATTATTCGCCTTGATCGAGACACCCCATATGGAGGAGTACTTTTAGGGATTAAAAAGTGCTATTCTTTCTATCGTATTAACCTCCCCTCGATTCCAGGCATCGAAGTTGTCGCATGTCAAATGACAATGCAAGGTAAAGAGCTTTGTATTGCCTCAATATATATTCCCCCCAGAGCACAGGTTGGGCAACGGCTGCTCTTTGATTTAATAGAACTTCTTCCCTCGCCACGTTTGATTTTGGGAGACTTCAACTCTCATGGCGTGGCTTGGGGTTCCCCATACAATGATAACCGCTCCTCTTTAATCTATAACCTTTGCGATGACTTCGACATGACTATTTTAAACAACGGTGAAATGACACGTATCCCGAAACCTCCAGCGCGCCCAAGCGCTTTGGATCTATCCTTATGTTCGACGTCGCTACGGTTGGATTGCACATGGAAGGTAATCCTCGATCCTCACGGTAGCGACCATCTGCCTATTCTTATTTCAATTACTAACGGGTCAACTCGCATGCGACCAATTGACATTCCGTATGACCTCACACGAAATGTCGATTGGAAGTTATACGAGGAAATGATTTCAAAAGCGGTCGAGTCGATTGAACATCATTCACCACTTGAAGAATACAACCTCCTCGCGGGCTTGATTCTCGACGCCGCGTTGCAAGCCCAAACGAAGAAATATCCCGGCGTAACGATCAAAGAACGGCCTCCCACTCCGTGGTGGGACCAAGAGTGCTCCGATGTCTACACGCAAAGATCCGACGCGTTTAAGGCCTACCAGACGGGAGGTATACCTGGCGACTATTTACGGTATTCGGAGCTTGATACCAAGCTTAAAAGCTTGGCTAAAGCAAAGAAACGTGGATATTGGCGTCGGTTCGTGAACGAGACGTCGAGGGAGACATCGATGAGCACTCTTTGGAACACAGCCCGAAGAATGCGGAATCGCGTAACGGTCAACGAAAGCGAGGAGTCTTCAAGTAGGTGGATATTTGATTTTGCCAGGAAAGTATGTCCGGACTCTGTTCCTGAGCAAAATATTGTTCGCGATGCGTCTCCGGGCCACGACGCGATAGAATCACCTTTTACGATGGCAGAACTTTCAGTTGCCCTCCTGTCCTGTAACAATAACGCGCCTGGATTAGATAGAATCAAATTCAACTTGTTGAAGAATCTACCCGGCAATGCCAAGAGGCGCTTGTTGAACTTGTTCAATAAGTTCCTGGAGCAAAACATTGTACCGCAGGATTGGAGGCAAGTGAAGGTGATCGCCATCCAAAAACCAGGGAAACCAGCTTCTAATCACAACTCTTATAGGCCGATTGCAATGCTATCCTGTATCCGGAAATTGATGGAAAAAATGATACTCCGTCGTTTAGACCACTGGGTCGAATCAAATGGTCTACTATCAGAAACTCAATTTGGCTTCCGCCGTGCCAAAGGGACGAATGATTGTCTTGCGTTGCTTTCAACAGATATTCAGCTGGCGTATGCTCGTAAAGAACAAATGGCGTCTGCGTTCTTGGACATTAAGGGGGCTTTTGATTCCGTTTCTATTGACATTCTTTCGGGTAAACTTCACCGACAAGGATTTTCTCCAATTTTGAACAATTTTTTGCACAATTTGTTGTCCGAAAAGCACATGCATTTTACGCATGGCGATTTGGCAACTTTTCGCATTAGCTACATGGGTCTTCCCCAGGGCTCATGTTTAAGCCCCCTTCTTTACAACTTTTATGTAAATGACATCGACGAATGTCTGGCAAATTCATGCACGATAAGACAACTTGCAGACGACAGTGTAATCTCTGTTACAGGAGCCAAAGCTGCCGATTTGCAAGGACCATTGCAAGATACCTTGGACAATTTGTCTGCTTGGGCTTTACAGCTAGGTATCGAATTCTCTCCGGAGAAGACTGAGATAGTAGTTTTTTCTAGGAAGCATGAACCTGCTCAGCTTCAAACACAATTAATGGGTAAAACGATTTCTCAGGTTTTGGTACACAAATATCTTGGTGTCTGGTTCGACTCTAAAGGCACCTGGGGTTGTCACGTGAGGTATCTGATGAAAAAATGTCAACAAAGAGTGAATTTTCTTCGTACAATAACCGGACAATGGTGGGGAGCCCATCCAGGAGACCTTATAAGGCTTTACCAAACAACGATATTGTCTGTTATTGAATACGGGTGTTTCTGCTTCCGCTCCGCAGCAAACACACATTTGATCAAACTGGAGCGAATACAATATCGTTGTTTGCGTATCGCCTTAGGTTGCATGCAATCGACCCATACGATGAGTTTGGAGGTTTTAGAGTACTACCATTGAAAAACCGCTTCTGGAGCCTGTCTTCTCGTATTCTAATCAAATGTGAGGTCTTGAACCGTCCCGTGATTGAAAATTTTGAAAGGTTAATCGAACTTAATTCTCAAACCCGTTTTATGACATTGTATTTCAATCACATGTCCCAAAATATTAACCCTTCTTCGAATATTCCAAATCGTGTCGACTTATCAAATACTTCTGATTCTACTGTGTTTTTCGATACATCCATGATAGAAGAAACTCGTGGAATCCCGGATCATTTACGCGTGCAGCAGATCCCTAAAATTTTTTCCAATAAATATCGAAACATCAACTGCGACAATATGTACTACACTGACGGATCACTTCTTGATGGGTCCACTGGCTTCGGTATCTTCAATAACAATTTAACCGTCTCCCATAAGCTCGATAATCCTGCTTCTGTTTACGTCGCAGAATTAGCTGCAATTCAGTACACCCTAGGGATTATCGAAAAAATGCCCACGGACCATTATTTCATCTTTACGGACAGTCTCAGTTCCATTGAGGCTCTCCGATCGATGAAAGATGTTAAGCACTCTCCGTATTTCCTGGGGAAAATACGGGAACATCTGAGTGCTTTATCCGAAAAATCTACTCAGATTACCTTAGCGTGGGTCCCTTCTCACTGCTCGATACCGGGTAATGAGAAAGCGGACTCTTTGGCTAAGGTGGGCGCAACAAACGGTGATATTTATGAAAGACCAATTGCCTTTAATGAATTTTTCGCACTTGTACGTCAGAATACGATCATCAGTTGGCAAAATGCTTGGACCAGAGGGGAATTGGGAAGGTGGTTACATTCCATAATCCCCAAAGTATCGACGAACCCGTGGTTCAAGGGGTTGGATGTAGGTCGGGATTTCATTTGCGTGATGTCCCGGCTTATGTCCAATCACTATAGATTTGACGCGCTCCTCCGTCGTGTTGGGCTCGGGGAAAGTGGTATCTGTGCCTGTGGTGAAGGTTATCACGACATAGAGCATGTGGTTTGGTCATGCCCTGTACACCGTGACGCCAGGTCTAAATTAATAGCTTCCCTGCAGGCCGAGGGTAGACAGCCGGCTGTTCCTGTTCGTGATGTCTTGGCGAGCCGTGACCTATCCTACATGTCCCTTATATACGTTTTCCTGAAATCCATCCACGCCCCAGTCTAGTCCCGTTCCCCTCCGTCTACACCCAACAAAACGACAAGAACACGTTTGAACCTTAAGCACAAAACCAGCAACCAGACCCCGCACAACAGAACCAGGACCCAAGGACTACGAGCCTCTGTCCCAACTCACGACATCGTGGCTCAGCAGAACGAATCCATACATGCCATTCGACGATTATCAGACGACCATTGAACAACAAAACACTGATTGGAAATCCCATGCTAGTTTTAAGTTAGACTTAATTTCAGCTCGTAGTCGGCAGCGAGGATAAAAAATTTGCTTTAGTTTTTAAGTCATCAGATATAATTGGCGCCGTTAAACATTAAATTGTATTTGTGCCGTGTCAAATAAATGTTATGTGAAGAAAAAAAAAAAAAAATCTTAAAATTCAAAACTGAGTGATTTTTTTTTTCAATTTTCGACATATTACTAGCAATCTAAATATGCAATAATTGGTTGAGTTCGATATCCGGTCAAAACCTGCAACTAAAACCGGTCGAATTGGTTTTACCCTGTTGCCGATCGGACCGAATGAGCTTATTGGTTCTCATAAATATGAAAACACATTTTGGAATTCGAGAACAGGAATCTTCAACAGTGCCCATCTGGGCTGAAGTTTTTTTTTGTAATGCAATTTAGAGACCTGGGATTGATTCATTTGTTGATTTAGGTTTTCTGATTTGCTCGAGTTTTGTTTTGAGAAATATTAAAAACATGGAATTAAATTTTGTGTATGAACTGGTTTTAGAATATTACAGTAATTCGAAAGAAAAATTGGAAAAATCCAAAAATCATTGCCAGGATTATGAAATTTGATTCATACGTCATCCTCATTGGGATATCTAAAACTTAGTATTAAAATAGTGATGTACTTTATTGATTATGATCGAAGCCATTAAAAACATTCTTATAAAATAATTGATGAGAATGTTCCTTACGAGTTATATTATTGTCTGACAATATTTCACAGCCAATCCATATGTTATCTATAATTCTACGGTGTGCGGTTTATGAGTTATAAATTTTTTAAAGCAGGTGTTGAATCAATGATGCGTCACATCCAAAATAGGTAGTTTTTCGAAAGATAATATTTTATGAGAGCCGTTGTGATGGACCAACTCAAGGCGAGGTGCTTGATTTCTCTGATAAAAAAATCTAGGTTCCACAGCATATGTTATAACATAACAATGTCCATACACACAAAACAAACCGGTTCAAATTGGAAGCGGCAAATCTAAGGCTCGACTTAAAACATAACACACGCAGCGACTGTGAATTGTGTCACACATCTGTCGGCTTAGCTGCATCGTAACGTTTGTGTCGTTAGTGGTCAGGTTAAGATGTTGTTTTCAAACTACTGAGCTACTGAAGAAAAAATCGAGCATCGCACGAGAAGGTTTTGGACAAGAATTATGTTAGAATGTATAATTAATGTTTTGATTGCTTGTTGTTGCCTTTAATGTTATTCAACCTAATATCAGTGCGTAGAATCTCTCACCTCATGAACAGTGCTGTCGTCCCCGTCGTCGCTTGACGAGTTGAAGTCGAGTGAGTGAACTTGTGAACCGCCAACACTGTACTGTAGCAATTAGCACTCGATGTGAAAATTTTACTCACTTAACGCAGAAGTCGGTGACTGAATAGAAACTCGAGTACCTGCCCTCAAGGTGAGCTAAGTATTTGCGTAAACCGGTTCGCAGCTGCTGCAGTAGTAGCAGCAGCAGAGGGTCAGTTACTGCTGATACACTTTCTCAAGATCATGATCACTCACGGTAAACGAATTAATTAACCCCTCTCCCAGCAGCGTTAGCAGTGTTTGAACGCGTTTGAACATTAACAGCAGAGAGCAGCGCAGTTTGACTTCGGAAGCATTCTATGAAGCTATAATCACTATAATTCTGGTTGTAGGGGTACGAGCTAAGAAACAGCTGTAATTATTACCGCAAAAGGGTATCCGGAGTAGCTTGTTCATCAGTGAAGTTGGAGTTCCGGAAAAAAAATACGTTAGATTGGTTTACATAACTCTGATCAACAGGCGTTACCATAACATACACAGAATATTGCAATGCTAAATAGGCTAACATTTCTAACTTTTAACCGGAAGATGATAAATAATGTTAACCTTCAGTTAGTCTTGCACATTGTTAGTTCTATGTGGATTTTTTTCCGAAATATTTTGCTAACATTACGAAATATTACAGTTCACCTAAATCAATAGTGATAAAAATCAGTGACACCTCAATGCTCTTTAAAAGGCAACTTTAAATGTTTTTGTGTTTATATAGTAACAAGCGGGGGTTCAATGGGGGAAACTTGAATATTTTACCCTTTACGTGTTCTCTCACTCTAAACCCTTACGTAATTTGTGGATGACCGCTATAACGATGCTCCACTGTAGTACATAATCTCCACTGGATCTGAAAGTCAGTTTATTTTCTATTCCGTCACTTTCTGAAATGAGATGTGAAGTATTGTGTCTGTCAATATGTATAGCTTTGCTTCTGGTTCCATATTAGACATAATTTCGTTTGTTGTATCTTTTGATTAGCGTGTTCCAGAGAGAAGTGTTCAGTTGAAAACATGTTTTTCCATTACTACTTTGTTCCACATATTTTCGAATCCAGCATTTCCAAAAGCAATAATTCTCTAAGAGGGAAATTTTGAGCTTGTAAGGAAAAAAAGATTTGAATCAAAAATTTCATCATTCTTCACTGGTCGTCATCCGCCCTGAGTTTCCTTTTTTCACATCACTCAAGTAGCGATCGATGGCGTAATTTGACCAGAGCTAAGGTCGCGTATGGACCGGCATTTTTTGTTGTTTTCGGCAATGTACGAATCTACTAACCAAGCACCAAAACGAAGGTAAGCGAAACTGAATTAGACGCTTTCGAGTGAAACACTTCCAACCATCCTTGACTGTCTCACCGGGTGGCTGCTCTCGTACAGTGCAGCGTGAAAAATTCCACCGAAGATCATTAGGACGTTAGTACCTTTCGAATTTGATCGCCGGAAGGTCGCCATCGATCATGAACACAAAACTAAGAGCTACCATAGGCAACAGATGATACAATCAAATCATCATCAAGTGTCCAAATTTGCAGACGGTACGGTACCCAAACGATCCCGAACAAGTTTATACGTTGTGGGTAATTAAAAAACTACCTCCAGCTTTATGCGTTTCGGTTGAGTAGAATTTAGACGGGCAGATCGGACGGCGATGAGTGGCAAGAACATTAATAACTGGAAACCTACAGCTTCGATCGGTTTGATGCGAATCGGTTTGATAATAAGAACATACACTACCGATCTTTGACGGTGATAATTAGAGAAAATCTGAACGAGGAAATGGCAATCGATTCAATTAATGTACTATATTTTCATAGCAATGAACCGATTCGATTTGGAGAACTTTTTTATTATAAATTAGTGATATCGAAAGGGCGTCTCTATAAGCCAGATTTAGGTGGGCAGTGAAACGCAAATGCGTGAGCAAAGGATGTAGGGTAGTTTGGGGTAATTTGGACCCCCTAAGGAAAACTCCTGTTATTTCGTAACCTGTTTTTTCTATCCCATAAACGTAATGTACTATAGTAATATTGATCTGTTTTCTATGTTTCTACACGAAAAAACCTTGATATTAAGGTCAAAAGAACAAAAAAAAATAACGAAACTAAAAATAATGATTTTCGGACATAAAAAAATCGTTTGGGGTGAAAATGGACAGCTACTGGGGTAATATGGACAGTGTTTGGGGTGATGTGGACAGGGTAAAAAATGTGAGTTTTATAGTATCAATAGTTGCTTAATACACAGTAGAAGGTGGTATCAGGCATACGGAATGATAACTGCAATTCTTAGGCATTGCACAGTGGTTCCACAGTAGGCCAAAAAAAATTTCCCTTCTCCAATTATTCATACTAGAAACTGAGTATACGATCGTGTGTCGCACACGCGCGTTTGTGTGTGTGCATGTGTGTGTGCGTGCGTGCGCGCGCGCGTGTGTGTGTGAGTGTGTGTGTGCGTGTGTATGTGTGTGTGTGATTGTATGTGTCTGTCTATGTGTGTGTATGTGTGTTTGTCAGTGTATGTATGATGTAAGTTTCATGAGAATCGGATGATATACCAATTTTTGGCAGCACTTTGAATGTTGCTGTGTCAGGAAATTTCAATGATTTTTATGTTCAAAAATCACAGTTTTGAGCTTAACTTCGATTACCTAATTCCCTCAATTTTGATCTGATTTTGGATCAACAAGTTTCGTTTTGAGGGGAAATTTATGTTATTTTTCAGAACTCTTGTGTACCGTACAGTCTCGTGAAACAGTTCGGAATGATCGGATAATCAACAGCCTATATGAAATTAACCGTATTTTTCAAATTTTTGGGTTCCGGTTTGCATATCGTCGTTCCAAATCCGTAAATCCCGAATTCCGAAACGGAACAATATATAACGAATGTACGTTGACGTACGATTTCTTATTTTTCCCTGAAAGGCCTATCAAATTCCTTAAATTTTCCATTAAATCTTTTAATCGGTCAAACGGCTCAAAAGTTACAATTTTTTGAAAAATGATTGCCGATTTTTGGCAACTTTAATCCAAAATGGATCACACTAAGGACCAAACAAAAAAAAAATACGGGTATAAAGTTTTCGATAAAGAAAGGTATACCAATGTTGAACATGATCTGAACAAAAAAATTAATCTGATAATAAGAAAGGTTTAACGGCATTTTAGGGGAACAACATTTTCGGACATCAGAAATGAGTTCAGCACCCAAAAATTGGCATTATACGTCATTTTCAAGAATTTTAGAAAAAAATAGGTTTTTCCAACTTTTGTTTAGAAACCCGCCACTCTGCGGGGCATTGAAAACACTTTTTGTACAGATAAATCATCCCAGATTGCCTGCAACACTTTTTACAGTTCATTGTTTGTACACCGCCGTCTATCCGTTCGTTTTTATATGCCCGCGGCATCAGTCCGACAAAAGAATTTACTTCAAACTCGCCTGACCATAACACCCCAAAAAAACTGTACATTTTACCCCAAACAGGACGCCTTTCTAAAGACTCATTTGCTTCCACTATTTTCGGTCAAACTTATCGCAATCTTTCATTAAAATGTACTCTTTTACTAGACAAACACGGCTGAAAAGCTCATTGGACTGAAAACAACGAAGAAAATCTCAAAAAACCTTAAATACACAAGCGTAAAACTTACAGCAAAATCAACTTTTGATGTTTCCTTTGTTTACATTGGCACTGCGGTGCACCTGTCACAGCAAACCATGAAATTTTTATATTAGTTAGGGTTTAGTAGTTCAAGGAAAGGATGAAGTAGTACATGGAACCCAAAAATGTAATACTTTCCAAGATAAAGCACCTGTCCATTTCACCCCAGGGGTCCAAATTACCCCAAACTACCCTAAGAAAAGATTGCCTGAAATTGGCAACTCACGTTTTATGATCATCACTACTGTTTGCTAACGTATTACCGTGCTGGATCGAAATCCGTACACCTAAGCACATGATAATCTTCGACGGTCAATATAAAATCAAGAAATCACATATTGCTTTAAACTGACATATTTACTTATAGGTCTACTTATATTTTATCACTATTTTCCAGCAAAATGATTGAAATCACTCCGAAACTTGAAAAAATCATGTTTAAATAGAACATGTTTTGAATCGAAATCCGTACACAGTTTTTTGTCTGAATCAAAACCCGTACACTTTTGAATCGAAATCCGCACACACGCGATATAGACTGGATCAAAGTCCATACAACAATAAATCAAACTCCGTATAGATGAAGAAGTACAAAAATGAACATCTTTTATTTATAATTTATCTTTAAATTACCGAATAAGTATATTTTGAGGATCAACTGGCTTCTAAAGTTTCACACGGTTTTTTAATTTTTGCTATCAGCTGAAATAGTGCAATTTTCGTAGCGTTTCGTAGTAACCGGAACGCCGGAACATCTCGAAGCTTCGCGGTACGACTTTCCCTTGCGCACCTCAGTCACAGCTCGTTTAAAATTGTTTGCCGTATATTTATACTTGTTTTCTGCCATTATATGCTGAAAACAAGAAGAAAGTTCAACAATATATGCATGATACACACGCTGTACGGATTTCGATTCAAGCAAATAAAAAGAATCAAAATCCGTACGGCAGAGTTTTTGTTGAATAAATACAACTTACACTATTTATTAGACAATATACAGCTCGAAAATGACAAAGACTTACCTTTTCCATCAATTTTAAAAAGATTCACAGAGTAAAACACTTATATCACACTTGAAAATCGTTTTTATCTGAAGAAGAAGTAAATTCTCTAA
The DNA here is from genome assembly GCF_029784165.1 of Wyeomyia smithii. NCBI lineage: Eukaryota > Metazoa > Arthropoda > Insecta > Diptera > Culicidae > Wyeomyia > Wyeomyia smithii. The sequence goes on along the minus strand of NC_073696.1, from coordinate 268,834,847 downwards.
CGATACAACGAAATGACAACTGAAACCAATACACGATTGATTTTTTATTTTTAATATTTTTATTTCATGGCCTACTGGCGCATAGTTTAATTTAACAGAAGGCCAACAACTCAACGGATATGTACATGTAACTATCATATGAATTTTCACTTTTATAATGCTCAAAACTGAAGAAAAACATCAAGGTGTACGGATTTCGATACTGTACGGGTTTCGATCCAGCACGGTATGTGTAAGAACTTATACAGATGCAGAATTACATAAAACCGCTTCAAAGCAGTTTAACGAGAAAAGTTAGACCCGGACCTTAGTTGTTGTTGTCAAAAACGGCTAATAGAGATAGAAATTCGGGAATATGAACTCAAGTGACAGGAGATGGAATGATTGAGGGCGTAAAATACTGGAATTCTGAATGATGGTGCAAACTACGCAAAAGTAGAGGTTACCTTTACATAGCGGCATAAACCGCTGTACATTTTCTTAGTAACTCATTACACCTCACTGAATCGTCCGCTGCTCCCGTAAATCCGTAGCAGGTAAAGCTGCGAGTGACCCAATGCAATGATCGTGACATTGGTTCTTCTCGTATTTTTTTTAACCAATCAACAGTTAGTTCTTCATTAGGCTATTACTCTTAGTATAATCTCAGATGGATTGCACGTGACACTGGAGGAAATTATAGCCTTTTATTGGCTGGGGAGGTACTTGGTGTCAAGAGCAATAACTCTATTCCTATTTTTTTGTATTGCCATGCATGGAAGTGAAGAAACCATTAAATAAAGCCGTCACACTTAAGCGGGAGTTTCTAAACAACAAATAATGGCTTGGCCTGCGACTTGACAAGTTGAGGCCAAAATTCAGCCTCCGTCGTTAAATTCACCTTCGAATGAGAATGTTTGTCCTGCACGTACATCGACAACCGCAAAAAGATCATACAGTGAACCAAAAAAAAAAACCTATTAGGTGTCACAGGTACTTTTTTGTCGCAGAAAGATAATAGAACTGGAAACGACACAATTGAATGAATAATTTGTGTTCTTCCGTTGTGCTGCACTTGGATTGGCGTTGGTAAGCGGTTTGTAGCAGAGGGGATTCACTGCTGTCAAATTTCATATATGTGTGTGTTATCGCAGATCAACTCTGGTCCATGACGTTTGTTGGTCCATGATGTTTGTAACTATGAACAATAATGGGGGAAAATGTGAATAGCTAAACAACATTCATGAAAGTTTTCCGCGGTTTCTCGAGTTTCGATGAAAAACATTCCAATTCTATAATATTTCACATCGATCAATTTCATGACCAAAAGGAACAAAAACCGAAACAAACACCATGTTGCCTCCTTTTTGACAGATAGATCCCCCCTGGTTTGCAGGGTTTCCCCACAAGCTAATCTGTCTCCTGTAACTGCAAACTTGTATGCAATAAACCACGATTCGTCACCCCTATTGAGAAATGTGCTGTGCTGCTAGTCTGTAGGTGGACTTGTGATAAAAAATGAGTTTCAAATTTGACAGCTCGGAAAGAATAAAAACTGCACGAAATTGTATTTGAAAAATCACGCTGACCTATACCGAATCCGCTTTCAAACCTGTCTTCGCGCAGAGCACAAAAACCCCGTAATGCCCCTCGACACTTTGGTTAGTTAAAATCACTACAGACCAAAGTCCTGAGTCATTGCCGAACCTCATTAGACACTGCCATTGATAAAGAGAATGGAACGACTAAAGCAGTGCCAACCCCAGTAAGATTTGTGTTGGGGGTCCACCGCTCGGGCAAAGTGCCGGTTTAACCTCGACCGTCGTGAAGTACCTTGGAGGTGATTTCGAAGATCAACAGTCTTCAATTTGTTTTGCTTGTAATAAGAGGAGATGGAATACTGCGCGGAAACAAAGCAATTGACCGCAAGTACGCAACGCCTACTGGATTATGTTTATTGTTTATTGATTAACTACTTTAGCATAACGACGTTAGCAAACAACACATCAGGTCTTATCGCACGTCTCATGAATAACAGAGCTGCCGTAGAATACTTTACTGCTTGTATACGCGTCAAACATTCTTTGTATTTGCATGTGAATTATTGAGAACAATTGACTGACTAACCGAATCGATCGTGTCGTTGTCTGATATCGTTGTTTCAATGGAACAAACCTCGTTTATTATTAGATCGACTTGAACTGTCCTACAGTACGGTCGCATTTTACCAACAGCTCGAGGCTAAGTCTTAGACTGCCGAGAGATTTTGAAATTTTGTTTTTCGCTTTCAACAGGCAATCTTCTTGAAAGACTACCTGTTGAAACGCAAAGTAATAAATTTGTTTTTAACGTTAACGAGTGTTTAGTGGGTAAATTTGGTTTGAGATATTTCTACTTAAATTCTATAGTGAAGTGAAAGTGTAGTGAAGTTTTCCAGTTATGCCTGGAAAAAATAAAAAAGCTCGCTTTGATGCGGCTTCAAGGAAACGTGAGGCATCTCCTCCAAGTGACACTGAAATTTCGACTAACAGGTATGATATTCTTTCTTTCGTTGGGGATCAAGAAATTCAAACTTCTCATACTGAGCATAAAGCCGTTATGAAGAAGGTTAAAGTTCCACCTATTGTGGTATTTGTAGCAAACTTTAAAGCATTTCGATCAGAGCTTTCATCGTTTCTGTCGGATGTGAAAGTTAATTTCCAAATTGGCCGCCAAGGCGAAATTCGTATTTTGGCAGAAACTATTGATGGCCATAAACAACTTTTAAAGTATTTGACTGAAAAGATGTATAAATTTTATTCTTTCGATGCCAAAAACGAGAGACCGTTTAAGGCTGTTTTGAAAGGTCTTTCAAATGACCAAACTATTGAGGAAATAAAAGAATGTTTGTCAGAATCACTTGGTTTTACCCTCAACCAAGTTATTTTGATGAAACGAAAGGCAAATGCCAAAATTAATCAAACTGGAATACACCAGGAAAATTACTTAGTACATTTTGATTGTACCAAAGTAAAAAATTTGAAATGTTTGGAAAAAGCACGTGTTTCATTTAACGTGCGAATAAAGTGGGAAAATTTCAAGAGACATGGAGAAATCCATAATCTTACTCAATGTCGGAATTGACAAGCCTATGGTCATGGAACTCGAAACTGCCATATGGCAGCAAAATGTATGATTTGTGGTGACACTGGTCACACGAAAGATATCTGCCCCGTGAAAGAGGCCACTAATAGTTTCAAATGTGCAAATTGTGGGGGAAATCACAAATCTAATTTCTTTAATTGTCCTGTAAGGTCAAAAATTATTGCTTCCAGACAACGTAGGAATTCTAAGCAACCTGTTGTCAATGTGGGTATACAAAAGACTTTCAATACTGTTCAGGCATCACCAGCACTTTCATTAGCAGGTGTGTCTGTAGGTAATAATTTAAATTCAGATAACAAATTTCAGACAAAAAATCCTGTTCATATGCCAGTGTCCTCACAGGTAATATTTCAAATTCAAACAGTAACAAACCATTCGTGTTTGGTGCTGAAAAGTCAGCCAGTATTGATTTAGGTAGTCCAACTCCAGAAAAGATTGAATACCTACAACAACCCATGCTGCAGGTAATGTCCGTTTTGTTGAACTGTAACTCGATGTACGAGGCTGTTCAAGAAGGTATAAAATTTACAACTAATATTGTTATGAAATTGAAATTCAGCAATGATTTTAAATAATGCTGTAAATTTTCTAAATTGGAATGCTCGCTCTCTAAAAGCGAAAGAAGATGAATTTTTCAATTTTTTAACAGTCCACGATGTGCATATTGCAGTTGTGACTGAAACGCTTTTAAAGCCAAATATTAAACTAAAAAAGAACCCAAATTACATGGTTCATAGGTTTGATGTTGCCGGTGGTGGAGTTGCAATAGTTATCCACCGTCGAATAAAACATCGTGTTTTACCCCATCTTGAAACCAAAGTTATCGAAGTTTGGGAATTGAAATTGAAACAAGTATTGGCATTTTATTTATAGCCGCAGTGTATTTGCCTTTTCAATGCACTGGTGAGCGAAAAAATTATTTCAAGGGAGATTTGCAAAAACTCACAAGAAATAAATCTAAATGTTTAATCATCGGTGATTTTAATGCGAAACATCGATCTTGGAATAATGCTCAAAGCAATTCCAATGGAAAAATATTGTCTAATGATTGCTCGGCTGGATTTTATTCAGTTTTATTTCCAAATGGTCCTACATGTTATTCTTCTATTAGGAATCCATCTACAATTGATTTGGTACTAACAAATCAAAGTCATTCATGCAGTGATTTATTAACTCATGCTGACTTTGATTCTGATCATCTTCCCATAACATTTTCTATTTCCCATGAAACTATTTTAAATCCCACTAGATCTGTGTTAAATTATCACAAGACTAATTGGGATAGATATCGTTCTACGATCGAAGAAAATTTGAATAATGATATTATTTTACAAAATAGTGCTGACATTGACAGAGCATTAGATAATTTTAGCAGCTTAATACTCAATGCCCGGAATTTATCAGTTCCTAAGGCTCGAGGGAAATTTAATGCACCAATTATTGACAGTGAACTTCAACTTCTTATACGTTTGAAGAACATACGGAGACGTCAATACCAAAGATCTCGTGATCCTACTTTGAAAATTATTTTTAAAGAATTGCAAAAGGAAATTAAACATAGATTCACTCTCTTGCGAAATGAGAATTTCATGAGAGAAGTTGAACAACTAAAACCTTATTCAAAACCTTTCTGGAAGCTTTCGAAGGTTCTTAAGAAACCTTCGAAGCCCATTCCAGTCCTTAAAGATGGTGATTGCATTTTTCTAACGAACGAACAAAAATCTCAAAAACTTGCTCAGCAGTTTTTGAGAGCGTTCATAACTCCAATTTGAACGTAGTAAGTCCTATTGAAAATGAAGTAAACCAAAAGTATGATCAGATCACCACCCAAGAATTTCTTTCTGAAGGTATTGGAAACAAACTTGAATGAGATGCGAACTATTCTCAAAAAATTCAAAAACATGAGAGCACCAGGAGATGATGGGATTTTCTATCCTTATTAAAAGACTTCCCGAAAACTCTTTAAATTTCTTGGTAAAAATTTTTAACAGATGCTTTGCACTAGCACATTTTCCTACGAAATGGAAAAATGCCAAAGTCACTCCAATTTTAAAACCCGAGAAGAATCCAGCTGAGGCATCAAGTTATCGACCAATTAGTTTACTTTCCTCTATTAGCGAACTTTTTGAAAGAATAATTCTCAATAGAATGATAACACATATTAATGAGAACTCAATTTTTGCAAATGAGCAGTTTGGTTTTCGTGATGGGCATTCCACTACTCATCAGTTACTTAGAGTAACAAATATGATTCGAACTAATAAATCTGAAGGCTATTCGACTGGAGCAGCTCTACTAGATATAGAAAAGGCATTCGACAGTGTTTGGCATAAAGGTTTAATAGCTAAAATGTCAAATTTCAGTTTTCCGCTTTACCTTACAAAAATGATACAAAGTTATTTAACTGGCCGCACTCTTCAGGTTAACTATTTAAATGGTAAATCTAATAGATTGCCTGTTAGAGCTGGTGTGCCTCAGGGGAGTATCTTGGGCCCAATCTTATATAACATTTTTACTTCTGATCTTCCTGATTTACCACCAGGTTGTGAGAAATCTTTGTTTTGTGACGATACAAGCATTTCCGCAAAAGGAAAAAGCCTTCGTGTTATATGCAGTCGGCTACAAAAAAGTTTAGATATATTTTCTTCATACTTGCAGAAATGGGAGATTTCCCCTAATGCTTCTAAAACACAGTTAATTGTTTTTCCTCATAAGCCAAGAGTTTCATTTCTCAAACCCACCCAGAACCACGTTATTAAGATGAACGGTGTGGTCTTAAATTGTTCTGATCAAGTTAAATACTTAGGGCTAATGATACTTAGGGCTAATGATTATGATAAGAATCTTACTTTCAATAAGCACATTGAAAATATCCAGTCAAAGTGCAATAAGTATATCAAATGTTTATATCCTCTTATCAACAGGAATTCTAGACTTTGTCTCAAGAATAAACTGTTAATTTACAAACAATTTTTTAGGCCAGCAATGTTATATGCAGTTCTCATCTGGACAAGCTGTTGTGCAACCAGTAAGAAGACACTTCAAAGGATTCAGAATAAACTTTTGAAAATGATTTTGAAGCGTCCTCCCTGGTTTAGCACGAACGAGCTACATAGGCTCACTAATGTAGGAACATTAGAAAATATGTCAAGCCAAATTATCAACAAATTCCGACAAAAATCGTTGCAATCCTCAATTGCATATATATATATATATATATATATATATATATATATATATATATATATATATATATATATATATATATATATATATATATATATATATAATAGTGTTGTAATGTCACCATTTGTGGCAGAACACACAATACTAATTCTGAAAAGATATTAGTACATAAATAAATCATCACAAACATTCCTCCCCCTATTAAAAAAAAAAACCTCGTTTATTACAATGAACCGCCCCGCCGGCTTATTTGCAGTGAATATTAGCACTTTTTACTGTTTGCGGTTGTAGAATCATAATAGGCACTTAATTCAAGAGCAAACAGACAATATAAGGCAGATTTTATGGGCACCTGACATTACCGTTCACCTCATAAGTAGAAACTGCTAACAATTGAATTGTCTGGCACCCCAGCAGCAGTACCCTCCCACACTCGTTTCAAACGTGACACCAAGTCAACAACAACTATGCCATCGAAGTAGGCAAGCTTAATTGATGCGTTGTGCTCTTTAACCTGTTAGAATTTTGCAATTAAAAATGACATTTCTTTTCCACTTTGTCCTATTGCTCTACGAAACATGGTTCAGATTCGCAGGGGTAAATTGTTCGTTTTTATGATCGGACTCGGTAGAAACTCACCTACCAACCGGGCCGTCACACAGTGGGGCGGCTCTATAAAATTGTTGGACAAGCAAAAAATGTCCTTGTATAAATAATATAGAGGTCATAAGTAATTTTGAGACGCTGAGCACAAGATCGAGTTTTGTTTTAAAAGATTCATAACGCGCCTTTTGCAAACTGTTCGTTTTTTTATTTTGCATTCGTTTCCACCAATATACCTTGTTCATTAGGAGTTTTGAAATTGCATTTTTCTGTCAGGACACAAAAATTAACTATTGGGACCTGGGTTTTGTTTGCCTAACTATGTTGTGGTCAATAGCGTTATGAAAATTTTTAAGTTAAAACTCCAATAAATTGGGTAAAATTTGCATTTTTTAAATTTAGTGTATAATTCAACATTCAAATTTTTGATTTTTAAACGATGATCAGCGATTCCCCACAGTGCGGGTGAGCTTTTTTTCTCTATCTCATATGTTGATCTTTGTCCATGGGGTCTCTAGAGTTGACGACTGTAATCAAATATGACTGAAAGAGCATGACTACAGCCGATGGCATCATTCTCAGCAGCTACATGATATGCTGCTGAAAGCGGCAGGTGTTTGTGTATTCCGTTATTACAGCAGTAATTGTTTTCAACGTCGGCTGAATGTTGTTGACAACCTTAAGTAAAGGTAAGTATTTGCTCCATTCCACCCGCTGATTCTTAGTTCTTTCCATCATTTTTGCAGCAATTAGTGACAGTAAAATTATCCCGTACTTTTTATGCTGCAGAACATCTTTACAAGCTTGCAGTCAACACGCAAAGACTAATATATTCTGCACGTTCTAGGTTTCCACTGCCGCCTAACCTGCAGTGCATTGACCGACCTCCGATATCTCCCTTGAACAATGCCAAGGTTGTTGACTGAAACTGCAGGTCTGCAGACCACGCACACACAGTACCTAAAGTGCACCCGATACAACCGAACTTCCTCATTGCGCTTGCATTCACGACGCTCGTTCCAATAGAGCTGATTATGCACCCCAAGTCTGCAGCAGAATTGGTCCGCGCTAACCAATCAACCACGGCACGTAACCCTGCACGTGAGAAAATGGACTTGATGGTCTTGTACTTGATCGAATTCAGTGCTGTTGGTGGCGAACGCTAGAACAAAAAACCGGCTCGCATCAGTGTTGTTGCAATTAATGCTGTTAAACTCACGCATTTCCTTGTCGTTGAATTGCATTAAGCCACCAATATCAGCGCCCAGTCTCAATGTGTCCATGAAAATAATATTCTTCACTTTATAGAGCAGATTGGTGAGCTCATGATCACCATCCTGAAGTGTTTAGTTGCACTCGACGCTCGCCACCACTCGGAATAAATTATTCTACATCCTCTATAGTAAGTTCTCGCCATGTTTACCGTGCACAAGTTTAAAAGCAATAAACACTTGTAAACCTACATTCCGTTTCACCAGCCTGCAATCAGGATCGAACGATCAAGTCAAGCACTATCACACCGCCAGACCTCTGACCGCTACTCGTGAACTCTCTTCTTGGGGTGACCGAATATGATTACGCCATTGAAATATTGATCGGCTAACAGCAAGCACAGCGCAGGAGGCCAGGCGCCGATGAGATAGAATGTCAACAAAAAAGGGTTACATAACTTGGCACTTGATGGATGAAGTGGCATGTCGTTTGTCAGAGGTTCACCTTCGGAAATCAAATTTCTAAAGAGATGTTCTGTGTGCACTCGAAATAAGAATTATTATTTTTTATTTGAGAGGAACCTTTCGAAGCTTGTTTAATAATGCCGTTGAAGATCCCAAGATCTCTTCGGTTAGGCTTGTTGTGTCTAAAACCAGAAACTACAAGATAAGCAGATATTTCTCTCACGTGATCCTTTTCAGGGATGATTTTCTTGTGTTTTATCCATTTCTTTGTTCATGCTTTCTTGGGCTTCTTCCGAAAGTTTGCGAATTATTACTGTTTCCAGAATCAGTTTGACAAAAAAAAATCTTTTTGGATACAATTTGTGATATTAAATTGATCGATATTACCTGTTTTTTCCCGTTTTCAGAAACTAATCAATTCAACACTACTGAGACCAAGTTCTAAGAAGTCTTTGTTGAGAGGTTTTTACAACGTTTTCTCAACGTTATTGAATTCAGTCTATGTCGAAACATTTGAGCGGATGTTGTGTTGCAATAAAATTATAATTTTACCAGCTTTTGCAGAATAGATGCAGTTTAGAAATTTTCGTAACTATACGATTTTATTCATGGCGGGTTGTGTCGACAGTTTCTTTTTCACAAATTCTATGGAAACTGGACGAGGATTTCTCTGACGATATTTGATTCTTGAAACATTTTTAGTGGTACCAACGAACGTATGTTTCTGAGCTGTCTGCATTTTCAAATTGCTGGTTATACTTACCACTTGTTTTTCTATCTATTTCCCATTTTAGAGTTAAGCGCAAATCAATATTATTGATGGAGGTTTACCAAATTCCACAAGATTCACTAATTGCGACGCGATAAAATTTGGTAACTGCAGACTGCAATGATTTCCGATATAGCGAAAGAACTGCTCTAGCCGCATCCAAATAGCTTCACATCTACAAGCTAGAGCTTGTTCAGTTCAGCCATTCTTTAGAAAATTTGCAGTTACTCTCTGACCCTTAGTACGCAAAACCACTGTGGTAGCTATTTGCAACTCACCTATGAAGTAAAAACATTCAAAATTGACATATTGGGTTAGGGAAAAAGAAATGTCGTATTTCTGATCGAAATTTGACGCTTTATTTAACATACTTAAAATTATCCGATTTAAGTCAAATATGCGCCATTTAGAAGGCAACTTCATTATTCCCCCTTTATAAAACCCCCGTCCTTATTTGCAAAAACTCAGACAGCCAGTTTTCGCAAGCCTTGGTAGATGGTAATCACTCGATGCCAGGTCCGGACTATACGGGGGGTGCGATAGGACATCCCATCCGAGCTCCCGTAGCTTCTGGCGGATCATCAAAGATGTGTGAGGCCGAGCGTTGTCCTGGTGAAAAACAACACCATTCCTATTGATTAATTCTGGCCGCTTATGGTCAATCGCCTGCTTCAAATGGTCGAGCTGCTCACAATAGAGAACCGAATTGAGAGTCTGGCATTAGTTGAGCAGCTTATAGTGAATGATTCCCTTCCATTCCCACCAAATACACAGCAAAACCTTCCTGGCCGTCAATCCGGGCTTCGCAATGGTTTGGGCCGGTTCACCGCTCTTTGACCACGTTTTTTTTCGCTTGAAGTTGTCGTACGAGATCCACTTTTCATCACCAGTAACCATCCGCTTCAAAAATGGGTCGAGTTCGTTCCGTTTCAGTATTTTTGGAATCCAATCTTCTGAAATGGTTCCAAACAGTTTTGTGGTCTATACCCAGTTCCTGGCCAATCGAGCGAATGCTTACATGCTGGTCTACTTGGATGATTTCCTCGATTTTATCGGTTTCTATGACGATTGGGCTACCAGTACGGGGTGTATCTTCGACAGCCACTTTACCAGAACGAAATCGATCAAACCAACGCTGTGCTGTGCGAATCGTTACCGTATCGGTCCCATAAACTTCACAAATTCATTTGGCCGCCTTCGTTGCATTTATACCTCTCAGGTAGTAAAAACGTAAAACATGACGAATTTCTTGCTTGGTTGACTCCATCTTCGGCGCGCTATAACTTGAGACTGAAACGTACGATCACAACACTGTCAAAACGTCACTTGTAGCACAGATTGTCGTCTCTAAATAACCGACCCGACGCGATATGTATAACACAAGATATGCTTAAGTGTTGCCATCTGTTGAAAAAATACGACATTTCTTTTTCCCCAACCCAATATTATCAACAAATAAGAACAAAACCAACGTACTAGAACTGCAAGAGTGCTAGGGTACTTACTTTATTTTATTTTTAAGGCGACAGACCGATTATCGATCCAGTGCCGAATCCAGAATACGTCGCCATGTCCCTCGGTCTTGGGCTGCTATCCTCCAATCGCCCCTAACACCTATTTCGCGTGCATCCTCGTCGACAGCACACATCCAACGAGTGCGGGGTCTACCTCGAAGTCGTCGACCTCTTTCGGGATTCCTGCTAAATATAGCTTTCGCTTGACGCTCATCCGGCATTCTCGCTACATGCCCAGCCCACTGAAGTGTTTTATACACTTGACTATATCCGCCGATTTGTATGCCTGGTACACTTCATGGTTCATGCGTCTGCGCCAAACACCATTTTCTAGTTTGCCGCCAAGGATTGAACGCAAAATCCTACGCTCAAACACACCAAGAGCTCACCGATCAGCCTCTTTCAGCGTCCATGATTCATGGCCGTAAAGAGCCACCGGAAGAATCAGTGTTTTATAGAGTGCAAGTTTAGTACGGATTTGCAGACTGCGGGACCTCAGCTGGTTACGTAGTCCGTAAAAGGCCCTGTTTGCGGCTGCTATCCGCCTCTTTATCTCACGGCTAACCTCGTTGTCACATGTCACTAATGTTCCCAGGTAAATTAATTCGTCGACTACTTCAAATGTTTCCCCATCTAGCACCACCGCAGCACCAACCTCCGACGGACTACCACGCACTCTACCAGCCACCATGTATTTCGTTTTGGCTGAGTTTATGACAAGCCCCAATCTCGCAGCTTCCCTCCTGAGAGGTCCGAATGCCTCTTCCACAGCTCTACGGTTGATACCAATGATGTCGATATCGTCCGCAAAACCGAGAAGCATGTGCGACTTCGTAATGATGGTGCCGCTTCTCTGCACACCAGCCCTCCGTATAGCACCTTCCAATGCGATGTTGAACAATAAGTTCGACAGCCCGTCACCCTGTTTCAAACCATCTAACGTCACGAACGAGTCCGATATCTCACCGGCTATCCTGACGCTTGATGTAGAACCTTCAAGGGTGGCACGAATCAGCCTAATCAGCTTTGTTGGGAAGCCATGTTCAATCAGATTACTATGTTCAATTCAGATTACTGCCATAACTCATTTCTCTTGACTGAATCGTACGCTGCCCTGAAGTCTATGAACAGATGGTGCGTCTGCAAGTTGTATTCTCGATATTTATCGAGGATTTGTCGCAAGGTAAACATTTGGTCCGTCGTGGAGCGTCCCCCTTGAAAACCGCATTGGTACTCGCCAACAAAGGTCTGCTGCAACGGCCTCAGTCTGTGGAACAGGATGCGGGAGAGAATTTTGTACACGGTATGCCCCGATAATTGCTACAGTCCAGGCGATGGCCTTTTTTGCAGATCGGGCATATGAGACCCTCCAACCAGTCCGAGGGCAATTCTTCATCAGACCACACTCTCAGCATGATCCGATGGATGGCACGATACATCTGTTCGCTCCCGACTTTGAAGAGTTCGGCGGAAATGCCGTCCTTCCCAGCTGCCTTGCAGTTTCTCAGCTCTTTCACTGCTTTCTTCACCTCGTTCATGGATGGTGGTTCCACTGCTTGACCATCATTGTGCAATAGTCATCGACTCCACTGTTTCCCTCACCGTTCAACAGCACACTGAATTGTTCCTTCCAACGCCTGGCCACCTCTGTTTTATCGGTTATCAGGTTCCCCTCCCTATCGTTGCACATGACAGGGGCTGACACGTTTCGATTCCTGATTCCGTTGACCTTCTTGTAGAAGCTCCTCGCATCGTGCCTGGAGAAGCAACCTTCCGCCTCCGCAAGAATACGCTCCCAATGCTGTCGTTTCTTCCGGCAATGGAGTCTCTTTTCAGCGGCTCTTGCATCTCGATATCTACCCATGCTCTGACGAGTCACAGCCGTGGCCAACATATGACCCCTGGCGCGGTTCTTTTCTTCCGTCACTTGCTGGCACTCAGCGTCAAACCACTCATTGGGCGCAGCTGCCGCAGTTGTACCCAACACTTCTCGCGCTGTAGTGCTGATCGAGCTGTGGATGTGCCTCCACTGTTCATTCAGGTTCCCTTCAGCTCTTTCCTCAATCCGTTCATCAACTTTCTGCGAGTACTCTGCAGCCACAATTTCAGTTGATAGCCGCTGGATGTTCAACTGCATCCTCCTCGTTGCCTTGGATTTCAGCACGTTGGACAGCCGGGCGCGGATTTTGGCTACTACGAGATAGTGATCCGAGTCAACGTTCGGTCCTCTGAACGACCTCACGTCTGTAACGTCTGAAAAGTGCCGTCCATCAATCAAAACATGGTCAATTTGAGAGCAAAGCTCTCCATTCGGGTGCATCCAGGTGTGCTTACGTATGTTCCGGCGTGCAAAATAAGTGCTACAGATAGCCATCCCCCTAGCTGCAGCGAAATTAACAAGCCTCAGGCCATTGGCGTTCGTAGTAGAGTGAAAGCTTTTCCTACCAGTTACGGGGTGGAGGAAGTCTTCCTGCCCGACCTGTGCATTTGCATCTCCGATGACAATCTTTATATTGTGTCCTGGGCACTCATTGTATGTCTTTTCCAGGAGCTCATAGAACTCCTTCTTTTCGTCATCGGGTTTCTCGTTGGTCGGTGCGTACACATTTATTAGGCTGTAGTTGAAGAGTTTGCCCTTAATTCTCAACACGCATATACGGTCACTGATCGGCCTCCATCTAATGACACGCTTCATCTGTTTTCCAATTAGCACGAAACCGACTCCTCTTTCTGCTTTCACGCCGCCGCTATAGTAGATGTGGTACTTGAATGAAGTGTCCGCAATAGGTTCTACTGCTCGGAATTCGCGTTCTCCCGATTTCGGCCACCGCACCTCTTGGATAGCTGCAACCTCCACATTCACCTTCCGCAGCTCTCTAGCCAGGATACTTGCGCGTGCCGGTTCGAGTAGAGTCCTTACATTCCAAGTACCGAGTTTCCAATAATCGTTGTCCTTTTTCGTTCGCCTAGGTCCATGCCGATTATTCCGTTCCGTACTTATATCTGGATTGTTCGTAGCATTTAATATTCAGTATGCTGCCTTACTAGGGCTGCGATACCTAGTCTCGCGACGGGGCTGCCGTCTTTGATATAGCTGGCGAGACACCGCGTGTCATGATTCAGCCGCCCGCTCCTGAACAGATGCTGTTGTACGCCGCCCCTAACATGGGGAAACAGCCGCGTACGTTCCTCCTTCCCAGTCAGCATACGACCAAAGTTTCCACCGGGGTTGGTTACCCGATCCCCGCTAAGGTTACTCGTATCCCGGTCGGCACCACTTGGAGGTTGGGATAGGAGTTGCTGGACAGAGGTGAATGACCACAATATGATCTCAAGTGACACGTGTCCAACCATTCGCCAACGCAGAGTGCTAGGGTAGATGATCCAATAGTTGTGGTAGCACCAATAGTTGCGGCATCGCTTTCAAATTCATCGTTTAAACTAATTAGAACCGAATTGCTTATGCTACATGTTGAAGAAATAATAGATTAAATATAAGTACATATGTTACTACAACAATATATACTGAAAATATCCAAATTACTGATAAATACTGTATTTTTCAGAAACTCTTCGGAAGGCACCACTCACTACCCATTTTCTTATTTTGTCCACGATTGTTTTAAGATATGTGTGTGGTTTTAGTACGATTATTACTCATATAATTATTTTCCCAGATAACAGTTTATTATGGAAACTGTTGCACAGGTGAAGTTAGTTAATAGATGATCATATTATTTATAAATTACTTCCTCCACTATTGGATCACAGGATACATTATGCTCTTATAGTTGGGGTATGTTTCACAATTCTGATTTACGTTTATCAGAACATATGTATGTGGGACTACTTGTGTGTATTAGGGACAAGCAGGTACTAGGGGACATACCTAAATGATGTAACTTATTACTATTCAATTTTTGAGCCCCACCTTCCCCTGCCACCGTGTATTTACCGATGCTTCATACATGATCGGCCACAAAAGCTATCGCTCTCACCTCTAAAATACTGTATTATGCATTTATGACCTCTTAATCGATGCTTACCCACTGCTTTTGGTCTTGTAATTCTTTTAACGAGCCTTTCACAGCTTCAGTCGCTCTTTTAGTAAACACTAACGTCAAAAAAGTAAGCGCAAACATGGTACGAAGCAGAGGTAACAGACTCTAACTTCCAGTGTTGAAAAGTCACCATTTGTGGAAAAAAAATTCTTCTGAATATTTCAAAATGAGCGCCATTGGTCTTTCTCTTCAGCCAATTTCAGCCCTTTTCAAATGTTAGTCTAAAGACATTTTATAAAAAGTATGCAAAATTTGTTTTATTTTAATAAAACCTGCATACCACCCTCACTGAATTTTGCCAACATCTGAACAAATTGGCGTAAAATCCGTCTCTTAGTCAACTTCGTGCATTTTTGTATTTACCTGCAAACCGACTTGTCAACCTATTAAAAACAATATGATAAATAGTAAAACAATCAAAAACCACTTCAAGCAAGACAAATACCTTCATTTAACCAAGCAAACACGAATGTTTTATATACCGCAACTACAGGAACACCCATTCACAACTATAGGAACTCTACCGCAACTATTGGAACAAAAGCGTGCTACTTATTTTAGTTAATTTAAACCCTCAAAGCGGGTTCAAAGTCAATTTTAAGGTGCAAAATTATCAAATAGAACCCATTTCAACAGAAAATAGTGAAACGGACCAGCTAGATTCGTTTTTCTTAGCCAAAACATGGCTAAACATGCATAACTCGTGCTTAGCTTCCTCACTTTTGGGTCATTTACCCTACGTACATTTTCGGTTTTGCGTCGTTTTCGTTAATTGCAGCTTTTCTCGAACTTTTTTGGCGATCACTTTTTTTTAACACTAGATTTGGAGACTGATGCGGGAAATACCACATAATATTCCACACATTGCGGATTTGCCAATAAGCGATACTTCATCTGCTTCGAATTATTTCATCGGCACTTGAACTCTTCAATGAGCATGCTTCAAGTTTTTGCATTCGTCATTCAAGTATCTTGCAGATTCTTCTCCTTAAGCTCTGACAGCGTTTTGTTTCTCCATCAACTGCCTACAGCTAGTGCAGATTTCGAGATATTTTTTATTTTTAATAAAAATTCTTCTTAAATTGAGAAACAAATCAATTTTTTGAATATATTTAGCTAGATATTTCTTCAATGTTTACGCGCGTGTTTTTTTAAAACGTTTGACCTTTCTCTTCCCCACTCTACCTGAAGGTGATGAGATTTAGTTTGAATACTGCCTACTGCGATGATACAATGATGACACTTTAAAAATTATATACTGACGCATATAGACACTGTACTTTTACTAGTCTGGTGAATTAAAAACCATAAAACCGTCCCAAACGACGAATTTTTGCTTTGACTAAATTATTTTTGGAACCTATTAAAATAGCCCCAGCTTTGCGTGTATCAACATGTCGACTAAAAAATGAAGACGAGGAATGAATATTTGCTCATTTTTTTACAAAATTATAGCGTGGAAAAATGATAGAACAGTCAATCTATGGCAGTTGATTTTTATAAAGGGCAGCTGATTGTACATAACATTGGTATTTTGCAACGAAATGTTTCTCTGTTTTCCAACTGGTTTCTAAATTCATGTTTTTATCAATATTAAAAATTTTATACTACAACGTGTCAAATGAAATGATTAAAGACAAGTGGTGGGCACCATTCCGCTAATTCGCTAATTAGCGACGCTAATATTCAGCGGTTTAGCGATTTTGCTAATTTTTTGAGCTGGTTAGCGAAACTGTTAGCGTCGCTAAAATTTTGACCTTCAAAACGCTAATCGCTAATTCGCTAAATTTTGTGGAGAAGCGACAATAGAAATATTTAGAAAAACTGTGAATTGCTGATGGCGTACGTAAATTGCTTCGAAAGATAAACATACTTTACTGCGAAAGTAACTTTTGTCAGTTTTTTTACCCAAGAATGGAGTTCCAGTTATCGTACAAGCCACAGGAGCATTTTGAAGAACAAGCACAAGGTCTAGATTGAATTTTTGGCACACCAAGAACTTTGGTAAATTGCAATGCGCTTGAAATTATGACAACTTTGGTTCTACTTTTTCGATTCAGATAATAATTTAATTTTCATGAAAACATTCCTAAAAGTATCTATTTTCAATGCAAGTTAAATAACTTTTGTTATTCTTGTTTTTACAAAATTAAATAGGAATACCGTTTCGTGAACCTAAATAGCTTTAAAAAGTAATTGTTTTCGTTTGTTTAACCAAAACAGATCAAAGTGGTCCAAATCTTACAAAACACGAGCAAAAAATATACCGATATGACTATTTACATATTAAAAAGTTAGCGATTAGCGAAAGTTCCGCTAATGTGGGTTTACCGTTTAGCGATTATCGAGCTAAATTTTCCGGTTAGCGACTTAGCGATTGGCGTCGCAAAATTTTCGGTTAACGGTGCCCACCACTGTTAAAGACAAATCTCTAAAGAGACAGATCTGTGTGATGTACAACACTCTAAAGCAGGTATTAGACGACGCAAATATTTGCTATTTTTGGTACGATTTTTATTTGCACAAAATAAAATCTGTATTAAAAAATAGCAAACATTTGCTGCGTCTAATACCTGCTTAACAGCTGCAAGAATGCATTAATTTCTTTTAAACGGTGAAATTAATCACTTCCCTGGGTCAATGCCCATATCTGGTGAAGCAAAGGACTTGAATGAGAGAATAAAACGATGGTCCACTAATTCATATCTCAAAGCTTGTGAAATCTTTGCGCCTTTCAGAGTTGTATGGGTATTGAGTTCGTTTCATCCTTTCAAATCTGCTGGAAAAGATGAAATTTTCCCAGCACAACTTTAGCAGGGAATTTCTAATTCCCCTGTTGGTCGAATTATTTAGAGCTAGTATTACGCTGCATTGCATGCTAAGAGTCTGCAGGAAGGTTCGAGTTGTTATTGTTCCCAAAGCGGGGAAATAAAGATAAAAAGACTTCTGAAGCCTTCAGACCCATTAGTATCTCCTTTGTTGAAGAGATATCGCTTCAAGCCAAGGAAACTGCTATGGTTGCTTTGCCTAATGTTGAAGGAGCATTCAACAATGCATCCTATAGATCTATGCGTTCCGTAATGAAAGTGAGGGGCCTGGATAACTACATTATCGAATGGATAATGGTTACGCTTAAATGTCGACAAATTGCTTGTAAAATCTTGGGGGTGCGCAAATAACTATTGAATCGATTCTTCAAGGAGGAATATTTTCTGCCTTCTTATGGTCCTTTTTTTTCTCTGTGAGTACGGACCCATCACTACGGCCAGAGACATTTTGATCTATTGTGATATTGCCCAGGTGTTTTCTGTACTCCGCACTTCATATTCTTGGCAGTATCACTATTGAAGTGAATGATACGCTTTTCATTTATATCCGTGCTTGTGTGTGAGAGTTTACCCTTTCGTTTCAAGTTTACTGCTGTACTATACCGAGCCTCTTTCTATCCTAACAATATCGCCGAATTACAATTCCCTGAACTGAGGCTACACTTAACGTTCCTCTCTGGCCAGGTAATTTCTAAGAGGGACTTATCATGTCAAGAGGAAGGAGTTTTATCGAAACCTCGTTCCCCGTGCCAATATCGCCAATTACAATTCCCTGTAGAGGATATATAGTCCTGAGATCAGTTTTATTATAAGTAGGACTTATATTTTGCCAAGAGTAAGGAGTCTATTATACGTTACTCAGAACCAGAATGCGGATTCTGTAATCATGCAGCTACGAAGCTATCTCTCGTGGTTCTTTGTAGTAGACGAGCTCCTCAAAAGGCTAGCTGAACTGGGATATGAGGTGAC
This sequence comes from Wyeomyia smithii, assembly GCF_029784165.1. Taxonomy (NCBI): domain Eukaryota; kingdom Metazoa; phylum Arthropoda; class Insecta; order Diptera; family Culicidae; genus Wyeomyia; species Wyeomyia smithii. The sequence continues at coordinate 268,816,118 of NC_073696.1, read as the reverse complement.
TGGCTACGCAGATGATGTAGACATAATAGTTCGTGGGAAGTTTGAGGACACGATATCTAATCGGTTATGATGTAAGCATTGCTAGCTTAACTATAATGTAAGTTTGCTAGCGTCGTGGTAGGGATTGTTTGTAGTCTTGAACCGCTGGCATAGGAAATAGAATGCAATGCCTACAAGAAGGGTTTGTCGTGGGTTGCTGTCACACTCCCAACGCACCTACAAAGATAGGGCATAGTTAGACCACCGCACGCTAAAGCACGCAACCCGCCACCCATCGGTATTTCAGACACCAGCATCAAATCTAGAGCAGGCGAAAATATGGATGAAATATGGGGAGATGGAAAAGCGCGGCTACGATCATTGGCGCGAGAATTCAGACGAGGTTAATGTCTTATGGCAAGGGGGAATGACCTGCTGTAGTCACTACGCTCACTTTTAACCTGATTTCAAAGTGAACGGTGACGATCTGTGAAAATTTTAAAAGCGAGAAGACAAGTAAACTTAGAGACAGTACAAAAGTGTGTGGCTATAGCGAACAACAGGTAAGGCACTCTCCTTGTCCCTTAATAATTGCCTCGTCACCAGTTAGCTGATCATGCTAATATGCGACGCATATTTCCCAGAACTCCGCTGTATTATATTTAAAAACCGTTGAGTACAATCTACGTTGGAATGTATATTCACAACCTTTTGGTTAATATTCAAACTGAAGCTAATTAGACACACACAATAACAGCACAGGAAACTCTGCCGAAACTAGTTGCTCTAAGGCATCAGTGAAAGTCCTGATTCTTCAAATGGGTCTGACGCAGTGTTGCCGTATTTTCATCTTTACTGGGTGCTGCAAAAATCCTGTTCATTTGAAACATAGTTGTTTATTTTGTAAACCCGCGGTAAAACAATTTCAGCGACGTTCGTTCGTTGTTTTGAGAAAACTGTGACTGCATCGACTCTGTTAATATTAGTTCTGAACTACTAGCTTGCTTGTCAATGAAACTTTCAGATTGCGAGATCGCGTCGTTACTGAGTCTTTTACAAAGTTTAGCCTAATCTTTTCTAACAATTCGAAAAATCTGTACTTTTTCACAAAAATCAGACAATAATGATCTGACGAGTTGATGCATAAAAATTTCATGGATATGAATTAACCCTCTGAAAAGCTTCAATAAATACTTAAAAAGTGTTTATAATGGTTCATAGGGATTTTACCGAAACCCATCTAGAAATTAACTTGGGCACTAGAGGGTTAAACTTCCATTGACACATCTAACGCTAATAAAACATATCCGATTACAACTAGCATACTAGTTGTCACACATCCATATGCCTCGTGTCCCGCCCCCATTTAACACACTTCGAGCAATTTTTTATGTTTTATTTGAAAATCGGAGAACAGCGATGGACATTTTTAAAAAATGATGTTCTGTTCAGATAACGCATCTTTTTCAAAATATATAAAAACTGGTATAGCTTTTGAACCCAATTAGCTAGCAGGAACGGAGTAACTCTATACTTTGTGCCTGGCCGTCGTAGTATTGATAAAAACGAAAAAGCCGATAGTCTAGCAAGAGAAGGTTCAGGGTCATATTTTATTGGTCCGGAAGCAATTTGTGGGGTCCCGGAGTGTGCTCTAAGGACTGAAATAAAAACTTGGGAATGCCACGGATCATTTAGACAAGCCAAAAGATTTATAAGGCCGAGTGCAATGAAAGTCTTGACCTTACTAAATCTTGGAAAAAATATCGTCAGGTAATCACAGGTCTACTGGCCGGTCACTGCCCAAGTAGGCATCATATAAAATGGGAGGAACTCATTTAACAGAATGTCGTTTTTGCCGGTTTGAAACTGTAACTGAAGAACTTTTGTGGAGCACTGTACAATCAAAACTTGAGCTCTTAGCAATTTGGCAAAGTGATCGTGTTAGAGTATTGGACTTTATAAAACGAGTCGAAATTAACTGGGATCGGATACAATTTTAATCAGTGTCCAATATTTATTTATATAAGCAACATTACTTATTTATATAAACACCACAGCATAATTTAACTAGAATAATTTCTTAAAGAGAGAAACAATAGAAATTGCTAAAACGTTGGGGCTGTTAAAACGAGCACCAGAATTTTTTTAGCTCGAAAACCAAAACTCGAAAACGAAAAGTTATGGCCAACTATCTTAGCTAAATACTGTTAAGTTTCATTCCACAAAGACTCGCTCCGAAAACTACAAAAAAATTAGAGTCCTAGGTATCGTATCGGTTTGAGTTGTGCGTTGTGCCAGCCTTGAAAACAATTGACGATATAGTCACCTACATACGTCGTCCATGCTTACACTGCGGAACGAATACCACATTATTTGCAACATGTAAAAAAGCAAACGAAAATCAGAGTACAAGAAGACGGCACAAAGCAAGAAAGCCAAACAAATAATGACTCAGAGTCGCTCTGCTCTGCTCCATACACCCGTAAAAAATGCCCAAAAAGAGATATTCACTGTGCGGTGTTATTTTTCATTCGTTGTGTGCCGTTCCGAAGACGAGCATCAAGCAACGAATGTATGTTAGATAGGAAGCAAGAGCTACATTTTGGCTCTACCCACAGTCTGTGGGTGGTTTATTAAGTTTACAGGGTGCAACAGAAAAAATGCGAAAATTAAGCATATTAAGTTAATTTGTGTAACTAATGACATATTTTTGTTAACAGTGTGTTTGGTTACGTTTACTTTCAATTAGTGCAACCGAACATCGGATTTATTTCATTGCAAATTTGTGAAGATGTATATCAAAGGTTTATATTTATAAATTAGCTGCTCGCTCAGTAGATGCTGAAGGAGGTTTCCGGGATGACTTATGTTTATTGCGTCAAAAAATTTCTACAGGATGGTCCTAAGCAGTGGAACCCAGAAAGTTAAGTATGTACGCTAAACGTGGTCAAATTGGTCCACGCGATCCGTTTCATCAGAAAACTTCCCAAGGAAGCCAACATTTCTGTAAAATCGGTGCGAAGAATCATCATAGACTTCACGCATCTTCCAGAGCTGATTCGTTCTATAGCGTAGTGTATTTCGTTATTTTAACAAATCCAGTGCGTCTCTGGGTGAATGCTAACTTCTCTTAGAATCAATACTTTGTTCTTCAACGAGAAGGAGTGCCATATCAAGGATCAAATCGGAATTTATCGTGTGTTACAGTAACAACCGTTTGAAATTTTATATTCAGCAGAATATACTCCCATATAGTGCGATAAGAGGTTGTCCTCCGTTGAAATAATGCACTGCTTTTCTTTACAATTGTACCAGTGGAAATTTTCCTATCGAAGTGCTCGCTTCATACTGTTAAGTATCCCGCATCCCCTCAAGATCTGATGTGTCCAGTAGTGGTAGTGCCCTAACAATATTTTTGACGTGGGACTACGTCTTTGTTTTCCATACTGGGATGCATTCTGTAAAATAGGAAACGAAACTGGCAAATGTTACGTCAGATTTCAAACGTTATTAACAGCATAACCACATGATGGATAACAATAACCAGTATATTGTTGGATATATAAAACGTGTAACAATTTTATAATACGCTAGTCATCATTCTGATTTTACTGCTCAACGGTGAAAATTGATAAAAAGTTACAAGAAAATTTACGCGAACAATGAACCAATCTCACGCGAGCATTCCTAGCACAGATGATGTGAATGGACACCAACCATTCCCTGTGATATTTTCTGTTTCAATATAAAAAAAAAAAAAAAATGGACAGAGTTTCCCAGTCCCAACAGGTCAATTTAAGTTTGCTTCCATGAACATAGACTAATTTGAAGTCTCGTAGGTAAAGATCTTTCGAAAAGTTTTGAAACAAGCCTTTTACTTGAACAATTTCTAAACCTGCTGTCAGAGCATAATAAAAACTGATGTCTTGGATGAAAACATGCTGGTAAAACCAACAATACTGTACAGTATAATATACATATTATATGGAGCAGAGCGCCGCTGGTCTCTCGTCGTCTATCATGGCAGTGGTACACGACTTCTATTTCCGTGAAATCAAGGAAAAACTGCAATGCTGCTGCATTGATAGTGATTAAATGTTTATCTCATGAATATGGTTACCTTAGAAAAAAAAATAAACTACTCAACAAGAATTGAGCATTTCTGCAACGGTCAAAAGATTTTTTTCTGCATTTTATCTTCGATATTCACTAAATGAACGTGATCGAAAGAGTAGATTTCTGAAAATACAAATTTATAAAAGCTTAAGAGCCAGCAAATGCTTCTGAATGTTTTGTCGATTCACCAGGATCTATTCAGAATCTTTGTTCACATTTCCACATTGTTAGATGACATATTTTTGTTTTCAACTTAACAAATAATATTCTTACGTATATTAGCTGTCTTCGTAATACAATGAATGTAATTGTTGGCAAATGAAAAAAAATTGTCAAACAAAAAACAGAAATTAATCATTTCGAAATTCAACTTCCTTGTAATTGTTGATTGTTATGATTTTTCGCTGGAACTTGTTGATTATTTCGTTCAACATATCTTCTTATGTTTCCCCATGTGTGAACCTATGTAACGGCTTCGAAATTATTTCCATAATAAGATTTATGTAATAATCTCAATTTGATCAGAGTTAAATAAGACAGAATCATGTATCATGCTAACGTAGGTGTTGTTGGATTTGGTTTATGAGGAAATAGAGTTAATTCTGATTCAGACACATTGCAACAAATTCTTGGTGCTTCTACAATAACAACGACAGGCTTGCGCCTTGTTAAATAAATGTTGTTCGCACAAAAAAAAAAAAAAAAAAAAAACACTACACAATATCATTAAGTGTAATCGAAGTTCTTTCGAGTGTTGTTCAATATATTTCTAAAAAGAAAATTTATGGGGAGGCTGTCTGCAGATTCTGTAACCTTTGTAACTAAAAATTCTTCTAATCACAATGTTTAGTCCCACGTCACCATTTCATACAACCCTAGGGCTGTATACCTTGTAGTATTTTTCAATACATGTGAACAAAATCGTCAACAGAAATTAAGTAATCGATGAACCGTATGATCACTTTGTTCACACAATCACTTGCTTTTAAAATACAATAGTTATAAAAGAATAACCGGTAATTTATTGTCTAGCTATTCCTTTCATACAGTAGTTTCAAACCTTCGTTAGTTACCGCAATCGATCGGCGAACAGTGGGCGACTCCGTACAAACACTGGTCAAGCAGGAAAAAAATAAGAAAATATATGGTTCTTGCGTAAGCAATTTTCGTACCTACTTTTGTTTGGGTGTAAATGCATCTTTTTTGAGGTTGTTTCATTATACTTTAAACAATTTTTTCTCAGGCATTATCAAAATTCGAACAGCTTTTGAAGCTTCAGCAAATTTAATAACAATGCACTTTTTGTTAGATAAACGCTGAATAAACTGCGGCTCAGTACTCTATAAAAATCATTCCAAAAATGTAATCAATGACGAATTCTATTTTCGATATTGGACCGATGGCCATCGATTCCCCACTGTGCGGCGGACTGCGAGTGGCTACTAAGGACGATGAATGAGGAGGTAAAACGCACAATCAATGACCCGATCGTCGTCGATCACCGTTAGTCAGACAGCATCAGTCAGGTTTCTCTTATGTAGATCGTAGATCATGACCTGCCGAGCAAGGTTGATCAAATCTTGACGTTACATAATTTGCCGCTCGCCTTGTAGAGCGCCCAGCCGGCTGATAGGAAGAAATGAAATCAACCCCTCGGTCGTGTGGCATTTTGTGCGCAGATGGAAGGCAAAGTTGGTAGGAAAGTGGGTCTCTACTACGCAACGACAACAGCGGAAGGTTATATGGCTAGGTTCGGTGCAATTCGGTTTTTGACAGCCGTTCCAGTTGCATAAAATTTGTTTTCTCTGTCTGACAATCGAAGCCGAGCGGATAGAAATTGTTTTTCCCGAGTGAAAGTGGTGATTAGTAAGGTCTACCAAGGAAACCATTACAATCTATTGGTTTTGTTTTGCTACCTTCGCACATAAATTATTTTGCTGCTCGATACAAAACAGCATCGAGTGGGAACAAAAAAAAAACATTTTCTCTAGTACCGTGCTGTGTAACACAACTCTTGAGATTGAATCCCTGGTGGAAAGCAAAAGTGAAACCACACACCAATTTGAAATTCAACCGCACAGCCGGCCTGGAAGTTCGAGTTCGAAGGCGCACTGTGATGCCTTTATAGGCAATGCAGTAATCGTTACTTATGCATGTAGCAAATCAGAGCCGGGAGATTATCAGAACGTAACGAAGTCACTGCACTCGGTGGTGGAATTTCCTCGCCCACATACTCCCGCACGAACACCATAAAGCAGGCATCAGGTGGAAATTAAGCACGCGTAAGGGCGACCGGCAGCGCCGGTTTGAAAGGTGTTATGACATACGAACACAATCGCCGGTGAAATCTTTTTACAACTGAAACGAACAAACTGGAGCATTGGTGAACCTCAGGACGGTTCATCTCCCATCGGCACAGGTTAAGGAAAAGTTGGAAATCCTGTCGAAACCCGCAGCCGCCAGTAGGCATGATATTCCGAAACTTCATTTTCTTCACCCAGCAGCTGAACGTGAAAAGTCGGTTCGTTTCGTGACGAACGATACGGTCAGTGAAAAACTTTGCCCGCATTCGAGCGAGACGATATGAGTCGTATAGAAAGGTGAATTGCACATTAGTTAATTAGTTATACTTTGCGAACGTACTGAACGACTCCATTGGGAAAACGGTTTTTAAATATGTAATGCTCTTATGAAAAAATAGTGGAGTATGCTTCTAGTACACATTGGCGCTATCTAGATATTAATAGACGATAATTTAAGTTGCTCGAGACGACAAATGTACCGATGAATGTGCTAGATAGGGCGTAATCTAATCGCATTGCATTGCCCTCCACCCCTGGGGAGTGGGAAAACGACTAATTTAGCGATTCGATGCTTTGATAGAGTGTGGCCATTACAAATTGGTTTTATCAGCGTGAAAGACCCCCATTTATCGGAGATTATCGTAACATATCAGGTAGCCGAGCCATTGACGCGATATCTTTTGTTTTCGGGTACGACATTTGCTCTTATTATCTCGGACTAACAGTACTAGTCCATCTAGCGAGCAAAGTGCGTGCCGAATTCGTAGTGACCGGACAGTGTTATTTATGGTAAACTTTGAGGTTATTTTTAGAACGAAAAATTTAGGCAGTTTTTACTTTTACAAACCAGGAGTTTGATAATATATTATTGGTTCATGTTAGAATATTCTCTTGAGTCTAATTCCCAGTAGAGGCATATTCCGAGTCGCAAAAAGAACTAGTGGTCATGAGTTTGTTTTAAGTCAATCGTGTTCAGGCCCTTCTGCATTTTTCTAGTAGTCATTTCCAAAAACAAAATTTGATGTCTTTAAAATCTAGCAAAATCAGAAGAGAATAAGTAGGCATGAAAATTGAAATGTGGAAAAAAATCGACACACGAAACGTAAAAATTCAATGTTATCTAAAAATTATGGCAAATTAATTTCAAGGTAAAATGATGGTTCTCGAAAAGCCCAAAAAAATTAACACATTTTGCCCTGTTAACCTATACTCAGCTTTCCTCCAAATTAAGTTTGATATAAATGTTGTTTCAGTTTTCTTCCACAAAACATACATTCGTCATGGTACTGTGTTTAAAATTGGTTGTGTTCGTAATTTTTATTCAAGTAATATTTTCAAGCTCGATTCAATCCGTTTTCTATCTCCATACTTCTTTTTACTATTTCTTCACATAAAATAAACCGGCTTGTTTGTGTCGTCGGGTATTTATCTATAAAAAGAGCTCTGTAATGCTCTTCGGGCAATGGATTCGTAACAAACCTGCCAATACTGAATGAACAAAAAAAAGTTTTTTGAACTTTTTTTTTATAGGGGGGAGTTTGTAATGATTTATTTATGTACTAAAATATCTATTCAGAATTAGTATTGTGTGTTCTGCCACAAATGGTGACATTTCAACACTATTATATATATTTGTACGCTATTTAGTATTATTGAATGTTATTAGCTTTCGCAGTTAAGTTAATGTAATTGTAGGAAAATTATTAAACCTACTTGTCAAGAAAAAAAAGGAATAAAAGGAATAAAACGAAACTTAAAATAAACTTAAAATAAACTTAAAACCACAGACTAACAGACGTAACACTAGAACCTAGCTCCATCGCCACAAAAAACGTTCATTTCAAATTTTCAATCGAATAACAATCATCGCACGAAAACGTCGTCTGAGGCGCTGTCATGCAATCTCATACATATTTTGCAGTTCCCCATTTGACACATGCAGTAACGCTGGCGCTGATGTCAAAATACATGACGCAGCGCGAACACGACAGCAGATGGTGCTAGTGTTACTAATGTAAAGTACTGGAATCATCCAAACGATGATTTTATTGAAAATTTATTCGACGTGTTATGTCTGTTAGTCTGTGTTAAAACTATCTTACTGACTATAAAGTGAGCTAATCGTTGCAATTGAGGATTGCAACGATTTTTGTCGGAATTTGTTGATAATTTGGCTTGACATATTTTCTAATGTTCCTACATTAGTGAGCCTATGTAGCTCGTTCGTGCTAAACCAGGGAGGACGCTTCAAAATCATTTTCAAAAGTTTATTCTGAATCCTTTGAAGTGTCTTCTTCCTGGTTGCACAACAAATTGTCCAGATGGGAACTGCATATAACATTGCTGGTCTAAATATTTGTTTGTAAATTAACAGTTTATTCTTGAGACAGAGTCTAGAATTTCTGTTGATAAGAGGATATAAACATTTGATATACTTATTGCACTTTGACTGGATATTTTCAATGTGCTCCTTGAAAGTAAGATTCTTATCATAAATTAGCCCTAAGTATTTAACTTGATCAGACCAATTTAAGACCACACTGTTCATCTTAATAACGTGGTTATGGGTGGGTTTGAGAAATGAAACTATTGGCTTATGAGGAAAAATAATTAACTGTGTTTTTGAAGCATTAGGGGAAATCTTCCATTTTTGTAAGTATTAAGAAAATATATCTAAACTTTTTTGAAGCCGACTGCATATAACACGAAGGCTTTTTCCTTTTGCGGAAATGCTTGTATCGTCACAAAACAGAGATTTCTCACAACCTGGTGGTAAATCAGGAAGATCAGAAGTAAAAATGTTATATAAGATTGGGCCCAAGATACTCCCCTGAGGCACACCAGCTCTAACAGGCAATCTATTAGATTTACCATTTAGATAGTTAACCTGGAGAGTGCGGTGAGTTAAATAACTTTGTATCATTTCTGTGAGGTAAAGCGGAAAACTGAAATTTGACATTTTAGCTATTAAACCTTTATGCCAAACACTGTCGAATGCCTTCTCTATATCTAGAAGAGCAGCTCCAGTCGAATAGCCTTCAGATTTATTAGTTCGAATCATATTTGTTACTCTAAGTAACTGATGAGTAGTGGAATGCCCATGGCGAAAACCAAACTGCTCATTTGCAAAAATTGAGTTCTCATTAATATGTGTTATCATTCTATTGAGAATTATTCTTTCAAAAAGTTTGCTAATAGAGGAAAGTAAACTAATTGGTCGATAACTTGATACCTCAGCTGGATTTTTTTCGGGTTTTAAAATTGGAGTGACTTTGGCATTTTTCCATTTCGTAGGAAAATGTGCTAGTGCAAAGCATCTGTTAAAAATGAGTTTTTTTGAGCTAAATTTCTATTATTAACAATGGCTTTACCCGTTCATTGAGCAGACAATGTGTGCAGTAGGGAAAGCGAAAATTAAGCGAACTGGAAATATGATACAGATTTGGAAAAATATACCGCATCCCGACGGGACTTGAACCCGCATTCTCCCTGTCTCCGGCATGGTGTTTTGACCAATTAAACTACAGGGGACGGTGGTACTGTTCTACAATCTATATGCGTATCACATTCCACTGCCGACTTATTCTATTGCGCATCCCTAACTACACACACTGCTGTGCAAGCGTGTGTGGACGGAGACAGGGAGAATGCGGGTTTAAGTCCCGTCGGGATGCGGTATATTTTTCCAAATCTGTATCATATTTCCAGTTCGCTTATTTTTCGCTTTCTCCACTGCACACATTGTCTGCTTAATGAACGAAAAAGAAAAAGATTGGAACTGGATTACAAATGTTACTACTCTAGCCAATGCTGGTCCTTCAAATTTATTTATAATAGGGTGCCAATGGGAATCCATTTTTCGAATTAATTAAGATGTCTCGAACACGCAGATTCGCTTCAACCCAGTCAAGCCATCTAGCACGTTGGGACCCTCTAATGAAGAGAACCAATTTTACCGCACTGTCGTCCGGCATCCTCGCGACATGCCCGGCCCATCGTAGCCTCCTGACCTTCGTCATGTGCACAATGGGAATCTCCCCAAGTAGTGCCTGCAGCAGCTCGTGGTTCTTACGCCTACGCCACTCTCCGTTTTCGGTTTGTACTCCACCAAATATTGTCCGCATCAATTTCGCGCTCAAAAATGTCTAGTGTGCGTATGTCCTCCGTGAGCAGCGTCACGGTTTCGAGTCCATAGGAAACTACGGGTCCAATTAGGGTTTTGTACATCGTCAGTTTCGTGCGGCGGCGTATGCTCCTGGATCGAAGCGTCCTACGAAGGCCGAAGTAGGCTCGATTTCCAACTCGAATACGTCGCTGGACCTCCTTACTTGTGTTATTGTCGGCGGTTACCAGAGATTCTAAGTATACGAACTCCTCTACCACTTCGAGTTCGTCGCCGTCCATGATCACCGTCCGTGAAAGGCGAATGTTGGTTTCTATTGAGCTTCTTCCTTTCATATGCTTGGCTTCCGACGCATTTATTACTAGTCCAACTCTTCTAGCTTCTACTTTCAGTCTGGCGTAGATTGCCTCCGAAGTCGCTGAGTTTCTCGTAATAATGTCCAGATCGTCTACGAAGCCTATGAGTTGACTACCTTTGCTGAAAATCGTGCCGCTCGTTCCGATGCCCGCTCGCCGGATTGCACCCTCAAGGGCAATGTTGAACAACGTGCAGGATGACCCATCTCCTTGTCTCAACCCTCTGCGCGCTTCGAAGGGATTCAAGAGTGTCCCCGCAACGCACACGTAACACATCACTCGGTCTAAGGTAGCTTGGATAAGTCGTGTCAATTTATCCGGAAAACCGTAGTCGTGAATTATTTGCTATAGTTGATCTCGATCCACTGTATCATACGCTGCCTTGAAGTCCACGAAAACATGATGTGTGAGCACGTTGTACTCCCGGCACTTCTGAAGGATCTGCCGGAGAGTAAAAAATTGATCCGTAGTAGCGCGTGCTTGTGTGAAGCCTGCTTGGTACTGCCCTACGAATTCTTTCGCTAAAGGAGATAGACGGCGGAGTAGAATCTGGGAGAGAAGTTTGTAGGCAGCGTTGATCAGCGTTATCCCGCGGTGGTTGCTGCATTGTAGCCGATCGCTCTTTTTTATAGATGGGGCGTACAACTCCTTCCATCCATTCCTCCGGTAGTCTCTCTTCCTCCCAAATCCTAGATATAACCCAGTGGAGTGCCGTTGCTAGTGCCTCATTCCCATGTTTATAGAGTGCCGGTAGCCTGTCCTTGCCGGCGGCTCTGTTGTTCTTGAGTGTCCCAATTTTTCTGTCGTTGTAGGCACACCAAGGATAAATTCGCTTCCGCCTCCTTCCGTTGCTCCACTATTGAGGTGCTCGTTGTGATTAGGTTTACCTCCACGTCCCTACACATATCTGGACTTGGTGTGTAGCCTTTACGGGATTGGTTTACCTTCTCAAAAAACTTTCGCGTATTGTTAGCCCGAAAAAGTTGCTCCAGCTCTTCACGATCGATCTGTCCTCCTGCTGGTGCTTCTTCCTCCTCAGAATCGTGGTCAACTCATTCCGAGCACGTCGATATTTGGCCGCGTTATCTTTTGTGGCGATGCTTAGATAGTTTTTTCAAGCTCTTTTCTTCCTCTCCATCGCTTGCTGGCATTCCCCGTCAAAGCAGTCATTTTGTCGACTCGGCGTTACCACACCTAGTGCCGCGGTTGTGGCCTGGAGAGGCCGAGCGTAACTTCCCCCATTCATCGTCGAGAGTCGAAGCTTATAATTCTTCCGTGGAAGGTAGTGCCTTATTAAGTAGGCGCGCGAAGTTCTCGGTAGCCTGCGGGTTGGTCAACTGCCGGATGTTCGGCCGAGGAGGACCGTTCTGACGTGTGTGTGAAATACCGTGGAAAGTTTTGAGCGCACATGTACTGGTACTAGGTGATGATCTGAGTCGATATCCGCATCCCGGAGGGAGCGTATGTTTGTAATGTTATAGAACAACTAGTTGGCCCGTAGTGGCTAGCCACTTTCAAATGCATTTTGAACTATTAAAAGTTGGTATTTAATCTAAAATGATTTTTTTTTTTCTGAAATATCGAGTTGAACTTCAATATGTAACTAAGACACTATCGACAATTCGATGCAGCTGGCCAGCGCTGGTTTAAAACTTAATTAATTATCTAAACTGCGATAAATCCTTCGTTCAGTAGATCGTGGATTGATTGCTTACTCGAAAACAAATCTGCATCTCGCTTCTTATACGGATCCACTGCACAGCTGTTTTCTTCAATATCTAGAGACTTTTTCTCCATTATTTGATTATTTTCGAAAAATTGTTTTTTAACGATTTAATTCTTTTTTTAAATTTTATAACTTGAACAACAGTTCATTTTCTCAATTGTTAGATGTTGTGATGTGATATGTTATATGCACACTAAACTTACAAAATAGCTATAAATGAATGTGATAGAAAAAAAAAAACAATTTACAAAAACCATTGCTCATGAAAAAATACTGGATTGCTCAAAAAAATATTCATACATGCAAAAGTTTGTCTCTGCAATTTGTTATTAACAATAGCAAAGCTTGGAATAACGAAGGAATGTCCTCTTTTAATCATTGATGGGTAGTTCAAGTCCCTCTCTAATACTCCGATATAACTTCATACATGATAAGAGACGCGCATGAAACATCTGTCATCTGCGTTCCATCACAGAAACCTTTTATAGTGTTGCGTAACAACATAACAATCCTCATTCCATCACCCCCACCTTTGTCTACTTCTTTGTTTTCGTCTTCTTCTACATAAGCAAACAAATATTATTTGATAAAAAATAAAAAAAGTTGACTTACTGTAGCGCATTTGCAGGGTAGTAGATAAACCTATGTTTAATTTTTTAAACTGAAAATTTTATGTCGATATATCAAAATATCTTAAATTAAAACTGTTGATAGGATTTTACATAATGTTTAAAAATAATATCCAATAGCTCAACCCGATCCCGGCGGAGAGAAATCAGATTTTACCTCAAAAAATTAACTTCAAACTCTTATTACTCATCAACTGTAAACATAATTAACGCAAACTGTATTGCAAATTGAAGATCAATCTGTACCTTACTGCATAATTTCATCGTGAAAATTTTCAACTATAATTGTTGAGCTTGAATCAAAGTTTGAATGTCTCTCGTCGTCTTATACTCTAAGTTTTTTCGAAACAGCTAAAATTTTCACGTACCAGAAAAATAATTATCCTGTTCTCCGTACATCTTGAACGTCGTAGTATACTTTAAGAATTAATTTGGGGTACAATATGTCTTGTGTAGGTTAAATGTCTTTTCTATTTTTGAAAATATCGAAAAAAAAATTATATTGCTTTATCTTTGAGTACAACTTCTTGAGAACATTTTTGTAAATTTTGTTAGAGCTTTGAGTAATAGAGAGAAAATTGGATAAATTTCAGGTGCGGCTCCTCATGCGCCATAAGCTAAACTTAAAACTCGATATAATGTTTTGCATAAATGGCTTTGGCGAGTTACAGCCGGTTTTCTTCAAATTTTTATAAATGTTCGTTATTAACGTCTTCGGTCAACTTTTTGCTATCGAACAACAAAAGAAAACAACTGTACTATTGAAAAATTACAATTTCAATGCATATAAAAATTGCTACACACTTTAAAAAAACCAAACTGCTTATTTTCTCGAGCAAAAAGGTTTATAATCCCCATTATTTTCTTTACTTTTTCATAGTCTATCCTCAATGAACTACAACAGGTACTGCCTTATTCCATTGATGGTAACGCCATGACATTACAGAACTTATTGGACATGTAACTATAAAATGTCGTTCATAATTAACCGACTGTGGTTCGGCTAATTTTAGATTTCATTTACATGCTTGATATCTTTGATACTATGTCTTTCTTACATCTTAAAATTGCCTTCCGCCCTTTATTACGTTTTTGGCGGTTTTTGTCGACTTCATACCAGGCGAGAGGAGGTGAGTGGAGGACTAAAAGCAAAGGTAACTTGTAGTCAGAACAAGAGTGTTTGCGTTGCTAACCACAAAAAATAACAAACTTTAGTGTACCTCAGCTTCAGAGTTTGCTTGGGAAAAAGTCAATCTGAGTAACTTTCGTTTGTCGTGCGCGTGACTGAAAGACAAGCAAACTATATATATTCCGATCGGCCGTCAATGAGAACGTGGTCAATTCGATTCGTTGTTCGGTGGTCAGGCGATCTCCAGGTGGCTTTGTGGATATCTTTGAGTGGAAAGAAGGTGCTTCTAATCACTAGGCCTCGGGAAGCTGCGAAGTTGATGCATCGTTGGCCGTTGTCGTTCGTGTCAGTGTGTAGGCTGTGAGGTCCTGTTATTATTATTATTATTATTATTATTATTATTATTATTTATTTATTTCTACAATTCATCTGACCAAGGTCTTAATAAATTTTACAATGTTTGTGTCAATTTCATAAAATGTTCGTTCTTTTAATCTTCTGCACGAATTTATCCACGGATTCGTTGAAGTCAAACAGGTGCTCAACACAAGCAAAAGTTCTTATACAGGCGGTGACAGGCTCATTATAACCGAACGATGTGCGATGAAAAGGGGTCTGCAGAAATCCATTTGAACGCAGAGTGCGTTGTGATGCACGAAAGTTCACGAGAGACAAAAGCTTCGGTGAGTCGATTTCTCCATGGAGTAATTTGGCTATAAACACAGCTTGATGCAATCGGCGACGGTGTTCAAGTGTATCAATTCCGATTAAGCGGCAGCGATTTGGATGAGGAAGCAAGTTAGCAGGATCACGCCAGGGGAGCTCACGTAATGCAATACGGACGAATCGTTTTTGGATACGCTCAATCCGCAAGTTCCAAGTAAGTTGGTGAGGAAACTAAACCAGATTGCAGTTCTCGACTAGTGGGCGTACTAATGAACAGTAGAGCGCTCTTAGGTTGTGCGGATCATTAAAATCACGGGCGACTTTTAATATGAAACTAAGCTGGCGTGTAGCTTTCGAAATTATCGTTGCGTGATGTAGGTGGAATTTAAGTTCAGTGTCAAGAAGAACACCTTACATGATTAACCCTCTTCAGTTCTAATCCGTCGATGTGATAGTCGAAGATAACCGGGTTTAGAATACGATGGGCAGTTATAACTTCGCATTTGGTTAAACTAACCAAAAGCCAGTTTTTTCGACACCAGCTGGTAAACACAGGAAATTTTGTAGGCGACGGCAGTCTTCGATAGTTCGTACTTCCAAAAACAACTTCAAATCATCTGCATATAGCAGCTTGCAGCCATCACCCAGCAGCAGTGTCACGTCATTGAAAAAAAGTGTGAATAGTAAGGGCCCCATATTACTTTCTTGGGGAACTCCTGACTTGTTAGTAAATTGCGATGAAATACTAGAACCAAGTTTTACGCGTAGAAATCTTCCACGCAAATACGAGCTCAACCATGCAACGAACTGGTGGGAGACACCTAGGCGTGAGATTTTACACAAAGGTATTGAGTGGTCCAAACGATCGAAAGATGCTTTGAGGTCGGTGTATATCTCATCAACTTGAGCTTTTTGTACTATTTGTCAGATGCACGACGAGGTGAACTCCAACAAATTGGTACAGACAGAGCGGCCCGGCATATATCCATGCTGAGTGCTTGAAATTTAGTGCTTAGTGCTGGAGAGCATACAACCGCTTACTATAATCTCGAATAGTTTAGACCCAACAGAGAGGCTAGTGATGCTATGATAATTTCTAACGTTTTGCCGGTCGCTGGATTTTAGGACGGAAAACATCAGCGACTGCTTCGGACTTTGCGCACTTTCTCACCTTTGCGACAGATCTCCTGCAGAGCCACGATGCCGAACTTGCAGGGTTCTAGCTGCTCAAGCAGCCCGCTCTCTGCCCACAAAATTTAGCGACTTGCAGTTCCAGGTATCGAGCTTCCACTCGTGGTCCGTTTTTCGTTGCCTAGGTCCAAGCCGAATGTTCCGAGTTATGTTTTCTTGATTGTTCGTAGTGTAGTTGATTAGGTAGGTTGCCTTATTAGGGCCTCCCTAACGAGTCTCGTGATGGGGCTGCCATCTTGGGTATAGCGTTCGAGACAGAATGTTTCTTTATTCAGCCGCCCGCTCCGCGTCAGACGCTGTTATGAGCCGCCCCTAACCTGGGAAACAGACACTCAGAAAGGCTGGGCTTTCCTCCAAGGAGGTCAACCCACCTCCCCTTGACCTGTCAGTATACGACCGAGGTCACACCAACGGGTTGGTTACCATGATCTTCGCTTGGTTACTCGTATCCCGGCTGGTACCACGGGGAGGTAGCGATATTAGTTACTGGGCAGGATACTATGGAGCACAATGGGGTTTATTTTATACCAACTAGTACGGGTTGTACTGCAGGTACGCTTTGCCCAGCCGTTCACCAGCCAAAAAATGATGCCTGGAACATGATTCATACATTTTCAGCCCATCATGTTCCAAACTGAAAAGGTTAAAAACGTACAAAAAACGCATCCGCCTCGCCTGAGGCAAGCTGTTGAGGATGTTACGCAGAAAAAAATATCCCTTCGTCATGGTACCGTCAGTAGCCTGAGTAATAATTGTTATAATTGGCGGCAGTGATGAAAGATTTTGCAGTAAAAAGTGTTGGAATTAGCTAGAGATAATAATAAAATGAGAATGATTTCGCATTATAGGTCAGCGAGGTCACTACTGTCCAGGGAGATGCTCTGCTCTCGCAAAAAAAAAAAAACGGAAAAGATTAAATCCCAACTTTATAAAAACTCAAACCTACAGTCCTTTACAGAACTGCCATATATTTTTAATCGAGGCAGTTAAGGTAAAACAGGGTTAAAACCATAAATGGCCAACTTCGAGCCAACACTTTCAGAAGCACAACACTCGCGAATGATTATTGCGTTCCCTGTGAAAACGCTAAATGTTTGCTTCACCACAGTCAACATTAAATAGCGTCTTCGCAGGTGATACATTAGCTATTACCGACTCTTGCGCCTTTGAAAACTCGAAGTGTTAGCTCGACCATTTGTGGGTTCGACACCGTTTCACCTAAAAATGAGTTTTCACATCTTGTAGTACTACACTTTCGTTCTATGGATGGTTATTCCAGTTTCAACAGAGTTTCTTATAAAAATGGGACAACTATGCATAGAGCTACAATACAGTACTCGTGAGTGCACTGGCAATAAAAAAATAAACACGTAACAGCGTAAAGGGCATAATAATTATTATTTATCTACCTGAATGTCGAACATTACGTCTTTTTCGTACTTTTGTAGGGCCCGGCTCTATCAGGTCATGTGTTACCATCTGTTTCTAGGAAAAGGCAGGGAATTTTCCCACGAAAAATTTAAAACTTTCTATTCTCATGGAACTCTACTTGGATATATTATGTGGTAAAACTCTGGAAGACACTTATAATAAAGGTTAAACCATGAATTTTAAAATAAGTAGATTGAAATCAACTTTGAATACATGCTAAGAAATAATATCCTTGCTCTTGTAGTAACACGTAATTTATGGTTGGCAAACTGAACTAATTTGAACTCTGTTTGCTTTGTTTGGACTGCACACTTTAAGTGAAATTACAGCAGGTATCAGACGAAGCAAATATTTGCTATTTTTCGTACGATTTTTATTTGCACAAAACTAAGTCTGTATTGAAAAATAGCAAACATTTGCTTCGACTAATACCTGTTTAAGAGAAAGCAGATAGATAAGTTTCACCCAGAGGGGATTCACTGCTGTCAAATTTCATATATGTGTGTGTTATCGCAGATCAACTCTGGTCCATGACGTTTGTTGGTCCATGATGTTTGTAACTATGAACAATAATGGGGGAAAAATGTGAATAGCTAAACAACATTCATGAAAGTTTTCCGCGGTTTCTCGAGTTTTGATGAAAAACATTCCAATTCTATAATATTTCACATCGATCAATTTCATGACCAAAAGGAACAAAAACCAAAACAAACACCATGTTGCCGAATATGTTGGTTACACGATTTTTGACAGATAGATTCCCCCTGGTTTCACCCCTCTAAGGACCGTGTTTAACGTAGAGTTTCGCCCTACGGCACCATTCTGACAAAGGGTGTAAATTGAAAAATATAAACTTAAGAGCGTCACGAAAATTGTCCATTTTCAAACTGAAAGTTAATTTACAATTCATGAGCATGAGCATTGACGACCGCACAAATCGTAGTTGCACTTCCGTGATTGACCTGAGCTAGTGAAGTTGCACAGAGAACCACATAGATAGCTTCTGGGATGTTATACCATCTTCAATGTACAACAATTCAGTAACTCTACTGAAAGTTATTTTACAATTCAGTTATTTTTTTCAACGAATTTTCTTCATGCTTACAGCAATCGTTTAGAAAATTAGCTACCAAAATGAGGAAACCAAAATGATCGTGTGATGCTAATTAACTTGAATGTTGACGGGTCAAAGTCGTTACAAAAATAATAAAAAACAAAGCAAAGCCTTGGTGTTACATTCCTATTCAGAACTTGATCTTCTGTTTATTTATACACAGACACAAGCGTCAACGCCAACCTCTTCCAGCAAAGTTTTTGTTTTTTTTGAATAGGTAAACGAAGCGAGAATTTATTCAAAACTACTAGAAAAACGGTTGAATCGAATGAACAAACGTATTAAATAACACATAAACGAAACGAAAGGATAGCGTAAATAAAAAAAAAAAACATTTTTAAAAGGCAAGAAACAACAAAAATAACTCAAAACAGAGATGAAGGTGGAAACGAAAAATCAAAATGTAAATTAAAACTGCAAAAAACACAACATTAACAAACTAACAGTTGTTATTTCAAAGTGCTTTTTAGTACGTGAAGTATAATTGATAGGCATACGAGAGAATCGGCTCGTCATAACTTTGAACGGTTTCGCGTACTGCAACCATTCTACCACTCAACATGAAATCAATTCGATACAACTCTGCAAACATGGAAAATACAAAACAAAACACTGTTATTGTTAGGAAAATCTTCTACACAATTTTGCTCAAGAGTGTAGCGCCTGTAGTTCTGCAAACACCCGAGCTAGCTAAATAACATGCACAAAGCTTATTAGCCGGCGCAAGTTGAGTCAAAAAACCGCTTATCATGTTAATAACTTGCACTATACCCATCTTTTTCTCTCCTCTTTTCAACAGACATCTATTATTGACATAGAAAAGGGACAGCCGGAAAATGAATCGAAGCAGCTCAACGTCTTGGCGACGTCACCACCGTCAGTAGCTGCAGCAACAGCGGCATCAACACCAGCAGGGAAGGCTGGCCCCAGTTCACGCACAACCAGCGCAGGGGTCGGTTTGGTAGTTTTGTACGTGCTTCAGTTCGTCTGTTTGGGTGCGTTGATCGCGGGTGTCGTCGTCATCTGGTACTACATGGGTTGGGAGTTTGGATTACCGGCGCTCCTGATCGCGCTGCTGGCCATCCTTATCGCCAGTGGCAAATGGCGTTGGCTGTACATCGCCGCGGTAACGGTGCCGCGTGATTTTACGTGAGTGTTACACAATTCGTAATGTAAACCCGTAGTGAGCCTTCGAAGACAGTGTGGTTTTTTTTGTGCATGGTATACTAACTACGAAGATCTTGAAGAGTGACCAACATGGCTAACTTGGTCATTCAGAAACCGGTTTCGCTTCATCTGGTCTGCGTAGATCTTCAACTGTGGCACACTGGCTGAACAAGTTCCCCTCGTCAATAATGCACAAAGCGAATTGTTGACCTTGCTGTGTTGTACTTGATCGCTGACTCGACGAAAAGTGTACTTACAGAACCACGAATAATTAGCTGGTCTTAGCAATTGCGACTGACCTCGGGCGGTCGGCGCTGCGTCGAGGCGGAATAAGTGGAAGTGAAACTACCTACCGAAAGTTGATTGTTATGCCTGTTTCAGAACCGCTCGATGTGTGAGTGAGGGGTTTATTGATGAATTGCTCGGTGCACCTTTGCGTTAATGGGAAATTAATGATATAAACGATCATTGATTCTACCGAATTGAAATGAAGTTGATTTCGATTTTTTTTTATCAAGAGAGTCACCAATTTCGACCTTCTGGAAATTTCATTTCGATAAATAAAACTAAAATCGAAAAAGCCATCAAATCGACAGTGTCGATCATATGTGACGTGCCATATTTGCCGACGCCGTTTGAGGCAGACGTTCTTCGTTTGCGCGTAACGCGGCCATGACTGACTGGTTGCGTTGCATACTAAATAACAACCAGACTTGTGTTGACACGCGGATTCATTAGCTGTAATCCATTTTCCAGTTAATACCATATTAGGTCGAGAAACACGTTTCCATGCTTTACCCTGCACTGACCGAGTGAGTTGAATGAGCCGTTCGCACATTTTACACAGTGACGTAGGCATATTTGTAACCTTAGCTCTGAGCTCGATTTAAATGTAGCGTACTGATAACTGCCAGCCGCTGCAGTTGAAAAAACTCGTTTCTCTAATCTCTTCTGTACACCGGTAAAACTCACAAAGCTCATGATAAAGCCTTTTGATTATTTTAGGAATGTTTTGGTTCAAAGTTTACGCTACTATCACTCGAAGCTGCATGGTGATTTATTGCACCACGATTATGGATTTTGAGCTGCAGTGCAGAAATTTCATACAAAAAGTTTTCAGCTAAATAATCATAACGAATAATTATTTCTTCAGGTGTCACAGGTCTTCGTGTGATGAATGAAGATAGCAAATTGTGTCGCGTGTTTAAACTTTCACTTTCGCTTAGTGTTGTGTACTAATGTTCAATCTTACAAAGTAGCAGCGGGATATCGCTTGCAGTGAATTGTGTCTTAGGTTGTTGAATAATGTGAAATAAGCTCTCTCTTTGTCTCAATGATTTACTTGTTCAGTGTATCTCCTTCACGGTTTTATCAGTTAACATTAGTGATAATTTCTATGGATTTTTCAACAATGTGTTAATTTTCGATGGTTTCATACCATTTTTAAATATTATTACCGATTTCTTATGTCTTCAGTTATTTGGAGTTTAACAGTTCTGAGAATTCTTGCTTTAGATTCCTTTATATCACTTCCACCGGTTGCGTTATTTACGAATATTTTTTGTATGATTCTGCTTCTTCTGCTTACTCGAATTGATAATGCAGCTTTAAGTTCCATATACAGATTATCAAAATTGAGAAGATCACGCTTCCTCGTAATTTCTGGTCGTGATAATTACAGTATTACAATTATTTAGGAGTTTTTTGTTGAGTTTTATTGTTGGTGAATTTCAGCGCACATCTCTACTGGGATTTATTCTCCAGATTTCAGAGGGTTCTAGTGTATATCGCAGACTTCAAAACCTTCAAAGCTGCTTGACTGTCGGACTTAATGCAAATGTTTGAGTGCCTGTATTTCCTGCGTAGGCATGTAACAGAACATTCTAGTATTGCTTGAACTTCAGCTTGGAAGACAGTTGGCCATTGTTGCTCTCTCTATCTAACGTTACATTAAAATCAGTTGGCCCTCAGGCAATCTGTCCAACTACGCAGGGGCTATTCCGTGCCAGCCCTAGTAACAATATTGATTTTATCAAAGTTTTATAGCGCTTAATACAGCCTAAACAGCGCTATAAAACTTTGATAAAACCAGTTTTGTTACTTGGGAGGATACAATAGTAGATGAATTCAACTGAATTAAAACGGTAAGACTCACAAAACAATGCGATAAGGGAGTGCAGCTTAACATAAGAAAATCAAGTTATATTGCTAACTTAACTCTATTGGCATACATACATTTTGCCACCCTTTACAAAGTTCACATCTTTAACTTATTCATATCGGTGGGGGCCCCTTGATGTTGACTTTACTGTACTTCACACGCTGCCACCGGTGCGCTAGATCCCTTTCTGTCTTGCCTAATCGGCAAGCATTGCGACGATCGTGTAGTCTGCTCCTTCGTGTCCTTGCGGTCTCGCTATCGCACGTATGGTTGGCGGGAACGAAATGCAGTAAATTCGGCTCAATCGGTCTTGCCTTCGCCGTCCCTAGATGCTATCACTACGCTCAAAGAGTCTCGTTGCTGTGGCACGACCGAAGCACCTAAGCCTGTAAATTAAAGGCCCTCTAGGAGGCCATGTGACGTCATTCATTTGCTACAGAAACGCTGCAATTTATATGATGTACCTTTCGAAGGCCTTTGGGTGTCTTGTGTTTACTCTTTCGATACTTAAATCCAACGCAGCCGAGTCTCGTTGTGGCTTAATCTGTCGTCGGAGATCACTTGCTTATGCCGTATAACTCTACACGAAAGAATTGAGGTTATGTTCTCGCCTAGGTCGTAGTTATGAGAGTTACCTTTGTTTCTTGGAATTCGCAACTCTCGTAGCAAATCTATCTCTCCAAACTATACGGATGTTACGTGCAAGTTTTGCGATAGCTCATAGGGAACTTGGTGTATTGATTGGAATGAAGTCAAACGTGCTCGCGTTGCATGCGGTTATCCGTGAACAGATCGGGTGGTCCCTTTGCGATTGAAAGGCACCAAATTAGCTTCTATTGCATGGGCATTTGAGTTTTTTACCTTTTGTTTGCGGGATATTGGTGTAACCTGCCAAATCGTGATATGCGATGCGACAAACCTTCTATTTCGAGCACTTCAGATCGGCTTCTTAAGGACGACCATAAACCACCTTCACTCTATGACTGTACCGTGCAATTGTCTGAGCCAAGCTTTGTTCCCGAGGATTATAGTTGCAGAGCGAGAGCGGGCAAGCGGGATTAATGTTGTGTTTAGAGACTTCTAGCGAGAGATTGGTCATTATACTCGCTTCGATTTGGTAGCAATTCGTAGAGCTTGCACTCGAAGAAAATTTACGGTATTTTTGTCGGCAAAATCTCGAAGTTGTAACACCATTAGAATTGATAGGTCTATTACTGAGCCAGTTACCCCTGCTCCTACTCGATTGTTCATTTTTGAACCATCTCTGTAGAAAATGATTGATCTTGGACAAAGATCGGGACCCTCGCGTTCTCAAACTTCACGCTCAGGTTCAAACATTCGCAATCATCTTTCGAAATTGTATCTTTCTCCATCCAGTCTTCGTTGTTGATTACCAGGGGATTGATACAAATAATTTTTAGAATATTTAGATGACCTGTTAGGCCACCCTTGTAAGAGTTTTAATGATCTTCTGATCCGTAAAGCATATTTTTCGACTTCTAATTGTATGAATTGATGCAATGGAAGCATAAAAATTAGAGCTTCCAATGCCTAAGCTTCTCATTGCGCCTGTTATTGAGATAGTGGCTAGCCGTTGAAGTTTTTCCAAATTGCCTTGAGCACCTTTCTCCCTTGTTTTTGTCCGCCAGACCAGTGAAGCATAGGTAATTCTGGGTCTCACAATAGCCGAATAAATCCAATGGATCATTTCGTTTTCAGTCTTCACTGTTTACCACAAGTTTAATTACATATCCATAGAGTATTTATAGCTTTTTTATAGCCTGCTCTAGATGTGTATTCCAGTTAAGTTTTTTTGTCAACAATTATTTTAAGGTATTTAATGTTATCTGACAGGTCCAGAAGCATACCTTTTAGCCTCATACTAGAAATAATTTTTTATCTACGTGTAAATGGGACAATAGTAGTTTTTGAAGGATTTACAGCTTTCCCAATCGCACCACGAGGAAATAATGTTTGAGTCAATTTACATTTGGTTTGCGATGATATCATCATACTTGCCACGGACAATTTTGACTATCATCAGCACATTCAACTATTTCAAAGCCTTTTTCTATCTATTTTTTGAGAAGATCATCAACTACTAAATACCACAGTAGAGGAGATATCACTCCTCCTTGCTGGCATCCTTCTACAGCTTTTACACTTAGCGCTATCAAGGCTTTCTGATATTTCTCTTTTGGATAACATCTCGTTGCTCCAATGAATAATGCAATTGTCGAAACCGCGTTTCTTTATTGCAGCAGCCATTGAGTCACAAGATTAGTTATTCTATGTTCCTTCAGTATTGAGGAACTCCGCAGTGAAATTTCTTTTGTTGGGAAAGATTTCTCTAGGTTTGTGACTATAGTGTGGAGTGCAGTTACCGACGATTTTCCCTCCTGGTATGCAGGTTGATATTTGCTAAGAGGATTTTTTAAAAGATTTGATGACTGACACCAATATTTTTGTCCATTGTTTTGAGAACGACTGATGATAAGCTTATTGGCCGAGATTTGTTCCTTTCACTAGGGATAAAAATAACCCGTACTTGTCATCATGCTTCAAACGGGTTCAAAGGAGTATATTGCCCATTCGATCTAATTTCGGTAAAAATTTGGTCGGCTAAAGTATTCGCATCATCCCTAGTCATCGTATTCACTGTTTCGTGAATTTTCGTACTGGTTACAAAAATTGCATATGTTTGGTCTCCACTTGAGGTAATAATCGACCCGGAAATGTTTGTTTTCATCATTAACTCTAATGTTTCGCTAGCAGATCGAGTACAAGGACCATCTTCTTTTCCAAGAGTACTTAACTCATATGAATGATCTTTCGCAAGGGTTCTTCGCAGCCCGGCGGTTGCTAGAGTATTTCCGATATTTTCACGTGTATGCCTCCACTGTATCCTTTTTGATCGTTTAATTTCTTTATTATAGGCGGTAAGGGATTGTTTGTATTCGTCTTACTGTTTAGTTCGTTTAGCCCCGTTGAAAAGTTTCCGGGTTTTTTCCGAAGTTTTTGTGAAAATTGGTTCCACCAAGGTACCTCTTTTTGTAAAGCGTACCTTTGTAGGGCAGCAACCATGGTATGACTGTTGGATCAAATCTGAGAGATGTTTTGAGTTTTGTTTCAGTGCTCTGTATGATTTGGAATATTTTTCGAAGCTGTTCAAAGCAACCATTAGCTTCAAATTATACTGCTCGCAGTTTGTTTTCCTGCGCTGTCTTATGAACTCAGTGCGTTCTTGATTAGCTTCGCAATCAAATAATTTTTGCTTGTGGAAGATTCTCCATCTGATAGATGCTAATTTTTTATTCTGCTGGAGATCACCGTACTGCATAGTCAAGAACTTTTTGTCTTATTTACTTACTTTACTTTACATTTATGGCGACAGATCATTAAGATCCTATGCCGAATCCAGAATACGTCTTTACAAAACTCGGTCTTGGGCTGCTACTCTCCAGTCTCCCCTTACACCTGCTGCTCTGGCATCCTCGTCGACAGCACACATCCAGCGCGTGCGCGGTCTGCCTCGAAGTCGTCGGCCTCTATCCGGTTCTCTGCTAAATATTATCTTTGCCGGTCGCTCATCCGCCGTCCGTGCTACGTGGCCAGTCCACTGTAACCTGCCGTTTTTCATCAGCTTGACAATATCAGCGTGTTTGTCTACTTCGTACAGCTCGTGATTCATGCGCCTGCGCCACACCCCGTTCTCTAGTTTGCCTCCGAGTATTGATCGCAGGATTCTACGCTCGAAGACCCCAAGCGCTCGTCGACCGGCCTCCTCCTTCTACGTCCTATAGGGCGCGAATTTTGTACGGATACCACGCTCTCTGCCAGCCACCATGTACTTCGTTTTGGCAGTGTTAATGGTGAGTCCAATTCTCGCAGCCTCCCTTTTGAGAGCCGTAGCTCCTCAACTGCTCTACGGTTAACACCAATTATATCAATGTCGTCCGCGAAGCCCAGAAGCATGTGAGACTTAGTGATGACCCAGACAACCAATTTACGCGTATAATGCAAACAGTCATCGCATTGTACGTGCATTTATACGTGATAGTTTCGTCGCACAAGATGCTGCTAATGTTGCTTATACGCGCAAAAGTGGAGGCGATATGCGTGCATTTCCAAAATATCAAAAAACTTTTACGATGAAAATGTTCATATATGCGACTTCAACTGTTAAAGCTTGATAACTTATACGAGCTGTTTCATTATTTAATGCCACTTTACAATTTCATATTTGCGATTTGAAACGAAACTATAAGCGATATATGAATATACACTACGGGTTCTTTTATTACTTAATGCGACTTCACAAGTCAACATTAGCAAATTATTTCAGATGTTTATGCGATTTTCGCCATGCATTCCTTCGTATTTGTTTATTATAACGTGCGATTAAATCACCTTCAAATAAAAAAAATACAGCGAACAGAGAAGCAATTATTTTGCATTATTTATCCCTTGCTATTCATATTACAAGGAATAGCAAATTGCAAATGTCGGTGTTTAGTTTTTACCATTCTTTTCTTTTTCCTTTGGGCACACGCTGTAATATTTGGGTATCCATCCGGACTCGAACCTTGGACTCTTAGATTGTCAAGCATCATTCTTTCCTCTCCTCCGTGGTCTCGCTGTCGGAAATCTCTGAGTTTTGGTAATAACTTTCTAGTTTCATCGTATAAATGACCAAAAGGCATCGTAAAGCATGAATCTAATTAGACCTCGTATTGCGAGTTAGTTTGTAAATTTCTGCGGGAACGTTCGTTGTTTACATTTCGGTTGAATTGTCATGGCCGCTCGATGAGCTGTGTCATTTGCTTAAACAAAATTGAGTGATTTTACCGCCTTCAACAACAATTAAAGGCAAGTTTCCAATAAAGATATTATGCTAAGTAGTGCATCATTGATCCGAGTTGTCCTCAGATGTTTTCTGTGGCTAATTTTTTGAAGAGCAACAGCGGCGGGAAGTGACTAAATTTATGCATATGTGATACGCTGTAATGCGGATGGTTTTCGATTTTCGCGCATATTCGTCAGTGTGTGGATTTACTGCGAGTTTAACCAAGCATTAGAAAAGTTAATTGGTTTTTGAATCCGGCTTTATTACCTATTTGTCGCAAAGATTCCGCAAAACAATGTTATATGCGATGAAACATTCACATTGGTCATACAAGCTAATGATCTACCATATCTTGTGCGATGTAAGCTATGCAAACATTAGCGGCATCTAGTTATCATAAATTCAGTCGTTTACGGTGTTACAAAATGATGCCTTTTGCGACTAAACATGAGACTTTTGGTTTTTGCGTATATTCATCACTTTGTGGAATTAATAAAAGTTTGAATATACATTATATGAGTTTATCTGTATTGCCGTGTGAGTATGTTACATTCATCGCAAGAAGTTTGCACTCACAAAACCATATGCTCATACAGCTATACGATAGTGATGTACAATAGAACTTTATACGAGGTAACCCGTGCAATCATATCCGATTTTTAGTTATCTAGGCTTGTTTTCATGAATTTAGTCATTAACGGTGATACAAAATGATAGCTTTTGCGACTAAATTTATATGCAATATGACGTGATACTGGAGATTTTTGCTTATACGTATAATCATCACTTTGTGAGTTTACTACGAGTTTGGACAGGCATGAGATGAGTTTATGTGTATTACTATGCGAGTATGTTACACTCATCGCAAGAAGTTCGCAAAACAACACCATATGCGATTAAACACATACGTTGTACATAAAGCAATACGATACGTGCCATAAAACTTTATACAAGGAAATCCGTGCAATCTTATGCGACTTATGGTTGTCAGGGGATGGTGCCGTTCCTCTTCACACCTGCCCTTCGTATTGCACCTTCCAAAGCTATGTTGAACAGCAAATTCGAGAGCCCGTCATCTTGCTTCAGAAAATCTAACGTCACAAACGCGTCCGAAAATTCGCCCGCTGGTCTGACGCATGATGTGAAATCGTCAAGCGTCACACGTAACAGTTTAACTAGTTTTGTTGGGAAACCATGTTTTAACATTATTTGCCAAAGCTCGTTGTGTTTCACTGTGTCGTACGCCACCTTAAAGTCAACAAACAGATGATGCGTCTACAGGTTGTGTTCTCTAAACTTGTCGAGAATCTGTCTCAAGGTAAACATCTGGTCCGTTGTAGATCGCCCCACTCGAAAACCGGATTGGTATTCTCTAACAAAGGCTTCCTGCAACGGCCTTAGTCGCTAGAGCAGGATACGGGAGAGAATTTTGTAAGCGGAATTGAAGAGGGTTATGCCTCGATAATTACTACAGTCCAGCCTATGTCCCTTCTTGTAGATAGGGCATATGAGTCCTTCCAACCAGTCCGTAGGAAGTTGTTCCATACCCTTAGGATAATCTGGTGAATTGCACTACACAGCCGCTCGCTCCCGACTTTGAAAAGTTCGGCTGGTAAGTCGTCCTTCCCAGCGGCTTTGTGGTTCTTTAGCTCTTTGCGAGCGTTCTTCACCTAGTCCAATGTTGGTGGGTCCACAGCTTGTCCGTCCTACCCAATTTTTATCCTGTTATCCACGACGACTCTCCTACCTTTCTCACCGTTCAACACCACTTCAAAATGTGACTTCTTGTCTTAATACATTTACAAAAGTTTGTATACCCCTATTTTTACATATATCTATCCCTTGTGATAATTTAAAGCCTGAAAGGCACTCACTTGTTGATGTCTGTGCTTGCCAAAATCGTGTGATGAGCGTTTGCATCACATCCAATTAGAAAAAAATTGTTTTGTTCCTTACAATAGGAAACCAATCTAGCTACCTCTGGTGGAGAAACTTCTCCCACGTAACCTGGAGATTATGCTGATGCAATACAAATTTTAGTTTTGCTGTGGGTTGTTGGTACCTCCTATATGATCTCTGTCAAGTCTCTCGAAGTGAATTCTGTAAATGGAAAAAAATTAGTTTTCCGTTTGCTAGGATTGCAGCTCTCGGCGAGAGTTACATACATTTGAAGAAAATTCTTGCATCCTACTATTATATAGCCATGGCTTCTGGAATAACGCAACATCCAGTTTGCTCTCTGAATCGTTTCTAAAGTCCAACGATTGCTCCCTTTGCGTGGTGCAGATTCATTCGAACACAATTGATATTTCTATTGTTCATTGCTTCCTTGCTTGTGGTGGTCTTTGCTTCTCGCTGTTTGCTATGCGATTGCTAGTGTGTTTAGGTTTTCGTTGGATTGCAGTTTTATCCTTCTGTAGTTTAACCCTCTAGTGTCCAAGTTAATTTCTAGACGGGCTTCGGTAAAATCACTATGAATCATTATAAACACTTTTTAAGTATTTATTGAACCTTTTTAGAGGTTAGACTGCAGCCCGCCATATGGCGACATTGGGCACTAGAGGGTTAAATTGTGTGTGGTATGATCGGTTGCTTCGAGTTACTTCTCACGTCGTTAACTCTACTTGGTCCTGGGATTTGGCTTTGAACGTTTCTATTCCTCGTCTGACAGCTTATTACTCGGCTCACCAGTCAGTACCAGGGCGAAGTTTCCCTTGCTGTCCGAATAAGTCGACTCTATCCAATTAAGTCCATGGCTGCAGCTTGCCAGCCATGTCGTCTGCGACGGCTCCGTAGGTCGTCATTCACTTGATCGGTACACCTTGCTTGCTGCGCGCCTCGTCACCTCATTCCAGTCCGGTCGTTAGCGAGAACTATTTTCACCGGGCTATCGTCCGACATTCTTGAGGCATGCCCAGCCCATCGTAGCCTCCCGATTTTCGCTGTTTGGACGATGAGTAGCAATTCGTTGCTCATTCGTCTCTGCTAAGATCCATCTTTCATTTGCATTCCATCACCGATGGTACGCAGCACCTTCCGTTCGAAGACTCCAAGGGCATGATCCAAATTACGTTGCGGTAGAGGCCTACCGGTTTTGTAGATGGTCAATTTCGAGTCGAGCACCCTTCGGAGTTGAAAGTAGGTCCGATTTCCTGCCATAAGGCGTCGACGAAAATCTCTGCTGGTGTCGTTGTCAGTTCCCAGCTGGTCCCAAGGTACGATGCTGGCCTAACAAACCAGTCGTCGTAGGTTCGAGTTTTGGCTCGGGAGAGACTGTTAGTATCAGTAGGATCGTAGCGCTAGCCTCGCAACTGTCCTGTACACTAAATAGTTGGCTGCGAAAAGTACTTTGTAGGCGTCGTTCAGCAGCGTGATTGCATAGTGTTTGCAGCAATCCAACTTGTCGCCCTTTTTGTAGATGGGGCACGCAGTACCCTTCATTCACTCCTCCGGTACCACCTTCTTACAGATCTTGGCAATAACCCAAAGTAGCGCCTTAGCCAGTGTGTTTCACCAGCTCACTGGGGATTTGGTCAGCTCCAGCTGCTTTGTTGTTCTTCAACCGGCTGATCATTTTAATCTTCTGGAGGTCGGGGACTAGAATTCGGTCGTCATCCGCGCGTACACCAAGATCTACTGTAACATCGTAGTGCTGTTTCCACCTTTCAATCACCTCACACTTGTTCGTGAGAAGGTCGCCGTTCGAGTCTCTTCACATGTTAACTCATGGCACTTAGCATTTGTAGGAACTGTTCAGCTTCTCGTAGAACTTTCGTGTGTTATTTGCACAGTACATTGCCTCCATCGCCTCTCTCTGAGGTTGCTTGGTTGGCACTTAATTTCTTGGTAAAACCATAATCTGTCAGCTCTAGGTTTAACCCAATCGTTCCCAACACCATCGAATGCGGCCTTTGATTCCTTATTTTACTGGGACGCTTGCTATGATCCTGCTGGTGAAAGTAATTAATAATTAATCGTGGATGATTAATAATGAATATAAGTCATGACAGTGAAATAAACAGTGCATCTGTATTTAAGATCTCACAGCAGGGACCACCGATGGAAAAAAATCGCTTCTAGCGACTAATGAAAACGTATAAACCAAGCCTATGATGCGTTAACATCGTCGTTAGTGTGCGAATTATTCTTATTCTTCGCACATTTGCAAACAGACCTCCATGGTAGGTGAATAACGAAGATCACAAAAGAGCACCATATAAAAAAAATCGTTACTGGTGCACTCTCTCCGCCTTCCTTCTTACGATGTGCTTTTCATCGTGGGAGCACGCAATATATGTTATTCTCTATGTGCACAGCTGAGAATATAAAGTTAGTCGCGTTATGAACATGTAATGAATAAGAAAAATTGGGTCGTAAATATTTACTCAATGATGGGGATTTTTTTTCAAGAAAGAGAGTTCGTGTTTTCCTACTCTCACTCAACTCAACGGGGTTTTTTTTTTGGTGGTAGCTGGTAGGTGCAAGCGCAAGTGCAAATTGCTAGTTGGTTAGAAGCTTTTGTCGGTATAAGGCGTCAAGATGGACAAAGGGCTAAGAAAAAATAATGTATCCGAAAAAGTTTGGCAAATGTTTGTGGCGGAGAATGGCAATTTCCGATGCACGGCGGTGGAAAATTGTAGCTATCGGCCAAAAGTCATTAACGTTACGAACTGCCATCGTAACTTTTTCTCTCTCAGTTTGCCATGGTCAGACAACAAATATTTAGCAAACCGTTTATAGTGTTTTCATAACAAAAAATGAGATTTCGGAAATATTAACTTAAACAACTTTTTTAACAATTTTAAATTTTGTGTATTGATAATGTAAAGCAATGCCTTGGTGCTACATTCCGTCTTGAAATTTGAACTTCTGTTGATTATACACAGACTTCGCAGCCAACTGTTGAGTGTACAGGACAATTTCGGGGCTAGAGCTACGATCCTTCTGACACTATTAGTTTTCCCCGGAGAGAGAGAGAGAGAGACTTTTTTATTTCAAATAAAGTTGTTCCTTGATCATTGACAAAATTGATTTTTTTGACGTAGAATACGTCTTAAGGCAACATATATAGGAGTTCAACTTCAATACAGGGATCCAATTTCGAAAACCGAAAACATGGAGAGCGTCACGAAAATTGTCCAATTTCAAACGTTCTAAACTCAGTCAGTTTTCAACCGATTTCCGTCATTTTTGCAGCAATCGATTGGAAAATCATTTAAGCAACCGTCCAAATGCAGAAAATTAAAATCTGACTGTTCGAACTATTGTACTATTGAAAATTGTTGAACCTTGTCGAAACGTAAATGTCGACCTTTGATTGGTTGCTTGCTGCCTTTCCCTAAAAAGGACGACAGAATGGAGTACCTAGTTAGCCAGGAATGCACTCGTTGGGCTATATAAGAGACTGCTTCTCCTCGAGCAATCTCAGTTTACTAGCAGCAGGTAGCAGCGGCGGACAGTAGCAGCGATGGCAGTGGGCAAACGCGGCGCGGAGCAGCAGCGGGCAACACCGGCGGCGGTAGTGTTTAGTTGCAGAACCAAACTTTTTCAGTTCGGCTTCCTTTTGATCTGAGTTGGACCCCACCAGTGGTAATTCAATTCAGATATCGTTGGGTGAATACAGCCAGAAATTAAATGAGAATCGCACCGCCAGGTGGTTTGAGAAGCCACCATCTTCCAGGGTGTATATATATAGGGTGTGTGCACATATATAACGTGTGTGAATATTTATAGCGTGTGTCGCTAGCGTGCGTGGCTAGCTATATAGCGCGTGCATGTCTATAGCGTGCGTGGCTTGCGTGTGCATGGCTATATAGTTTCTGTGCTTGTCTATAGCGTGTCTGTGCATGTCGATAGCATGTCTGTGCATGTTTATAGCGTGCGTGGCTAGCTATATAGCGTGTGTGCATATCTACAGCGTGCGTGGCTAGCTATATAGCGTGCGTGACTAGCAGTATAGCGATAAAAATTATCATATATAGTTTCAAATAAATCATCTCATGTTGATTTTACACAGTAAATCATTCAGAACTAAATCAAAAATTTGCCATGTCAAAAAACAATATTCAGTTGTCAATAAATGGCATTGACAAACATTATTAACCTCTTTTGACTTCAGCTAAGCCTCAAAGTTTACTGAGTGTATTTTAACATTTATTTGAAGAATGTTTGCGCCAGTGAACCTGAATCACATAATTTTTCGCTCAAGTCCTACTATTTGCAGCGATCAGTTTTAAAATTATCTACGCTACTGGAAACTGCAGAAAATTGTTCGTATTAAACCTAGGTTACCGGGAATGCACTATTGGCCCTCATCGTAGTCACTGCCTAAATTAAGCTTTCTCAGTGCAACTTGATACAAAAGACAGCCACAAAACAATACAATTTCATTCTTGTTTTGGATATGGCGTCAAGTGAAACTGCTTAGCTGCACATAGCTTCTGCTGTTGTTCTTTGTCGTTACCGGTGCCGTCTGTAGAGGTAAACGTCATCTGGAACAGAGAGACCATTAAATTGATTAACCCCATTGAGTGTATTCCCAAACCTATTGCAAGAAATACATTGACTTAAGACAGGCTGTCGTATTCTAGGTTAACTCTGCGGTCGTGTCTAATAAACAACCTCTTCAACTCTTTCACGATGGGTAATTCCTTACGTATAATTAGTTGGTGATAAGTCAGATAAACATTTTAATATAAGCAAATTCTAGATTTACTACTCTTTGAATTTCGGAGTTTTCAAGCTTTTGTGCAATTTTGATGTTACGGGCCCGTTTGATTTATCACTAACAGCATGTTTCTCCTACTTGACCCATTATGGCCAAACAACATCTGTCGTTACAAACCCAACCAACTTTTCAGAAACAAATCCCCTGTGGTCAATGAAAGCAAATAAATATGTTACCAAAATCGAACCATCGACGCACTGTGTCAACAGGGTGTGTTACAACTGATTCAATTGTGACGTACGGAGAACTTACAAAACAAATTTCTTCTAAATATGTATTAAGAATTTTTTCCTTACTGTTACAAGTGTATACAAATTTTAATAACAGTTCGAATATTTACAAAACAAATAAAAACAAAGGTTCAAACTGTAACTGTTTTCAGTACAGAGCATATAGCTCTGAAACTAACCTTATAATCGTTGTGGCAATGCTTTTCGGTCGGAGGGCTGTGGAATGAGCGCGAAGCCTTTTAAGACCACTATTGTTGGCCCTAACTAGTGTTTCTTGAACTGGTATTCCGCGAACATTCGACTAATTGAAATCAGACCAATCAGGAAAAAAGCTTCGATGAGCTTTTTATCATACCAATTGTTTCTCCTCTATGTTTTTCGAACGTTTGTGAAAGATAGAAAAAGTTTTAATGATTTGCAAAATATTGCAGATTTTATCAGGTATTAATCAGGCATTAGACGTAACAAACACTTGCCATATTTTGTTTGGATTTAAGTTGCATAACATTTTTACTAGGGTAAATATGTTTGTTTAATTAGCCGTTACAAATTTGATCTGTAAATACTTTATGTCATTTGTACTCAGAAATATAGAAAATTGAAAAATAAGGGAAAAAAAGATCTGAGTTGTTATGCTTATATTCCAAGTTCCTTGTTGAATTTAGTATGAATAATAAAAATGTCGTTGCCAGCATATGTTTAATAAGAATGATAATTCTACAAACCTCTACAAATTTTTGCTAAAAATTTTGCTAAAGAAGCCTTATTTTACCTCTCGGTGTTATTTCTGTACTTCTGTACAAATATATTCGGTTCAACACAATTGGCATACAGCACTTAAACCTGAAAATCGCAGCACTGAAACGTGAAAATGCAGTATCAAAATCTGCAATAATGCATCCAAAACCAGTTCAAAAGCAAGTCAAGCATTATTCAAAGATTTTCAAAACTCCATCCCCGCTCACTCTTCCATAACGTTACTACCCAAATTAGTATGAGGAAAATATTCCATTCACCAATCATAACAAAAACTAGTGAGTAATGTCATTGACGAAATCGCAACGCAATACAATAAACGTATGATTTCTCGGTAACAAACAGAGCACATTTTGGTATCTGTTTGGCTGCTATAGAAAACCTGCTGAAAAAAATACCATCCGAACTACTTACTCTCCCTCCCATCATCACCGCACCGCATCATCGCTGCTGCGTCACTGCGATGCGAGATGCAATCCAACCAACATTTATGGGACTCTCAATTATTCTTTTGCTTGTTGCTATCGTTTTTTTCCTACGATGCGCCACGTACGAAGAGAGAATTACAACGGAGCAACGCGCATCACTCTATTCTCAGAGTTGTATGTAGTCAACTGTTGTATTTGTCATCTCCGAGTGACCAAGGCACCAACATTTTATTACGTATTGAGAGGATACAATTTTAGTCATGAACTGTGCACTTCATGATGTGCACAACTCAAGATGAAAAAACAATCAGCTTAAAATCATTTCATTTCCTTCACTGCCAGGGACTCATTTTGTCAAAAGGAACAGTCACGCCGAACCTCGTTTCCCCTGCCAGTATTCCCAATTATAGTTTACTGGAGACAACAGATGTTCCTTTAGTGAGTGTCACTATAGAAGGGACTTATTTGTTGGAAGAGTTACATTGAACTTCGTTTCCCCTGCTAATATCACTATTTTCGATTCCCTGAAGAGAACTGAAGACTTACTTTAGTCAAGAGGAAAGTCAAGGTTGTGTGACCCGAGAATAAATCTCTGCTTAAATTCCCATGACAATCAAATGCAGCACTTTCACTGTGCAAAACGTGATAGACAAGTGAATTAGTTTGATTTTGGTTCAGTTATCAAAGGGAAACCCCTTACACAGAACGTTCCATGAGATGCGAGAACTATAGATTAGTATCTTTTAAGTCGAGCTTTGTCCTCAATCACAACTATATTAAACCATTATTCGGAAACCATTATCCGATCGCAAGTCGTTGCACATTCAGCTGAAGTCCACCCCAGAATGGTATTTTAATTGTTGCCTAAACTCGACAATCGATCGTTCGACCGTGACGAAGCGTTTCATAACACGCGTCAAAACGAATGAAATTTGCTCAACACACGCTACTGTTTTTATTTTCGTTAAAATAGCATACAATACAATACCATTAGATAACACAATTTAGACGATTACCTAAATTTTACAAACCGGATTACAAGGCGATTTAGATTGACGTCAACATTATTCGGGGATCACCCCAACTAGATACTTTATTCGACCACATTTTTTTGTCTGTTTTATCGCACACTGGCTTCTACTACATTCACTTATTTGACCTCACATTTCAGCGTGTTTGTAGATAAAATCTAAATTTGTTCCTGTTTTTTCTCTACTTACAGAGCACTTACTCGGTACATCAAGCTGCTACGATTGGTGAAAAAATGCTCCCGCGAGAATGCCTCCGTAGCGGACATCTTTGCAGAGTACGTCGCCAAGCAGCCGGACAAAGCGTGCTACATTTTCGAAGGCAAAGAGTGGACCTTCAGGGAGGTTAGTAAGGCCCCAAAATCAATCAATATTCTTCTCAATCAATCCGTTCGTACTTCCCGCAGATCAGCGACTACTCCAATCGGGTTGCGAATGTGTTCCACACCCATGGCTACAAGCACGGTGACGTGGTCGGTCTATTGCTGGAAAACCGTCCCGAGTTTGTGGCAACCTGGCTGGGACTGTCGAAGTTGGGCGTCATCATTCCGCTGATTAATCACAACCTTCGCAAGAATGCACTGATTCACAGCATAACCGTGGCCAAGTGCAATGCTGTGCTGTACGGTGAATCGCTTGCGGAGGCAGTATCGGAAATAAGCGAAAGCCTGCCATCGTCCACGGCTTTGTATCAAATCAATGACGCCCCCCAGCAGACAGTGCTACCTAACTCGAAAGATATGACCACACTGCTACAGTCAGCTTCCAAAGAACTTCCCACAACCGGGGTGAAGAAGCCTGACCACCACGATCGACTAGTTTACATATATACATCCGGAACGACAGGTCTGCCAAAAGCTGCCGTCATCACACATGCCAGGCAAGTCACCTATTGATCCTCTTCCAGAAATGTTCCCTTATAATAGCATTAAACTGCAGATTCGTGTTCATCACGGCAGCTATACATATCGTATCCGGATTCCGTAGCGACGACATATTCTACACTCCGCTGCCGCTGTATCACACCGCCGGCGGTATGATGAGTTGCGGCCAAGCGCTGCTGTTCGGAGCGACCGTCGTCATCAGAAAGAAGTTCTCCGCGTCACAATACTTTGTCGATTGTCAGAAGTACAACTGCACCGTCGGTCAGTACATCGGCGAAATGTGTCGCTATATCCTGGCAACTCCGCCATCGGCCGCCGACAAGGCGCACAAAATAAGGCTGATGTTCGGAAATGGACTACGACCGCAGATTTGGTCGCAATTCGTCGAACGATTCAACATTCCCCGGGTTGCCGAGTTTTACGGAGCTACCGAAGGCAATGCTAATATTGGTTAGTATTCTGTTGCTTCTTTTTAGAAGTTCGATTTTTTTTATTAATCTGTCCATTTTAACCTTCAGTTAATATCGACAACACTCCGGGAGCGATCGGCTTCGTGTCCCGTATTATTCCGTCCGTCTATCCGATCTCTATAATACGAGCGGATCCGGCTACTGGTGAACCAATCCGTGGTAAAGACGGATTATGTCAGGTACGTAAGCTTTCAGAAGCTCTACCAAGCGATGACTGCTAATTTCGTACCTTTTTCACAGCTATGCAAACCAAACGAGCCAGGAGTCTTTATCGGTAAGATCATAGCCAACAACCCAAGCCGGGCGTTTTTGGGTTACGTGGATAAATCCGCTTCGGAGAAGAAAATTGTGCGCGACATCTTTCGCAAGGGTGACTCAGCGTTTCTTTCCGGAGATTTGCTGTCAGCTGACGAACGGGGTAATCTGTTCTTCAAGGATCGCACAGGTGACACCTACCGTTGGAAGGGAGAGAACGTTTCTACCAGCGAGGTAGAAGCGGAAGTAAGCAACGCGGCTGGCTATCGAGATACCGTTGTATATGGTGTGGAGGTACCGAACGTGGAAGGTCGGGCAGGAATGGCAGCCATTCTGGACCCCGAACGTCAAGTTGACTTGCTCAAATTGGCGCAAACGTTGAAAGAAACTCTCCCCTCATACGCTAGGCCATTGTTCGTTCGTCTACTAACCAAGGTGGACATGACGGGAACGTTTAAGCTGAAAAAATTAGATCTCCAGAAGGAGGAATTCGATCCAAATGTTATTGATGATGCACTCTTCTATCTGACACCCAATGGAACCTACGAAAGTCTGACAAAGGAGGTCTTCGAACAGATCAAACGGAATGAAGTTCGATTCTAAAGTTACCCGGTTCCTGGTTTTTTTTCTGTTCTTATCCCGGTCACACCCCAACCTGCCAATCGCAACACTTTTCCAATTGTAAGTTTGTTTTTGCTTTGTTTTTGTTTCATCAGAACAACCAGGGCCGGATTTACGATTGTGGGGGCCCGGGGCCCAGTTATAGTGGGGGCCCTCAAAATAAAACAAAACCTTTTTTTATCGTACGAGTTAAAAACATTTATTTGCTATTGAAAAGTTACCAAACATTTGATAGAATTTTTTCTTACGAGTTTTTTTGCAGAAAACTTATTGATTAAATAATCAACATTCAACTCCTTCAGTATACTCGTACTCGGAACTTAATAATGCTAAGTTTGACTGCCTTGCATTCTTCACAGTCGTACGCAACCTATTTTTAATAAGTTTCATCTTCGAATTTTTTTTCCTTGGTACCTGAAAAAAAAAACCACCGCAAATTTGAAAAAATTGCGATCCACAGGCAAAAATTTGCACACAATTTGAGAAAGACTGCGCAAATATAAGACGACTTTGAAAATAATCTCCAGAAACTAGGAAAAAACTACACACATCATAAAATCTGCACACGAACTCAGAAAATCTGCATTTTGCAAAGCACATCTGGTATCCCTGATTCGGACAAGTTAGCAAATGCAATGTATTGAAAAAACTTGTGGCTTATTTTCTTTCTCTGATTTACCTCCCATGCGCGCTGGTTTGATTCAAATGGTGTGTTTATGTGTGTCATTCCAAGAGAATCCAAGGTGAACTCTTATGGATGCAGTTGTGATATTGGCGCTCGCGAAAAAATAACACTGAAGAAAAGTGTCAGATTGAAATGGTCTGTTCAAATTTTCGTACTGTAAATCGAACTTTTGATTGAATCTCATTTTTTTAAGTGAGAAAAATCTTTTTCTCGATTTGTGGGGGCCCCAAAAATGTGGGGGCCCGGGGCCCCCTGGGCCCTCCCATAAATCCGGCTCTGAGAACAACTGTGATATTGAGTGAAAGTGAGCGACGCAGGCTGTCTGCGTTCGCCAAAAAGAGACAAGTTTGGCGTCCCGATTCTGTTTGTTCCAGCGACCCAAACCGTTGTAAAAGTATAGGCACCCTAAGCAAGCATATGGTTAAATGAAATTACGACTAGTGACAGGGTTTGTTGTTTAACTGCTTCCTTCTACTTCTTGATAGGCCTTATGCCGCTGAACTGAAAAACTTCTGCGTCGAATTTATCTTGCTCTCGTTGGCAAAAATATGCGGTAGCTGAAAAAATTGAACCATTCCAAAACACTGTTACTCTTACCGATGTATACTCGGACTATCGAAGCGTAAACATTCTTCGCTAAACATTCCGGCAAACAGCAGGTCTAGAACTAATGAACAAAGGGCACGCTTTGTGAGATGATAATTGTCTGCGTTATTTGAGAGTTGAAACCAGAAATATTTACATCCAAAGAAGGTCTTTCGCGAAGGTTGATGATCAACAAGACAGAATTGTCAACTTTTTCAATAATATCCTAAACTAACGAGAAAGAGACCAGATAGCGGCGCGAGGTGAAAGAAAGTTTTTTTTATTATTACATGTATTTTTTATTGTAAATATTCCTAAGGACATGCTGGAAAGGGACCGAATTACTTACTATAGCAAATGATTTTTACACACACGCATACACACAATTATTAAGTGTTTAACAATTTGTGACTAGACTAGATAGTGTTGCATTTAAGTTGAGAACACAAAATAGGAAATTCAGAACGAGTCAGGCATAGATTGAGAAAATAAAGTTATTATTACTCTATTACTATACAACTTTGTTTTATTCATGGCGTATTACACTTTTATCCAATTCTTTCTGCTTATTGATGTGTTAGTTTTTTCCAGAATTTATCTCTTGGCATATTTGTTTAAATTATTTCCAATTAAATTATTTACACTTTTGCAGCGACAGATCGATTTATCGAACCAGTGCCGAATCCAGAATAAGTCGCTATGTCGCTCGGTCTTGGGCAGCTAGCAATCCATAGAAGGTCCTGATTGCGGCCGCAATCCGTCTCTTTATCTCACGGCTAACCTTATTGTCACACGTCATCAATGTACACAGGTAAATAAACTCGTCGACTTCAAATGATTCCCCAACATCCGACGGGCTATCACGCTCTTTACCAGCCATGTAGTTCGTTTGGCAGAGTTTAAGACAGTTCTCGCTGGTTCCCTCTTGAGAGGTCTCAAGGCCTCTTCCACCGCTCGACAGTTAATAGCAATGTTGTCGATACCGTGCACAAAACCTAGGAGCATGTGAGACTTCGCCATGATGGTACCACATCTCTGCACACCAGCACTCTGAATAGCACCTTCCAATGCGATGTTGAACAATATGTTTGACAGCCCGTCACCTCGCTTCAAATCATCTTACATCACGAATGCGTCCGATATCACACTGGCTATCCTGACGCTTGATATGGAACCATCAACGGTGGTACGAATCAGTCTAATTAGTTTTGTTGGAAAACCATGTTCGAGCATTATCTGCCATTACTCATTTCCCTTAACTGAGCCCTACGCTGTCCCAAACAGATGAAGAGACTGCGAGTAGAAAATTTATCGGGGATTCATCGCAAGATAAGCATCTGTTGTGGAGCATCCCCCTCGAAAACCACATTGGTATAAGTTAACAAAAACCTTTGCAACGGCCTCAGTCTGTGGAACAGAATACGGGAGAGAGTTTTATACACGGTATTGAGAAGAGTTATGCCGCGATAGCTGCTACAGATCAGGCGACCTTTTTTATAAATCGGGCACCATCCAGCCAGGGT
Organism: Wyeomyia smithii; assembly: GCF_029784165.1. NCBI lineage: Eukaryota > Metazoa > Arthropoda > Insecta > Diptera > Culicidae > Wyeomyia > Wyeomyia smithii. The sequence goes on along the minus strand of NC_073696.1, from coordinate 268,774,989 downwards.
GGGGGCAATTCTTTATCAGCGCACACTTTCAGCATGATCCGATGGATGGCACAATTCAGCTGTTCGTTCCCGTTTGTGAAAAGCTCGGCGGGAATGCCGCGTTTCCCAGCTGCCTCTCACTTCTTAAGCTCTTTAACTGCTTTCTTCACCTCGTCCATGGATGGTGGATCCACAGCTTGTCCATCATTCTCAATATCAATACTGCGCTTTTCCACGCCTCTGTATCTGCCGTTTCTTCTGGCGATGGAGTCTTTTTTCAGCGGCTCTAGCTGTTTGATATCTCCCTTCGCTCTGACGTGTTACTGCAGTAGCCAACATGTGACCTCTGGCGCGGATCGACTCATCCGTTGCTCACTGGCACTCAGCGTCAAACCACTCATTGGGCGAGGTGGTCGCAGTTGTACCTAACACTTCTTGTGCTGTGGTGATGATAGCACTGTGGATATGTCTTCACGGTTCGTTCAAGTCCCCTTCAACTCGATCTGAGATCAGGTCACATCCAGGTGTCATCAAAATGGATAACCCTCAGGCCATTATCATTCGGAACAGGTTGGAAGCTTTCTCTATCAATTACGGACGGAATTCACCCTACCCGACCTGCGCATTCGAATCCCCGATGACGATCTCTCACAGTACGTTTTCTCAAGAAGATCATAGAACTCCTCCTTCTCGTCATTGGGTTTATCCTTGTGCTACATTCCGATTCGGAACTTGACCTTCTGTTTATTTATACACAGACTTCACAGCCGACTATTTAGTGTACAGGACAATTGCGGGGCTAGCGCTACGATCCTACTGACACTAACAGTCTCTCCCGAGACGAGACTCGAACCAACGACGACTGGCTTGTTAGGCCAACATCGTACCTCGAGACCACCTGGGAGATTGGGTTTATCATTAGTCCTTAATTTTCAACACGCACATACGGTCACTAATCGGTCTCTATCTAATGACATGCTTTATCTGCCTTTAAATTAGCACGAAACCGACTCCTCTTTCTGTCTTCATGAAGCCGTTGTTAAATGAAAAGTCCACAATGAGATCTACTGGCCAGAATTCAAGTTCTCCCGTGTTTGGCCACCTCATGACAGCTGTGACCTCCACATTTACTTGCCGCAGTTCTCTAGCCAGTTCAAAAGCATACCGAAGATATGCAATCTGCGATGTTTAAATACTCGGCAGAGTAGGTGTTCCGATGTTTCACTTTCGATAAGGCCACATTTATTGTCATCAAGTTTGCCTAGCCCTTTTGAGATGATACTTGCTGGGATAGTGCCCTGTGATTAGACCTGTGAATGTCCTCAGGTCTTGCTCATTGAGCCTAAGAAAAACGAAGCTTTTCTCGCGGTTTGGCTCGATTTTTTGATTTTCGTAGCCCGCTTATGACATCCCAGTTTGCTTTGATGGTCGCTTTCTCCCATTCACCGAGTTCAGCTTTCAGAGGTTTTGGGCCAACAAGTTAGTGGATGACGCTTGTCTGGCTAGTAAGTCAGCCTTCTCATTTCTTTTGATTCCACAATGACCAGGAACCCGGTATAAATTAACCTGGTTTTTCTTGTCGGAGCGAATTCCACACTAATTTAGAGTGGTAAAAAAGCAGATGTTTGCATATCGGTAATTTCTTTCCAGGCACGTATTCGCGCATTCTTTTATCGCGTATATTTCCGCCTGGAATACCGTTGGCCCGTGTCGTATGAGGGAAAATTTATTTACTTCTGGCCATACGAATCCGACTCTCGCGGAATCATTATAGAACCGCCTGTGTAGAAGCAAAGTGAGCCGTCACGAATTCTGGGTCCACCTTGTTCCCACCTTTCCCGTTCTGTCTCTTGTATTCTATAGGGAATTTCGAAATTTGGTTTTTTCTACCCAATCCTCGTTGCTTTTCATTAGGTAATTTATTTGGAAATCGACTTAGGTTAGATCTTCTTCTTTTAGATTGGCCTACCGATTCAGCCTAAGAGCACTTTTTTCCGTTTATAGTTGCACCACCTGATGATGTGGAAAAAGGTGAAGTATTGCATCTAAGGCTTTTGATGCAGTGCTTCTTATTGTTCCGAAAACTGATGCCAACCTTTGGATTTTACCAAGCTTAGCTTAAGTGGATGTTTCAGTCGTTCTAGGTTACCAAACTAATGAGGCGTAGGTTATTTTTGGTCTAATTATTGTTATATACATCCAGTGTATGATGCTGTGTATGCTACCTTTCTAGAGCTGCGATACCTAGTCTTGCGACGGGGCTGCCGCCTTATATATAGTAAGGGAGGCATTACATTTCATGATACTAACATGGGAAGACAGTCGCGTACGATCCCCCATCCCAGTTAGCATACGATTAAAGTTTCCACCGCGGGATTGATTACCCGATCTCCGTTAAGGTTACTCCCGGTTAGCTCGTAGAAGTGGCGATAGAAGTTGCTGAACACAGGTGAATGACCACAATAGGGTCTTAAAAGACACTTGTCCAGCCATTTACCAACTTAAAATTAAATTTACTTACTTTACTTTATTGGCCGATTGACCGTTACCAGTCTAGGGATGAAAGAATTAGAGAGGTCTAGCTTCTTCTATTTGGACAGCCGTTCTCCAGTCACCTCGTGCACCAGCAGATCGTGCATTTCCTTCCACCGCGCACATCCACCGAGTGCGAGGCTTACCACCAAGTCGACGGCCTCTTCCTGGTTTTCTGCTGAAGATAGTTTTGGCGGCTCTTTCGTCTGGCATTCTGGCTACATGTCCAACTAACTGAAGCCTGCCCCGCTTATTACCTTCATTATATCAGCATGTTTGTATACTTGGTACAACTCGTGATTCATGCGCCTGCGCCACTCTCCATCTTCTAATTTCCCGCCAAGTATCGATCGCAGAACTTTACGCTCAAAAACTTCGATCACTCGTCGATCATTTTTCTTCAGCGTCCATGCTTCATGTCCGTAAAGGGCCACCGGGAGGATCAGTGTCCTATATAGCGCTGGTTTTGCGCGAATTTGCAAACTACGGGACCTTAGCTGGTTACGCAGTCCTGTTCGCAGCTGCTACTCGTCGTTTCACTTCACGGCTCGTATCGTTGTTACATGTCACAAGTGTACAAAGATAAACAAATTCATCAACCACTTCGAATCGTTGCTCATCAATCTTCACCTCAGCACCAACACCTCTGGACCTCTCACGCTCTCTGCCAGCAACCACGTACTTTGTTTTTGCAAAGTTTATGCTAAGTCCCAACCTTGCTGCTTCCTTCTTAAAAGGCCTGAAGGCCTCTTCCAAGACCCAACGGTCGATACCGATGATGTCAATGTCGTCCGCAAAACCAAGGAGTATGTGAGATTTTGTGCCGTTTCTTTGCACGTTTGCTATTCGTACTGCACCTTAAAGGGCGATGTTGAACAGTAGGTTATAGAGTGCATCCCCCTGCTTCAATCAATCTAACGTTACGAACGCGACTGATGTCTTGCCAGCTATCCGCACGCATGATTTCGATCCTTCCAGCGTCATACAACTCAGCTCGATTAGTTTTGTCGGGAAACCGAGTCAGGAAAGATGAGTTTTATGAAAAGCTAGTACGAACCGAGTGCCCAAAACACGGCGTTAAAGTCGTCATCGGAGATAAAAACGCACAGGTTTGGAGAAAGGATTTTTTCCATCCGGTCATTGGAAGACACAGCCTTCACTCGTCAACCAACGAAAACGGCCTGAGGCTGATAAATTTTACCGCGACCAGAGGAATGGCCATATGTATTTCCTATTTTCCACGTTTGAATATTCGGAAACACACCTGGAGGCATCCAAATGGAGAATCTTGCTCCCAGATCGATCACGTACTGATTGACGGTGGGCACTTTCCAGATGTTACTGATGTTAGGAGTTTTCGGAGACCAAACATTGACTCTGACCATTATCTCGTTTGTAAGATCCGCGCACGGTTGTCGAACGTGCTGAAATCTCGCACAGAGAGAACGATGCGTTTCAACATACAGCATATAGCTTGAAGGCTAATGGCGTAGCAGAAGAATACGCCAGAGAGCTGGATCAACGGATCGCAGAACAGCAGGAGGAGTGAGACGAAGACATCAAAGGGCTGTGGAATAGTATTAACGGTGCCATTGAAACGACTGCGAGAGAGGCGGTAGGCACCGTGTGGAAGACAGCCTAAAGGCTGGTTTGATGCCGAGTGCCAGAGAGCGACGGACGAGAAGAACCTTGTCAGGAGCCGCATGCTCACTGCGACTACGTGTCAGAACAGAGAGAGATAGAGGGAGCCAAGAAAATAGAGTATACCGTCGGAAGAAGCGCGAGCACGAGGAGCAGGTGCTCGCCAGCGCATAGGACAATTTTACTAGGAACGATGCGCAGGGCTTCTATAGAATAGTCAACAGATTCCGAAGTATAAATTACCCTGCGCAGGTCATGTGTAATGACAAAAACGAAAACCTGCTTACGAATTAGCCTACGGTTGCAGCCAGATGGAAGGAGCACTTTCAGGCGCTATTGAACGGTGAGGGGCAGGATGAGCGAAGGATGAACAGGATGAGGATTATGAGTGACGAACAAGCTGTGGAGTCACCAACACAGGAGATCAAAAAGGCGGTAAGGGAGCTGAAAAACGGCAAGGTCGCTGGGAAGAATGGTATATTTAGGATCTGAGCGGATGAACAAATGCCGAGCGACTGGTTGGAAGGCCTCATATGCCCAATCTGTAAAAAGGGCCACCGACTGGATTGTAGTAACTATCGAGGTATTACGTTACTCAACTTCGCATACAAAATGCTCTCCCGTATCCTGTTCTTCAGGTTGAGACCGTTAACGGAATCCTTTGACGGCAAAAACCAGGCTGGTTTCACAACAAATCAAATTTTTACCCTGCGACAGATCCTCGATAAATTCCGGGAGTTTATATGTGAAGAAAAAAAAGATCCGGGAGTATAACATGCAGACCCACCATCTATTTGTGGATTTTAAGGCGGCATACTGCCGTTCCAAGCATAGTTGTCCCAGCGTGCATAAGATTTGTGTAGAACATGGGACTACTATGATTGGAACGGCAGCATACGACTCAGTGAAAATTAAAATACGTTATTGAATTTATCATTTCAGTGACTTCAATACAGGTTACATGTCAGAATGTTTCAATTGCCCAAACGAACCCCTGTTCCTCACAAATCTTTACCGTTCTGGAAACTGTCACTGTAAATTTCGTTCAATGAGGTTAATTCAGCTAGCTGGCATCTCTATCTTATTTGCTTTGTTTCATCCAGCTAGCTGGCATCTCTATCTTATTTGCTTTGCTCCGTTAGGAGCTAACATCACTGCGGATCCGCAATTTGCGGGCCCCATTGACAGATGCTATGTTATGCGTATGAAAAGTGGCGGTGATATGCTATCTCGTTTACACACACGCTGAGATGTTAGTCCTCGAAACATGGCGGGATGCCAGCTAGCTGGTTTCATCGCAGCTAACATCGCAGCGGATCCGTGATTTGCGGGCCCCATTGACAGATGCTATGTTATGTGTATGAAAAGTGGCGGTGATATGCTTTCTCGTTTACACACACGCTGAGATGTTAGTCCTCGAAACATGGCGGGATGCCAGCTAGCTGGGTTAATTACAAGGGAATGGTATGGTAGCCTTCAAGCGTTACGAACATCTATTCCTGTACCGTTTGTTCCAAAACTACTTTCTCTGCTGTCACAGTTTGCTTCACTTTGCTTTGGGACACAATTAATTTACTAAATATCACTTAGAATATCACATACCATGTGAAAACCTTAAGAAATTGCTCAAAACTGTCTGATATGCTATTAATAATTGCAGTCAACATTTAGCCGGTTTGCCCGAATCAACATAAGATAAGGGTAAACTGCCCATTTTTCGGGTGCCAGTGCCAGTGATGTTGATAACGCTTCAAATGTATGGTAGCTGACAGCGATGCCGTTCCCGTGGTTAATTATAGCATAGTAGGCAACGTAAGAAGAATTCCAAGGCCTAGGCTGCATGTTATAATAGTGTTTGTGAAAATATTAGATTTAGACCTAGAAAAAATATCCCCCGTCCAGACGGGACTCGTACTCGCAATCTCCGATGTACCCGGCATGGTGATTTGGCCAATTGAATGACTCAATGAAGTTTATCACAAAATCTGGTAAAACCATGGAGGTGTCAATAAAACAATTAACATGTGTAAGTTTTTTTCGATTCCTAAAATCAATTCTGGCCTTTCAGAATTTTAACCTTAATTTTGGAACATTTTTTATTGTTTTTTTCTGGCCTTCGGCGATTCTGAACCTAATATTGGACCTTTCCAATAGGGCCTTTTCTGGCCCTGAGCCTTTTAACGGGCCGAGGCTAGAAATATGTCAATAAATTTTAATGTTTATTTCTAACATAGCTCGTAATTATCAAGCAGAAAAAAAACGACTTTGAGCTCAGTTTGGGATTATTTCTATTTTGATCTTTTTGGGCTTTTAGAAGCGCTCTTCAACCATTCTCAGCTGGATCTTTTTTTCTTTAAACTTTTTTGTAATTTTTTGGGTATGGGATTATGATACATATTTAGTACCATATTTGAAACAAAAAGCACATTTTTTGTTGAGTAAATAGAGCAAAATCACTGTTGGCAAATAACATTGCTAGCCATAAATTACACTTTCGATTAACAAATATAAAATAATTTTAATTGTCATCATTCCCAACAAATGAAAATTTGAAAAACAAAATTAGAAATAATTTAGACTACTTAAGACACGTGGACAGTTTCACTAGTGCGACTGCTGCTCCCGCCAAATGATTTGCGTTCATTCCTAAAATTCACTAGAACAACACGCAACCGCACGAAATATTTCAGCATTCTCCGCGATACGCAACACGTAAGAAAATGTCAAAAAATCGCTTCGTGTCATTCCGTCATATTTTTCTGTTTTGAGCTGTCGAACTGGAAAAAAGCGAGTAGTGATTCAGTGCTCTGTGCTGTGCTGTGGAGTAGCGAAACACGAAAATCCACCATATTAATAGTTCCTTTCATTTTCTAGTCATTGCGTTTTTTTTACCAAGTATTATTTCCAATAGTGCCATTCGTTGGAGTCGAGTCTTCATTACCCCACAAGTGTTTCGTTTCTTGTTTTTGCACCCGATCGAGTTGGGAACGACGAAAACAAACCAGTTACTCTTATCACAAGAAGGGAACTTATAATGGTTCTATTGTTTTGAGTAACAGTAATTTTTCGTTGGCTGTTCGATAAAAAATTGTGCTTCGATAAGGTAAACAGCAGCAGCTGGAACCGCCTCTGGCTGGGCGTTAAGTATACAGCTTGAAGGTTTGTGGGTTTCGGTGCACCGAACATGTTTTGCAATTGTTGCCAATCGATCGAGCACGGTGGTGGCAGTTCGGTCTGGCTGAATTAAGCAAGAAGTTTTGTTTGCTGCTTTATTGCGTAGAGAAGGGGTTGTTACCCACGTGCCTGAGCGGCAATGTTCGCGTCGTTGAAAAATAAGATCAAGGAGGAAACCGGAAGCGATGTTACGTCACTGCCTTCGAGAAGCTCGATCCAAAGTGGGATACCGTCGGGTGGACAGCGCTTTCAGCGAAGCAGGCCTGAGTCCTTCACCAGTATGGCCTCGATGGACGAGCTTAGTCTGTTCGAGCAGCAGGAGGCAGAACTGAGTGCCACAAGGATTCAACTGCAGGAACTAGCCTGCCAGTATAATGAGCTTCGTGAGCAAGCACGTTCCCTGGAGGATGATAAAACTCGGCTGGAGGATGCTAATAAGTTACTGGAGGAGTCACTGAAGGTAGCGCAGGTGCAGAAGGATTTGCTCTGCGAGGAGCAGGATAAAATACAAAACCTGCAGCAGCAGGACATCTCGAAGCTGCGAAGTATGCTATTGTTTCGGGAACAGGAAGCGGTGGATCGAATTTCTCACCAGAAGGCAGCCGAGCAGCAAGTGGAAAGTCTGAAGCAGGAACTCAGTCGCTTACGCGACATTGAACCTATGGTGGAAGATTTACAGGTGAGAGAGAAAAGATTACTTTTATTGGATTGATTTACACTTTCATTTGTCAAATTTTAGGATGACTTGGAAAACCTCCGACATTCGTCTTCCATCGAAAAGAACAATCTTCTATCGACACTAGCCGCGGTTAATGAGGAAAATCGACACCTCAATAGTCGCATTCAGGTTTTGGAAGAGAGTCGTGCTTCGCTGACTTCCGGTGATACAGATGAGAGGGTGAAATCATTGTTACAAGAGCGAAAACTTCTGGAACAACGTCTTGAGGAGGCTCACTTGCATCTGTCTGACATCAAAAGCAGCTGGAGTAATCAGAACTTGACGTTAGAAACCCAGGTGAATCGTCTGTCCCGCCAGGTGGCAGAAGAGACCACCGAAAAGCACAAAGCACTTAAACAGAGGGACGATCTAATCGAGAAAGGCAAACAGCTTGAGTTTGAGCTGGAAAAGGCTCGAGATGAGGTTGCTCAGAGAGATAACAAGGTAACAAGGAGGGTGAAACCGCTGTCGATTTTTTAAGCCAGTTTATGTTTTATTGCAGATAAAACTTATGAGTGAAGAGATAGACGAGTTGAATTCAGCATTACGGGAGGCCCGCGAACAGCATGAGGAGGAAGTAACGTTTATGAACAGTAAACTCGTAAGTAGAAACAAGTGATATCCGGGAACATTACACCAGCCAGCACCAACACACGCACGTACGCACACAAATACAGAACCATATCCGTAGCAACGTAGGCGGAACGTAGTAAAATGAGTCAGGTTCAACGCTTAATTTGCCTTATCAGTTGTTCGCATTTGTGCGCTACTTATATTCAGCTTGTTCTTTTCTAAGCGGGTGTTTTTTTTCTGTTGCTTTCGTTTCGGGCATTTTACCTGCCACCCAGCATTTCATTTTGTGATGTAGTTTTAAAGTCGAACCAAAGCGTGTGGGTATTGATCGAATTTAAACTAACAAAGCACTGTCTTATGTTTTAGTTACCAAGCTGCTTGTTTTATATTAAGTTTTAATACCTGTTACCAGAAGAACTTTAAGTACAACAAAAATAAAGTATTTTGACGTTATGTTTATGTTTCGTTTGTTTCATTTTTTATTTTCTCACATTCTTGATTTTCGGTTCTGTGTTCTTTTTCTACTTTCGCTACCTTTGGGTTCGCTTCGTAAACAGTAATGGTAATCTGATTGATAAGAATACAACTTCGTTTTGTTTCACCTTGCAGAAGATTCATTCGATGTTGCGCGCATGAAATATTTCATGATGGGTAACAAACAGTAGAGGACGTTTAGGGATTGTCTGCCGACGAAATTAAAAATAACTCAAAAAAATACCAGTCTCTACATTAGTTTACTGCAAAATTTGTCGAATTGCTTTTGCACTATTGTTTTTAAAATAATGAAAGCACGTTTGAAGTCTAATATAGCTCCTTACTCTTACCCATTCGCTTATATTCTGAAGTTTTTTGGACCCCACGTCTTGACTCCAAGTAGTGCGGATCATAGGAAATTACAATACGTGTTCTGTTTTTTTTCCCGAGAATGCACTACATCCCAAACTCAAGACACCCGGGATAAATAAACCAATTGAACAGTTTGAATCGTTAACATTAATATTCTAATCCGCTCGTTATTATAGGAGCACTTGCAGACGGATCTGAACAGTATCAAAATCAACCTGGCCGAAACCGAGCAGAGATTACTGGATTCGCTGGAGGGTTCTGACAAGTCGTTGAATAGTTACAAATTACAAATCACTCAGCTGGAGAATAGCGTTGGCGAACTCAGCAATCAATTATCTTTGTAAGTTAATATACTATCCTTAAGTATGGCAAAACGTTTAGACAAGAACACACTTTTTTCAGAGAGAAACAAGAAAAGATAGCAATCCTCATGAATAATGCCGAACTTTCACAGAAGGAGGAAATCCTGCGACAGGAACTGCGTCAGGAGCAAGACGAATCACAAGAACTTCTTGAACGAACTGCGCTACTTCAAAGGGAACTGGATAAAAAGTATGTCTCGAAAACAAGCTGGCATTTCTTCAAGTCATAATTGTATTATTTTTTAGAATAAGTACCGTCAACGAACTTCGAAAGCAGATTGATGAACTGATGAGCACAAATCTTGAGCAGAATGCTAAACTGGCTTCACTAGATAGTTTGCACGTCGAGCTAGTCGATAAAAATAAGGTATCTCTGGCTTATTTTAAGGTTTCTGCGTCCCTAAGCCAAGTTCTGTTCTTACAGATTATAAAAATTCTCAACCAACGGTTAGTAGACATGAAAAAAACGTTGCAAGAGGAGATCAATAGTAACAACAATAACGGTGGCAGTGCTACCGGAAATACCACTAACCATTATTCAAACAATCCCGAAAAGGAACTGGAACACATTGCTTTCAGAGATAAATCGGAGACGCCCGTAGGTATCGGTAGACAACATTCGAACGGTGCCATTGGTCACAGTCATCCTCATGTTAACCATAACGGAACACAGAAGAATGCCACTGGCGCTGCCCGGGGAACCATTGTGATGGATGAAGTAAACTTTCGTTATTTGAAACATGTGATAATCAAGTTTCTTACCAGTAGAGAGGTTAGTAAGCCGTGTGAGCTATTTTTTTAAATTCTTACTATTATCGTACCTAAACAGGTTGAAGCACGACAGCTGGTGAAAGCCGTTGCGACGCTTTTGCAGTTGACTTACGAGGAGGAAAGGCTTCTGCAGGAAACATTGACGTGGAAGAAGAGCTGGTTTGGCAGCCGCCCCGGTCAACACTCACAGATCTCCGTATCAACGATACCACCAAGCTAAAAACAGAATCCCAGTAAACCTAGTACCATTGTGGTTAAGCTAACTATTCTAGACAAACGCATACGCACTGAAGATCATAACGCTACATTCATATATAAAAAGATAAATAATTTTATGATTATGTGCAAAAGATTTCCCTCTTAGTAAAATAGTCCCCGCTCTAGTAGCAGAAAAAAAGAAAAACGGTTAGATAAAAGTTACAATAGAAACAATCAATTTGGAGGAAAATAGAAATAGATCACACAGACACACACCTAAGTAGTGAGTATACAATTCCAAAGTCGACGACTTTATATACCAAAAAATATCTTAACTATCGAAAAAGTTTTCTCGGAGAATAGAATCTTGTTGCTAAAGCATTAGAATTGCTTCGCCAAAGTATACATTAAATCGTTAAATGTGTGCCCTTTTAGTTTGATCTAGATCATGTATTATTATCTTTTGTTATCGATAATGTTATCTACACTAGTTTTTCTTTATACATACCTTTGATTAAGTTTTTTAAAGTCTATGTTTTCCACCTCCTGGGGTGGGTTTCCATTAAAGCTGTGATTTTTCGTTGCACTAATTGACTTTTCACAACATGACATGCATTTGAAGTTAGTACCATTATTAGCCTTCCCTTTCATAGTAGTTAAAACAACAAATTGTAATCTAGTGAGAATTTATACACCGCAATGATTAAGTAAATACATTCAACTGAATTTTGCTAATGATTAAAAGACGGTTTTGTTTGAGATTATTGTTTCTAGATGACATTTATAAACTCATAAATAGTGATGGGAAACTTATCGATACTTATCGATAATATCGATAAATGATGGTCATCGATATTATCGGTAATTTTTTGACCTTAGCGATAATTATCGATATTATAAGGGTAAGCACAAGTCATTGCGGCTGGTTACTGGAGGAGACTCAAAAGAAGGAGACCTCACATACCCTACCCCAGGAGTTGCTTCTACCGCTAGTTATTTGTTGGGTGCTGCTATTCGACAAGATTTAGCATTGTTGGGGGTGGTGCGGGCGAACCTTGAGCCCCGGGTGTCACTGAGTTTCTGAGAAATAATGGTAACTAATAAGGTATTTATAGATTTTAGTTTCCTGAGAACAGATGAATTCGACAACTTAGTACTGGAGAACTTTGAAAAAATATCCAAACTTTTTGCACCATCTCATAAAAAGCAATGATACGAAATTGTAATAAAATGCATTTTCTTTGGCTTGCCAACTCTTATAATCTGATGGACATGCATAGCGGCAGTCTATTGGTAATTCTCTGGTAATTGTTTAGTTTAACTTGGAACTGTTTAAGTTTAAAGTATCTGTTACCCAACAAACAATTTTTAGTTCCACTAAAAATCCAAATCAACGAAATTGTTGCGCCAAAAAATATCCTGGGGTAGACAAAATAATTGAGATAAATAAAATTCTCTCGAATTTTAAATGACCAGAACTTTACGAAAAATGAATCAATTTTGATAACCGGTTTCATTTCACTAGAAAACAGTATTATATTAGTATTACTTGGGAACTTGGTGTGACCAGAGTCTATGTGTATATAGAGTCGCGCGAAGAGAAAATCTATCGTTTCGGCAACACAGTTTCTATGCCGTTTGTTGCCAAAGACTATACAGTTCTGTTTTTCACCATGCATAAGCGAATATCATTTTTTGAAATTCTTCACAAGGTACACAGTTTTGAGAAATTACACCGGTAATGTTTTGTTAAATTTGAGTGAACCAGTGTACAGGTTTAATGTTGGATTGAAATGTGTAAGTGAAACTTCGGAAAAACACATACTCTTTATTACGCTCAATGACAACACTTTTCATCCACTCCTAACATTATCACCTTGTTTATTTACATTGCTCGATTGGTACCCTCGTTTGACACTGATTTGGTTCCTTTGGTTTCATCTTTGCGGGACTCTTATTATAAACATAGACTCTGGGTGTGACCAACCTACACCGAAAATGTTTCGGATTCCAAGAGTGTGTGTCAAAGTGTACATTTTTGCAACACATAGAACGTTTTAGGCAACGAAACTATCAACTATCTAAAATACTTCATTTAAAAAAATCTGAGATCATCGATATTTTCTTAAATCATTTTTTGTTTTTAAAATTATATTTTTTTCAGAGTAGGATCTTTAACTCATTTTTTTATATTTTTGAAGGAAAGTTCAGATAATTTTTACTAAAATATATTGATTAATTGAAAAGGTTCAAATACAGTTGGGTTTTCTTACGCGGGGGATACATGCCTCGTGAAAAAACCATGTTAGTTCAGAAATCCGCTTGATAAACTGCTTTAATTCAAAAATTCGCGTAAAAACAACGTTAATTTGAAAATCTGCATAAATAACCTTTTAGAGAAAATCCGCGTGAAAATAATTTGACCTTTTTAAATTGTTATCCAGATAAATTTTCAAACGCAAGTTTGCAAAGTTGCTTGATTTAATAAGACCTACACACCCACAATATTCGATTGAATTCTGCTAGAGTGCTGCAAGCTCAAAGAAAATTAGTACCCAACAGGGAAAAAACCGCCAAAATCAACACTCATACTTAATAAATGCATACCTCGATGATTCCTTCGCGAATTTTTAATATTTGGCTACCAATGAACCCGAAATAAATTCTGATTTATTGACAACATATAAACCTAAGTGAAACAGAATGTCAGAAAAAGTTCTACGCGTTGCAAAAATGTACACTCAGTGTTGTTAGTCTCGCTCGTAAGCGGCATGCAACACCTCATGTGAGGTTCTCGGTGATGCCGCTTTCACACAGTAGAGAATTCTCTATTCAAGCTATTTCTCGTTCTTTCTTGCTCGCATTTACTCCCGAGATCATATGCAAACACTCCCGTCTACTCTCCTCATGTGTACTCGTGTGTACCTATTGCCCAACTCGCGAGAACTACTAGCCGAAGACAATTGTTTCAAGATGCTTTGCGATGGTTGCATAGGGAAAAAAATGATAGGGTATCGGACTACTTCGGCAGCGGTTCGCTTCGGCTGGTTTTGCATTAGACTGCTGTAAAAAACTTACCGAAGCAGTCCGATACCCTACACGGAACCCCACTGTCGGTGCATGAAGCTAAACCGGGAAGAAAGCATTTTCGTTTTCGAGCACAGTTTTTCAAGCACTCCTAGTCGAGCAATTTTAGTCGAGTACTCCTACTCACGTACTCTTTTACGGTAGCTGAGTAGCAATACGAAAGAGTTTGTTCGTGTCGGTGCGTGCTTGCTGCTACTCAAGGGAATGCATGGAGAAGAAAGAGTATCTCCAAAGCGTGTGTACAAAAGACTCGAGAAGCGTAACATATGTTTCGTTCTCAAGCAGAAAGGAGAAGAAAGGTTTTACTTCTCGCTCGATTTGCAACGCTCTGTACACTTTGGCGCACACTCCGGAAATCCGAAACATTTCCAGTGATCCTTGGTCACGTCCAGTTCTCAAGTAATACTAGGAAACTAGGACAGTTTTCCAGTAAAATGAAACCTGTTTTGTCAGAATTGATTCATTTTTCGTGAAGTTTTGGCCATTTAAAAATTGATAGAATTTTGCCTGCTTCAATTATTTCCCTAATTATACAACCTTCAAAACGAACTTCGGCTTGAAACTACTCCGTAGAAAGCACTCCCGGCGTTAAACCCGAAGACTTTCCAAAACAAACTGTTTAACTCGTCCGGTTGTTTGAATTTTCATTAGCAGTATCGTAAAATTTGTCATTCAAGGCCTTAACACAATGGATACGTTGTGGCTGCGTTTGCGGCAATTTGACAGTTAGCTCATACATTTACTGTCACATTGACGACAACGCAACGCAAACGTATCCATTCTGTTTGGGCCATCTCTGTCTCTGTTTTTACACAAATTTATATAGCAAAATAGCATTTGTCGAATAACGTTTGCGGTAAAAAAATGGACAAAAATTGCCGATTTTTCATGGGTTTACCTTAAATCGCACTGACGAAACTACTCATGCATCATCAATCATAGTAACCCATGAGTTAGCAAAAGAAATTTGACAGCTCTATCAGTCAAACTCTAACTGTGATGGCGAAAAAAGTCAAGCTACTCCGTTCAGAAGTGTGCGCGTTCAAAGAACGGTACCCCGCCGCGTCAAAAACGGACATCGTGCGGCACTTTGTGGACGCCGGGTATGCCGGTTCTGGCATCTACAACATCTTGACACTATTGTACAACGATCAGAGCATCGAAAGAAAGCCCGGTTCAGGACGACCAACGACCCTGCGCGACAAGAAGCTTCAAAGGGTGCTGAAGAGGAAGACCGAGGGAAAAGTGGCTAAATCGCTGCGTGCACTTGGCCGAGAGGTTGGTGTATGCTCTAAAACAGTGAAAAAGCATCTAGAGAACATGGACATACATGCAGGAAGCGGCAGTCCCGTCCACTGGTCTCGGAGCTGCAGACAATGACGCAGCGACAGCGGTTGAATAAGATGGTAAAGTCGATTTTCCCGGCGAATCGCGACGCGGCAGTGGTATTGGACGACTAGACCTATCTCACCCTGGATGGCAACGACTAGCAAGGCTCTTCGTATTTTACCTCCCCCACGAAGGAAGTAAGCACCGAGGTAAAGTTTATTTCACAGACCAAGTTCCCAAAGAAGGTGCGGTTGTGGCTGACAATCAGCGAGAAAGGGATGTTAAAGTTGCTCTTCTTTCGCTCCGGGCTGGCCGTGAACGGGGAAATTTATAGTACGAAGTGCCTGACAGAAGTTGCGTCGTTCATCAAGAAACACCATAAGCGCGAAGACACGGTGTTCTGGCCAGATTTGACGTCGGCGATCGTTGGAGGAGATGGAGCGGCTGAATATCGATGTGGTACCGAGGTCGGCGAATCCGCCCAATGTCCCCCACCTGCTTCCCATCGAGAATTTCTGGACAAACTTGAAGCGCAAGACCTATTCCAACAATTTTGTCGCGAGAACAGAGGATGAATTAATAAAAAAACGAAGAAAGAGCTTAAAAACATGGCTACACGCATGTTTTCGTCCGCCATGGCGAATGGTCCGGTTAACTGCCGGAAGGCTGCACACAAGGACGTAATATTTTTTTGTGAGGAAGCTAACATGATGACCTTCCATGGGAAATTTATCCAACTCAATTATCTGGCATAGTTTTTTTCATCACCATCTGAAATAGTTTTTTTTTTCATCGCCATCTGAAAATTTTTTTTTACCGCAAACGTTAGCTGTCAAATTATCGATACTTAACGATAATATCGATAAAAGCCCGGAATTATCGATTGTTATCGATGTCCGTTTTGGGCGATATTTCCCATCACAGTCATAAACCAGCGTTACACTGAACTAAAACTACAGGTTAAAATAAATGCTATAAAAATTGGGAACCATAATTTTTTTGATTGGTGGTTCTTAGTTTTTAATTGGAACTAAAAATCAAGTGTTTGAGTTGAATTCGTATCGAGGACTATAATTTTGTCTGTAATGGTCTGGAAATCAATTTTTCACAGTCAAATCTAGGACGATCACGATTTTACGAGTTTAGACCACTGTGCACTGTGGGATTTTCAATTAAATCTTTCCACCAATTGTTATTGTCTTGAAATATAACCCTTGGAATGAGTAGAAACTATTTTGGAAGTTGTTTCATAAAATGGTGGTTGAAAAACGTGCTTTACAATAAGTATTTCGTCGTTTTTATATAACTTTTTTGTACTTTACAACCTTCAAAAGGGCATGTACCGTACTCGAAAATGTACCGTACGATGATTTTGAAATTTTGACCAGATATTCTGGACGTCATAACGAATCGAATGGTGTACTCAGATTCTTTGGTGCATTTTGTTTTATAATAACGGTCAGTGGGAGCACCGTGACTAAAACACGTTACAATAAAACTCTGTGTCAGGTACAAAAACTGTTTATTCTAAAAGCGATCAGTCGTACCGGTTGTTCGCACAAAAGTGACGCTGACTTGTCGATATCTGTTCCTCCCGAAAGTTTTTTGGCGCAAATGAT
This sequence comes from Wyeomyia smithii, assembly GCF_029784165.1. Lineage (NCBI taxonomy): Eukaryota > Metazoa > Arthropoda > Insecta > Diptera > Culicidae > Wyeomyia > Wyeomyia smithii. The sequence continues at coordinate 268,758,160 of NC_073696.1, read as the reverse complement.
TATCGTTTATAGTTTGACAGTTCGGAAGTGTTGCTAGTGGAATGGCAGGAACGGAAGAAACGGAATTTCACACATTGAAGGAAACATAGTCGGAAGAGTGGAATCTCAAAAAGAGACTCCATGATACCGGTTTCCATGATACCGGTTTCCAATCCGTTTCGGTTGCCTAGAACTATGCCGAGTGTTCCAGCCCGTGTTAACATTGTTTACTTCCTGTACTGAATGTTTTCACGGCTGGCCGGAGGACCATCGTGACAGCACTGCTTAGAATCCCACACTGGCACAAGGACGTTGATCAGTCGCCCTAACATGGAGAACAGCCACTGTTTTGAGTCGCACCATCTAGGTGAACAGACGCTCGGGTTGGCGAATCATTTCCTCTAACCCCCGAAATATGATTCGCGCGCCAATGATCGTGTCGCACCTTCTCACTTAGCTATTATCGAATGACAACATTGCCCATCTATTGTGATCGTATGACTCGGGTAGGTGTGAGATAGGAACTATTGTTAGGAACCAAGCAGCTAAGTTTGACGCGCCTTTCAGGTTGTCAACTCACCATTTGATTACCATCTAGACTCGTTCTTGCCTCGGAGTGCTGTTTACGATGTAATGAGTTATTATTAGCTCGAGTTTGCAGTAGGACAAACGGCTCAAAAAGCTTTTATTTTTGATTTGGCCGACAACGAGGGCGTTTCACTTTTCCCCAGCAGAAGATTATGCCAGTTCGATTTATGAACAGTATGGAAATACTCATTGTTTTTAAATTAAAATTGATTGATTTCGATCAGTGTCGAGAGGTCTCTACTTGTGATTGGCCACACAAAATGATGAATTGATTATTTTATTATAAGATACTTGAGTTACAATAAAAACCTTTTTGTTTGAAAGAAAAAAGATGGATTTCGACTTTCCTTTTTATAAAATTTGTTGCATACTCAGTTATTGGAAAGTGTTAATTTTGTTAGTCACATAAAAATTGTAGCGGTTTAAATATTATTTTGATTTCTATCTTGGTGAATATCGGAAGCACTGCACTGTAAAAAATCGACACTTTACTACCACGTGGATTCCACTTACTTCTGTGCTAATAGATGAAACATTTCATATCTACGTGGAATACACTTGCGTTTCAGTTCACAGCACAAAATCAAGTGTCTTCTACTACGGTTTGCCATGTCATGCATTCCATAATCAATCATTTTACACTCAGATTTCATTAAGCAAAGCAAATCTCTTACACACGTCAAATGCTAAAACACGTTAAAATACCGTGGATTCCAATAAAAATTGATATGGGGCGACATAATTAAACGATTAGGTTTATTTATTGATATTCATATGTAAAGAGCATTAGGGATTAGCGTGCGATTTATTTTCAGTGTGGAAATCTTAACTGAAGAAGTATAAGCTGGCTGAACATTATCGATGATTTTCAACAGACACAAACAAAAACGAAAAGATGATAAAAATGATAACTCTATTGAAACGCAAAGGAAAATTATGTTTACCAACAAAGCTAGAAAATTGCAACAAAGAAACAAAGTTCTACCTAGAAAATACTAAAAAGAACATCGAGATAACACTAGCAACAAGTCAAGTATTTACAATTAAGTTTTGAGAAAGCTAATTTATTGTTATAGCAATTTTGTGTATGTACTTACAAATGATTTTTTGTCTGAGCAATTAAAATTGAACTTTTTGGACGCTGATTTGCAGTTTAAGATTAGAGTCCACGAACACAATGTAAAATTTTGTTCAACTTGATCTCTTAGTCTCGAAAATGCTAACATCCGCACATCAGATCTTCCTAATCCTGGTCCTGAAGGTTGAGATATTTTCCACTTCTCCAAATGCTTCTAAAATCTATTCGATCATTTTTACCAAACAACAATCATGTTATCAAGATGTTTGGGGTTGATTTAAGTTGTTCTGGCAAGGTAAAGTACTTGGGATCAATTTACTGTAAAAAGCGGTAAAATTTCGAGAAAAATCGTTGCAATTACTGCGATAAGTCAACAAGTTAGCAATTTAGTTATTCGTAAGATCATTTCTAATCTCTTGACAAGTATAGGGTTAAATGTTTATGAATGATTATCAGTGTATTACGACACTGAACCGGGCATCAGAAATCGTACGGATTGAGAGTAATGCCATGATAACAACATTAGAATAAAATTGTTGACCTTTCATCTCTCATAATCGGCGGTGAAAATGCTTCGAAATTTCGTTTAAAAAATATTTTCGATAGAATCCGACTAGTAGATTACCTTAGCCTGAGTCTAACTACATTGTGTTATGCTTTATTTGTTCAGCTGACTCTGGTTTAAGGGGCGACACAGAAACGCGAGCCGCGAAGTCGTCGATCATTTATCTGACGAACTGCAAACTATCGGGTTTATCAAACCCTGAACAAGCATTGGTAAATCAGTGGGCATATAAGAAGATTTCTTAGTGCTAATTATTCTTTTTAAGTGTGTTATTATCGTAAGTGTTGAATATAATAAGGTGTCGAGGTCATCACTTCCCATATTTGAAAGGACAACATTGTTAATGTTCGCTGTGCCGGTACCATTAATTATGATGCGCTCAACAAATCAAATCTTTGATATTATTTTAATTTCTTTGTTGTTCCACCTTTAATTCATATTCACCAATTTTGCCTTACAAAGAGTGGCGCTTAGCGCTTTTTTTTTTATTTTTTTTAAGGGGGGATTTGTTAGTAGCTTAAGTATTTATGATAAATATTAGTAAATAATGAGTATGTGTGTCCAATCACAAATGGTGACTTCTCAACACTGTTAGAAAATTGTAATTTTAATTGTTAGGATTTGTTTGCTTTCGCAATTAGGACTTATCATTCGCAGGGATTTAAACCTACTTGTCAGAAAAGGGGAAGTAAACTTACAACTAACTTACTTGCTAACTTATTGGCTATAAAGAGAGCTTATCGTAGCAATTGAGGATTGCAACGATTTTTGTCGAAAATTGTTAATAATTTTATTTGACATAGCTTCTAATGGTTCAACACCAGTAAGTCTATGTAATTCGAGTGTACCAAACCAAGGAGGACGCTTCAAAATCATTTTCAGAATTTTATTCTGAATCCTTTGGAGCGTTTTCTTCCTTGTTGAACAGCAACTTGACCAGATCGGTACAGCATAAAACATTGCTGGTCTAAAAACTTGTTTGTAAATCAAAAGTTTGTTCTTTAAACAAAGTTTAGAATTCCTGTTAATGAGAGGATATAAACATCTCGTATATTTGATGCACTTGGCTTGTATACTCTCAATGTGCTCTTTGAAAATAAGTTTTTTATCATAAATTAGTCCCAAGTACTTAACCTTGTCGGACCAACTTAAAATAACCCCATTCATCTTGACAACGTGATTATTGTTTGGCTTGAGGAAAGAAGCCCTAGGCTTATGCGGAAAAATTATCATTTGAGTTTTAGAAGCATTGGGAGAGATTTTCCACTTTTGCAAGTAGGAAGAAAAAATATCTAAACTTTTCTGCAATCGACTGCATATGACACGAAGACTTTTTCCTTTTACGGAAATGCTTGTGTCATCGCAGAACAATGACTTTATGCATCCTGGAGGCAAATCAGGAAGATCTGAAGTGAATATGTTGTACAGGACTGGACCCAAGACTGAACCTTGAGGTACACCTGCTCTGACAGGAAATCTATCAGATTTTGAATTCTGATAGACAACCTGCAGAGTTCGATCAGTAAGATAATTTTTTAAAATTTTGATTGGGAAAATTGGAAAATTAAAAGTTTGCAATTTCGCAATCAAACCTTTATGCCAAACACTGTCGAATGCTTTTTCTATGTCCAAAAGAGCAGCTCCAGTGGAATAACCTTCAGATTTGTTAGCTCGTATCATATTAGTAACTCTGTAACTAGTAACTTGATGAGTTGTGGAATGCCCATGGCGAAATCCAAACTGTTCATTTGCAAAAATTGAATTTTCGTTGATGTGTGACATCATTCTGTTAAGAATAATTCTCTCAAACAGTTTACTTATTGAAGAAAGCAAACTGATTGGTCGATAACTTGAAACTTCAGCTGGGTTCTTATCCGGTTTTAAAATGAGAGTAATTTTTGCATTTTTCCATAATTTGGGAAAATATGCAATTTTGAAGCAGCAGTTGAAAATTTTCACTAAAAATTCCATTGTGCTCTCAGGGAGATGTTTGATTAGTATATTAAAGATTCCATCGTCACCAGGTGCTTTCATATTTTTGAAATTTTTAATAATTGATTTGATCTCATTCAAGTTAGTTTCAATTATTTCTGCAGGTAAAAAATTCTGGGAAGAAATTAAATCAAATTGACGTGTGACTTCATTTTCAATTGGACTCACAAAATTCAAATTTGAGTTATGAACACTCTCAAACTGCTGAGCAAGTCTTTGAGCCTTTTGTTCATTGGATACAAGAAAACGTTCACCATCTTTTAAAACTGGAATAGGCTTTGAAGGTTTCTTAAGAATCTTCGACAGCTTCCAAAATGGTTTTGAATATGGTTTCAATTTTTCAACTTTAGTCTCAAAATTTAGATTTCTCAGAAGAGTAAATCTATGTTTAATCTCTTTCTGTAAATCTTTATAAATAGTTTTAAAAACAGGGTCACGAGTACGTTGATATTGACGTCTGCGGACATTTTTCAAACGAATTAGAAGTTGAAGATTTTCGTTAATTATTGGTGAATCAAATTTCACTTGAGCCTTTGGAACAGAATAATTCCTGGCATCAACAATCGCACATTTTATTGCTTCCAAAGCGGAATCAATATTCACTTCGTTTTGCAAATCAAGCTCATTATTGAAATTTCTCTCAATATGAGTTTTGTATCTTTCCCAATTAGCCTTGTCATAATTAAAAACAGAGCTCATAGGGTTTAAAACTGATTCATGTGATAAAGAAAAAGTTATTGGAAGATGGTCAGAATCAAAGTCAGCATGTGTGATCAAATCACTACATACATGACTTTGATCTGTTAGCACCAAATCAATTGTTGAAGGGTTTCTTACAGAAGAAAAGCATGTAGGACTATTCGGAGACAAAATAGAATAGTATCCTGAAGAACAATCATTGAATAAAATTTTGCCATTGGAATTACTTTGAGAATTATTCCATGAACGATGTTTAGCGTTAAAATCGCCGATTATGAAAAATTTCGAACGATTTCTGGTGAGTTTTTGTAAATCACCTTTAAAATAATTTTTGAGCTCGCGTGTGCACTGAAATGGTAAATATGCTGCGGCAATAAATAAAATCCCAAGTTCAGTTTGATCTTCAATTCCCAAAGTTTCAATAACTTTCGTCTCAAGATGGGGAAGAGCACGATGTTTGATTCGGCGATGAATAACAATTGCAACTCCACCGCCGGAACCCTGAATCCTATCATATCTATGAACCACGTAATTGGGATCATATTTTAATTTTATGTTAGGTTTCAAAAATGTTTCAGTAATTACTGCAATATGCACATTATTTACTGTTAAAAAATTAAAAAGCTCATTCTCATTGACCTTCAACGAGCGAGCATTCCAATTTAATATTTTAATTGTTTTATTTAAAATCATTGCTAAATTTTAAATTAGAAACAATTTTAATAGTAAAATTTGTGCCTATTTGAATGGCTTCAAACATTGATTTTGCCTGCAACATGGCGTTCATAAGATCGAACATTGCCTGTTGCAAAAAAGAAAGTTTACCTGCCGTAATAGGCCCCAGGCAGTTGACATTAGAAAAAATATTTTCGGCAGCAATATTAGCTGGAGTAATAGGTGTACAATTATTTTCTAGCGTGTTTTGCTTACCCATATTAACGGTCATTTTCGAACTACCAACACTAGGCGGTATAATGTTCGAACTACCTGTGCATAATGTTCGAACTAACCTGTGCATAAGTTAAACGGGTATGCAAAGGAGTAGGTAAACTATGCGTCACTGGTACGCTTGGAGAATTTTGTTTTGAAGTTGGTTTTAATTGAGAAATTGAATTTTGTTTACCTTGCCTTGCCTTAACAATTGCTAAACGGACTGGGTATTGATAAAAATTTGACATATGGTTGCCGTTACAATTCGCACAGCGAAAATTTTTACTCTCTTTCACAGCACATGTGTCCTTTTTGTGAGAAGAGTCTCCACAATTAAGACATTTTTGGTCCATGTTACAGAATTTGGAACCATGGCCATAACGTTGGCAAGTACGGCATTGGGTGATATGCTTTTCACCTCCGCCATACTTCCTATAAACTTCCCACTTTTTTTTTTTTTTTTAAGGGGGGATTTGTTAGTAGCTTAAGTATTTATGATAAATATTAGTAAATAATGAGTATGTGTGTCCAATCACAAATGGTGACTTCTCAACACTGTTAGAAATTTGTAATTTTAATTGTTAGGATTTGTTTGCTTTCGCAATTAGGACTTATCATTCGTAGGGATTTAAACCTACTTGTCAGAAAAGGGGAAGTAAACTTACAACTAACTTAATTGCTAACTTATTGGCTATAAAGAGAGCTTATCGTAGCAATTGAGGATTGCAACGATTTTTGTCGAAAATTGTTAATAATTTTATTCGACATAGCTTCTAATGGTTCAACACCAGTAAGTCTATGTAATTCGAGTGTACCAAACCAAGGAGGACGCTTCAAAATCATTTTCAGAATTTTATTCTGAATCCTTTGGAGCGTTTTCTTCCTTGTTGAACAGCAACTTGACCAGATCGGTACAGCATAAAGCATTGCTGGTCTAAAAATTTGTTTGTAAATCAAAAGTTTGTTCTTTAAACAAAGTTTAGAATTCCTGTTAATGAGAGGATATAAACATCTCGTATATTTGATGCACTTGGCTTGTATACTCTCAATGTGCTCTTTGAAAATAAGTTTTTTATCATAAATTAGTCCCAAGTACTTAACCTTGTCGGACCAACTTAAAATAACCCCATTCATCTTGACAACGTGATTATTGTTTGGCTTGAGGAAAGAAGCCCTAGGCTTATGCGGAAAAATTATCATTTGAGTTTTAGAAGCATTGGGAGAGATTTTCCACTTTTGCAAGTAGGAAGAAAAAATATCTAAACTTTTCTGCAATCGACTGCATATGACACGAAGACTTTTTCCTTTTACGGAAATGCTTGTGTCATCACAGAACAATGACTTTGTGCATCCTGGAGGCAAATCAGGAAGATCTGAAGTGAATATGTTGTACAGGACTGGACCCAAGACTGAACCTTGAGGTACACCTGCTCTGACAGGAAATCTATCAGATTTTGAATTCTGATAGACAACCTGCAGAGTTCGATCAGTAAGATAATTTTTTAAAATTTTGATTAGGAAAATTGGAAAATTAAAAGTTTGCAATTTCGCAATCAAACCTTTATGCCAAACACTGTCGAATGCTTTTTCTATGTCTAAAAGAGCAGCTCCAGTGGAATAACCTTCAGATTTGTTAGCTCGTATCATATTAGTAACTCTGAGCAATTGATGAGTTGTGGAATGCCCATGGCGAAATCCAAACTGTTCATTTGCAAAAATTGAATTTTCGTTGATGTGTGACATCATTCTGTTAAGAATAATTCTCTCAAACAGTTTACTTATTGAAGAAAGCAAACTGATTGGTCGATAACTTGAAACTTCAGCTGGGTTCTTATCCGGTTTTAAAATGGGAGTAATTTTTGCATTTTTCCATAATTTGGGAAAATATGCAATTTTGAAGCAGCAATTGAAAATTTTTACTAAAAATTCCATTGTGCTCTCAGGGAGATGTTTGATTAGTATATTAAAGATTCCATCGTCACCAGGTGCTTTCATATTTTTGGAAATTTTTAATAATTGATTTAATCTCATTCAAGTTAGTTTCAATTATTTCTGCAGGTAAAAAATTCTGGGAAGAAATTAAATCAAATTGACGTGTGACTTCATTTTCAATTGGACTCACAAAATTCAAATTTGAGTTATGAACACTCTCAAACTGCTGAGCAAGTCTTTGAGCCTTTTGTTCATTGGATACAAGAAAACGTTCACCATCTTTTAAAACTGGAATAGGCTTTGAAGGTTTCTTAAGAATCTTCGACAGCTTCCAAAATGGTTTTGAATATGGTTTCAATTTTTCAACTTTAGTCTCAAAATTTTGATTTCTCAGAAGAGTAAATCTATGCTTAATCTCTTTCTGTAAATCCTTATAAATAGTTTTAAAAACAGGGTCACGAGAACGTTGATATTGACGTCTGCGGACATTTTTCAAACGAATTAGAAGTTGAAGATTTTCGTCAATTATTGGTGAATCAAATTTCACTTGAGCCTTTGGAACAGAATAATTCCTGGCATCAACAATTGCACATTTTAATGCGTCCAAAGCGGAATCAATATTCACTTCGTTTTGCAAATCAAGCTCATTATTGAAATTTCTCTCAATATGAGTTTTGTATCTTTCCCAATTAGCCTTGTTATAATTAAAAACAGAGCTCATAGGGTTTAAAACTGATTCATGTGATAAAGAAAAAGTTATTGGAAGATGATCAGAATCAAAGTCAGCATGTGTGATCAAATCACTACATACATGACTTTGATCTGTAAGCACCAAATCAATTGTTGAAGGGTTTCTTACAGATGAAAAGCATGTAGGACTATTCGGAGACAAAATAGAATAGTATCCTGAAGAACAATCGTTGAATAAAATTTTGCCATTGGAATTACTTTGAGAATTATTCCATAAACGATGTTTAGCGTTAAAATCGCCGATTATGAAAAATTTCGAACGATTTCTGGTGAGTTTTTGTAAATCACCTTTAAAATAGTTTTTGAGCTCGCGTGTGCATTGAAATGGTAAATATGCTGCGGCAATAAATAAAATCCCAAGTTCAGTTTGAACTTCAATTCCCAAAGTTTCAATAACTTTCGTCTCAAGATGGGGAAGAGCACGATGTTTGAATCGGCGATGAATAACAATTGCAACTCCACCGCCGGAACCCTGAATCCTATCATATCTATGAACCACCGAATTGGGATCATATTTTAATTTTATGTTAGGTTTCAAAAATGTTTCAGTAATAATTGCAATATGCACATTATTTACTGTTAAAAAGTTAAAAAGCTCATTCTCATTGGCCTTCAATGAGCGAGCATTCCAATTTAATATTTTAATTGTTTTATTTAAAATCATTGCTAAATTTTAAGTTAGAAACAATTTTAATAGTAAAATTTGTGCCTATTTGAATGGCTTCAAACATTGATTTTGCCTGCGACATGGCGTTCATAAGATCGAACATTGCCTGTTGCAAAAGAGAAAGTTTACCTGCCGTAATAGGCCCCAGGCAGTTGACATTAGAAAAAATATTTTCGGCAGCAATATTAGCTGGAGTAACAGGTGTACAATTATTTTCTAGCGTGTTTTGCTTACCCATATTAACGGTCATTTTCGAACTACCAACACTAGGCGGTATAATGTTCGAACTACCTGTAACCTGTGCATAAGTTAAACGGGTATGCAAAGGAGTAGGTAAACTGTGCGTCACTGGTACGCTTGGAGAATTTTGTTTTGAAGTTGGTTTTAATTGAGAAATTGAATTTTGTTTACCTTGCCTTGCCTTAACAATTGCTAAACGGACTGGGCATTGATAAAAATTTGACATATGGTTGCCGTTACAATTCGCACAGCGAAAATTTTTACTCTCTTTCACAGGACATGTGTCCTTTTTGTGAGAAGAGTCTCCACAATTAAGACTTTTTTGGTCCATGTTACAGAATTTGGAACCATGGCCATAACGTTGGCAAGTACGGCATTGGGTGATATGCTTTTCACCTCCGCCATACTTCCTATAAATTTCCCACTTTACACGCACATTATACAAAGCATGTGCTTTTTCAAAAAGTTTTAAGTTGTTAACCTCATTACGGTTAAAATGAATTAAATAATTAACAAGGGAAATTCCAGTTCTCTGACTGTTTTCGCCTCGTGATTTTTGTTTCATTAGAATTACTTGGGTAGGGGCTATGCCAAGTAATTCTGTTAAAGTAAGTTTGATCTCATCAACGGTTTGATCGTTGGTGAGACCTTTCAATACGACCTTGAACGGCTTGGCGTTCTTGGTGTCATATGTAAAAAATTTGTACATCTTGTCAGTTAAATACTGAACAAGACGATCACGACCCTTTACTGAGTCGGCTAATAAGCGGCATTCACCTCTACGGCCAATTTGATATGTAACTTTAACGTCAGAAACAAACGTTGAAAGTTCCTTTTTGAATATATTAAATTCAGAAGAAATAGTTACCACAATAGGTGGAACTTTCTCCTTTTTTAAAGATTTTATATTTTGTATAGTTTCGTTATTAATAACTTCCATTTCACCAGCTTCTTGCTCAGGCAAAATATCAAAAGGATTGTCACTACAGACACTCGATGTGTCAGAAAGAGATGCCTCTCTTTTCCTCCCCGCAGCGATGCGAGGTTTCTTTTTCCGTCCAGCCATTTCAGGTGATACGAAAAAAGTTAAAACAAATGTTAAATTCAAAAGTAGGTAGTCTTGAGAAAGACTGATGGGAAATAACTTTCAGGTAATCTTTAAAAGACACACTGACAAAACACAAACTTTGAAGCTATAGGCAGTCAAAGACCAGTCCATAAGCAACCGAAAAAACGTCTGATCTGTAGGACAGTTCAAGACGCACTGACGCTTAGCGCTTTTAGAATGTTTACTTCATCGGTATAAATTTAGTGTTCTTTGTTATTTGGTCAGCCGGAAGCAACGTTCAGGTCAGCTAAGCGTAAGAGCTCCAGCCACCTAAAAATGTAAACACGTAGGTCTAATAGCCATATGAAGCTCATCATAAAGCGCTAACCTAAAAAAAAACAGAAGGGCAAACTGGATATCGATCAAAATTTACGAATAAAAAAAAACCGGCGCGTAGTGAATCCAAGCTTTCTGCTAGTATTGGAACAAATACCGTTTTTATCGTGCGTGTGGGAAGAAACCGGTTAGCATGTGTATACGTTTACTAATACAAGCGTTCATACTAAGTGACCCGCGCTGGAAATTTTCATTCAGTCGTAGACTGTTTAAAGTGGGTTCGACTTTCGCTGACATCGCATACGTCTCTGTGCAGGGAATTTGTGAAAAGTATTGTTTTGATTCTACGTTGCACCTAATCATTACCGCGTAGTTGCATAGTTTTTTATTCTATCAGTTAAAATCAGAAGGCTTGTGTACATGATTCACTATCGTTTTATTCCCACATTTTAGTAATCACCGTCATCGTTGTGAATGGGCGAAGGCATAAACGAGAGAGAGAACGGTAGCAGCTTTTGTTAAGATGAGCAGCGGAAATAACATACAGCTTCTCTGTATATCGGATCAACAGGTATTGCTCATCTCGCCCTAGGGTGTGTCTTGGTTAAATAAATAAATCTTTTGAGGTTTTTAAATTTCGAACGAGACACATCAATGTTTATTTTACGCAAAACTCATCAAAATGAAACATCGTTCGGGAGCGGTTTTATGACTTGATTAACACGAGTGTATTGATAAACCAAATATTTTCAGCAAGCGCTCTCCGCTAGTCTGGCGGAGAAAAATCTGAAAAGCTTTCAGTATGCCTTGCGTAGAGGTGCAGATCCGGCCGTTCGTGATGACCTCAGTGGACTATCAGTGTTCGAGAAGGCATGCGAAACTGCGGGCTCCGCAAAGTTCATTGAAGAGTGTCTAGTGCATGGTGTTGATACGCAACAGGTGAGTTTCATCCATTGCTTTCCTTCTGGGAATACCGTTAAGTTGCTAGGGAAACTAAATTGTTTGTGCCCACAAATCAAAAAATTCATCGTTTAGTTCACCTGCAAGTAATTCTGACACATCGGGCAATTGGAATCTTTTTTGGGAAGCATGCTAATTAAAAACAGTTTTTTATGTGTTTCATTTGCTTTGCTCATGTTCGTGGAACTGGGTATTAATTTTTTTGTATACGCACCCGTGTGTAATAGATTGCACAGTGTGAGTGTTCATGTATCAGCATTATTTGACTTCGTTTGCATTGTTTTGTTGACAGAAAAAAGTAACTCACTAATGGCTTGATTAAATGCTTATCGAGCATCTCATCTTGTTTGGAATGATTCACGGTTGAATGGCAATGATCAGGGCAACTGCAATGAATCAAAGGTTAAGGTAGCCAGTATTATTTGAAATCTCAACCAATTCACTCTCCAAATAAGTCGTGGTACCAGAAGTAACACATCATCATTATTTGCCTTTGCAGCCGAATGCCAACGGAAAGTTCCCGATTCATTTCGCTGTGCTGTCCGAGGATGCAGAACATTTTCAAGCGTTACTGAGCGAAGGGACAAATCCCAATCTTCTGTATCAAGACCAAACCGCGCTGCATCTGCTGTTCGAGCGCTTAAACAGCGACAATTGGAAGCGGGTTTTCCCATGCATCCAGGTGCTAATTCAAAGTGAACCAGCCAGTGTTAATATTCCAAACAGTGAAAATCGAACACCAGTGGGAGTTTTCGTGAAAAACTCCAAGAATTGGCAAAAAAATTCGGAGGATTGGAGGAAAGAGATTCTGCAGTATTGTTTGAAGTTCGCCAACGTAGATGTGGATACGTTTCGAAAAGGAGAATTAAGAAAGAAAATTCAGGATTTTTTCCCCGACGTAACGATTCCAAGCTTTATAATGGAAACAAATCTATCGGTCTTGGTGACACTCATCAAGACCCTTAACGAAGATAAGTTTAATTCAGAACTCCAAAAATACAGATCCAAACAAGTCAACGAAAGCGAATGGCAGAATGATTTTTGGGAACTGCTCTCGATGGCAGTGCAATCTGGACGTCTCTCGTTCGTGAAAACTCTTCTAGAAAACGATTACAAATTCTCAGCGGAATCTCGCCTACCGGAACTGCTAACTAAATGCTGCAATTACGGCTACCATGACATTCTATCATTCATTTTGTCCAAAACTGGACACACAGCAGCCCACATTAGGACCATAAATTCAGTACCACTACTTTCGTTGGTAATTAAAGAAATCAACACACTCAAAGACCGAGCAAAATGTCCGTTTTTCAAGTGCCTAGACATCCTTCTCGATGACGATCGGATAGAGATTGACAAAGTAGACAGCAAAGGTTGCAGCGCTCTCCACTATGCTGTTAAGTACAAGGTCGATGGGGCCGTTGAACTGCTACTGAAACATTCGGCCTACATTGGAACGGTTAACATGTTCAAGGAGTTACCTATTTGTGAGATGAGTCCGGAAATTTTGCAGGAACATTTAAACTCGTGCATTACCACCAACGACAAGCGACCAGGGGATGACGACTACGAAGTGAACATAGATTTTTCCTGTCTCGTTCCTCCCGTGTACAAGCGAAACCACACTGGAGATGTGAAGAAAGATGCCGCCGGTTTGAAGGAAATTAGCGATGAAATGTTGCCGATTGTCTATATGGCAAACTCGGGTGATATGAAGCCTCTGTTGAAACACCCTGTGATATCCAGTTTCGTGTTAATTAAGTGGTTAAGACTGAGTATTTATTTCTATATAAACTTTCTAATTTGTACGACATTCTTCTTGGCCTTCACCTGGTATGTTGTGGGATGCTACGGCCAGGACAATGTTGATCGATTTCTTAAGGAATCACTGCGAATCATTTCTTTGCTTGGCACTACCTATATAGCATTGCGAGAAATAGGACAAATGATGCTCCACACAAAAATGTACCTCTACTCGATCGAAAATTGGATGGAGATTACTTTGGTGGTGGCGGCCTACACAGTTCTGCTAAAGGAATTCGAACAAAGTGAGATTCGACAGATCATCTCGGCGGTTGTAATTCTACTTTCCGCGTTAGAATTCACTCTCCTGGTCGGAATGCTGCCCGTGCTTTCGATATCAACGCACATGGTTATGCTGAAGACGGTGTCGAAAAACTTTCTGAAAAGTTTAATCTTGTACTCCATAATTCTGATTTCGTTCGCGTTCTGTTTCTACACGCTATTTCATGTTAAAAATGCTACTAGCACAAAAGATTCCATAGTCTTTCCCGACGATGTCAATAAGGTCAGAGAAGAAGAAACTAAAGCAGAAGAACCTAAAGAAGATGATAAATTTAACACGTTTGGTGACATTGGTACTGCACTACTCAAAACAATGGTTATGCTAACAGGTAAGTTTGAGTAATTTTAAACATGCAGAGCCTGACCTTAAAAAATCGTCGAGCTCCGGCTCATTTGATAGTGCTAATTGTTGGCTTCCATGAGCTTAACACTGGCTGAATATTTTCTAGGTGAATTCGAAGCTGCCAATATCAAGTTTGAAAGCAACGGCGTTAGTTATTTGATATTTTTGCTGTTCTTGTTTTTCGTCGCCATCGTGATATTTAATCTTATGAATGGCTTAGCTGTCAGTGATACCGCGGTAGTTGTGTTCAAGTACCCTGCTTAGTTTCGATTATTAAATATTCCTAATTTCAGGCTATAAAAGCGGAGGCAGAGTTGATAGGACTTTCGCAGAAAGTGGACGTAATCTCGAAGTACGAAAATGCGTTAAAGTTCCCAAACACAAACGGCGTACTGTAAGCATGCTTCGTAATAAAAAAATGCCAAATTTCTCACGCTTTTCAACTTCCAGAACAAATCTCATACACTGCATCTTCCCGAGGACGTTTCTGCAACTTTTCCCCACGTATTTACCGTACTACTACGTCATAATAACCCCAAACCAATCGAACTCAATATTCATACCTAGGCCACAGAAGCACGTAGACCAGGAGTCCGTGTTGGACGTTGAAAGCCACTTCGAGTTACTGCCGGAGAACGCACGAAGCAATGAAAGATTCAAGCTCAGTTTTGGCTGCTGCATTCTGCCGTCCTTCTCGAAGATGGATGGTAAAGTTATGAAATATGCTAAGGAAATTTTACACTCGCGTAATCAACGAATTCATTCGAAGGACAAGTTGGAAATGCTCGAAGTGAGGCTGACTACCATTGAGCATAACATTGAGCGAATACTGCAATTTTTGAACAGGGATGGAAAATAGTTCCGTTTTGATTGCTAAAAAGCACAAAATAAGTATTATCGTATGTTTTAGTGAAAAGTGTTGCGTTTTAAACTGGATATAATACGAATTATGATGTTATTCTTTTAAGCAGTATAGCTTTATATTTATAGATCATCATGTTTTGCTAACAAAGTTTATTCAGTTGATCAAAGAAGATATTGAAAGTACTAATTTAATTGTTAAACAAGTAATAATCGCAATTAAAATTATATGTTTCAATAATGGTTTTAATATTATCTATTTATTTGATTAAGCAGATAGAATTTTGAGGTTCGTTATTCTGACTGTGTTCGCTGTTTGAAAGCTATACTCACGCTAACAATTTTCAAAAAAAGTGTTTGAACAAATCTCGACTTTTAAAAAAAAATATAATCTAATATTTGAAATTTTTGATACACTGCCATCAAACATTTTCTGACCCCATTGAAAAACAAGTTCTCAAAGCCAAAATTGATCCCTTAGATAGAACTAACCTCAAATTATAGGACTTCCAACAAAAAAGTGAACAAAAAAAATAACTTAAAGGTTGCTCTTCAGAGTGTTGCTTATACATTCACTGAGTTTTGCAGTTGTCAGTGAGATTTCGGTCGAAACAGAAGAAAACTAGCAGATCGGATTATGTTATGTTCATCCACATGGAAAATCATGGGTTCAGGCATCGTGACTTGGCAAAGGTTTAGTGTCAAAGCGCGTGCCCGCAAACTTTACACGAAATACACGTTTTTTTTGGGCCGCAAATCATGAACCCACGAAACTGTCCTTTACTTCGTCCGAGCGAAACCATCTGGGCTATGATTAAGGGCAAACTTCGATTGGCTAAAAGAGAAACGAAGGACGAAAAGGAATCGGTGAGAAACTGGAAAAACTGAAAAATGGGTTTCAGCATTTCACCAGTCCATTTCATAACTAAACCGATGTATGTAAACTGATCAACTGTTGAAATTTATTTTTGTTCCGATTCACCAATCAATCTAAAGTGTCGCAATAATTATCAACTCAGCCACTCATCACAAAAAAGATTTGGGAAATTTCAGTCATCCAACAAATCGCCTCCTCACTTACAGGTAGTAAAATGAAATATATTATTTAGTATTTTCACTGTGCGTTTTATTCAATTTCATCCTCATATCCAAATGCACGAACTTTCCTCTCAACACTGCTCATAAGGTCTTGTACAACGTTTGGATCCATTGTTTTTGTTTTGTTTGTTTCTTTAGGATGTTTCCGAAGTGCCTGCTTCATGATGACCCAGTACTTCTCAATTGGGTTGTTCAGCGATTCACGGATTTCCGATTTTTATATATCATCTGAAAGAATGTAATTTTCTGAGTAAAACGTGAATTTTTAAAACTATATATCATTATCCTTCGATTTTTAAATGGAGAATAAAAATTCGCTCTTAATCGCTACAATGGCAGTTGGTATATCGACGAACCACATACATAAGACATACGTAACCCTCAGGAAGAAATCTTTCAAAAAAGTTGGTACAAAATGAACTACTCGAATGGTACCACGCTCTGAATGAAATCACTGTTTGAGTTGTTTTTAAGGCAGTGTACCTGCACAGCCCTGCATTTGTCTTGTTCCTACTCGAAAAATACTGCATTGATATTGTAAATGACTTCGTGACAGTTCCTTATGGGATTTTCTATTGAGGGCTCGATAAAGCCGAGTAAAAGAAAATTCATTCTGTTCATTATTTGTTGATCACTTACACAGGACGAGGTACGGAGTACAATGGGGCAAAGTGTACCAGAAAAAAACGCCAGTGTTACGTATGTCTTATGTATGTGGACGAACTGTCATTGTAGCGATTTCGAGCAGTTTTAAATCGTGATTTAAAAGGCGAAGAACAGTGATAGAAAAAATTTTTAAATCACGTTTTTCTTAGAAAATTCAGATCTTTTAGATGATATTATATTAAACTGATATAGCTAAACAACCCGATTGGCCGCAGTTCAGGTGCGCTCGGGGGATTGAGATGCTGCGGTACGAAATTGACATCCCTAGTCTCGTACCACTCCAGCACATCTTTCAAGTAATGACACGAGGCTAAATCCGGCCAGAAAGTTGTAGGACCATTGTGTGACCTTAGAAGTAAAAGTAAACGCTTTTGGGGCCTATATTCCCAAAAATACGTAAAAATAGGGTGGAAAGGGGCAAAATAGACCATTTCCCGTGCCCTGCACAAAATGAAACTATCACCAATCGATTCATTGACCAATTTCACATAGTAAACGCTATATTTCAGGTTGTTAGTCCAGCGGCGATTATTTAGTGGAAATGTGGATTCCGATTTATATCCGGTTTATGTATATAGTCTATAAAGCGAATTTTTATTCTTCATTTAAAAGTCGAAGGATAATGATATAAAATTTGAAACATTTCATTTTGCTCAGAAAATTACACTCTTTCAGATGATATATTAAAATCGGAAATCTGTGAATAGCTAAACAACCCAATTCGTCAAAAGTTTGTCTTTTCAGGTTTTTCGAGCAGTTGCAGACATTTTTTAAAATCATCTGGCATCTCTGCTTTAAAGGTGGAATGTAAAATCCTGGGCACTTTATTCCGATGGTGACTGTATGATAGTCACAGTATTTATAGTCGATATAGTTCTACTAGCCCAATTTAATCAAGTGTGGAATCCAAACAAACAATTTGGTTGAGTAAAGCTCATTGAGCTTTAGTTTAGTTGAAATCCGTTTAATAATCGTTTATTAAGATGTAAATCAATAAAAATGTTGGTTGGGATAGCCGTCGCTTAAAAGACGTATTTATGCTGAATCGAAATTTATGTGGTTAAATGCCTGTTCGCAATGCCAGTTGAAAAGCAACTAATCAGCGCATATTCAAACGTTATTTGACATCGATTGCTACTTTTATTTATTTACTGCTTTAATTGATCTTTATCACATTTATATGCAACTGATAGATTTATACAATGCGGTAAAAATAATAGATACGTATTTACTTACTGCTTGCTGGTAATAGATCACGTTGGATACCAACATTCTTACTATCTATTGAGTGTCAATTAGGGTATAACTGCCTTCAATGGTCCACTTAGTATAGGGGTACCATCCGTCCTGATTTAGCAGGACATGTCCTGATTTTGAGATCCTATTTGGGCGTCCTGATTTATTTTTCATATTCTAGCATTTGTCCTGATTTTTATAAGGCATGGAATAACCTTCAATCACCAAGCTAATATTGCAAGGCACAAATCGGTAACTTTTCAACAGAAACGTGAATGTTGCCTGAGATTAGGAATTGTTGGACATTGCCCAGTATTTTTTTTTCATTTCTGGTTGCCAGTTTGAATTCGTCGCTGGTAAAAATAAAAAGAAAAGGACATTTTGCTCCGATAAAATTCTTAAAGTAACATTTCATGAGGTAAAATTGTAAAATTTGAAGTGATGACTGTTTTGCGGGTTAATGAAAATAAAGAGGCCTATTACAGTCAACGAGGTGAGCAGCGACTTACTCGCCTGACCAATTTAGATATAACAGATGGTGAGTCTGCTGGATCTCGGACGAGTAGCTCGTCTGCGAAACTGCTCTACTTATAGGCTGACCAGATTTTCTCGGGATAGAAACGGGACAAATGGGTTAAAAAAACGGGACACATGTTAAAATAATTTTTGGAAATTTCTACCTACTAAAGCATACAAACATATATTCATTGCTTTGATGAACTTGCCTGAACCTGAAGAGTGTGATTCTAAGCAATGAGTTCCTGAAACTTGTCACACGGTGATCGAGATTTTTGACAATTATCCTGGTATCAACGTTCAAGGGCGACTTTTTCATCAGTTCACGATAGAAGAGGTCCGGATGTCCTTCCAGTGGTGCGGTACTGTCAGGAATGCACAAAACGTACTCAGTAATATTAGAAAAATCCTGGCTACTTAGAAACTTATTTTCCATTTAGGAAAATTTTAATGCAAAGCTTTATTTAAGATTTTTTCAGGGAGTATCCGAAAACGGTACAAAATGGCAAAAAGACGGGACGGTTAAAAATAGTCGAAAAAACGGTACTATCCCGTTTAAAACGGTGAGTCTGGTCAGCCTATCTACTCAACTGTCACCAGCCAAGTTTCACTTGGGTTTCCTAATATGTACAACATTTTGCTCGTCAGTGATTCTAGGCGAGGCAAATTGCTTGCCTCGTTTCCTTTAATCGGTCCCAAAATCTGGAAAAATCTGCATTATTTTTTAAATATCTGGGAGAATAGAGATTAAACCTGTCTATCTTGATACATGTTCAATACTGTGGATAATTCAGATAAATATCGGTACCTGACTACACAACGCTCAGTGCGAAAATTATTTCTTTGGTTAAGCCTGAGTAAAGTGAATAGTGTTGAACATCTGACAATTTTTATATTTAATTTTAAACAGTTTACATGTGCTGAATTCTTTGGAATCAAACAAATTCCTAAAAATTCAAAGTTGCTTGATAAAATTGGATCGTTTGAGATACATGTTAAATAAATTAACAACCGAATAGCATTTTGAAGTGCAAATCACATACCACCAGTTTAAAACAGAATAAAAATAATTTAGATCGAATTTGTGTCGAAAAAATAGATGTCCTGATTAGTACATCTGACCAGATGGTATCCCTAACTTAGTAGCGTAGCTGCAAATTTAGCAAGAAAAAGTGTAAATATCTAAACTGAATTAAGTATTTACTTATGTTTAAACATGAAGTAACATGTTTATCATCTTTTCAGCATGAAAAACAACTAGATAATACCTCTATTTTCTCATAATAAAAGAAATAAATCATCACGTCAATGTCCTTTAATGGGCCACCGTTTCCTTATTTGGACCACAACAATTTCCTAGGTCTAAATAATACATCTCTTCATCCGTAGCTCCCGCTGATGAAACTAACTCTGGCCTACGCACTAAGAGTTCTGGATCTGGATCAACTGTAGACTGCACCGGTTCTTTCGTAATAGGGAATCCTTTACGTGCCATCCGAGTTATCCAGCGAACAAATGAGTCATCTTCCTCGGCAGTCAATGCAGTTTGTTTACCTTTTCGTGGTTTTCCTGACCACTTGCTGCTTGCACATAACATTACGGTGGATCGTGGAAAATTGGAGCGCCTGCGAGCTTCTCTAGTCGTAACACCACTTTTTATTGCTTGAAGACACTCAGTAACAGCTGCTTCATTATATTTTTTACCAATTTCCGGCGTTTTTCCCATTTTAGCAGCAATTTTATACAATAACTCAATCATAACAAATTTATGGTAACTATGATTCGCGGCTTTATTTCGATGATAGCTCTTGTCGGAATAAGGAAAACAATATTATTTCCACCCTAATTTGGGCCACTATTTTTGTAATATTTTAAGTGTTTTTTCTAGTAAAATTTATTGCTTATCTTTTAAAGACACTATTATCCTACCCGTTTATCGAAAATCTGATTAGTTTCGCTCGGAAAGTGTGATGCCAGTACAATTATTTGGTAAAGCCCTTTCCTATGAAAACGTTAACAGACCATGGCAAACCAGGTAGCTGTTACTAAAAGACATTTTTTGCAGCTTTAATGAAGAATATTATAGTAAACGTCTGTTGCATGCAACATTTCTAATGAAGAACGCTATTGAAGTTGTCAAAGCATAAATCAAAATAAGTATATTTATAATGTGTAATTTGGTGTAGGAAGTTCAGGTGGTCCACTAAAGGAAGTGGTCTATATTAAGCAGATCTACCCTACAACGAATACGTTAGAATGATGTACGGCACGACTCATGCCCTCGTCTGTAGAAGGCTTAACCAAGTATGATGACAGTTCTACAAGGTATGCTACATTTTTGTCTATCCACGCACACAAACAAATTTCGTTATGAAAAATTTCGCGTTTTGTATGGGATTCAGAACATTTTTGGAAATTTCTCGTTTCATGTTGTTTTATATCTGATTTTTTGGTTGGAGAGTGAATCTCCAGTTGAAACACACTAGAAATTGATATTAATTTAGATTTAGTGTGAAAAATTGTGACAATATGTCGAAATAAAATATATAAAAATGCTATATTTCTAATAGTTGGAGCAGAATCTTAGCCATTGTCATAGCTCATGACTTTTGTTACTGTATGAAACATAAGCGACTCTATTTAGAAGCGCTATTAGAGTACAAGATAAAAACGAAAAGTGCAAAAAGGTTACCGGCAAATTGATGAAAAACAGCATATTTTACCTAAACCGCAGCATGTTTATGTATTCCCCACAAATAAAACATGTTTCAACATCATTTCTATAACTTTTCAGGAAAGTATGTTTCATAAGTTTAGTTTAAAATGCAAAATCATTTCAAATTTCATACAAAATTGGAAAAAGTTCATAACGATCACTAATACTAATGCATCGACGTGAATAGCATACCTTGTAGAACTGTCATCATACTTGGGAAGGCTTTATGCTATCCAAGTATGATGACAGTTCTACAAGGTATGCTACATTTTTGTCTATCCACGCACACAAACAAATCTCGTTATGAAAAATTTCGCGTTTTGTATGGAATTCAGAACATTTTTGGAAATTTCTCGTTTTATGTTGTTTTATATCTGATTTTTTTGGTTGGAGAGTAAACCTCCAGTTGAAACACACTAGAAATTGATATTAATTTAGATTTCGTGTGAAAAATTGCGACAATATGTCGAAATAATATATATAAAAATGCTATATTTCTAATAGTTGGAGCATAATCTTAGTCATTGTCATAGCTCATGACTTTTGTTACTGTATGAAACATGAGCGACTCTATTTAGAAGCGCTATTAGAGTACAAGAAAATAACGAAAAGTGCAAAAAGGTTACCGGCAAATTGATGAAAAACAGCATATTTTACCTAAACCGCAGCATGTTTATGTATTCCCCACAAATAAAACATGTTTCAACATCATTTCTATAACTTTGCAGGAAAGCATGTTTTATAAGTTTAGTTTAAAATGCAAAATCATTTCAAATTTCATACAAAATTGGAAAAAGTTCATAACGATCACTAATACTAATGCATCGACGTGAATAGCATACCTTGTAGAACTGTCATCATACTTGGTAATGCTATAGCCTTCCCAAGTATGATGACAGTTCTACATGCGTTTATAAACGGCATCGAAAATACTGCTCACTCCTTATCCTTAAAATACTGCTCACCACTATCGTACCGCTTCTTTCACGCTGCAATGTTGCTGCTAGTCGACATCGTCGACACACAGCTGATTTTAAAGCAGAGTGGGCGTAAGGGCCGATGTAGAAGTGACAGCAGTCTTCTACATTGTCGACATTTTCAGATTTACGAAAGACAGCCACGGTGTTCGGGTGCACTCTTGTCATTTGGAGACCGAGAAGAGTTTGCGTTTCGTCTTGGCGGCCACAAATTTTGGGACGGTCGGCAGCAATTGAAAATCTTATCTCGACGAGTTCCGTAGTTTCTGCCGCGTTACTGTGAATTAGTGCGTCCTGTTCCCATCGATTTTACACATCCGCCGAAATGTCTGCCAGTGCAAGGTTGTTCTCCAAGATACGTAGGTTCTTTGAATGAATTGTTAACCGTGCAAAAATTATGTAACATGGATTTCTATAATTAAAGCGCTCGATGCTAGACACACTTTGCAATAATCATTAGAACTAGGCAAACTTGACCTTATGTCTGTTTTTGTACGCAGGAAAAACATTTTACATAAATATTGCGAGCAATTTAATTCATCTGTCTCATCTTGCCAATGTGTTTGTGCTTTAAGGTGGCTTCAGTGGTGGTGTCCGCTTCGTCAGCTATGAATCAACACGTAAAAATCTCGCACTGAACAGCAACTCGAAAGTGATCTGTCAAGGATTCACCGGTAAGCAGGGTACTTTCCACTCCCAACAGGCACTGGAATATGGCACAAAACTGGTCGGTGGTGTTTCGCCCGGTAAGGGAGGCCGTACGCATTTGAACTTGCCAGTTTTCAACACGGTGAAAGAGGCTAAAGCTGCCACCGGTGCGGAAGCGACCGTCATCTATGTGCCCCCGCCAGGGGCTGCAAAGGCCATCCTCGAAGCAATCGAAGCCGAAATGCCACTGATTGTGTGCATCACCGAGGGAGTGCCCCAGCATGACATGGTGAAGGTTAAGCATGCGTTGTTGGCTCAAAGCAAGTCCCGTCTGGTAGGACCCAACTGCCCCGGCATCATCGCTCCAGAGCAAGTAAGTTGACTGTGTACCTACACAATCTCTTTGTTGTGAGCCTGTGACTGAGTTTTACGTGAAGAAGAGTACAAAGGTTATTCACTTTCTGATTAACTTGTAATCTCCGCCGCTGATAGTGAGTGTGAATTTTGGTCGGTCGATTGATAGACTCAATTCTAGCGGCTGTTGGTGATTGTACGAGGCCAATCAGTGGTCTATTAGATACAATTATTTTTGGTCTAATGTTCAAAGACCAGATGATATGTCTTTGAAACGACAATTGAGATGTACTCATGCTTTCGTTTGTTTTTTTTGTCGGTTATGTATTTTTATCAACAAGTGTTTGTTTTGTTGTGGTTTCCGGCACGTTTTTGCCGCAAAATGCAAATTTGGACGCATACCAGTTTGTACAAATTTAAAACGATGTTCAAGGTTTCTTCAATTCTTTAAAACATTTCTTTCCTGACGAAAGCATCGTGTCAAACAAAAAAAAAAAAAAAAAAAAAACGTGATATGCATTGAGCGGGTTTTTCGACATAGTCTGTGTCACGTTATCGTTCTGCAAGAACGTCATCAACGTTTGTATTTCAGCTCCGAACAGAACTGAAATTGAATTATGCATAGACGAATTTCACTCCTGGTACTTGCAGGCTGCAGACGCGTTTGCGTAAAATTGTTTTGAGATTTAAAAATTTGTCAAATTAAATAAATATTGAAAGGTTTATATTTATGCTTTTTTAGCAAAAAATATTTTTCAATTTGAAGTTTTGAGGAATATTTGATTTCATTGATTTAAGATGATAAATTTCTTATGTTTGGCCAATTTGATTGCTTTTTATTGAGGGCTTGTTCAGTATATGTGCGTGCAGCTTGTGCATATCTTGCCAATTAGTGCTAAGTAAAACCACGGACTGGGCTTCTGACTTTTAGCATATTCTCTAGAAATAAAATGTAGGCTCAATGTATGACTTAATTGGCTAAATTGATGATTGGAGTTATGAATCAATTGAACGTTTTCTCTCTCTTAAACCGTCTAATATTTAGCCTAATAGTGCGGTTCTATAAATCATACCTATTTTGACCTTATTAGAAATGTAAAATCAAGTGTCCCTCAAAAGGCACAATAATCACCTAAAATGACTAACAGTAAGCAAATTTCTCACATTGCAGTGCAAAATTGGCATTATGCCCGGCCATATTCATAAGCGGGGAATGATCGGTGTAGTGTCCCGCTCTGGTACGTTGACTTACGAAGCGGTCCACCAGACGACCGAGGTTGGACTCGGCCAGACTCTGTGCGTCGGCATCGGAGGTGATCCCTTCAACGGTACCGATTTTATCGACTGCTTAGACGTATTCCTGAAGGATCCGGACACCAAAGGAATCATTCTGATCGGTGAGATCGGTGGAGTTGCCGAGGAGAAAGCTGCCGATTATTTAATGCAATATAATCAGGTACGAATTGAAACAGTAAATTAATTTTAGGATGCGTTAATGCCATTTTTTTGTTTTATAGGGCATCAAAGCCAAGCCAGTAGTCTCGTTCATTGCTGGCTTATCCGCTCCACCCGGCCGTCGCATGGGACATGCAGGTGCTATCATTTCAGGTGGAAAGGGTGGTGCACAAGATAAAATAAATGCATTAGAAAAGGCCGGTGTTATCGTAACCAGAAGCCCAGCTCAGATGGGCAAAGAGCTGTTCAAAGAAATGAAGAGATTAGAACTTGTTTAAACGCGAAATAGAATAATCCCCTGGAAAAGAAAAGCGATTAGAAAGTATCCACTAATGTAACTTCCTCGATTTTATAATCTGGTGCGCAATTCTCTCCGTTGCTGATGTGCTACGTGTCGTTCTATTGATCGTAAGGCATAAATACATGTGCGTTGGACCGTAAAGCGAGTTTCAACTAGAAAATATATCACATTTTTGTAGTCAATTATCAAGTCACGAAAAAACGTTAGTCAATTCAATTAACCACGTTTATTGACTACGATGTAACTAGCGAATTTCAAACAAGAATTTTGACCATGCTTCTAAAATAATTTAACTTGATAGTAGATGGGAAATTTAAAAATATAAATTATAATTTTCACAGAGCACCTTATACTTTACATTGCAACATCAAGTGCCTCAATGATGTTGATAGTCTGGTTTGAAGCCTCTGGTAGCCGAACCTGAAGAACTGACTACATTTACGGGAAAGTACTTCAGTGCTATACTATGAACGTGGACACCATGCCTAATGTAGTTAAATATGTTGCAAATCAGTGAAAAGCGTATGCGACTATTTTCAGAAGCTTGGGACCAAACATGCACGTAATAAAAATAAGTTAATCAAGTATCACCCTGAATATTTTTGCAAGCCATTCACGCAGCCGGCAAACGTTGTGAGCTTACTTCCATTCACTTCTTGAAACACAAGGGATATGGCAAGACGAAGAGAAAGAAAATGAGTGAGCATGCATTCGCAACACAAAAGAAGTTACGGGAATCAGGAGAGCTCATGATGGCAGACATTATGAACAACGTGTTCCGGACTAGTTGATGATGATGATGATGATGGTCCCACCTCATACCCCTACATCGGTTTGAGCTGGTCGATTTATCTAAGTAAGATATTATATAGAGTCATACAATGTAACCAGTTGGCAAACAAATAACGGACTGGTTATTAATGCAGACATAGTAACCCTTCAAAAGAATACCAATAATTTAACAATGAGTATAAAAAAACGATTTTCCAATACCATCATGGATCCAAGGCTCATCCAGAACGTTTCCAACCCGAAAATTATCTGGACTTGGTTAGGAATTGAACCTAACATTTAGGAGTGTTAACTAATCAGAATTGATTCTGGATAACGATCCAAAACTACGAGAGAGATCCTGTGATACTATAGTTCTCGATAACGAGCTTTACAGTCCACAGGCGAACCCAAGCCTTTTCAGTTTTTTCTCCCAACCCTAGTTCAAAATCGTAAAAACAGATAAATATCAAAAATCAGAATAACAGCATATATGCTAGTTCATACCAAAAAGCAACTTTCCAACCCGATATGCTTTTTGTTTCAATTTCAGGGGTTTAATCCTGATGTACTCAATATCCAGATTGTCTATGTCAGTCTACGCGCGCGTGGCTCAAACATGTGTAGTCGACTCTTTTTTAAACTCTACTATTAAATATTATTCAACTAATTCAAACAAAAATCCATCATCATCAGTGAACATAATAGCTTAGTTTATCCAATAAATTAAAAAAAAATACATAAATTTTACAATCTTCGTCATTAATTTACAAAAAACTCTATATAATCTGTCTACAAAACAGACTTTATGTGTGAAATACAAAGCCTTTTAAACTCCGCCATTGTTGCTGCACGTTTTACCTGTCTTGGCATCGAATTGAAAAAATTTATTCCTTTGTACAACAGAGAGTTCTGTGATCTTCCAAAAAGAAAATTTGGTGTTCTAGCATCATCCGCGTTTCTAGTGTTGTACCTATGAAAATCACTTCCCCTATCAATTCGATTACACAAATATCGAGGCAGCATATTATTAAAAATTTTATATAGAAACACCATTGTCAGAAAATATACTCTTTGCTTCACAGAAAGCCATTGCAATGCGTCCAGCATAAAACTCGAGGAAGTGTATCTATTACATCTTAATATTAATCGCATAACTTTATTTTGTAAGCGCTGCAGTCTCAATATTTGTGTATTGTTTGCAAGAAATAATATGGATGGGCAAAAATCTATATGTGGTGAAATGATTGACTTATAAAGACTAATTTTACTACCAACAGTCAATTCATGTTTCAAACGGCACAGAAATCCGTAATTTTGGGCCATTTTCTTGATGACATTGTCAATGTGAGACTTAAAAGTTAATTTTTCATCAATAATCACTCCAAGATACTTTATTTCGTTTACGCGATCAATCGTCTCACCATCAATTGCAATATTTACGTCTGGTCTGGAGTTGGCAGAAGAAATGATTAAGTACTTTGTTTTGCTAATATTCAATTTAAGCTGTTTAAATTTCAACCAATTCGCCAGATAATGTAAATCTTGATTTAAAAGTGCCACAACGTCATTAGGATTCTTAGCCGCAATGAACAGAACAGTATCATCAGCAAATAAGTTGATATCGCAAAACCGTAAAACTCGCTTCATGTCATTAATATAAATAATGAACAAAATGGGCCCTAAAACACTTCCTTGCGGTACACCAAGTGTATTAGCAATGGAATCCGATTCAGAATCATTAAAACGAGTCTTCTGAGTTCTAGCACACAAATAGCTCTCAAACCATTGTTATGCTGTCCCTACGATACCAAAGCGCTCCAATGTTTGTAACAATAAGGGCCTAGAAATTGTTTCAAAAGCGCGTTTTAGATCCAAAAACACCGCAAAAATAGTTTCCTTAGCCTCGATTTTTTCTTTCCATTTTGCTAACACCAGATTTAAAGCAGACTCACAAGAGTGACCCTCTCGATAACCTGATTGCTCTGGGATTAGCAAATCATTACTATTTAAATAATCCATCAGCTGGCCTCTCACAACTAGTTCTAAAATTTTCTCTAATGTGTGCAACATATTAATGGGGCGGAACTCTTCGGCTTTATCCGTCCCATTAATCTTGGGGATTGGAACCACAAGTGATTCCTTCCAAACCTGAGGCACGTGCCCTGTTTGCAGTGATTCATTGATAAGGTCCAGCAGATCGTGTCCAATGACATGGAAGCAATCTTGTATTACTTTTGCGTTGACATTGTCGATACCAGCCGATCTCTCAAGAGAAAAACAAATATCTTTCAACTGTGCAAAAGTAATAGGATGAAAATCAGAAAAATTACAGTTATTATGGACCGGCTGTATTATTTCGAGAGGTTCGTTGACCAAATCAATACTCTGATTGATCGATTGAACACTATCAACGAAATAACTGTTGAATTTACTTGCAATCACTCGCGCCGAATGTTCTTCTAAGCCATTAAAAGTTATGGTTTGCGGGCAACTATTTTTACTTTTTATTAATGATTTTAAAATTTTCCATAACTCTTTGCTATTATTTTGATGTTGATCAATCTTCCGTTGTATATATTCACATCGTGCCTTTTTCGAGGTGCGTGAGTATATATTCCGCGCAGCGGTGTACCTATTCCAATCATTGCTATCATTACTTCTGCAAAATTTTTTGTACTTTTTATCTCTTTTACGTTTTAAACGCAAAAGTTCTAAAGAGTACCAGCTGTTCGAATTATGCAATTCACTACACTTTTCGGAAACTAGGCTATTGGTAAACTCTTTTAGCGTGTTGGTTAGAACAGCTGCTTTATTGTCGAAATTCCCTGTTATTGGCTGAAAAATTCAGGCTTCTCGAAACAAGCTGCGACATTGCTTGCTTCGAGTATCTATTCCAACACTTTTTACTATATTATCACGGTTTTGATCATTCTCAAGTACAACACAAATTGTTCCATGATCTGTGATTTTATAATCGGCCTCAGTGAAAGAATGAACATTATCAAAATTCGAAAACACGTGATCAATTAATGTACGAGAGTGTCTGGAAATTCTTGTAACTTGAAAAACCGTTTGTTGTAAATTGAAAAAATCTGCTAATTGCCTCAATTTTTTTGAATTTGGTATATTAAGCCAATAGATATTAAAATCGCCAGCAATAACATTTAATTTACTCAAGTCAATAAAATTATCCCACCACTTTTCTAAAGTTTCTAAAAAACGCTGGTTACTTGTACTGGGGGAGTGGTACACAATTCCAAAATTTCCTACCGTCATGCCTCTTTCAACTGATATTCCTAGGAACCAATTATTTTCAAAAGATTCGTTTAATCGAAAATTGAATTTGATTGATTCCTTGGCGTAAATAGCAACCCCACCAGTATGTCTGGAATGTGAAAGGCAAAAAGCAACTTTGTAACCCGGAATGCTATACTGATCAAATGCATCAGCTTCCACTATATGAGTTTCCGCTAGCAATACTAACATAGGACGTGTTGTTTCCACAAGATGCCGTAAAGCAACATAATTTGTAGATAAACCAGCAATATTCAAATAAATCATTTCTAATTTCCTTTCACATTGCGTTCTCTTCAGCTGCTATTTACTTAACAACATGTTGCTCTTTCTTTCCTCAAACAGTCTCCGAAATACTGGACACTGTGTACTATATGCTGGATGTTTAGCGTCCAAATTTAATTTGAAGTCTTTATTAGATTTTAAACAATTTACGCAGTTAAAATCAATTGATGAGCATTCCGATGTCTTGTGCTGTGCACTACACATAGAGCATGTTTCGGAATTAACACACTCTGTGCTTTTATGACCAAATTCTCCACATTTGAAGCAACGTAGAACATTAATGGCCTCTTGAACAGAACACCTATCCCACCCAATGCTTACTTTACCAGCAGACATCAGGCGGTCGAAAGTGTTCCTATCAACTTCAACAATTGTATTATATTTATTGTATTTGAAGCGTGAATTTTCAAATTGCGCAATAACTTTGACTTCATTGATTCCGATGCCATCATTTTGACTTTTCAATAAGTCAATGAAGACTTCGGGGGAATATTGATCACTCATTCCCACAATTTTCAATTTTGGCTTAGCGTTTGTAGGAATAACAGCATTGTACCTTTCACCTAAATTGCTTTCAATGTTTTTTTTTCACGTCTTCAATATTATCCCCTATTGCACACTCAGCAATTATCGAGCCAGCTTTCCCGTTCCTAAAGTTTCTAATTTTGTGTACTTTCGGATCCAAATTTTCTTTCAAAAAAATTCTAGTGTCTTCACTAGATTGAGAAGACTCGACTAGCATTGGGTGATACGATGGATAGTATCGATACTTCAGTATCGATACCCGAAGAGCCAAAAGTATCGAGCTACTCAAAATATCGGTCAAAAAGTATCGATACCAGAAGTATCGATACTATAGCTGAGATCATTTTTTGAATTTTTGATAAATACATTTACTCAGGGTGGCCACTCTACCGGAAAAACGGGAAAAGCGGGAAAAAGCCGGGAATTTTAAATCACCGGGAAAAAAATACGGGAAAACCGGGAAATTAGGCTTCACGCCGGGAAATTATCCCCCATTATTCACAGTTTCTGAGGAAATGTCAACATGAGACCCTGTTTTTTATGTTTACCTAACTGGCATGATTCTGCCGGATAGGGGAAAGCTGGTTGTTGGTTTCAGTTAAAGTCGACAGCGGCTTCGCAGCAAGATCTGCGTCAAATAAAATCAGGCTTGATCAGGTGGATCAATTTACTGTTCCGTAACATTTCATTCTGTGTTGGACCTTTTGACTACTGGATTTTGTTGGGGAAAGACGCCACCTTGAAGAGCTATTTGTTAAAGATTTCTTAGATTTTTTCTGTATCAAAAACAAACAGTAGCCAAATTATTATTTTTTTTTGACGTTGACTAACGTCTATATCGAAGTTAGGCCCCTGAATTTAAAAATCTAGTAATTCAACCAGGGAAAACCAGAGAAAAGTGGTCAGGTTTTGAGCGCTTATTTTGCAGTCATCTATAATCAGGTTTTCGAGGTTTTGGCATCAATCGATCAGAAATTCTTTTACGGTTAAATTTATGTAACAAAAACAAACTATTGTTTGAGATACACTATTGAAAAATTGGTAATTAATATCGATTGTCTAAATCATACCGCGAAGCCAATCACTACTTCTCTTCCCAAGCACAGTCGACACTAACGGATACAATCGATCTGACTTTGTTGTTATTGTTGTTGTCACTTTCTGTTTCCGATGTTTATGCTGCTGCTAGCGGAAAAAACCTTGCAAATATGCATATTTTTGTTGGTGTTAATTTTACGACAGCGGCCGGCGCCCCATCATTCTGATTCCAAAACCGCACCAGTGACATGCGGACGGTAGGTGATAGCAGCTGAAAGGAGGAAATACAAAATAGTACCGGTCATCTCGTGCCGGTTTCACCCGTAATGCTGGTGGCTTTAGTAGTAAATGGCTACTGCAAAACACTTAAATGGCTGGAATTCTGGACGGACTAACCAGGAAACTATAATCGGCAACTGGCACCTTTTGGTGCCTCGAAATTTTGGTACAGAAGCGGCTAATTGAATTTTCTGTTTTACCAAATGCTGCTGCTAGCGGAAAAAACCTTGCAAAAATGCATGTTTGTGTTGGTGTTAATATTATGACAGCGGCCGGCGCAGCTTTCAAGAAACATTTGTCTCTACCATTCCATCATCTATGTAGCCCATCCCTCTTTCTATTTATCTGACGAAGCCTTGGTATAAAACGTATCGTTCGAACATTTCACCCCATCAGTTTCATTATTAAACCGTACCGGATACATACGGACGCTCGGTGTTAGCAGCTAAAAGGAGGAAAAACAAAATAGTACCGGTCATCTCGTGCCGGTTTGACCCGTGATGCTGGTGGCTACTGCAAAGTACTAAAATGGCTGGAATTCTGGACGGGAACCAGTAAACAAGAAATCGGCAACTGGCACCTTTTGGTGCCTTGCAGTTTTATAATAGAAGCGGTTAGTTGAATTTAATGTTTTACAATTGCTGTTGCTAGCGGAAAAAAACCTTGCAAAAATGCATGTTTATGATGATGTTAATTTCACGACAGCGCTAGGTGTTAGCAGCTGAAAGGAGGAAAGACAAAATAGTACCGGTCATCTCGTGCCGGTTTCACCCGTTATGCTGGTGGCTCTTAGTAGATTAACCAGAAAACAACAATGTAATCGGCAACTGGCACCTTTTGGTGCCTCTAAATTTTGTTACAGAAGCGGCAAATTGAATTTTCTGTTTTACCAAATGCTGCTGCTAGCGGAAAAAACCTTGCAAAAATGCATGTTTGTGTTGGTGTTAATATTATGACAGCGGCCGGCGCAGCTTTCAAGAAACATTTGTCTCTACCATTCCATCATCTATATAGCCCATCCCTCTTTCTATTTATCTGACGAAGCCTTGGTATAAAACGTATCGTTCGAACATTTCACCCCATCAGTTTCATTATTAAACCGTACCGGGTACATACGGACGCTCGGTGTTAGCAGCTAAAAGGAGGAAAAACAAAATAGTACCGGTCATCTCGTGCCGGTTTGACCCGTAATGCTGGTGGCTACTGCAAAGTACTAAAATGGCTGGAATTCTGGACGGAAACCAGTAAACAAGAAATCGGCAACTGGCACCTTTTGGTGCCTCGCAGTTTTATAATAGAAGCGGTTAGTTGAATTTTATGTTTTACAATTGCTGTTGCTAGCGGAAAAAAAACCTTGCAAAAATGCATGTTTATGTTGATGTTAATTTCACGACAGCGCTAGGTGTTAGCAGCTGAAAGGAGGAAAGACAAAATAGTACCGGTCATCTCGTGCCGGTTTCACCCGTTATGCTGGTGGCTTTTAGTAGATTAACCAGAAAACAACAATGTTATCGGCAACTGGCACCTTTTAGTGCCTCTAAATTTTGTTACAGAAGCGGCAAATTGAATTTTCTGTTTTACCAAATGCTGCTGCTAGCGGAAAAAACCTTGCAAAAATGCATGTTTGTGTTGGTGTTAATATTATGACAGCGGCCGGCGCAGCTTTCAAGAAACATTTGTCTCTACCATTCCATCATCTATGTAGCCCATCCCTCTTTCTAATTATCTGACGAAGCCTTGGTATAAAACGTATCGTTCGAACATTTCACCCCATCAGTTTCATTATTAAACCGTACCGGATACATACGGACGCTCGGTGTTAGCAGCTAAAAGGAGGAAAAACAAAATAGTACCAGTCATCTCGTGCCGGTTTGACCCGTCATGCTGGTGGCTACTGCAAAATACTGAAATGGCTGGAATTCTGGACGAAAACCAGTAAACAAGAAATCGGCAACTGGCACCTTTTGGTGCCTCGCAGTTTTATAATAGACAGCGATTTAAAATAGAAGCGGTTAGTTGAATTTTATGTTTTACAATTGCTGTTGCTAGCGGAAAAAAACCTTGCAAAAATGCATGTTCATGTTGATGGTAATTTCACGACAGCGCCAGGATGTTAGCAGCTGAAAGGAGGAAAGACAAAATAGTACCGGTCATCTCGTGCCGGTTTCACCCGTTATGCTGGTGGCTTTTAGTAGATTAACCAGAAAACAACAATGTTGGTGTTAATATTATGACAGCGGCCTGCGCAGCTTTCAAGAAACATTTGTCTCTACCATTCCATCACCTATGTAGCCCCTCCCTCTTTCTAATTATCTGACGAAGCCTTGGTATAAAACGTATCGTTCGAACATTTCACCCCATCAGTTTCATTATTAAACCGTACCGGGTACATACGGACGCTCGGTGTTAGCAGCTAAAAGGAGGAAAAACAAAATAGTACCGGTCATCTCGTGCCGGTTTGACCCGTGATGCTGGTGGCTACTGCCAAATTCTAAAATGGCTAGAATTCTGGACGGAAACCAGTAAACAAGAAATCGGCAACTGGCACCTTTTGGTGCCTCGCAGTTTTATAATAGAAGCGGTTAGTTGAATTTTATGTTTTACAACTGCTGTTGCTAGCGGAAAAAAACCTTGCAAAAATGCATGTTTATGTTGATGTTAATTTCACGACAGCGCTAGGTGTTAGCAGCTGAAAGGAGGAAAGACAAAATAGTACCGGTCATCTCGTGCCGGTTTCACCCGTTATGCTGGTGGCTGTTAGTAATAAATGGCTACTCGAAATACTAAAATGGCTGGAATTCTGGACGAGAATAATCGGAAACTGGTACCTTTTGGAGCCTCGAAATTTTGTTACAGAAGTTTTGTAAAAGAAGCGTTGCAATTCCCTCTACTATTTGCTTCAATGGAAAATTTTTTTTTTTTAAGAATACGGTAGTCAACGTCATGCGGTCGTGTCTTGAATACCACCCTCCTACTTTTTTCAAATTGTTTATTCAGAGTGTCAGTTGAATTTATTTTACGGACCATGAGAAAATTTCTTATACATTACATTGACCCCAGCTCGAATATTTTAAAGTCCCAGGATCGAAGTTTTTCGAAAAAAAAAATTGTTTTGAACTAACAGATCTCAACGTTTTATGCATTTTACAAAATGCATCTTGACAGTTTCATGTGCATTTTTTTCATTGGTCACTCTGAGGCTCTTCTTCCCAAAGTCCGCTTGAAGTTTTGCCTGAGGACATTTTTCTAGAAGACAAAAACTCTATGCCCCAACTCTTGAATTTATCCCACGCATTTCATTGGCATCCTGATACAGAAGCACTGCAAGCTCGAGAGAAGGTTGACAGAGAAAGATGCAGAAGGAAGCAAAAAAGCGCGAGAAGGCAAAGATTGTCAACGATTTGGAGATGAAGAGGGCGAAAATTGTGCAGCAGATCACCATGAAGGTACTTGCTCAAGTCGACAAACAGCTAAACACGATTAAGGAGGAATGTTTTTCATAGTTTTGTAACACTATTTTTGCAAGGCACAAATAAGCATGTGGAAATTGATTTTTTTCTCTTATGTTTTAAAAATAAAACACCGGGAAATTTCACTAAATATCATCGGGAAAACCGGGAAATTGAAAATTGATATTGAGTGGCCACCCTGAATTGACTGAAAACCAGTATTCGATTCAGTGATTCGCGAAAATACAGCAAAACTATTTGCTGAACAGAAAACAGTAAATGAATGGTTGCTGGAATCCAGCAAAAGAATTGATATGTCAAAAAATTTACGTCAAGCTGTCATTAGTAAAACACGCCAAATCGCTGTGCAGCTGGTACGGGATCATCGCTTAGCTCCTGATAGCGAATATGGGACCATAGCTAAGTCCTTGTTGGGCTAGATGAACTTAAAAGTTGAAATGATAATCATACATGACTAGTTCAACAGTAATTTGCCTATGATCCGATGGGCGGATGGAATCTGGTGCCTGACGGAAACATGGTTCCCTTGAATTAACTGGTTAACCAGCAAATTGATTTATGCTTTGCTGAATGAACAGCAAATTGTCATAGCTGACAACCAGCAAGTTGTATTTTGTTTTACCGAACATGCAGCAAACGACCTGTCACTTTTATGCAACTGAGCATTACTGAATAATTAGCAAATTTCATTTTGCTGAACAGATTGCTGGAAGCACAGCACACCAAAAATCAGCAAAATTTTGGTGGTTTCCAGCAATGAAAATTTGATATGCCGACTTTTTGTTGTTTTTCTGGTATCTATCCGCATTCTCTAGAGCAGCATGAATCAAATGACTTCACAAACAAATACATACAGGTAATGCAGAAATTCTGAGCTTTGGCAAACAAATGAATTAAACAACTTATATCTTCAAGATTTGTATTCACTGGCCCAATGGGCTGTGAAGCTCCCGTCTTATTTGTATAAATTATTGACACACTTCCATATTAATTGATGAGTAAGTTGATGACATAAAAAAGTTAGATATGTCAGCGAAAATAAGATACTGAAGTCTACCGCTGAATTTTTCTAACTAATAAATATTGCAATTTTTTTTTTCACTTGTACTCTAACTTGTGTCGACGGAAAGCATGAGTCAGGGGGCTCTTGTGGCTGTCAAACTCCATACATTTTCCATCTACCACTCATTGATTCTGGTACCAGCGTTTCTGGTACCCACTTTTTGGTTGGTTTGCCCTAAAACAAGTGAAATAGAGTAAACGTCCCTGTTTGTCGGTAGATTTATTCTCGAGTAAATGTCGTTTTAGATGAAAAAAAAAACAAGAGCTCTACATTTGTTTTCAGGACAATGTGCACTTTCATTAAATAAGATAAGTTTTGTGATCATTTGAAATGAAATATTACCGCCGTGATGAATTTATGATTGGTAGGCAAAATGTTGACGTTTATAGGCCCCTGGCATGAGTTAGTTTCCGCTTGCAAATATTCGATCTGAACAGTGTAACCAGAAAACTTATTTTTGTTTTTAAAATACAGTCAAATTTCGCTCGTTGGGCTATGTTTAGTTGGGCTACGTTTTAGTTGGGCTCCCGCTCGTTGGGTTATAGCCCAACTAAATCGAAGCCAAACATCATTTCTGATAACGTTGAATTTCGTTTGAGGGGTTTGTGGATGCATTTTGACGCAGAAAGTAGAATTAATTGAAATAAAAACAAATGAAGCTGAGTATAAATGTAAACAAACAATATTTTAATCAATTGTCAGAGAAACAATATAAGCTTTGTGCCTTAATAATGCAACGTAGAGCTATGCCTATTTTTGAAAGTATTTGAGAACACGTTGTTATTGAGCACTCCTTTTTGGCTTTAAATGTGTGGCTTAAGTAAAACAAATTTCGAATTTGGCTCTATGCTGCGTTTGGCTCAGATTTTGACAGTTCGTTTGGCTCACAACATTCTCTCTATTTATTTCTCCATCTAAAGTCTGTAGTACACTCTTTGTCTAATGGTCAAATTTTTGACCTTCTGACATAATGGTCAAATTTATTTGACATCATGGTTGTTGTTTGCCCGTGTTTGCCTCATGTTAAAATTGGAGAGTGACAAATAATTATCTTCGACCAAATTTTTATCTGTCAAAAAGTGCCAAATATTTGACGCTTGGTCAAAGAGTGTAATACAGGCTTAAGTTTTGCTAGTGCAAATAGACTTGTGCGATACTTATACTGACAGTGGCAGCTTTTCAGTGGTTCCAGCTCGTATCAACTAGCTGGCATCTCCATCCGATTTGCTTTGCTTTATTGCAGCCAACATCGCAGCGGTTCTACGATGTGTGGGCTCCACTGACGCTGACGGTGATCTCGTGTACACATTGAGATGTTAGCCCTTGTAACATGTCAGCTAGCTGGTCCGTATGCATAAAAGAATATCGATACAAATATCGCGGTTTTCAGTATCGATACGGTCGAGTATCGGACGCTTGTGTATCGATCCAAAAAACCGAAATATCGTCTCAAAAGTATCGATATTTCCGATACCGATACAATATCGCCCATTGCTAGGCTCGACTGGTTTAATCACAATGACCGGCCGAGTCTTACGGTTTTCAGCGCGCTTTAATTTATTTACCGTATTCCCAATCGATCCCGCTAAAACATTCGCGTATGTCGGAGATTTTTGAGAAAAAACCTCCTTATCTTGCATAATCGCGTCTTCAATCGGTTCATCATATTTATTCGAAATAATTTTTTTCTTATTGGGAATAGAGTCCAGTTCAGAGTGAACCGTTCTCTCAGTTCTAGATCTCTTTCTATTCATTGGCACACTTTCCTCTCGATTAACATTTTCGATTACTTCTATTTTGAAATCTTCAAGCTTTTTGGCAACATTGGCTTCAATGCATGCCATGCTCTCACGAAGAGAATTGCTGATCGATTTCAAAATAGTATCGATACCGTTAGCAACCGCGATGTTTATCTTAGTTTCGACTCCGCTTTGAGTATTTGTAAGCGACTCAGAGATAGATAACAAAGTACCCATCATCTTTGTCATCTCACCACTCAAAACATCATCTATCCCGCCATCATCTTGGGCCGATAAACATGCAGCACATTTAAAAACAATATTCTCATTATCGTTAACGACTTTCGCCGCTATTTTAATGAGCGGTGTGCAAACTCGATGAAGTCGAGACTTGCACTTACCCACGCAAACAACGGGATCATCGCTAACACGAACTATAATACCACATTTTGCACAGTCCATATCAAACGCACAAACAACCGCCGGCTGGACTCGTCCAGCAGCAACGGCGAAGGCAAAAGGCAGCGAACAATGGAAAAATATAACAATAAATATTTCACCCAGCAGCCGTAGCGTCTATCTGATATAGACGCGATGGTCGGCGCTGACACAAATTAAATCAATAAAAGAACGAATAAATCGAAAGCATGCAAAGACACTTCTACTTATCCGTTTAGGTATCCAATTTGGCCGTCGGATCACTAGTACTAGATCACCTGAAGCACTTGATTTCACACAAAAAAGAACTTTTTAATTGAGACACTAGCGGTACACAAGCTGCCATGTTCACCGTATCACCATCACTGGTGCTTCATCGGAAAACAAAATGACTGATTCATTTCTCAACCAAGGATTATAAAGCGTTGGCAATAATAATTGACAGTGCCAGTGCTTGAGAGATGAATTCTTCAAGAATCCGCCATGTTATTGAATCCTTGCTTAAAAAAAATGCTGCTATACGCGCGAAGAATTCATTACTGTTAGTAATAACGAGGTTGATGATACAGGTTATTCTGGATCACACTTCGTAGCGCATAGTTTATACGAAAAATAAAGATCTTGACGCCTTTACAGGTGAAGAATTTTAGCAAGTTGTGCTAACTGTTGGGGAAAGGAGTGGAGGCACTGGGAGTTCTGAACATAACCAAATATCTCAAGACGACATTCATCATTCGTCCCTATCAAGGCAGAAGTAAATGGATAAAGTTTGTTCCAAAACCCTCGGCCATCTGCGGAATCATCGAAGCTGGTTTTGTAAGAAATTTTGCTGAGAAACAGATTAATCGACGAAAAGATATGTTCTGAAACAACGTCGTCTCAAAGGTATTTATCTAAAATTGAAAATCATGGTTTTGCGTTTTAATTAATTTGGGTTTAGGGACGTTGCAATATCATTAAGCATCGATACTTGGAATTGATACTGGTATCGAAAGTGAGTGCTGATACGCCGATATTATCGCGAAAAAAGTATCGATACTGCAAAGTACCGTTGTTCATTTGAGGTAATACTCTTCTTGCTGTTTTTGCATATTTATTACCCAAGATATTAATAATAGGATTGTTTAATTTAATTGACCCTTACTTTTTTAACTAACGAACAAAAACCAAATAGCTTCTGTAAATGTTTCGTCGATTATGCTCTTCAAAAACATCCAAACATTTCTGGTCCGTAGAGCTTGTTGCAATCGAAGTAAAACACGTGTGTTACCTACTCAGTTCATGTTTATTTCTCCTCTCGATAAACTTGGGGAAGTAACTGTTTGCAACGCAGTGTTGCCAATAAAGCATAATCATGACATATCTCTTTTGTTTTACTGAAAGTTGATCGATCTCTCCTTATCAGACCTATAGCAAATAGTCGTCGAAACGCTTGGGGCGCGTCCTCTCCCGTTCTGGTCGTCCCATTGGTTCCGATGCAGATGCTGGATAGGGCAACGAACTGTTGGGTCCCGATGCGGGCTCAGCTGCCTGTTTACATCGAGTGTCATCTTCATTTACTGACTCTGAAATCAACGGCTTGACGTGAGAGGTGTTGCGTTTGTACACCTGTCCATTCAACGTTTCTAGTGTCAAACTGTTTCCAATTCAATCAACCACTTTAGCTGGTGTGGTCAAAAACTTTGTAGCCAACTTGTTTTGAGGTAGCAAGTTTTTCATCAGAACTTGATCTCCGATATCAACCGACGATTCCTTGGCACCAACTCTCTTATCCTTGTTATCCTTTGCTTGACACTTGGCGATCCAGTCCTTATCACGAAGTTCTCCATCGTCCAACAAATCCTGAAAATGTGGTATTAGGTCACGGAATCGTCTGCCAAACATTAGCTCGGCCGGTTGGAACGCCTGTCGTCGAGTGAGGTGTAATAGAATACATGTAGAGGTATTCCTGTAATGCCTCCTTCCAATCCGTTCCCTTGGACTTACTGATTCTTAACACCTTTAGCAACGATTGGTTCTGTCGTTCTGCCTCTCCATTCGCACTCGGCCAATACGGAGTGGTATGGGTCAGCTTAATGTCCCGATCGACGCAAAAATCCTCTAGTTGTAGGCTTGAAAAATTCGTTGCGTTATCGAAAGTAAGGATGTGCGGATTGCCCATTCTGGTGAATACCTCTTTCAGTACGCGGATCACATCAATCGACTTTGTATCCTTCATTTGCTCTACGATCATGTACCTGCTGTAAAGGTCAATGAGAACGAACAGATAGAAACCGTTCAGAAATGGTCCCATGAAGTCTCCGGATAGGTGAACCCAAGGTGCGCGTGGGATCTCCCTGATTCGCAAAGGTTCGGGCTTTTCGTACGGTGCAACGAGTTGACAGTAAAATCATTTTCTACAGGCTTTCTTCACGTCTGCGTCAATCCCTGGCCACCACACGGCAACCCGAAGCCTCCTGTTCATTTTCTCTTGTCCTGGGTGTCCTGTGTGTGCCAAGGCTAAAACTGTTTCCCGCAGAGACGAAGGAATGACAATTTTATCTCTTCGCAACAGTACATCCTCCGAAAAGCACAATTCCCCCTTAAACGGTGCGTAGCTTTTGATTCCTTCGTCCCAGGTGTCGTTATGAAGCGCCAACTTCACCTTCTTAATATCCACATCGTTTTGGGACAATCGTACAATTTCTTCCATGGTTACAGCAGCTCGTCTACTGGTTTGAACAATCGCGTTGAGAACCTTTTCGGAATCTTTGTCGAATGTGCGGCCTTCAGGCGACACTGGTAATCTGGACAGCGGATCTGCGATGTTCAATACTCCTGACACGTGACGAATACTGTATCGGTACGACTGCATTCGCAGCACCCATCTCTCTTGGCGTTGGTTAGGGCTGGATGAGTCACTAAAGATATTCACCAGTGGCTTGTGGTCTGTTAAAATATTGAAATGCAATCCCCGAAGGTACATTTGAAAGCGTTCTGTTGCCCAGACTATAGCTAGTGCTTCTTTGTCGAGTGTGGGGTACTTCTTCTCTGTTTGAGAGAGACTTTTGCTTGCAAAACTGATTACTCGCGACTTGCCTTTTATGGTTTGCAGAAGCACGGCTCCCAGACCACAGTCACTTGCGTCCGTAACAAGAGTTGTGGGGTTTTTCGGACTATAGTCGCCCAAATATGTCGGATTAGCTAAAGCGGCTTTGACCAAATTGAAAGTTTCTTTGCGTTTAGTTGACCATTCGAACTTCAAACCTTTTATGGTCATTTCACGGAGCGGAGCAGAAATGGTGGATAGATTAGGGACGAACTTACCAAGGTAGTTCACCAGGCCGAGGAAACTTCGCATTTCCTTTACGTCTTGCGGTCGAGGAAAAGCTTGGACAGCAGCCACCTTGTCGTTCATTGGTAGTATTCCCTCAGATGTCAGTGTATGACCCATGAAATTCACAGAGTTTTTACTAAACTCGCATTTTTCTTGGTTGACCGTTAGTCCGTGTTCACTCAATCGCTTCAGAACTGCTGCTACTCGCTCGTCGTGTTCCTTTTTTGAAGCTGCAAACACAAGCACATCATCGATAAAAACTTTGACTCCTGGTAGACCCTGTAGTACTCGTTCAATTTGCCGCTGGAAAATCTCGGCGGCACAGTTCATGCCAAACATAAGCCTTTTATAGCGGTAATAGGCGTTCGGCGTAATTTTCGGCCATTCTGAGCTCAATTTGGGATCATTTTCTTTTTTGGCCTTTTCTGGCCTTTAGAAAGCGATTTCGGCCATTCTGAGCTCAATTCGGGAGCATTTTCTTTTTTGGCCTTTAGAAGGCGATTTTGGCCATTTTGAGCTCAATTTGGGAACATTTTCTTTTTTGGCCTTTTCTGGCCTTTAGAAGGCGATTTCGGCCATTGTGAGCTCAATTTGGGATCATTTTCTTTTTTGGCATTTTCTTACCTTAAGAAATCGATTTCGGCCATTCTGAGCTCAATTTGGGAACATTTTCATTTCGGCCTTTTCTGGCCTTTAGAAAGCGATTTCGGCCATTCTGAGCTCAATTTGGGATCATTTTCTTTTTTGGCCTTTAGAAAGCGATTTCGGCCATTCTGAGCTCAATTCGGGATCATTTTCTTTTTTGGCCTTTTCTGGCCTCTAGAAGGCAATTTCGGCCATTCTGAGCTCAATTTGGGATCATTTTCTTTTTTGGCCTTTTCTGGCATTTAGAAAGCGATTTCGGTCATTCTGAGCTCAATTTGGGATCATTTTCTTTTTTGGCCTTTTTTGGCCTTTAGAAGGCGATTTTGGCCATTCTGAGCTCAATTTGGGATCATTTTTTTTTTGGCATTTTCTTACCTTAAGAAGGCGATTTCGGCCATTCTGAGCTCAATTTGGGATGATTTTCTTTTTAGGCCTTTTCTGGCCTTTAGAAGGCGTTTTCGGCCATTCTGAGCTCAATTTGGAATCATTTTCTTTTTTGGCCTTTCTGGCCTTTAGAAGGCGATTTCGACCATTCTGAGCTCAATTTATGATCATTTTCTTTTCTTGACCTTTTCTGGCCTTTAGAAGGCGATTTCGGCCATTCTGAGCTCAATTCGGGATCATTTCTTTTTTGACCTTTTCTGGCCTCTAGAAGGCAATTTCGGCCATTCTGAGCTCAATTTGGGATCAATTTCTTTTTTGGCCTTTAGAAAGCGATTTCGGTCATTCTGAGCTCAATTTGGAATCATTTTCGTTTTAGGCCTTTTCTGGCCTTTAGAAGGCGATTTCGGCCATTCTGAGCTCAATTTGGGATCATTTTCTTTTTTTGGCCTTTTCTGGCCTTTAGAAGGCGATTCGGCCATTCTGAGCTCAGTTTGGGATCATTTTCTTTTTTGGCCTTTCTGGCCTTTGGAAGGCGATTTCGACCATTTTGAGCTCAATTTGGAATCATTTTCGTTCTAGGCCTTTTCTGGCCTTTAGAAGGCGATTTCGACCATTCTGAGCACAATTTGGGATCATTTTCTTTTTTGGCCTTTAGAAGGCGATTTCGGCAATTCTGTGCTCAATTTGGGTTGGTTTTTTTTTTGGCCTTTCTGGCCTTTAGAAGGTGATTCGGTTATTCTGAGCTCAATTTGGGATCATTTTCTTTTTTGGCATTTTCTTACCTTAAGAAGGCGATTTCGGCCATTCTGAGCTCAATTTGGGATCACTTTCTTTTTTGGCCTTTTCTGGCCTTTAGAAGGCGATTTCGGCCATTCTGAGCTCAATTTGGGATCATTTTCTTTTTTGGCCTTTTCTGGCCTTTAGAAGGCGATTTCGGCCATTCTGAGCTCAATTTGGGATCATTTTCTTTTTTGGCATTTTCTTACCTTAAGAAGGCGATTTCGGCCATTCTGAGCTCAATTTGCGAACATTTTCATTTTGGCCTTTTCTGGCCTTTAGAAAGCGATTTCGGCCATTCTGAGCTCAATTTGGGATCATTTTCTTTTTTGGCCTTTTCTGGCCTTTAGTAAGCGATTTCGGCCATTCTGAGCTCAATTCGGGATGATTTCTTTTATGGCCTTTTCTGGCCTCTAAAAGGCGATTCGGCCATTCTGAGCTCAATTTGGGATTATTTT
This sequence comes from Wyeomyia smithii, assembly GCF_029784165.1. Taxonomy (NCBI): domain Eukaryota; kingdom Metazoa; phylum Arthropoda; class Insecta; order Diptera; family Culicidae; genus Wyeomyia; species Wyeomyia smithii. The sequence continues at coordinate 268,714,655 of NC_073696.1, read as the reverse complement.
CTTTTTTGGCCTTTTCTGGCCTTTAGAAAGCGATTTCGGTCATTCTGAGCTCAATTTGGGTTCATTTTCTTTTTTGGCCTTTTTTGACCTTTAGAAGGCGATTTTGGCCATTCTGAGCTCAATTTGGAATCATTTTCTTTTTTGGCCTTTAGAAGGCGATTTCGGCCATTGTGAGCTCAATTTGGGATCATTTTCTTTTTTGGCCTTTTCTGGCTTTTAGAAAGCGATTTCGGCCATTCTGAGCTCAATTCGGGATGATTTCTTTTTTGGCCTTTCTGGCCTTTAGAAGGCGATTTCGACCATTCTGAGCTCAATTTGGGATCATTTTCTTTTCTTGACCTTTTCTGGCCTCTAGAAGGCAATTTCGGCCATTCTGAGCTCAATTTGGGATCAATTTCTTTTTTGGCCTTTAGAAAGCGATTTCGGTCATTCTGAGCTCAATTTGGAATCATTTTCGTTTTAGGCCTTTTCTGGCCTTAAGAAGGCGATTTCGGCCATTCTGAGCTCAATTTGGGATCATTTTCTTTTTTTGGCCTTTTCTGGCCTTTAGAAGGCGATTCGGCCATTCTGAGCTCAGTTTGGGATCATTTTCTTTTTTGGCCTTTCTGGCCTTTGGAAGGCGATTTCGACCATTTTGAGCTCAATTTGGAATCATTTTCGTTCTAGGCCTTTTCTGGCCTTTAGAAGGCGATTTCGACCATTCTGAGCTCAATTTAGGATCATTTTCTTTTTTGGCCTTTAGAAGGCGATTTCGGCAATTCTGTGCTCAATTTGGGTTGGTTTTTTTTTGCCTTTCTGGCCTTTAGAAGGTGATTCGGTTATTCTGAGCTCAATTTGGGATCATTTTCTTTTTTGGCATTTTCTTACCTTAAGAAGGCGATTTCGGCCATTCTGAGCTCAATTTGGGATCATTTTCTTTTTTGGCCTTTTCTGGCCTTTAGAAGGCGATTTCGGCCATTCTGAGCTCAATTTGGGATCATTTTCTTTTTTGGCATTTTCTTACCTTAAGAAGGCGATTTCGGCCATTCTGAGCTCAATTTGCGAACATTTTCATTTTGGCCTTTTCTGGCCTTTAGAAAGCGATTTCGGCCATTCTGAGCTCAATTTGGGATCATTTTCTTTTTTGGCCTTTTCTGGCCTTTAGAAAGCGATTTCGGCCATTCTGAGCTCAATTCGGGATGATTTCTTTTATGGCCTTTTTTGACCTTAAGAAGGCGATTTTGGCCATTCTGAGCTCAATTTGGAATCATTTTCTTTTTTGGCCTTTAGAAGGCGATTTCGGCCATTGTGAGCTCAATTTGGGATCATTTTCTTTTTTGGCCTTTTCTGGCCTTTAGAAAGCGATTTCGGCCATTCTGAGCTCAATTCGGGATGATTTCTTTTTTGGCCTTTACTGGCCTCTAGAAGGAAATTTCGGCCATTCTGAGCTCAATTTGGGATTATTTTCTTTTTTGGCCTTTTCTGGCCTTTAGAAAGCGATTTCGGTCATTCTGAGCTCAATTTGGGATCATTTTCTTTTTTGGCCTTTAGAAGGCGATTTTGGCCATTTTGAGCTCAATTTGGGAACATTTTCTTTTTTGGCCTTTTCTGGCCTTTAGAAGGCGATTTCGGCCATTGTGAGCTCAATTTGGGATCATTTTCTTTTTTGGCATTTTCTTACCTTAAGAAGGCGATTTCGGCCATTCTGAGCTCAATTTGAAAACATTTTCATTTCGGCCTTTTCTGGCCTTTAGAAAGCGATTTCGGCCATTCTGAGCTCAATTTGGGATCATTTTCTTTTTTGGCCTTTTCTGGCCTTTAGAAAGCGATTTCGGCCATTCTGAGCTCAATTCGGGATCATTTTCTTTTTTGGCATTTTCTTACCTTAAGAAGGCGATTTCGACCATTCTGAGCTCAATTTGGGATCATTTTCTTTTCTTGACCTTTTCTGGCCTTTAGAAGGCGATTTCGGCCATTCTGAGCTCAATTCGGGATCATTTCTTTTTTGACCTTTTCTGGCCTCTATAAGGCAATTTCGGCCATTCTGAGCTCAATTTGGGATCAATTTCTTTTTTGGCCTTTAGAAAGCGATTTCGGTCATTCTGAGCTCAATTTGGAACCATTTTCGTTTTAGGCCTTTTCTGGCCTTAAGAAGGCGATTTCGGCCATTCTGAGCTCAATTTGGGATCATTTTCTTTTTTTGGCCTTTTCTGGCCTTTAGAAGGCGATTCGGCCATTCTGAGCTCAGTTTGGGATCATTTTTTTTTTGGCCTTTCTGGCCTTTGGAAGGCGATTTCGACCATTTTGAGCTCAATTTGGAATCATTTTCGTTCTAGGCCTTTTCTGGCCTTTAGAAGGCGATTTCGACCATTCTGAGCTCAATTTAGGATCATTTTCTTTTTTGGCCTTTAGAAGGCGATTTCGGCAATTCTGTGCTCAATTTGGGTTGGTTTTTTTTTGGCCTTTTCTGGCCTTTAGAAGGTGATTCGGTTATTCTGAGCTCAATTTGGGATCATTTTCTTTTTTGGCATTTTCTTACCTTAAGAAGGCGATTCGGCCATTCTGAGCTCAATTTGGGATCATTTTTTTTAAGCCTTTTCTGGCCTTTAGAAAGCGATTTCGGCCATTCTGAGCTCAATTTGGGATCATTTTCTTTTTTGGCCTTTTCTGGCCTTTATAAAGCGATTTCGGTCATTCTGAGCTCAATTTGGGATCATTTTCTTTTTTGGCCTTTTCTGGCCTTTAGAAAGCGATTTCGGCCATTCTGAGCTCAATTTGGGATCATTTTCTTTTTTGGCCTTTTCTGGCCTTTAGAAAGCGATTTCGGCCATTCTGAGCTCAATTCGGGATGATTTCTTTTTTGGCCTTTTCTGGCCTCTAGGAGGCGATTCGGCCATTCTGAGCTCAATTTGGGATTATTTTCTTTTTTGGCTTTTAGAAAGCAATTTCGGTCATTCTGAGCTCAATTTGGGATCATTTTCTTTTCTGGCCTTTTTTGGCCTTTAGAAGGCGATTTTGGCCATTCTGTGCTCAATTTGGGAACATTTTTTTTTTGGCCTTTAGAAGGCGATTTCGGCCATTGTGAGCTCAATTTGGGAACATTTTCATTTCGGCCTTTTCTGGCCTTTAGAAAGCGATTTCGGCCATTCTGAGCTCAATTCGGGATCATTTTCTTTTTTGGCCTTTTCTGGCCTTTAGAAAGCGATTTCGGCCATTCTGAGCTCAATTTGGGAACATTTTCATTTCGGCCTTTTCTGGCCTTTAGAAAGCGATTTCGGCCATTCTGAGCTCAATTTGGGATCATTTTCTTTTTTGGCCTTTTCTGGCCTTTAGAAAGCGATTTCGGCCATTCTGAGCTCAATTCGGGATCATTTTCTTTTTTGGCATTTTCTTACCTTGAGAAGGCGATTTCGGCCATTCTGAGCTCAATTTGGGATGATTTTCTTTTTAGGCCTTTTCTGGCCTTTAGAAGGCGTTTTCGGCCATTCTGAGCTCAATTTGGAATCATTTTCTTTTTTGGCCTTTCTGGCCTTTAGAAGGCGATTTCGACCATTCTGAGCTCAATTTGGGATCATTTTCTTTTCTTGACCTTTTCTGGCCTTTAGAAGGCGATTTCGGCCATTCTGAGCTCAATTCGGGATCATTTCTTTTTTGACCTTTTCTGGCCTCTAGAAGGCAATTTCGGCCATTCTGAGCTCAATTTGGGATCAATTTCTTTTCTGGCCTTTAGAAAGCGATTTCGGTCATTCTGAGCTCAATTTGGAATCATTTTCGTTTTAGGCCTTTTCTGGCCTTAAGAAGGCGATTTCGGCCATTCTGAGCTCAATTTGGGATCATTTTCTTTTTTTGGCCTTTTCTGGCCTTTAGAAGGCGATTCGGCCATTCTGAGCTCAGTTTGGGATCATTTTCTTTTTTGCATTTTCTTACCTTAAGAAGGCGATTTCGGCCATTCTGAGCTCAATTTGGGAACATTTTCATTTTGGCCTTTTCTGGCCTTTAGAAAGCGATTTCGGCCATTCTGAGCTCAATTTGGGATCATTTTCTTTTTTGGCCTTTTCTGGCCTTTAGAAAGCGATTTCGGCCATTCTGAGCTCAATTCGGGATGATTTCTTTTTTGGCCTTTTCTGGCCTCTAGAAGGCGATTCGGCCATTCTGAGCTCAATTTGGGATTATTTTCTTTTTTGGCCTTTTCTGGCCTTTAGAAAGCGATTTCGGTCATTCTGAGCTCAATTTGGGATCATATTCTTTTTTGGCCTTATTTGACCTTTAGAAGGCGATTTTGGCCATTCTGAGCTCAATTTGGAATCATTTTCTTTTTTGGCCTTTAGAAGGCGTTTCGGCCATTGTGAGCTCAATTCGGGATCATTTTCTTTTTTGGCATTTTCTTACCTTAAGAAGGCGATTCGGCCATTCTGAGCTCAATTTGGGATCATTTTTTTTAAGCCTTTTCTGGCCTTTAGAAAGCGATTTCGGCCATTCTGAGCTAAATTTGGGATCATTTTCTTTTTTGGCCTTTTCTGGCCTCTAGAAGGCGATTCGGCCATTCTGAGCTCAATTTGGGATTATTTTCTTTTTTGGCTTTTAGAAAGCAATTTCGGTCATTCTGAGCTCAATTTGGGATCATTTTCTTTTCTGGCCTTTTTTGGCCTTTAGAAGGCGATTTTGGCCATTCTGAGCTCAATTTGGGAACATTTTTTTTTTGGCCTTTAGAAGGCGATTTCGGCCATTGTGAGCTCAATTTGGGATCATTTTCTTTTTCGGCATTTTCTTACCTTAAGAAGGCGATTCGGCCATTCTGAGCTCAATTTGGGATCATTTTCTTTTAGGCCTTTTCTGGCCTTTAGAAAGCGATTTCGGCCATTCTGAGCTCAATTTGGGATCATTTTCTTTTTTGGCCTTTTCTGGCCTTTTGAAAGCGATTTCGGTCATTCTGAGCTCAATTTGGGATCATTTTCTTTTTTGGCCTTTAGCAGGCGATTTTGGCCATTCTGAGCTCAATTTGGGATCATTTTCTTTTTTTGGCCTTTTCTGGCCTTTAGAAGGCGATTTCGGCCATTCTGAGCTCAATTTGGAATCATTTTCGTTTTAGGCCTTTTCTGGCCTTTAGAAGGCGATTTCGGCCATTCTGAGCTCAATTTGGGATCATTTTCTTTTTTTTGGCCTTTTCTGGCCTTTAGAAGGCGATTCGGCCATTCTGAGCCCAATTTGGGATCATTTACTTTTTTGGCTTTTTCTGGCCTTAAGAAGGCGATTTCGGCCATTCTGAGCTCAATTCGGGATCATATCTTTTTTGACCTTTTCTGGCCTCTAGAAGGCGATTTCGGCCATTCTGAGCTCAATTTGGGATCATTTTCTCTTTTGGCATTTTCTTACCTTAAGAAGGCGATTTCGGCCATTCTGAGCTCAATTTGGGATCATTTGCATTTAGGCCTTTTTTGGCCTTTAGAAAGCGATTTCGGCCATTCTGAGCTCAATTTGGGATCATTTTCTTTTTTTGGCCTTTTCTGGCCTTTAGAAAGCGATTTCGGCCATTCTGAGCTCAATTTGGGATCATTTTCTTTTTTGGCCTTTTTTGGCCTTTAGAAGGCGATTTTGGCCATTCTGAGCACAATTCGGGATCATTTCTAACTTGGCCTTTTCTGGCCTCTAGAAGGCAATTTCGGCCATTCTGAGCTCAATTTGGGATCATTTTCTTACCTTAAGAAGGCTATTTCGGCCATTCTGAGCTCAATTTGGGATGATTTCTTTTTTGGCCTTTTCTGGCCTTTAGAAGGCGATTTCGGCCATTCTGAGCTCAATTTGGGATCAATTTCTTTTTTGGCCTTTTTTGGCCTTTAGAAGGCGATTTCGGCCATTCTGAGCTCAATTTGGGATCATTTCTTTTTTTTGGCCTTTTCTGGCCTTTAGCAGGCGATTTCGGCCATTCTTAGCTCAATTGGGGATCATTTTCTTTTTTGGCCTTTTCTGGCCTCTAGAAGGCGATTTCTGCCATTCTGAGCTCAATTTGGGATCAATTTCTTTTTTGGCCTTTTTTGGCCTTTAGAAGGCGATTTTGGCCATTCTGAGCACAATTCGGGATCATTTCTAACTTGGCCTTTTCTGGCCTCTAGAAGGCAATTTCGGCCATTCTGAGCTCAATTTGGGATCATTTTCTTACCTTAAGAAGGCTATTTCGGCCATTCTGGGCTCAATTTGGGATGATTTCTTTTTTGGCCTTTTCTGGCCTTTAGAAGGCGATTTCGGCCATTCTGAGCTCAATTTGGGATCAATTTCTTTTTTGGCCTTTTTTGGCCTTTAGAAGGCGATTTCGGCCATTCTGAGCTCAATTTGGGATCATTTCCTTTTTTTGGCCTTTTCTGGCCTTTAGAAGGCGATTCGGCCATTCTGAGCTCAGTTTGGGATCATTTTCTTTTTTGGCCTTTCTGGCCTTTGGAAGGCGATTTCGACCATTTTGAGCTCAATTTGGAATCATTTTCGTTCTAGGTTTTTTCTGGCCTCTAGAAGGCGATTCGGCCATTCTGAGCTCAATTTGGGATCATTTTCTTTTTTTGGCCTTTTCTGGCCTTTAGAAGGCAATTCGGCCATTCTGAGCTCAGTTTGGGATCATTTTCTTTTTTGGCCTTTCTGGCCTTTGGAAGGCAATTTCGACCATTTTGAGCTCAATTTGGAATCATTTTCGTTCTAGGCCTTTTCTGGCCTTTAGAAGGCGATTTCGACCATTCTGAGCTCAATTTAGGATCATTTTCTTTTTTGGCCTTTAAAAGGCGATTTCGGCAATTCTGTGCTCAATTTGGGTTGGTTTTTTTTTGCCTTTCTGGCCTTTAAAAGGTGATTCGGTTATTCTGAGCTCAATTTGGGATCATTTTCTTTTTTGGCATTCTCTTACCTTAAGAAGGCGATTTCGGCCATTCTGAGCTCAATTTGGGATCATTTTCTTTTTTGGATTTTTCTGGCCTTTAGAAGGCGATTTCGGCCATTCTGAGCTCAATTTGGGATCATTTTCTTTTTTGGCATTTTCTTACCTTAAGAAGGCGATTTCGGCCATTCTGAGCTCAATTTGCGAACATTTTCATTTTGGCCTTTTCTGGCCTTTAGAAAGCGATTTCGGCCATTCTGAGCTCAATTTGGGATCATTTTCTTTTTTGGCCTTTTCTGGCCTTTAGAAAGCGATTTCGGCCATTCTGAGCTCAATTCGGGATGATTTCTTTTTTGGCCTTTTCTGGCCTCTAGAAGGCGATTCGGCCATTCTGAGCTCAATTTGGGATTATTTTCTTTTTTGGCCTTTTCTGGCCTTTAGAAAGCGATTTCGGTCATTCTGAGCTCAATTTGGGATCATTTTCTTTTTTGGCCTTTTTTGACCTTTAGAAGGCGATTTTGGCCATTCTGAGCTCAATTTGGAATCATTTTCTTTTTTGGCCTTTAGAAGGCGATTTCGGCCATTGTGAGCTCAATTTGGGATCATTTTCTTTTTTGGCCTTTTCTGGCCTTTAGAAAGCGATTTCGGCCATTCTGAGCTCAATTCGGGATGATTTCTTTTTTGGCCTTTACTGGCCTCTAGAAGGAAATTTCGGCCATTCTGAGCTCAATTTGGGATTATTTTCTTTTTTGGCCTTTTCTGGCCTTTAGAAAGCGATTTCGGTCATTCTGAGCTCAATTTGGGATCATTTTCTTTTTTGGCCTTTAGCAGGCGATTTTGGCCATTTTGAGCTCAATTTGGGAACATTTTCTTTTTTGGCCTTTTCTGGCCTTTAGAAGGCGATTTCGGCCATTGTGAGCTCAATTTGGGATCATTTTCTTTTTTGGCATTTTCTTACCTTAAGAAGGCGATTTCGGCCATTCTGAGCTCAATTTGGGATGATTTTCTTTTTAGGCCTTTTCTGGCCTTTAGAAGGCGTTTTCGGCCATTCTGAGCTCAATTTGGAATCATTTTCTTTTTTGGCCTTTCTGGCCTTTAGAAGGCGATTTCGACCATTCTGAGCTCAATTTGGGATCATTTTCTTTTCTTGACCTTTTCTGGCCTTTAGAAGGCGATTTCGGCCATTCTGAGCTCAATTCGGGATCATTTCTTTTTTGACCTTTTCTGGCCTCTAGAAGGCAATTTCGGCCATTCTGAGCTCAATTTGGGATCATTTGCATTTAGGCCTTTTCTGGCCTTTAGAAAGCGATTTCGGCCATTCTGAGCTCAATTTGGGATCATTTTCTTCTTTTGGCCTTTTCTGGCCTTTAGAAAGCGATTTCGGCCATTCTGAGCTCAATTTGGGATCATTTTCTTTTTTGGCCTTTAGAAGGCGATTTTGGCCATTCTGAGCACAATTCGGGATCATTTCTAACTTGGCCTTTTCTGGCCTCTAGAAGGCAATTTCGGCCATTCTGAGCTCAATTTGGGATCATTTTCTTACCTTAAGAAGGCTATTTCGGCCATTCTGAGCTCAATTTGGGATGATTTCTTTTTTGGCCTTTTCTGGCCTTTAGAAGGCGATTTCGGCCATTTTGAGCTCAATTTGGGATCAATTTCTTTTTTGGCCTTTTTTGGCCTTTAGAAGGCGATTTCGGCCATTCTGAGCTCAATTTGGGATCATTTCCTTTTTTTGGCCTTTTCTGGCCTTTAGCAGGCGATTTCGGCCATTCTTAGCTCAATTGGGGATCACTTTCTTTTTTGGCCTTTTCTGGCCTCTAGAAGGCGATTTCGGCCATTCTGAGCTCAATTTGGGATCAATATCTTTTTTGGCCTTTTTTGGCCTTTAGAAGGCGATTTTGGCCATTCTGAGCACAATTCGGGATCATTTCTAACTTGGCCTTTTCTGGCCTCTAGAAGGCAATTTCGGCCATTCTGAGCTCAATTTGGGATCATTTTCTTACCTTAAGAAGGCTATTTCGGCCATTCTGAGCTCAATTTGGGATGATTTCTTTTTTGGCCTTTTCTGGCCTTTAGAAGGCGATTTCGGCCATTTTGAGCTCAATTTGGGATCAATTTCTTTTTTGGCCTTTTTTGGCCTTTAGAAGGCGATTTCGGCCATTCTGAGCTCAATTTGGGATCATTTCCTTTTTTTGGCCTTTTCTGGCCTTTAGCAGGCGATTTCGGCCATTCTTAGCTCAATTGGGGATCACTTTCTTTTTTGGCCTTTTCTGGCCTCTAGAAGGCGATTTCGGCCATTCTGAGCTCAATTTGGGATCAATTTCTTTTTTGGCCTTTTCTGGCCTTTAGAAGGCGATTTCGGCCATTGTGAGCTCAATTTGGGATCATTTTCTTTTTTGGCCTTTTCTGGCCTTTAGAAAGCGATTTCGGTCATTCTGAGCTCAATTTGGAATCATTTTCGTTTTAGACATTTTCTGGGCTTTAGAAGGCGATTTCGGCCATTCTGAGCTCAATTTGGGATCATTTTCTTTTTTTGGCCTTTTCTGGCCTTTAGAAGGCGATTCGGCCATTCTGAGCTCAGTTTGGGATCATTTTCTTTTTTGGCCTTTCTGGCCTTTGGAAGGCGATTTCGGCCATTCTGAGCTCAATTTGGGATCAATTTCTTTTTTGGCCTTTTCTGGCCTTTAGAAGGCGATTTCGGCCATTGTGAGCTCAATTTGGGATCATTTTCTTTTTTGGCCTTTAGAAAGCGATTTCGGTCATTCTGAGCTCAATTTGGAATCATTTTCGTTTTAGGCCTTTTCTGGCCTTTAGAAGGCGATTTCGGCCATTCTGAGCTCAATTTGGGATCATTTTCTTGTTTTGGCCTTTTTTGGCCTTTAGTAGGCGATTTCGACCATTCTGAGCACAATTCGGGATCATTTCTTACTTGGCCTTTTCTGGCCTATAGAAGGCAATTTCGGCCATTCTGAGCTGAATTTGGGATCATTTTCTTTTTTTGGCCTTTTCTGGCCTTTAGAAGGCGATTCGGCCATTCTGAGCTCAATTTGGAATCATTTTCTTTTTTGGCCTTTTCTGGCCTTTAGAAGGTGATTTCGGCCATTCTGAGCTCAATTTGGGATCATTTTCTTTTTTTGGCCTTTTTTGGCCTTAAGAAGGCGATTTCGGCCATTCTGAGCACAATTCGGGATCATTTCTTACTTGGCCTTTTCTGGCCTCTAGCAGGCAATTTCGGCTATTCTGAGCTCAATTTGGGATCATTTTTTTTTTGCTTTTGGATTTCGGTCATTCTGAGCTCAATTTGGGATCATTTCCTTATTTTGGCCTTTTCTGGCCTTTAGCAGGCGATTTCGGCCATTCTTAGCTCAATTGGGGATCACTTTCTTTTTTGGCCTTTTCTGGCCTCTAGAAGGCAATTTCGGCCATTCTGAGCTCAATTTGGGATCAATTTCTTTTTTGGCCTTTTTTGGCCTTTAGAATGCGATTTCGGCCATTCTGAGCTCAATCCGGGATCATTTCTTTTGTGGCCTTTTGTGGCCTCTAGAAGGCAATTTCGGCCATTCTTAGCTCAATTGGGGATCACTTTCTTTTTTGACCTTTTCTGGCCTCTAGAAGGCGATTTCGGCCATTCTGAGCTCAATTTGGGATCAATTTCTTTTCTGGACTTTTTTGGCCTTCAGAAGGCGATTTCGGTCATTCTGAGCTCAATCCGGGATCATTTTCTTTTTTGGGCCTTTTCTGGCCTTTAGAAAGCGGTTTCGGTCATTCTGGGCTCAATTTGGAATCATTTTCGTTTTAGACATTTTCTGGCCTTTAGAAGGCGATTTCGGCCATCCTGAGCTCCATTTGGGATCATTCTCTTTTTTTGGCCTTTTCTGGTGATTCGGCCATTCTGAGCTCAGTTTGGGATCATTTTCTTTTTTGGCCTTTCTGGCCTTTGGAAGGCGATTTCGACCATTCTGAGCTCAATCCGGGATCATTTCTTTTTTGGCCTTTTCTGGCCTCTAGAAGGCAATTTCGGCCATTCTGAGCTCAATTTGGGATCATTTTCTTTTTTGGCCTTTTCTGGCCTTTAGAAAGCGATTTCGGTCATTCTGAGCTCAATTTGGAATCATTTTCGTTTTAGGCCTTTTCTGGCCTTTAGAAGGCGACTTTGGCCATTCTGAGCTCAATTTGGGATCATTTCCTTTTTTTGGCCTTTTCTGGCCTTTAGAAGGCGATTCGGCCATTCTGAGCTCAGTTTGGGATCATTTTCTTTTTCGGCCTTTCTGGCCTTTGGAAGGCGATTTCGACCACTTTGAGCTCAATTTGGGATCATATTCGTTCTAGGCCTTTTCTGGCCTTTAGAAGGCGATTTCGGCCATTCTGAGCTCAATTTGGGTTGGTTTTTTTTAGGCCTTTTCTGGCCTTTAGAAGGCGATTCGGCCATTCTGAGCTCAATTTGGGATCATTTTCTTTTTTGGCCTTTCTGGCCTTTGGAAGGCGATTTCGACCATTCTGAGCTCAATTTGGAATCATTTTCGTTTTAGGCCTTTTCTGACCTTTAGAAGGCGATTTCGGCCATTCTGAGCTCAATTTGGGATCATTTTCTTTTTTGGCCCTTTCTGGCCTTTAGAAGGCGATTTCGGCCATTCTGAGCTCAATTTAGAATCATTTTCTTTTTTGGCCTTTCTAGCCTTTGGAAGGCGATTTCGGCCATTCTGAGCTCAATTGGAGTCATTTTCTTTTTTGACCTTTTCTGGCCTTTAGAAGGCGATTTCGGCCATTCTGAGCTTAATTTGGGATCATTTTCTTTTTTGGCCTTTCTGGCCTTTGGAAGGCAATTTCGGTCATTCTGAGCTCAATTTGGGATCATTTTCTTTTTTGGCCTTTTCTGGCCTTTAGAAGGCGATTTCGGCCATTCTGAGCTCAATTTGGGATCATTTTCTTTTTTGGCCTTTCTGGCCTTTGGAAGGCAATTTCGGTCATTCTGAGCTCAATTTGGGATCATTTTCTTTTTTGGCCTTTTCTGGCCTTTAGAAGGCGATTTCGGCCATTCTGAGCTCAATTTGGGATCATTCTCTTTTTTTGGCCTTTTCTGGCCTTTAGAAGGCGATTTCAGCCATTCTGAGCTCAATTTGGAATCATTTTCGTTTTAGGCCTTTTCTGGCCTTTAGAAGACGATTTCGGCCATTCTGAGCTCAATTTGGAATCATTTTCTTATTTTGGCCTTTTCTGGCCTTCAGAAAGCGATTCGACCATTCTGAGCTCAATTTGGGATCATTTTCTTTTTTGGCCTTTTTCTACCTTAAGAAGGGGATTTCGACCGTTCTGAGCTCAATTGGAGTCATTTTCTTTTTTGGCCTTTTCAGGTCTTTAGAAGGCGATTTCGGCAATTCTGAGCTCAATTTAGAATCATTTTCGTTTTAGGCCTTTCCTGGCCTAAAGAAAGAAGGCGATTTCGTTCTCCGTTTTTCGGCCGCCATACTACTGTCTTAGATATAGCTGATGAGGCACTGGTTTTCACTGCCGCCGAATCCGGGGCAGACGTTTTTGTACGCCGCCCCTAACGTGGGAAGATCCCAATTTTAATTAAGTTACAAAAAATGTACTTAAAAATCAGACACCGCTCTGTCCTCTAAAAAAGGAACCTCAACCAACATAAATTATGTAATGATACAAGATAGGTCTTAAAGCATCTAAAAACCAATGTATTACAAACAATGATATTTTAAGGAAAATTTAGGCGCGAGGATGTTCTCATTCCGTTAAAACTAATCATTCCAAATGTGAGGGCCTTTTGAGTTTAAAAGTATCCAACATCCGATTCGCCATGCATTTGCATTGATTTTAATCAAATCACAAGGTCAATCGTTGGAAGTATGGGGAATCAATTTAGAATTCCCATGCCTTCAATGTTAAAAATATTTTTTTCTGTTAGGGAATTAGACTTACGTTGTCTATTGATGGGAACTTCTGTAAAAAATGTAAAAATAATTAATAAAGAGAGAAAAATGAAATTTGCCGGGTCAGCTAGCTTCAAAGTTTCAATTTGAGTAAAAGATACGAATTTTATGTCTTTAGCAAAGTTTCTTATAGTGATTTTACCTATAACTTTACTAAAGACACCAACCGTGTCTTTGAAGCAAAAAAATTAGATTTTGCATCTCACTTTTAGGGCTATTAACTTTTCTGAAGGCGGCCTAATTGTATATCCTACGTACGCTGAGTTATCAATTAGGCGCGTCAAAATCGACTACAAACCACAGTGCCTGAAAATAAAATTTAAATTTTCTCTCATTACCGAATTCATACGGCGTCGATGTGCGATAAATAGGACATTATTCTGTTCTATTGAAATTGTTCTTGGCCACACTTCTCATACGCGTTTGAACAGCCTGGTGGGTTAAAAAGTGGACTGTAACCTGATGATAAAGATGCTAAAATCTATTTAGTTTTATTCCTGAGTGGCAACAAACGCGTACTAATTTAAATCTGCACTTTTAGCGTATTATGGTTCAACATTTATGAAAACAAGAACTGCGTAATTTAACGCGTCGAAAAAAACATATGAGTTTTGATGATATCTGGGCTTTATTAAAAATTCCAACATGCCAAGAAGTGTGGATTCGGTGTAAGCCATTCGCTCCAAAATAACGAAACTATTTGACAAATGTGAAATGATGACAGTGCAATAAAAGTTCTAAGAAGTTCCAATGTTTAGTGAGTCAATGTAACCAAAAGATATTCGATTCCTTCTTTTCACAACGCATCACGTTTATTCGTAAACTAACCAATGAATTTAATTTCTAAAGAGTGCGTCTGCTTTTGAAAATTTCCTCCGAATCCGCATCTTCTTCCGTAGTCGTCTCCCCTTCCTCCACACTGCAGTCCACATTCTCCGCTAGATCGCACCGCTGTAACTCCTCGCTAAAATATTGCCCAGGTGGGCAGTACGAAGGATGCCCGTAACCGTTCAGACACTCGTAATAGCTCGCACAGTTGTATGGATTCCTCACTAGTGTGTAATCCGCAATTCCATAGCATGGCCCCGGAAGCGGTGAGGTCATACCCTCTTCAGCGCATTCAGCTTCATCAGCCGGGACGCACTGCAGCTGGTTCCGGTCAAAGAGCATATCCTCCGGGCAGGGTGACCGGAACGGTTCATCACTGATACAAATGTAGAACCATGCACAGTCAGTTGGATTGGCAATTTTGGCTCCGTCAGGCATTCCAGAGCATATATTATCGATGGGAGACAAAGTAGGCTGCAATCCGTAGGGACACTCAACGTCCGGGGGTGACGCGCAGCTTTGTAGCTCATCATCGAACCAAAGCCCAAATGGACAGATCTGGGAAAAGCCGACCCCTTCGATGCAGACGTAGAATTGGTTGCAGAAATCCGGATGTAGCACTTGACGGCCGTTCTCGAGTCCGGTACAGATGCCTTCGGTTGGTGGAACGTCTGGTGGCCGAGTCTCTCCATCGCAGTCGATAACGTCGACGCTTTCACATGATTGGGAATCCAGCGAGAACCATAAATGGCTGCCGCATATCATCGGGTAGGAAATGCCGTCAACACAATGGTAGTAGCGATAGCAGTAAATGTCGTTGGCAAGGAAGGACAGATCCGGGACACCGTAGCATCGTTGTTCCGGTATTGGTTCGGCTGTCGAAGCCCCCAGGGGGCAATAGACATTGGCAGGGAGGTCACACGTTTCTCGGTGATCATCGAACCACAAACCGTCGGGACAGATCTGCGGGAAAGCTTCTTCCCCTACGCAAAGGTAGTACCTATGGAATAAATGGTTTAGTGTTATACGGGCGACGGTAGAAAAGTGACTACTCACTGGTTACAGAAGCTCCAATTGCGTTCGAAGCTCCCGTCGGAAGTACCCTCGCAAATGGCAGGAGTTGGAATGATTGGTCCGGGATTTCCCGGCCGTAGTTCGCATTGCACGTTCAGGCTGAGGTCACACATTTGACGTTCCAAATCGAACCAATATCCGGCTCGACAAATCATCGGGTACGGGATGTCGTCAACACACTGGAAGTACCGATAGCAGTAGAAGTCGTTTCTTACCATGCCAAAATTCGACACATCAATGCAGCGCTCGTATGGCGATGGTGTGGTCACCACCGGGGCTAACGGACAGTACGTACTCGATGGTGGTGAGCAAATTTGGTGGAACTCGTCGAACCAAAGGTTCTCAGGACACACCAGAGCGTAGCCGATTTCATCAACGCAGACATAGAACTGATTGCAAGCTCGTGGACTCGAAACCTGACGCCCGTTGGCTTGACCGGTGCAAATTCCCGGAGTTGGTGGCACAACTGGTGGATTTGGATTGACAATACAAGTGACTTCTTGCGGTTCGGCGCAGATTTGCCGTTCTCGATCGAACCACAAACTGCCGCCACAATGCATAGGGAAGGGGGCACCATCGATACACTGAAAGAAGCGATAGCAATAGTTGGGACTGGGAACGTACGAGTAGTTCGGGACATCGTCGCACAGCGCCCACGGGTGGGGAGCGGTTGTTGTCGTTGTGGCAGGTCCCAGGTCACATGTAGTTTCTGTCGGCGGTGAGCAAGTTTGGGCAGCTTCATTGAACCAAAGTCCATAGGCACAGATTTGCGGAAAGGCAGCTTGATCCACGCAGGTGTAGAATTGATTGCAAGCTCGTCGATTAGGTACCTGTACCGAGTCGGCTACTCCGGTGCAAACACCTGGCGTTGGCGGGGGTCGCGTTTGTTCTTCTTCGATGGGACAGGACACTTCGGTGGCGTTTCGACAGCTCTGCTGTCGCTCGTCGAACCACTGTTCGCTGGGGCAGATCATTGGGAAAGGTGAACCGCTAACGCATTTGTAGTATCGGTAACAATAGTCCGGATCGCGAACGTATGCATTCTCCGGAATTCCACTACATCTGGCGTATGGGCTTTCAGTGACGGGTGGACGTTCGGGCGCTAGATGGCACTGAACCTGTCCTGCAACGGAACACGTTTGTTGTTCAACATCAAACCACAGTCCCAGGGGACAGATGATTGGCCATCCGACACCGCGAACGCAGAGGAAATATTCATTACAGAAGGTGTCATGTGGTGCCAGCATACCATCGTCCACGTCTTCGCATATTCCGGTGTAATCTGGGGGTCTAACGTCTGGGGCGTCAAAACCGTCGCATTCCACGTACTCCGATCGATCACACGTTTGCCGTTCCTGGTCGAACCATAGTCCGTCGTGACACACAAGCGGATAGGGAGTACCACCGATGCATTGGACGTAACGATAACAGTATTCTTCGTCACGAACGAATCGATATTCAAAGACGTTTTCACACACCGCAAATGGATCCGGAGCTGGTGTTGTGGGACCGTGTGGGCAATCTACGTTCACTGGGTTACTGCACATTTGATTTGGTTCATCGAACCACAGACCTGTGGGACATATCGTGGGAACACCGACTTGACCAACGCACAAGTAATACTGGTTACAGTCTAAAGGATGCCGAACAAGAACGCCATCGGTCACATCGGTACAAATGCCAGGCGTAGGCGTCGTCGGTGGTTCAGAATCATCTAGATCACACTGCGTTGTTTCCGGTTCGACACACTGTTGAGCTTCCTCCGAGAACCACAGACCATCTCTACAAATAATCGGGAACGGAACTCCATCACGACACTGGAAGTAACGGTAGCAGAACTCATCACCCGTAACATACGCCAAATTTGGAACACCATCACAGCGAGTGAAGGGAGTAGTGGTGGTTTCTGGGGGCATCGGTGGTCCTAGTGGACAATCGGTCGAACCTGGAGGTACACAGGTTTGGCCAGTTGCATCGAACCACATTCCCAAGGGGCACATTTTACTCCATCCAAGCTGGTTAATACAAACGTAATACTTATTACATACGGTAGGGTTAGCGGTCAGAAAATTGTTCGGCTGTAAATCACATACATCAAACGTAGGATTTTCGTCCGGTTCAATCGTTTCCAAATCACATTCTACCTCAGTTTCAGAGCGACAAGAGTCGCTAGTGGTGTCAAACCATTGACCGTCAGGACAAAGCATAGGGTAAGAATACCCGTGAACACACTGATAGTACCGATTGCAGTACACGTCACTAGGCACTAGGGCAAAGTTTTCTTCCGTGCGACACCTGGAAGCACCTATGGGACCATGGGGACATTCAAAATCCGACGGATTGGCACAGAGCTGCTGCTCTGGATCGAACCATAATCCCAGCGAACAAACCACCACGGTTCCTTGTTGACCGATACAGATGAAGTAAGTGTTGCAAAAATCCGGATGAATCACCAGCTGATTATCTTCCACGTCATCGCAGATACCGGGCACTGGTGCAGGTGTTGATGGGTCCTCAACTGCACACGACACCAGTTCCTGACTACGGCAACTTTGCGTTTCTTCATCGAACCACAAATCCCCATTGCAACGCATCAAATAGGCATCTCCGTTGATGCAGATGAAGTACCGATAACAGAACTCGTAATGTCTTACGAGCGAAAAGTCAGCCCGATCCTCGCACAGCTCATCCTGTCCGGAAACTGCTGCTCCAAGAACTACCAAAACAAAGCCAACTACAGTCCATATCACTGCAAAAGAAAACAGAGCATCAGAAACGGTCACCTTCTAAAGAATTCGCAAACACTTAACTCACCTTTCATTACTCCGCTGGCTCATTTGAAAAAATCGCAAACCTAAACTGACCATTACCTAATCGAAATTTGGTCTTAAATAGCCGATTGCGTGGCCCACAAAATTGCCGGAAGATGATATAAATCAATTTAGCCACAAAAGCGATAAGCGGTGTTAGCTGTAAAGTTCGGCGTCTGGTAGATAATGCACTTGCCTTGTTTGCAAGTGTTATCGCGCTGGGTCAGATTGGAAGGACTTGCTCTCCATATCGGAATGACGTAGCGGAGGTCATTCGAACGAGAAAGCGCGATGCCGAACCTAAACAGTCGGCCATTCTGTATCTTTATAGCGAACGTAATAATACTGATTATTCTTCTGTTAGAGACTGGCTGACCGCGGGCGCAATCCGAGGGAAGTTTTCGATAATCTACACGTGCTGGAAGATTTTACTGAATTTGCAATAAAATGATTTGATTTGCCGGCTTCACACACACGCACGCATCGTCATGTTGGATTTCAATGCTCCGGGCCTAACAACAGAGCCGTTGCCGTTTGAGGTAATCCCACTTTATCGTTGAACAACTCCAACTTCGATGGCGGCGACGTTCGTTTCCGATGTGGCGCGTGACGGTTGGACTCGCAGCACAAAACCTTCGCCATCCCACCCAGATCCTGTGTGGAGCGCATAACGAACGTAGCTAACTAATTACAAACTTTCCCTATTAAATTATCCCAGGGTTTTATAACGTACCGTTCCGGATTCGATTCCTGGACCCGCGCGGAAAGCTTTCGAGAACACGGTCGTACTTTTGCTAAGTTCGAGGGGGTGGCGAGTGCGTAATTATCTGGAAAATGGGTACCAAATTGGTACGCACATTGTAAGTCGTCGTGTGTGTGTGGGTGTGCGTGTTTCTATCTACGAGTAGCTCCTAATGCACTATAATTCGATGTTCGTTCCTAAGTATGTGGCAAAAGATATTCCGGCTTGGTCCGGGATACGAGGGATAAGTGCTCCGCTGGTCAGGTGATTGGTTTGCTCTCTATCTCTCCGGCCGGCTGGTTCCGTGTATTTCGGTGTCGTATGAATTTGGTACGAAGTTGGAATTAGTTCAAATATGAGGGTAATTAGAAGGATGCCTTTATTAAAGGCGAAATTTTAGGCTGGGTACTCGACAACCTTGAGAGTGATTTTATTTTTTTTGTGAAATCACAGTGAAAATTGCAATGTATCTTTAAAGTAGAAACGATTGCTCGAATATGTATTTTCAATGAACGATTTTGCTGGATCAATGTTGCATAATGTAATCATGGAGACAATGAAAGAACAGTCATTTATTTTTTTAATCAAAGGTAGTCGAAATCAGAAAAGAGAGAAATAATTTTCCATTAATCTTTAGGTACTAGAAATTTGAGAACTAAACATTGAAAATATTACTAGTCCGTACAAATACGTATTTTGATTGCGACATACAATCATCATCAGTGCTTATTAGAGTGGCTTTTTTTTGTAACATCATGCGATTTTGATGAGCGCCGGGCGGAAAAAGTTTCCTTTTACTCCAAAACTAAGCCATGAAAATTGAAGTTGATTTAATGGACCCACAAAACGCTTATTTTTAAAAAATAGACTCGCATGCTGTTTTTTTTAACAATGTTATACGTTTATTTTTCCCATCACCATAATTACATGTCTTCTTTATCGTATTGATCTTGTGTCTAAATAAGGGTCCCGACGGTGACGACTTCCAATACATCGACCGATAAATACAGCTAAGGTCCAGAAAGTGTTTCAATCACGGGCAGTCTCCAGGCCGGGGCAAGTTCGATTATCCAAGAGGCAGATTTTAGAGGTCGGCCACAAGGGGCCATTCAATAATTACGTAAGCATATTTTTCCACTTTTTCAACACCCCCTCCCTCCCTTGTAAGACATCGTAAGGTTTTTTGATACCCCCCCTCCCCCATAGTAAGATCTTACTGCCAGCCTGTATACAGATTTTCATTTAAGTTTTATCTTCCTGAAGCAAGCACAATACTTCGTTTCCTCTTCTGTCCTTAATTCGAGTCAATGGTCTTTCCGTAATTTTCTTTTATGAATTTTACTGTTAACACTTTCATGAACATGGTTATTTTTTTTTATTCTCGCTTATTTTCCGTCGGTCTAGTTCCGCCACTGTTGTTGTGCCAATCACCGACGCCCGAGGAGGCGACTCCACCCAGGACCCTAACTCACGACCCGTTTATCAACGGACCGGCGCCAACGGCTTTACTTCCTCATGCGATGGAAGGCGTGATCCCAGAGATTTTTCGCCTCAGAAAATCTCATGGTGTCGGCTAGGGTTGAATCTAGACCAGTTGGGTTGGTTGTGAGTGGATCACGCCACCTCACAATCATCTTCCCTCCCTTGTAAGATAGTGTAAGAAAATTGCACACCCCCCACCACCCTACTTGCTTACGTAATTATTGAACGATCCCCCAGGGGAAAAAACGGACGGTAACAACAGCCAATATCGAGGCGCTGCAATCGATCGTGGAGCAACTGGGCAAAAATATCGTTGCGCCTATCGGTAGTCCACGAGGCGTTTCATTGGTAGTGTAACCGTGCAGCCTCCAGGGGTCATGTGGTGATTCAGAAGCAATTGATTTCAAGTTATCAATCGTGGCGGTCTTGGAGGATGGGACTTAGTGAACGAATTTACCCCCGGTGAAGATGTCTTCTTTGAAGGGGGTTCCTATGTTCACGGCACGACGTTACTCATTTAACATTAGTTTAAATAGCTATTCAGCTTAGCTCTAATGTGTTGCATAAGTTGATCTTTAAATTTTGCTATGTTACGGATGTTTTTTATGGAGACAGGTAGATCGTTGTGCTGCTTTTTGGCATAATATTCAAATGCCTTTTTACCACATTCAGTCCTTGGTCGTTATAAAAGCAGTGCAGATTGATTACGGGTAGAATATGTATGCGGCATTGAAGGAAACGATTGGTTTTGATGCGTCAGAGAGTTATACCGCAGGTTCTGTATTTGTACCAGGCTTTGCATTTCTCTGAGTGCCGTTATTGGCAAGATTGTTGGCTCTGCTTGACGGAATAGCTCAAGTGTGGAAAACAGGCGTGGTTTTCGATAAACAGCTTTTAAGCAACGGTTCTGCAGGGATTGTAAGCTTCTCAGTTTGGTCTATCCTGCGGCACCCCAGACAGATACCATGTAGCTTAATTTTGAGTGGATAAAGGCATGGTAGAAAGTGAGAAGTTGTTTAATGGGAATGATATTTGTCAATTTCCAAAGTAAGCCATAAGTTGAACGGATATCCTGTTGAAGTTTCTTGATGTGATCGTTCCAGTTTAGATTGGAATCAAATATAAGTCCCAGGTATTTGAAAGACTCTACTCCTTCGACTTGTGTTGAATTTACAACAAGTTCTGCGTGTGAAGGAATCTCTTCTTGAAGTTTTTTGCCTTTGTTCTTCAAAATAGCTGTATATTTTGCGTCGAAATGCTCTTTAATTATAAAATCATATCATTTGGTACATTCACATAGTACGTAACGCTAAATTTTAGCAATTTTGAATACCTCCCGACCCTAAGTAACCCAGTTTTGCCCGGGGGCCTCAGGCAATGGAACTTTTCGTTGAATATCCCCGTCTTCTGAGTACGTAATAAATGAATGAACTCTCATATTCGTTAGAGGTTTTGAAGCTGCCCAGAGCCGGATTTACGATTGTGGGGGCCCAGTTTTAAGAGGGGGCCTCAAAATACGATATTTGTACCAGGGGTGCCAGATGTTTTTGAAAGATGTCTGCAACTGCTCAAAAACCGGAAATTCTTATAGTAAGGCACAGTAACATAGAGGAACTAGGAAAGAACTAATACGTCTGCAGGTCAATAAAATCTGCACACGGACTCTTATAATCTGCATTTTGCAAAGCACATCTGGTATCCCTGATTCGGACAAGTAAGCAACAGCAATGTATTGAAAAAAAAAATGTGGGTTATTTTCTTTCTCTGCTCTACCTCCCATGCGCGCTGGTTCGATTCCAAGGTGAACTCTTATGGATGTAGTTGTGAAATTTCGAAACCACAAAATGAATATCACACAACAGCAATTTCATTCTCCCAGATTGAGACTGATATTGAGTACCACCCGTGTCAATTCTCATTGATAATCATGTCAATGAAAAAAATGATATTGTCCAGAAACATGTTGAATATATTTGATCTAAGCCAAACCAATGCATAAAGCCGATGAAGTGAATAAGCATCTACATCCTCAAACATTCAAACATCGCTAAAACAACACAGCGCGTGCGAAATCGCAGTAGTCAGTATTACCACTGTCAACCGATTGAACCTGAGAGTAATTTCATTTCCAGCTCGCACGTACTGAAATCGATATTCACAGTCTTTAATTTCAACTGATATTCTGTTGCTGACAGTGAATGACGAATTTTCATTCTGGCTCTGGTTGTGATATTGACGCTCGCGAAAAAATAACCCTGAAATCAAGTTTCAGATTGAAACAGTTTGTTCAAATTTTCTTGCTGTAAATCGAACTTATGGTTGAATCTCATTTTTGATAGAGAAAAAATTTTTCGTCGATTTGTGGGGGCCCCAAAAATGTTGGGGCACGGGGCCCGACCCTGAAGCTGCCATTCAGTGATTATATCCTCAATCGTACTTTATTGCAGCAACTGCGTGAAGTAAACCGTCACAATCGGATTGGTGAAGTAAAATTATTAAAGTAATTAAGAACTTTTAACATGGATTAAATGTTAGTTTCAGTATAATTTTTTTTGACGTAGGACTACGTCTTTGTTTTCTATACTAGATTACATTTTAAGAAATTGAAAATGAAACTGGCAAATGTTGCGTTAGATTTCAAACGATTATAGCAAGCGAACGACTCAATGCATCTTAGTCATTAATATGTCGGTGGATAGATAAAATGTGTAACAATTGTTTGATATAATGTTTAACATTGTTGCTTTACTGCTTAATGGCGAAAAAAGTGAAAAGATTCGAGGTCAAGCTTTCCCATACATTTTCCTCGCTATTGGCTTGCTTCCCGAGCACGGATGACAATAACATAAACGGAATAAATTCCACTGCCTACATGTTTTGACGCAACAAAGTATTTTGTTCCGTTTGTCTTTCTCGAAAATGCGTGGCCACGCCCTAATGGAAAAAAGCTACGCTGAGCTCGATACAAAAGACTGCGTGTAGAAAATTCAGCTTCAGTCTAGTTTGTCACACAATAGCGAGTGGAGTATAGATGTTAGAGGTACGCGATGTTGAGAAACGAGAGCTGCATACGAGTCAACTTCCAGGCACTGCGGAGCATGTTACCTTTTTTTTGCATACGGCAGCAACAGTTACCATCGTACGCTGCAGGATATTTTGCTGGCACAGCTACTGGAGGGCACAACGGAGAGCAAATTTTATGCGCGGCCAACAAAATATTCAATGCTACCGGTGGTGGTGCGATCATCAGCGTTCTGTAAAACGAATTTCATACTGAAGATTATGGAATCGGTTCTTTTCAGAACTATAGATGCTTGGAGATAAGAGTTATGAGAATTTTCGCAACTACCACTAGAGTTAAATTTTCATGTATTCATGCATCGTTAGTTTTACAAAAACGACCATCAAATATAAACGTTAGTGTTGCCTATGAACAGTTTATCGCAGCATATAATATATACATTTAGTCCTACGTTACCATTTCATACAACCCCTAGGGCTGTATACCTTGTAGTATTTTCTCTATGAAACAGTTCAGCACTAGTGATCTATCTCAATTCACTAGGACGGTGAATTTAATCAAATATAGTCGTTCCCCGTGGTTCTGTGGTTATCGATGTCAGTCGGCTAGCTCTCCCACACGGTTGTGATATCGGGTTCGTGTCCCGATCAGGTCGAGGATTTTTCCGAGCTGGAAATTTTCTCGACTCAGCACCGGGGCACGGTGTATCGTTGTATACTTATTCTAAAACATACAAAATGTGCCAAAAACGATATCGATAACGAATTCTCTCAACTAATATAGTTGATCGAGACCGCATTAGCCCCTCAGGCTAGCGTGCGACAGCCAATCAAAAGCAAAATGCATATAAACTGTACAAAAAATTAACTAGTACCAACCTGCAAAACTACCTAGGCATATGTAGTCAACTCAACCTTGCCATTAAAGCCGCACACGAAGAATATAATCGTAAAATCGAAAATGAAGTTAATTATGCCCAAACGGTTTCAACTATGTAACCACGAAACTGAAAAGTAACAATTTCCCGTCACGAATGCATTTTGATGGAAATGTAGGCGAGAACTCATTCGAAATTTGTAATTTTTTTGCAAATTTCTTTCAGGAAGTTTATACTACATTCTCTGAAGAAGATCGCGACCGTGACTTCTTTGCGTTCATCCCCGAAATCTCCAATCATGTATCTGTTAATCAACTTTCTCAACTCAAAGTCTTAAACGCACTTGAAAGCTTAGACGCATCAAAAGGGCCTTTCCATTAGAACGTCTTTCAAATTTATCTCTGAAAAGTGGGAAATTCCCCGAAACCCGGAAATGTTCTTATTTAGTGCATATTTTTTAATCAGGCGCGAAATCTGACGTTCGTAACTATCCTGGAATTGCCATGATCTCTTTCATTCCTAAACTTTTTGAATCACTTGTGAATGACAAAATTTTTCAGCAAGTGAAAAACCATATCACTAGTAAACAGCATGGCTTCTTTAGACGTCGTTTAGAGACCTCGAATCTTTTGGAATTTGTAACTTTAATTCTCAACGCAACGCAATTTACACTGACTTCAGTAAAGCATTTGACCGAATCGACATACCATTATTACTCTTCAAACTGTAAAAAATTGGATTGGCGCCTCAACTTCTGAGTTGGCTCCAGTCATATCTAACAAATAGTGCGCTTCTATAACAAACTTTCAAACCCCTTTCCAGTCACCTCTTGGGTGCCTCAAGGTTTGCATTTGGGTCCACTTCTTTCATTTTTGTATGTAAATGACAATTCCCTCATACTTGAATAAATACTTACTTTACTTTGTTGGCCAGCGGACCGTTCACCGGTCGACGGCCTCTTCCTGATTCTCTACTGAAGATAGTTTCGGCGGCTCTCTCGTTAGACATTCTGGCTACATGTCTAGCCCACTGAAGCCTGCCCCGCTGTATTACCTTCACTATATCAGCATGTTTATATACCTGGTACAACTCGTGATTCATGCGTCTGCGCCACACTCCATCTTCCAGTTTACCGCCAAGTATCGATCGCAGGACTTTACGCTCAAAAACTCCGAGCACTCGTCGATCAGCATCCTTCAGCGTCCATGCTTCATGTCCGTAAAGGGCCACCGGGATAATCAGCGTCCTATACAGCGCTAGTTTTGTGCGAGTTTGTAAACTACGGGACCTTAACTGGTTACGTAGTCCATAGAAGGTCTGGTTCGCAGCTGCATCTCACCGTTTCACTTCACGGCTCATATCGTTGTCACATGTCACAAGCATACCAACATAAACGAATTCGTAAACTACTTTAAATCATTCCCCATCTATCTCCACCTCAGCACCAACGCCACGGGGACTCCCACGATCCCTGCCAGCTACCATGTACTTCGTTTTGGCAGAGTTAATGACAAGTCCCAATCTCGCTGCTTCCCTCTTAAATGGTACGAAGGCCGTTGAATGTTGAAACGCTCTCTGTGCGAGATTTCAGCACGTTTGACAACCGTGCGCGGATCTTACAAACGACGAGATAATGGTCAGAGTCAATGTTTGGTCCCTGAAAAGACCTAACATCAGTAACATCCGAAAAGTGCCGACCGTCAATCAGTACGTGATCGATCTGGGAGCAGGCTTCTCCATTTGGATGCCTCCAGGCGTGTTTTCGAATATTCAAACGTGGAAAATAGGAACTACATATGGCCATTCCTCTGGTCGCGGCAAAGTTTATCAGCCTCAGGCCGTTCTCATTGGTTGACGAGTGGAGGCTAGGCCTTCCAATGACCGGACGGAAGAATTCCTCCCTCCCAACCTGTACTTGTCATAGATTCGGTCAAGTTTGTCATAGCACTCATCTTTGACTTCATCGGATTTGTCATTTGTCGGTGCTTAGGTGTTGATTAAACTGTAGTTGAAGAATTCGCCCTTAATCCTCAACACGCATATACGGTCATCTACGGGCCTCCACCGAATGACTCTTGTTTTCTGATTTCCCAGCACTACGAAACCGACGCCCCGTTCCGCTGCTTTGCCGCCACTGTAGTAGATGTGATACTTGAAAGAAGTGCGTGCATTAAGGTCTACTGCACGGAATTCCCTTTCTCCGGAATTGGGCCACCGAACCTCCTGAATCGCTGCGATTTCGACTCCCTGCCGCTGTAGTTTCCGAGCAAGCAAGCCAGCCCGCGCCGGTTCGTTGAGGACGTTCGAAGTACCCAATTTCCAATCTTTTTCCGTGTTCGTAGCCTAGGTCTTTGCCGATTGATCCGTTTCGTATTTTAAAATTCGTTGTTCGTGGTTGAAGAGTGGTTTCGGCATGCTACATTACCAGGGTCGCGATACCTACATCCTGCTGATGGGGTTGCCATCTTAGGTGTAGCTGGCGGGATACAGCATTCCATAATTCAGCCGTCCGCTCAGGGTCAAACGCTGTTGTACCCCGCCCCTAATATGGGAATACAGCCGCGTACGACCCCCTTCCCAGTCAGCATACGACCATAGTTTCCACTGAGGGTCTCCGCTAAGGTTACTCCTATTCCGATCGGCACCACGTGGAGGTTGGGATAGGAGTTGCTGGATAGAGGTGAATGGCCACATTAGGGTCTCAAGTTACACGTGTACAGCCATTTGCCAACCTTGCATGCCAGTATCTAGCTATTTATTCGGTAGTCATATGCTTAGAATATACGACACTATACTAAAAATATGTAGGGGAACTGCTCCATTATTCATCTCATTAAGCCGATATTCACGAAGAATACACGGATTAAACGCTAAATTTTCACGAAATCATTGAACAAATAAACTAAATACGCTTACGTGCTCTTATGGAATCGTTCAGCATTGTATATTCAGTAAACTTAGCAAGATTTATCCTGAATTTTGTAAAACAAACCATTTTTCACAACGCTTCCATATCCATCTCAAAACTTGAATCACTGCTCAATTATTCATCTCACGATGCCCCCATATTCATCACACTGTTAATCATGAATGAATCACATTATCATGGATGAACGTAGCCGCAGCCCATCGTAGTAGGTTACCTAGATATCCGCTGTAGTTGTTTATGTGCAAAATTGGAAACCTAGGTAACCACTACAGATCTGTAGATTTATGAGCATGAGCATGAGCATGATTGACCGCCCGCGGTTGCTACTCCGTTATTGCCAGATCAGCTGTAATCACACAAAGAACCAACAGATGATGTTTGGGACCAACATGCATCCTCAATGTGTAAAAACAGGTGACCTAAATCTTTATATTAGGCAATACCAGCGCCGGCCGCATCCGAATGCAGGTCAAAGAAGGAGTTTGTATAGGAATATGTTGACGTGATACTCGCTTTATTGGAAGCCGAGAACACCTCTGCACTTCCAAGAGAAATCACTGGGATGTTGGATAAAGGGGAAGGTATACAGCAGGGTTCGTTTTGGTAAACGAACGCACTTCCCCGAGGTAAGTGGTGCGATCTTCGATATATGAACTCACGAAAGCGCGCCAGGTGCATGTGCATGTTTGAAACCTTATCATATTTGCAGTGACGGGATACAAGCGAATCGTGGAGGTTAAGTGATTTCGGTTACCTTACGTTTCGTACGACTCTACGCGTTTCTGCTCATGAACACCTTAATTTACCCATTCACGAATCAATGAGTAGCTTTATTTCGTAAAACGTTAAACTTTATTCGGAAACTGTAAGCCGACCGCAATTTTAGAGGATATAATATCTACAACGCGATTTTTCTCTTGTAATATAATTTTTCGAGACTTGGTGCTAGATAGAAAACAACTCGGACGGAATCTCTAAGACCTCCCGAACATCTCACTATTACACCGTGCGATCATTGAAAGGTAAAGCCGTCGTACTCGAAGAGCAATACTGTGCACAACAACGAGAGTGCGCGCGAAATCCCCGACAGACCGCCTATTGCGAAAACAAGCTCGACGCGTTCGCTACTGTAATGAACAAGCTATGTCCCTCATCTAATCTGTAAAATGGCAAAGTTGCATGAATTCGAAGCCTGTGAAACTTGTACAAATGGAACATATGCTAGTTCCAAATTTAATCACAAAACGCCTAACTAATCACGATAAAGATAATGTCGTTGAGGTCGTCACTTCACCATACATGATTTCAGCGCAACTGAATTACGTTTTTGTATAGCAATATTTGTCAAAAGCTAGGGGATTTGTTAGAAAAAAATTGAAATAAATAAATTAACGGCATGCCAAATATTACCGATGCCGCAAGTTTTGGTGATGTCATTTTTAAGTATCACATATCATACGCAGAGAAATGGCAAGTCAGTTTGAGCTAACTTTGTGACACGGTAAGTTTCATTTGCTTTCTGTTTTTAAATCGAGCGATCGAATTCGTATGATCTCTGTTTCTACACCAATATTAAAAGATGTGAAAACATTTTAAAATTAACAAACCGATGTAATTTGTCAATGGGCTTCTTTCGTATAATGCCCGAGTATCCGCCTTTATGTTAGGTGCGTGCCACATGCTAACAATAAAAAACTCGATATTTTTCCTTAACCACTAAGTATGAGCATGAGCAAAACCACATTATTTAAAAAAACGACGTGAAAAAAAAAAGAAAAAAAACCGCGATATTTGAAAACCCGTTGTAAAAACCGTGTGAAAAAAGATCTTACTGTACAAACAAAGTTTATTTAAAAAAAGCCAAACCATTCAAAATCCGAATATATAGTAGAACTCGTGTCAAGTCCACTTATGAATTTCAACATGATCAAATGAAAAAATGTGAATATTTAACAGTTGTTCAAAAGCTAGAGAAATCATGAATTGTAATAATATAGGAAGCGAATATATATATATATATATATATATATATATATATATATATATATATATATATATATATATATATATATATATATATATATATATATATATATATATATATATATATATATATATATACTTCTTTAACTCACGCTAATAAATGTTTGACTATATACTTAAACTTTCTCTATACAAGCGAAACGGCGTATTCTACTAACAGAATTCATTTTGTTCGTATGCATCTCCCCATCTATTTCATGGGCAGCTTTTTTTGGTTAGTTTGTCTACCCGCCAGCGACCGGCGGTGGCGCTGCGAGCGTGAAAAATTAAACTTCACGGTTGGTGTTTTTTATGTCTGGTTCAGCTGATCTCAAAACTAACAAATAGCTTTAAAAATGTAACGGTACTGATCCTGCTAAAAGCGATCGGATGATCTCCTTCTTCAGAGTTCATTCAGGGTTAATAGGAGAAACCAAACTTTGCCATTTCACCAATTACACTATTTTATTTCATGGGAGAAAGCAGTTCGCGCACAGCACTAAGTTTGCCCTGTTATCAGCTCCACCAACCCTATATGATTTACATTGCAGTGGTGAAAGCAAGTCATATATGAAGCAAACAGTTTGCGTTTAGTGTGCGTGACTGGCATCGTCACTCTCGAGAATACATCACACAAACACCACATGATGCAAAAGAATGAGTAGGGATACTTAGCTGGTGTTGTCTCTTTGATGTTGGAGTGTTCTCTCGTTTGACCGCGTTGTCCGTGTCAAACCAAAAGAAAGCGTTCTTCGCGAGCTTCTTCGATTAACGATAACTTGTGTCATCCTGCTCACACTTCAGACACATTTTACACGACCGAAGATTTTCAATGTTCATTTCAACGATTTTTCACTAAACGATGCACTCAAACCTAATTATTTTTTCACTTCATTACAAACCGCGCACCAGTTTAACGTTTCTAAGAACTTATGCTGTTTAAACTTACAAAAAACACTAATAATTTGAAGATTAACATAGAGCAAGCAGAACTGCGTGTTGATTGTTGGCCGTGCTGCCAGTCTCAAAGCATATGATTCCTGAGAAACACATACTCCACAAACCACACTAACACTTTGTGGACAAAAATAAAACTTGTTACTGAAACCCTGCGGAAAAAAATACCGCGCACACAATTTCAACGAAGAAATCAAAATCTCTCTGTATCTGTTTTCTCACATAAAGTAAAACTAGAAACAAGCATCAAAATATCACTTTACAATACAGACAAGACAAAACGTATACTTAGCTTTCATTTCTGCATTTTCCAGTTGTTTTCATCGTTTTTGGACTTTTCTTTAAACAGAAGTACAGTGGCAACATGCATGTATGCCTTCACACACTCGTTTAATCCATACAACATTTCATTCGTTGAAAAGAGATAGCACATAAACACTGTAAACGGCGATGCATGGTTTTGATCTTATTGGCAAATTTTCACTTTAAGTTTAACTAGATACAAGCCAATTATAATTTGCTCTATGCCAATGAATAAATCCCTAATGAGCATTCAATCACTATAAAACTATGTGGAGCAGCTGCTCGAAAAACACTCTCCTTATTGTATGTAATAACACCACACACTCCACACTTTCAAACCGTCGCCAAGCCAGCGATAGAAAAAAAAAACAAGAAAAAATAAACACTGGTGAATCTAAAAAGCAACGCAATAATATTCAATTTTCACAATTAAATTCACTTTTTTTTGTGGAACTTCACACTTTTCGCACTCAGCACATTTCAATAGAACACCTGTATATATGTTTAACAATTCTTTAGGTGTAAAATAACCGAAAATCACCAAACAATGTGATGATTTCAAAGCAGGAACCAGCTGGCCAATCTTGATCACGGCCTCGCACAACCATCCGCGAACTTTTCCAAGAAACAACAATTTTAAATTTAGAAAATAAACTCACTCCGCGATTACATCTATAACGAACATGCACAACTAAATTCAACTACAGATCTGTAGATTTATGTCAATTATGTCGGAATAATTCAACATTTTCAGTATAATTTTTTCGTTCCAACAGAATCTGATTTGGCAACTTTTGATTTTCTTCCACGCAGTGAAAACAGATGAAAATACATATCTACAGTTGAAATTTAGGAATTGAAGAAATTCATCTCATATATTTCTGCTAATTCACACTTGTTTTAAGAAAATTGAGGTTAACATTTCAAAGATTAAAGTATTCTTAGTGTAGTGAGTGATTTTGTTTAGTGATTAAAATAAAAAGTGGTCCGCTAGTGATGAAAAAAACTGGTTGGCTGCTGAACGAGTCCCGTTGTAGCCGTATAGAACAATGCGCAGATTTTGTTTTCTGAGGTAGGTGATTGAACTAAATGAGTTTTCGAGTGCAGATGCTCGACTATAACATCAAATTTAGTGCTTTTAAGTGAGTTTTTAAGGATCATACTTTATGAGAAATCTAAAGTGAACTATGAAGAATCCATTCCATGGATTAGCAGATTGGTTTAAGAAGAAAATTTGCGTTTTCTCTTGTTTTCAATTGTGCTTCCATGTTGTATGAGATGAATTTATGGGCTGGGATGAATAATGGAGTAGTTCCCCTAGTAGAGTCTTTTTATGTTACTGAGTTTTCGACTGTTGAAATGTTATGTATGTTGATTGTACTGTCGACTGAGCAGTCACAAAAAGTAGGCCGACTTCTTTTATACTGTCTGATGTTTCGTTACTGATCAGTGACATCTTCATGGGAAAATATGTCTCGTTTGTTCCTTTCCCAGATGCTTTTTTAAGCTTATCATCAACACCGATTGGGGCGATTTTGGCTACATTAAATCTATTAGGTAAAGTAACCATTCACTGACCAGTGATGAAACGTGGGACAGTATAAAATAAGTCGTTCTACTGCTCAACCGAAAGTACAACCAATATACGTAGAAGCTTTTTTTACTGCAAAATGTCTTTGTGTGAGCATAATAATTCATTCGCGGCATTCATGAAAAATAGAGAAGTGAGAAACCAATTCGATCGTGGAAATAATACACTCTCAAAGCCAAATTGATTCTCTAAATTCAAAGACAAAAGAAGAAGAACTTTAACCCCTTAAGGACCATAATGTTTTGAGTGGTTATTTTTTTATATGTTTTATATGTATTCGTTTATTTTAGGTTGTTTATATGTAAAACGAACGATTTTTTTTAAAGATAATTTTATAATGTGTAGTTTTGCTGGAATTTCATAAGAAGTATTTTTCCAAATTGTCAATAAAGCAATCAATAGATATCGTAGAAAGTAGATATTTTAACACACAAACAATTAAACAAAGAAATATTGAGTTATTTATTGATTATGATATGAAAAATATATATTTATTTGTAATGTCTGACGGGTTATTACTATTGTTATTACAGGGAAGCATGCGAAGAGCAAATCGAATTTTTTTTGAACTGAATCGATTTTAGTGATCTAAGTTTTTTCGAGATGGGCACCAGACCATCGATGTAGCTCGAGCTGAGCGCACCAGCGAACAATAGTCAGCTTATACACCAGAGAGACGCCAAGACACTCACCGTTAAGGCAACTGTCAACATCAAAACGGATGATCGAAATTCGTTTGACCCAAAGAACTTGATTTTAGAGCCATAGTGTCTTCAGTAAAGTTGTTCTATTATTTATTCTCCATGTTATAGAAGTTACAGTTTTGTAATCAATCCACTTAACAGTGAAGTGCGTATTTACTTTTTTCATTTTTGCATATAAAAATTCATCGTGTTCGACAAAGTTGTAGCACAGTTAATAAAAAACAACTTTGTCAAAGACACTTTACTTCTATCTGCATATTTCAATGGACTTATGTGGAGTTTTCTACAAATTACCACTAAAAATCAGTTTTTTCAATATAACTTATAGTAGTGATTTTCTACAATTTTTCAATGTTCTATTATATTGTTTCCTATAATACAACAAACAATTTCTTCGAAGGAAGTTTATTCTTATCTCACATATATTTCTAGTTATTGACGATTCCGCCTTGAATAATGCACTTTTTCACACTAATTATTTTTTACTCAAAAAAAATTGATTTTGGAGCCATAGTGTCTTCAGCAAAGTTGTTTTGTTAATTATTCTTCATTTGATGAAAGTTAGAATTTTGTGATTGATCTACCCAAAAAAGGGGAACGAGTTTTTTTTCTCATTTTTGCATATAAAAATCCACTTTGCTGAGTAAAGTTTTAGCATATTTTATAAGAAACAACTTTGTCGAAGACCAAGGTCGACACCACGAACTATTGTGAAGTTTCCTCTAGAATGCCCCTAAAAATCATTTTTTGATATAACTTTTTATAGTGGCTTTCTAAAATTTTTCAATTTTCTACAATGTTTTCCAGTACAATAAAACACACGTGTTCATCGAAGGAAGCTTATTTTATCTCTTAAAATTATTTTGTTTTTGAAGATTTCTGTTAAAATAGTGCACCAATTAACATACAGATATAAACACAGGAGACAGCGAGAGACAAATGCCTATATCTGGATTAAATGAAGTTTTAGTTATACTTCAATATAGAAATGGTTTAGTCTGCAGATATTTGCAGATTTTGAAGATATCTGTTAATAAATTAATGTATTATTTTAATAAAAATCATCAATAACCAGAGGAATATGTGAGATAAAAATAAATTTTCTTCACAGACATTGTTTGTTGGAAAATTTTTCTCAATTTTTCACTGGCCAGAACTTCACGAAAAATGAATCAATATTGATGAAACAGATTGCATTTCACTGAAAAACTGTCTTATTAATTATTATCTTCTTCTCTGTCACCTCTCTGTAACCCGCGCACAGTATGCTATGATTCATCACTGCTAAATACAATAATTTGCTTGCACCAGTGTCATGATTCCAAATTACTTGAAGTGAAAAAAATATATTTTTGTCATCATCGTTGAACACTACTCCGCACCAACGATGATCCCCATCACTAACAGGTAAGTGTCAGACTGTCAACACAATCCAACCTTCTCCCTATCACTTGCCATATACCTCAGAATATTCCGTTTACTGCGAAGTTGCAAACTGCATCGCCGCTGCTATCACGAAGTCAGCGGTGACATCCTCGTCCCCGGGCAGATTCGAGGAATGGACCATCTTCGAGATGCTCGACTTAACAAAGGCTTAGCGTTCACGGTCGAAGAGCGCCAGGCGCTCGGAATTCACGGCCTCCTGGCGGCGCGGGTTAAAACAATGGACGAACAGCTGGAGATATGTCGGACCGCATTCGCGAACTACAATCATGATTTGAACAAGTACCTTTACCTGGTCGATCTGCAGGATCGACACGAGAAGCTATTTTTCCGGTTAGTTTCCGAGGACGTAGAGAAGATGATGCCGATTGTCTACACACCGACTGTTGGACTGGCATGTCAAAAGTTCGGTTTGATTTATCGACGACCTCGAGGGTTGTTTGTGACGATTAATGATCTTGGCCATGTGTTTAATATTCTGCAGAACTGGCCGGAACCGGATGTGCGTGCCATTGTCGTGACCGATGGAGAGCGGATTCTAGGTTTGGGAGATTTGGGAGCTTGTGGGATGGGAATTCCCGTAGGGAAGCTGACACTGTACACGGCGCTGGCCGCAATAAAACCCCATCAGTGTCTGCCGATTGTGATAGATGTGGGTACTAACAACGAAACATTCTTGAATGACCCTTTCTACATAGGATTGCGACAGCGCCGTGCCCAGGGTGATGCCTACGAGCAGTTGATGGATGAGTTTATGGAAGCTGTCGTGCGTCGGTACGGCCAGAAAACGTTGATTCAATTTGAGGATTTCGCGAATCACAATGCGTTCCGATTTCTGGATAAGTACAGAGACAGCTATTGTACGTTCAACGATGACATTCAGGGGACGGCTGCAGTAGTGCTGGCAGGAATCTATGCTGCTCAGAAAGTTACCGGCAAAAAAGTTTCCGAGAATAAGTTTTTGTTCCTAGGAGCGGGAGGAGCTGCTATTGGAATAGCGGATTTGCTGGTGAAAGCAATGCTGAACGAAGGATGCACTTCGGAAAAAGCGTGCGAAAATATTTGGATGTTCGACAAAGACGGTTTAGTTGTGAAGGGAAGGTCTTCGGTAGAGTCTAACGATCACAGAATCAGATACGAAAAAAACCATCCTCACACGGATGATTTTGCAGAAGTGGTGAAGCTAGTGAAACCATCGGTTCTGATCGGTGCGTCAGCTGTGACTGGTGCTTTCACCAGGGAAATTCTACAAATGATGACGGAATATAATGAACGGCCGGTAATATTTGCACTATCCAATCCAACGCCGTTAGCAGAATGTACGGCACAGCAAGCGTATGACTGCACCCAGGGAAGATGTTTGTTCGCTTCCGGTTCACCATTTCCGCAGGTCAACTTTAACGGGAAGACCTACATTACGGGGCAGGGAAATAACGCTTATATTTTCCCAGGGATCGCTCTTGGTGTGATTGTATCGGGAACTTATCACATATCGGACAATTTCTTCTTAATAGCCGCCAAAGTAGTAGCTGAAAAACTATCCGACGAAGATCTCTCGCGAGGTTCCTTATATCCGCCACTCAGTGCCATCAAAGATTGCTCGCTGGAAATCGCTCTCGGAGTGATGCAGTTTGCTTACGAGAATGGTAAAACACGCGGACGTTTTTAATTGTGACGAAATCTTACGGTTTGGTTGTTTATAGGAATTGCGTCGACCTATCCGGAACCGGTTGATAAAATTGCGTTCATCAAATCCCAGCAGTACGACTTTTTCTACGAGAATGCCTTACCCGCGAGGTGGCAATGGCCGACGAAGCCAAAAAGGAAATTTTGTCAGCAGTATGACAACTGTAAAAAGTAAGTGATGTGATATATTTTGGATTTTTTTAAATAAACATTTTTGGTATGTTCTTCCGGAATGGTCGAATGGTTTCGAATGTTGAATGGAATTCTATTTCAGTTTCGAGATTTCTTACTAGCATTAAAAAAAAAAAACAAATCAATCACCCATACATAAAAATCGCACAGTCAGGTGATTCGTGATATTCCTCAAGACGCGTCCATCCTGTCGCAATAAAACTGCACAGAGAGCAAACATTCTCAAGTACCGACAAAACTGTGTAGGAACAAACTTGGAAACCCCAATCCCCTGATTGTCTACCGCCAGTTGAACTTTTCTCGTCTCCATAAAGCCGGAAAATTACTCTCCCATATCCCGCGTATACAAACATCCGGCGATCGCTGGCGCGCGGGTTGCGTGGCGGAGGGTAAACCTCGCACGGTGAACAAAAACAATGGTCCTTTGCCCATTTGCAGTGGAAACTTTGACTATACACCGGAGCTGGATAAACTGGGTATAAGTTTGTGTTAAGCTTAGACATTCCCCGAGACGGTTAGAAAGAAAACCTACCTTTGGCTGTTTTTAAGGATTCATGAGAAGCAAGCTTTGTAACATAGTTTCTTCGCAACTTTTCCACACAAAGCTACACCGGTTCGCTTCGTATTCTACCTCAAACTGGAAAACGGGAAGAAAAAAAATTGCCCTATGTATTTCTAGAATGAAAGTCGGAAATCGTGCTCTCACGTACCCTGCACCAATCTACCTCCGGAATCTCCCGCACTCCTGGAACGCGTCAGTAAATATTCCCCCGCAGGGGTCGCATTCGGCAAAAGTTCACACATTTTCCAGTGCTTTCTTATATTATTCAGAGAACTTTCGCTCCACAGGAACGAAACGAGTGCCAAGCGATTTGTTCAATCGACATTCGATGAGTCGAGCGAAATTTTTGACGTCAGCGAACGTGGAGGTGAATCAGGTTTCAATAATCATTTTAATTTTTTTTCTCGCCATCTGTCTTCCCCCTTTTTCGGTAGCACGATGTCACTGGCACTTCATTTGCCCATTGTGTTTCCTCGCCTTTGACTGGTTCACGCAGCAAAAAGAAAAAAAACTTGTCTAACTTTTATCGCGAACTGGAGCACAAGACTTTTTATCTTCCCCGGAAGGGGTATCTACTCACGCGGATTCCGATTTCCATTGAGGCAGAACCGAACGGAAAACTAGGTGGAAAAATCCTGAAACAATTCAGTTGGGAATGTTGTCTTCATCATTGGCCTCTTTTTCTCGTTGGTTGGTCGGTTTTTTGCCTTTGAAGCAAACGACGGAAGAAAAAGATAGTGGGAGCGAGCGAGGTAAGAAACAAGCGAGAAGGAATTCGGATGCTGCAACATTTCACTTCAGTTGTTTGTCTGGCTGCTAGCACCGATTCCGAGCTCGTGGAGGTATGCAAGACACTGTGAACCTTCTCGTGCCGAATGAAGAGATTCGATTTTCTGTACCCGAGGTGTAAGAGTAAATATATGCGCTTGAAACGATTTGTTAACAATATCCTGTAAGAATGGAACAACTTGGGGAGGGGAGGAGATGGCGATACCGGAAGAACGGTTGGCGTTGATGCGGAAGGACGTGTGGAGGAATCGCAATTGAAATCTACTTCTTTGTTTGAAAAAAAACTGTTTACATTTTCGAGGTTTGTCTGAAAATGGAAAATTGATGCTTGATGCGGATGCCTCTCGAGCGGTTTTGCCGATAAACGTTTGATGGTTTCGAAATGGACTGGTACTAGCAAATTGATTTGAGTGATATCGTGAGTTTAAATTGGTTTCGATTTTTTGCTGATGAAGTATAAATTAGGCGCTGTAATTATTATCAAGATTATAATTAGATAGGATTATGTTCGTATTAAAACAGGATTCAATCCACTATTGTTATCATCTTTGTATACTGGTTGATGTAAAACCATTTTATTATAAAATAGAATTTAATACCTTTCTATTGAAAAATTCTATAAAACAGGATTTCAGCAGTAAAAAATATAGACAAGGCAGTGTTCTAATATCATGGTTATTGCTGGTAAACTTGAATATCTTTTAAAATTTTCTTAGAAATTGTCACCTATAGCGCCAATGTTTTCCATGCTAACGTTTACACATTTTCTTGGAAGTTACAAAATGTAAACGTAAAACCAGAAGCAACATGGAACGGTTTATAATAAATGTTTAAGCTTCCAGTGAAAAAAAAAAAAAAACTGAGAAAGAAAATCCAAAAAGAACTAAATAATTTGAAACAAAACTAAAATTTTAAAATGAAAAAAAAAAAAACGGAAATTTAAAACAAACTAGACAAAAATTACCTTGGCTAAGGAAGAAGAAAAGAAAATTGAAAAAGTGGACAAGAAAACTGGCGAGAGAAATATAAAGTCTGAAAAATCACGAAGAGAAAAACGATCGATTAGAAAAAAATAAAACCATACCAAAAAGAGCTAAAATAAACGAAAACTGGAGAACAGAGAACTCGAACAGAGAAAGGAAAATGCAAATTGTAAATGAAAAGACAACTAAAAAAGTAATAAAAGAATAGATAAGAGAAATATAAAAATGAAAAATATTAAATAAGAAAACTGTGAAAAATAACTTGTTCAAAACAGTAAAAAAGGGAAAAGAAAATGAGAAAGAAAGGGAAAAAACACAAGGATAAATTATAGAACCTGCAATAGGTAAAGTGACAAAAGAACTAGAAATGTATAATTCAAAAAAGGAAAAGAGACGAAATTCAAAGCAGCAAAGCAGAAAAATGAAACCGGGAACAGAAAAAAAGAAAAATTGAAAAACAGCGATAATGAATCTGGTAATAGAAATAGGGACTCTGAAAAATTACAAAGAGAAAAGCGTCGAAATGTTCAGAAAACAGCCAAAACTGGAGAATAAAAAAGAGGTAAAGTTGATAGCAAACTGGGCAAAAGTGCACTCGGGAAAAGGAAATGGAAAATGCAAATGTTAAATGAAAATGCGGATAAAAAAAACTGGAGAAGGTAAAAAGGGAAATACCTAAAATGAGAGAAACCCAAATGATAGAGAGAAAAAAAGGAAAAAATAAAAAACAAAGAGAGGGAGGTCAGCGAAACTTATGAAAAAGGTTATGGAAAACTATACAAACATATGTTGAAACAGTAGAGGAAATGTGAAAAGAAAATAACAATAAACACGAAAAAACAAGGATAAAAATACAAAACGCGAAATAGGAAAAGTGGAATAGAAAAAATGAATACGATAAAGAAGAATGAAATAAAGGAAAGGCCAAAATTAAAGAAGAAACATTAGAAGCCTGCTTGAAGAAGAGTGAATCCTGAAAAGGATATGGAAAGTATGTTGACAGGAATGATCACAAACACTGGAAGAGAAAACGTGAGAAAAAAATTGGAAAATTAAATCAAGAAAAATACTATAAGAGAGAGAGAGACTTGAAACGGAAGTAACATAAAGGGATAGAAACAAAGACAAGGCTTCATGACAAAGAACAAAGTGAATGGAAAATTAGATAACTTGCAGTTGCACATAATAGAAAAAAGACAAACAAACAAAAACTAGAAGTAGAAAACAAGTAGGGAATCGGAGAGAAAAAAATCAAATGGGAAGTGATTGAGGAATGGAAGAAGTAAAATGTATATGGGTCATTCCATACGAAGTGACCACGAAAAAGCACAAACTTGGATACGACCATCACAGATTTTGCTCAAAGCTGGGAGAATTATTCATCTACTGTCACTTTGGAAAAATCCCAATTTTAGTGTCGATTGGAATACCCCCCGCTCTCCAGGACCCCTCTCTTTATTGCAAAGTCGCGCAACTTTTGTCAAAAATCTCTTTTTTCTTTTTCTTACAATTCATAGACGTAAGATGTCCGAAAAATACTGATAGATGATTTTTGAAGAAAATGAACCAAGGAATCCAGAAAAATATGAGTTTTGACCGGAAGTGTTGCCAGATTTTTTTTTTTGTATTTGAAAATTAAATTTACATTTTCCGACAAATGCAGCCATTTTTATTTTTAATTTGATAATTTCATCGTGTTCCTTGGAAAATTTCACTTATTAAAAAACTATCATCTCGAGGTAATATGAGCCTATCTCGAGAAATAACATTTTTACGAAAAAAGTTGTAAATTTCGTAATTATTTTAATTCATAATTTATAGACGTAAGACACCCGAAAAATAGTGATAGGTGAATTTTGAAGAAAATAAACCAAGGAATCAAGAAAAAATATTATTTTTGACTGGAAGTGTTGCCAGATAGATTATTTTTGTATTCAAAAACTGAGTTTGCATTTTTCGGCAAATGCAGCTAATTTTATTTTAAATTTGATGGTTTCATCATATTTCTTGGAAAATTTTACGTAAGAAACACTTATTACCCCGTGGTAATATGAGCCAATCTCGAGATATGGCATTTTTACGAAAAAAGTTCTGAATTTCGTAATAAATTTTTCGTAAAAATGTTATATCTCAAGATTGGCTCATATTACCACGGAGTGGTGAGTGTTTTTTACGTACAATATTCTGAGAAACACAATGAAACCATTAAATTTAAAATAAATTTAGCAGCACTGGCCGAAAAATGCAAATTTAATTTTAAAATACAAAAATATTCTATCTGGCAACACTTCCGGGCAAAAAGAATATATTTTCTGGATTCCTTGGTTTATTTTCCTTAAAATTCACCTATCACTATTTTTCGGGTGTCTTACGTCTAAAAATTATAAAATAAAATAATTACGAAATTTACAACTCTTTTCGTAAAAATGTTATATCTCGAGATTGGCTTATATTACCTCGGGAAGATAGTTGTATCTTATGTGAAATTTTCCAAGGAACACGATGAAAAAAAAATATATATAAAATTTAAAATAAAAATGGCTGCATTTGCCAAAAAATGTAAATTTAGTTTTCAAATACAAAAATAATTTATCTGGCAACACTTCCGGTCAAAACTTATATTTTTCCTGGATTCCTTGGTTTATTTTCTTCAAAAATCATCTGTCGGTACTTTTCGGACATCTTACGTCTATGAATTGTAAGAAAAGAAAAAAAGAGATTTTTGACAAAAATAGCTCGACTTTGCAATAAAGAGGGGAGTCCTGGAGAGCGGGGGGTATTCCAATCGACACCAACATTGGGATTTTTCCAAAGTGACAGTAGATGAATAATTCCCTCAACTTTGAACAAACTCTGTGATGGTCGTATCCAAGTGGCATGTACACTTCGTATGGAATGACCCATATCCAAAAAAAAAAGAAAAAAATAAGAGAAAACAAAATTTAAAAAATGGTTGGAGGAAAAAAACGAAGAAAAACAAGGAAATTAGGAATAAATGAGTTTTACAGAATAAAGTGTAAGTTTAAAAAAAATATAAAAAAGAGGAAACCGAAAAGAATGAAATATAACCAGAATTGGTTGGTTACATGAAGTTGGGGATGGGAAATCAGGGAAAACGAAATAAACAAAAAAAAAAACATTTTATGTTGAAGTGTTGAAGGGAAAATTAAAGCGAAATGAACTAGAAGATTAGAAGAAACATTAGAAAGATAGGAAATATCAATGAAAAGAAAAGAGGACAGAGAGAATAATGTTTAAATAACTGAAAATTGTGATAGGAGAAGAAACTAATAAATAAAATGCAGAAGAAAATTTAAAAACCAAGTTGACCTAGCTCAGTGGAAAGAAATCAGATGAAAATTGATATAAGAAATATTCAAAATTACTTATCAAATGGAAGAAAAAGAAATATGAAAATAGAAAGACAGAAACGGAAGTGAAGGTATTAGGAAGAAAGAAAAAGAGAATGGAGAATTGGAAAGCTAGGAGTAAAATATAAGAGAATAAAGATCAAATAAATGAAAAACTAGAAACGAAGAAAGAGTAAGAAGTCAGAGGGAAATCACATAAATTGAAAAATGAAGAGAGATGAAGTAAAAAAGTGATAAAAAACTTGAAAATAAGAACAAAACAATTAAGCGAAGACCAAAAAAGTTGTAAAATCGAAAATTATTAAGGAGAAAAGAGAAAATCAAAAACAAATGAATTTGAAATGAGGAATCAGGAATTTTAAAACCAAAATAAGAACATAGTATAACTAACAAAAAATGGATAATGAGAAGAGAATATATAAAAAAAAGAAAACGA
The DNA here is from genome assembly GCF_029784165.1 of Wyeomyia smithii. Taxonomy (NCBI): domain Eukaryota; kingdom Metazoa; phylum Arthropoda; class Insecta; order Diptera; family Culicidae; genus Wyeomyia; species Wyeomyia smithii. Next base: position 268,673,072 of record NC_073696.1, on the reverse strand, counting down.
AAGTCGAGTAAACCCTTGACATAGTGAAATTATGATGAACAGGAATTAACAGAAAAAGATTAAGAGAAATGGAATAAGGAAAGATGGGGTAAAGTGAATTGGGGAATCTAGAAAAATAGAAAAGAGTAGAATAAAATAATAAAACATAGTTTATAAAGAAATAGGCATGCAACAATCAAAAGAAATAGAAAAACAAGTAATTATAAAAAACGGGAAAAGGGAATGGCACACGATAAAAAACTAAAAATAAACGGGCAAAGAAGAAGCCAAAAAAGAAAATATAAAAAAGATATAAAAATAGAAAGATCTGAAGTAGAAAAATAAAGAAAAGGAGAGAATAGTAGATTGAAAACGAGTGGATTTAAAAAAAGAATTGAAAATTTAGAAGTAAAAAGAACTCTCAAAAAAGAAAACGGTATAATTAACAAAGTCGATAATGTAAAGAAGTAAAGTGGTACTGATGACTGTCAAATAGAGTAGAAAGAAAAAGAAAATAAAAGTGGATTAAAAAGGAATCATACAGGAAAAAAAAAAGAGAAGAAGGAGAAATGAAAATAAGTAAAAAAAAATTTAGACAGAATAGAAAGAATGGCAGAACAAAAAATAAAAACGAGAAATGTGTCACGAGAACGTTTGAAAATAATTTAATACGGTAGATGAACTATGTGAAAAAAAGTAAATGAGCAGATATGAGATATTGGTGAAGGAAACCATAAGAATTGAATAAAAAAATAGAGTAAAATTCAGATGCAAAAAACTAAAAAAAAAAACAAAGGAAATAGAGACAGAACTAATTGGAAAACCGGAAATAGGAAAGAAAACTTTTAACGAAAGACAAGAGCAAATTGCAATCAGATGAATTTAAAAAAAAGGAATTGAAAAGTTTTAATTCGAAAGAAATGGGTAGAAATGAAAACCGAAAAAAGAAAATAGTATAACTTAAAAAATATTGATGTAACGGTGTAATGTAATATTGCTGAAGGAAAATAAAAACCGAAAAACAAAAAGAATAAGAAACCGGAGTAAAAGAAAATAAAACAGGAAGAAAGTAGAAAGAAGGAAAATTAGAGAGAACCGGAAAAATAGAAAAACAAATAATCAGAAAAAAGTGCCATGAATATAATAATTAAATGGCAGAAAAATGAGGATTGGGAGGTAAACAAGAAAAAAAGAAAAGAACAAAAAAAAGAAAAGAATAAAAAGAGAAGGAAACAAATGAAATGAGAAAAGAGACAAGAAAAGAAAAGAAAAGAGAAGAAAAAAAAGAAAAGAGAAATAAAGAAACGAAAAGAAAAGAAAAGAAACGAAAAGAAAAGAAAAGAAAAGAAAAGAAAAGAAAAGAAAAGAAAAGAAAAGAAAAGAAAAGAAAAGAAAAGAAAAGAAAAGAAAGGAAAAGAAAAGAAAAGAAACGAAAAGAAAAAAAAAGAAAAGAAAAGGAAAGGAAAGAAAAAAAAGAAAAGAAAAGAAAAGAAAAGAAAAGAAAAGAAAAGAAAAGAAAAGAAAAGAAAAGAAAAGAAAAGAAAAGAAAAGAAAAGAAAAGAAAAGAAAAGAAAAGAAAAGAAAATAAAAGAAAAGAAAAGAAAAGAAAAGAAAAGAAAAGAAAAATAAAGAAAAGAAGAGAAAAGAAAAGGAAAAGAGCATACAAGAAAAAAAATGAAGAAAAAAGTCTCGAATCTAAAACGAAATTGGTCAAAAGCAGAAATGGGACTAGAAGCGGAAAAGGATAAGACAACAATTTGCACAAGAGAATGATAAAGAACAACAACGAACGAAAGTGTCCAAAAAATCGTGAAAAGGAATAGGAAAAAGATCAAAAGAAAGACTGAAAGGATGAATATAAAGAAGATATTAAGAAAAGATGCAAGAAAAAAAAAGAGAAAAGAGACAACAAGAAAATTGGAAGAGATTAAAGTAAATGTAACTCTGAAAATAAAAACTCTAAAAAGCAGAAATAGGAATACAGGAAATGGAACAAAAAGCTCAAGGTGAAACGGTATACAGAATGCGATAAAGGACAAAGAATGAAGAATATGAAATAACTGATATTGTAGAAACCTATAAGTCGATGTGAAATATCAACACATACAAACAAACAATTTAAGGATTGGAGCACGGTACAATTATTGTTCGATAAAGGATTTCACAAATAGAACGTTAAATAAAATAAATTGATTTACACTCCTTTTGAAAAACTCTACAAAAAGTGTAGTTGAACAAAATTATATCCAACACTTCCCCGCGGAAGGCGATCGACTTGCTATTAGTGTGCGTAAAAGTGATAATTTTCCCTCAAAGCCTCTCATTCACTGGGGTATTCTTTCCAAATCCTTTAAATAAACCGTTACCAATACTGGCGTAGAAAAAAGTTGCAATCTATTCGCTTTTTGCAGCTCCGGGAAGCCGGTTTTCCGATTGTCAGCCAAACGAATTCGAAACCGACCGCTTCATTCGTTTTGTTTCAACGCATTCATAACCCCCTCCCTCCCGCTTCTCATCATTTTGGCTATGCGGAAAATTCAATTCGTGCAGAAATTCATAGAACAAGAGTTGAGCAAAAAAAAAACACAGCCATTTTAGTCATTTCTGCCTCGACGAAAACCAATATTTCCATTATGGATTAATACAAGCGAGATGGATGGTTCAGAGCCGCACAGGCAAATGTTGTCCCAATGACGAGTCAATGCAGGGACCAGGAGTGTAGAATTGGGCGGGTTCAGTGTGTATTTTGCTAACCGCGACAGAACGCTTCTCCAAACCACTTCCCCTTAGCCGGCAGAGCAAAGGGTTATACCCGGCACCAAATGGGGACAACTGACGGAAACTTGATGCGACTCACCGAGGAAAGCAAAGCTTGATGAGCTGAAAGTAGGATTTTTGGGATGGTGTCGAAATTAAATATTAGCAAAACGGATTTTTCTCACCTGGTTTTCCATACTAGATAGGAGTCTAATCTGTGCGTCAGTTGGAATGAGAGAAGAATTTTCTATGTTTTCAAGGTTCCAAAGCACACTAATCAAAATTTTGATTTTGTGCTCATCATTGCTACTGTGCAGCAGTGTGGCAATATCGCAACTTATATTCCATTGGCGGGCTTCGATAAATTTAATCTCTGCTCGATCAATAATAACACTCTAACCGACACCTGAATCCACTACGGAGTACGCGAATAATGCATTTTGAGCAGCCATCCACCTTCTCATGTGTGTGTGTGTGATTGTGTGACCCATTCTTGCCTGTAAGGAAGAAAATAACACGACCGGAACACTCTCGATATAGAGGGAAAAATCACGCTGAAAATGCAGAAATCGTATATTCAATAATTCTTTCCAAAGTAAACAAGCTGACTCGCCGAAAGCAGATGACTGCACAGGTTCCTACGCCGAGTTCTTCCCCGTCTGCATCGCAATGCAACACCTGAAGTTGAGCTTTTCCTTTGCTCCCTATGCTTCCTACCTCACTGCGCCACTTGGACATAAATCATACTCGAATCATGCCGAAGTGAATCGAGCCGTTGCCACCCTTTCGTATGACGGCAAAGTGCTGAAGGCAGGTTCGTTTGCGACGAAAACGAAGAGGACACGGCAGCTGAATGCAAAATCCACCGCAGTTGTAAGGCAGTGCAGGTGCCGGCATGCCAGGTGGAAAACGCTCTCTCTCTCTCTCTGAGAATCTTTCAATAAAAGGAAATATGATTGTCTAGCACTTGCTGATGGCAGACGAAGAGAAGAAGTGCAAAAGCACGTTATACACTTTGGAGGATTTTTGATTTTCTGCTTGTACCGCCCGAACGGATCCGGTGTTCCGTGCAGGTATGCGCGGCAGACGAATCCAACAGGAAATGGTTGGTCCGTGCTGCAATGGGTCAACGCGAACGGATATAGGAGATGGTAAAATTGCACCGGACGGTCAGTGGAGGTTTGGGTGCGATCGGTTTGGAGGCAAAAATTGAATCCAACCACTGGGATGAGGAGACTTTTGTTGTAAATTTCAATTAAGTTGGATTGGAGGGCTTCAGAAATCAAAAATCAGAATTTTTCTCAATGCAAATTTCTGAGTTCATTAATTTTATGTTAGTAAAAAATAATTTAAAAAAAATTTCAACATTTTTCCCCATCGTGAAAAAGAATAGTGGTTTCTCTCGTTTAGAGGGATAAAACGCGCTTCGCTCGGACAAAGCGTTTATGTTTGGCAAGCGAACGTAAACGTGAATGCGACGACAGGATATAGGAACTTACCCGCTGAAGCGATACGGAAAAATTGAGATTGAGACGGACTCAGTCAGGCTTACCATTACATAAAGCTTCCCGGTACTAGTACTGCACTGTGATAGCAAGCGGAGCGGTGCGGAGGTTAAGGGGGAAAATATTTGAATAATTTTCAGTCCAGAAACTATTCTATGCATATGAAATGATACTCAGGTTCGGCAAGTTTGATCCTACCGGAAGACTATCAGGGGACACTTTGAGCGGACATATCTTCCAATTACTTTGGGAAACGTGTCGCTACAATTATTCGTCAGGTTTTGGGTGAAACAGAGTTTCATTTCAAAGCAAGACGTTCAGCACCAGAATGGTAACAGAGCTAAAATTTTGAATCAGAGATAATGAATAAGTTACAGTTAATATCACATTATTCATATTCTTTGTGAATCATTTGTCCAAAATTAGAAGACCGAATCTTCTTTGCTCTCGAAGAAAGAAATAATGGAACGAACCTATAGCGGCACAAACAAATGACGGTTCCGTCCGGAAGCGCGACAGGAAAATATGAATAATTATGTGATGACATTGAATTAATTAAAAGCCAATTTAGTTCCCTATAAAACGATAACAACAACAGCAGGAGCAGCAAGCAAGAAGAAGAGAAGTCGTAGCAACTTTTGATGGCAAAGTTTGAAGAACCATTAGCGTTAAATAGAACTAGGTGTGGCTCATTTGTCAGCACCCGTCAGAGCGGCGTGTTTTTGGCGATTATCAACGCTTCGGCGGATTTAATCTGTGCTGTAAATAACGGCAGCTAATTTGAGCATAATGGATTCTGGTGAAGCTTAACTCTGCCAGGAACAGGTTGTCAGTCAATCGGAAGTGTGTCTGTCGGTTTGATTCGCCGAAGCTGTTGAGAGACTCGGGGTGCCTTATTGAAAGTGAGTGAAATTCGCTGTAATTCCCTAATGTAGAATTAAGAACGCACTCAGCGGAAGAAATCTTGTTCGAGTGGGATGAAAACAAATTGTTGCTTTAATTTTGCACCGACGAAATTTGATCGGAGCCCCACGCTTTGCGAGAACTTACATGAATTCTCCGAATAATCCCACCAAACCATCAAGGACAACTTCTTAACAGCCTATCGCACGCTAATCAGAAAAATTCACTCGTACGAAACAGTAATAGAAAACCCCTTTTCGGTCTCTACAACTTTTTTGGATGACGACATTGGTTTGTCGATTCAAAGACCGCCCTCGCGGCTCACTGTACCATAACCCACATCTTCAGCCCACTCCGGAATGATAATTGTAATGCTGTAGATTTACGTACCACAACGCCCACACCACGGGAGGCGGTTCGTTTTTGCTTTGCTTTGTGAAATTCATTTAACTTACCGCTTCGATTTTTCTTTCACGCGAGAAAGTTTACTTACACTTCCTCGCTGGAATGGATGGGGGACAGTCAATGTAAATTTTCGACCAAACTCAGCCATAAAAGCTACAGAGCAGAGCGGGAGACGTGGAACAGTTGCCAGAGGGGGTGGGAAAAGTCAGCCGGAAAGACAACTTTGATCAGGTGTAATGCTTCCCAACGGCAGTGAGACGAGACGAAACGACACTCAATCGGATGTTACCGGATGGATGAGAAGTGACGGTTGGCCAGGACCGTGCGGTTGGCGGTCCGCGGCAGGAATCGAAAGATTTACTTTACCGTTGTCGGCGGCTCGTGGTGAGAAGTTTTCGCGGATGAACAATGATGGTAAATTGAGTGAAAAAAACGGCAAAATGAAATATCAGAGTGAGATTTGAAAAAAAAAAAGTTCTCGATTTAAATAAACAGCTTCTCGTTAAGGGGGGATGAAGGGTGGTGGTTGTATAAATTAGCACCAAATAGACAGTCTGATGGCGACCATTTACAGCCACAGGGTTTGACGATTAGGCGAACGTTCTTCCGGAAGCTTTGTTTCTAATTTCTGATATCGCGATATCGCATTTTTTTTCAAACGTGTGAGAGGAAATTAAAATGGAGGTTTTAATTTGAAGTGATGTGGAACAATTTTACCTCAAGAGTTTTATCTCAAGTTGATGATGATGATTTTGAATAATTTCGTTTCATGCAAGCTCTTCTATGTATCGCTTTTTTGTCACGTGGCATTGGGTTCAAAAAATTAGTTAGTAAAAATGTTTGAACATTCAAAAAAAAGTTTCAGTTAGTGACCGGTCCTAGATATGATTCCTTGTTCACATATGTGAAGCACTTGTAGAGACACTCTATTTGTTTAAAAAATTTAAAATTTGTCTGAACATTGTAATGTTGAAATTGCTATAGTTCCAAAGCCAGAGTTGTTTTTTTTTCGTAGGTGCCAAAAAAGCAGCTCTTCCGGTTTTACAAGCTTGGCCTGACTTTTACGCTGATTCTATGGTAATTTCAACAATACAATGGTGGGACAAATTGTAAAGATAGAGTATCTCTACAAGTGCTTCATATATGACTTGTTCGAATTCTGCCTACTTGACAAAATACAGCCTAATGAGCATTCAAAGAGCAGAAGAGCGAAACCAAGACGCTGGTGCCAGTAACGTGGAACTGAATGCATATGAATAAAACCAGAGTCGTCGTTAAATGCAAAATATTTCGAACAAACCCAACGACATTTTAATTGTTATTGATTCGATGATGTTTTTGAATGACGGGATTCATGATAGTGAATCGATCAGTTCAAATTTGCATTAACCTAGTCAGTACCAAAATCATCAGTATTGATTACTGGTTGCACTTCTTTAACTAAAGCAGCATACTGAAAAATATTACCAATCCCAGTACAAATCATCATGGCAATACTAGCAGAGCTGCATGCCACCACGGGTCGGCGCGTGGCGACCGCCGAGGTCACGTTATATGAGGGCGACCGCTGACAGTACCTAACAGCCCTGGACCAGCAGCGGGAGATTGCTTAGGGGTGGTGAGGGTCGGACACTGGGCCGTCGACTCCTCGTAAATGCCACAATTACCCGGAAGCATCTCTGACGGAGCGAGTAGTGCCGCTCCCATCAACCAAATGCACTCCCCCGTCCATTGGGGCCGACGCCAGTAAGGTCCCAATTATGGCAACTGGCAGCGAACGAAACGGATTCGAGTCGGATACGCTAAGGAACCACGACCAAGGGCTGGCACCTGCATCGAGCTCCCTTAGTAAAGTCGCGTGACAGCGGCTTGAAACGGCGAGATGGTACCCGGTGCAGGGGTCTCCGTCCCGTAAAACCTGGCAGGCCTTCCAGTACGTTCCGCGTCCATTGCCTGGTGGGAATCAGGCAGAGAAGGATCAGATGGGGGGGAACTAGTCCTAGGACAAGATGCCCTTTTCCTGACTTACGCGGGCGGGGGCGTCATAGTGCTCATAAGGTACTATGGCGACCCCCCTTACCCATGGCCTCACTGCTTCGGCATAGATTACCATGGGACCATACAAGCGACTTCTCATCTATGGACAAGGATAGCGGCTGGAAGGGGGACCCAATTAACAAAATGAGCTCGAAGAACCAAAAAGAGACGGGTGCGGAGGGGTTACCAAATCCCTTCGCACGAGGTGGCATCCAGCGGTCTCCGCAGAAGAAGGCGGAGACGGATGCGGCGAAGTCTGGAGGTGGAAAAACGGCGAATCCGTCGGTGTCCACACCAGACATCTCGGTGGACGGTCCCTTGCTAGTCAAGGCCGTCGAAAGGTGCATGGACACGCGGCCAAGAGTGGCGGCGCTGTCTGAACAACTCGATGCCATAATCGAGTTCTCGGCGAACAGGCGAAACATCGCTGGCGACCTGAAGCAGAGCCTCCTCCTGCTTCGGAGCACCATTGATGAAGCCAGAAAGGAGCACGAAGAACTCGTAGCTCGGGTGAAGGCGGCCGAGAAAGCGGCCAGGACCGGGAGGGCGACTGCATCTAAAGAGGTGCAGACAGACGCCCCCTCGTTCGCGTCGGTCTGCTCCACGGGGCAGGTCGCTAAGCGAACGAGGCAGTCCCCGGGGGAAACGGCCCCCGGGAACACCAAGAAACGATTGGTCGTGCTACTCCCACGGGAACACACGCCAACCGGTTCAAGGTCCACCGCGGAAAAGGCACAGGTGGAGGCTACGGGCAATCCTTGGACTACCGTAGAGGGTAGGAAGCGTCGGGAAGGTGCGACGCGTCAGGATGGCGGAGCAGCCAGAGGACCAAAAAAGGTCAAAAAGGCGCGGAGTAGGGGTGATGCCCTCATACTCAAGACAGATGGGTCGAAGTACTCAGAAGTCTTGAAGAAGATGAGGGGGGAAACCCAGCTCAAGGATCTGGGGGCGGATGTGCGGAGTATCCGCCGATCTCGCACTGGTGAGATGATACTTGAGCTCCGGAAGGACGCCAAGAACAAGGGGGCTACCTACAAAACGGTAGCTGAAAAGGTCCTAGGGAAGGAGGTGCAAGTGCGGGCACTCACCTCAGAAGTGACTCTCCAGCTTAAAAACCTGGACGAAATCACTGAGGGGTGCGACATTGCACAAGCCCTTAAAGCGAAGTGCGGGGTGGAGGTGGCTAAGGAGTCAATCCGCCTCCGCAAAGGTCCGGCGGGGACCCAGGTAGCTACCTTCCGACTACCGTCGGCGGACGCTAACCTGGCCCTGAAAGAGGGCAAGTTGAAGGTCGGCTGGTCGGTATGTCCTCTGGGCATACTACAGCAACCAGACATTTGCTTCCGGTGCTTCGAGGGCGGACATAAGTCCTGGACCTGCAAGGGGCCCGATAGGAGCCAGCTGTGCAGGCGATGTGGAGGTGCAGGCCATAAAGCAAAGGACTGTGGGGAGTCTCCCAAGTGCATGGTATGTTCCGGGAAACGGGACGCCAAACACTTTATGGGAGGCCCCAGGTGCCCAGCCGGTAAGCCGGCTGCGAAACCACGGGCGTAAGGGTGACGCAACTGAACCTGAACCATTGCTTCGCGGCTCAGCAGCTGCTACACCAAGCAGCCACTGAGTCGTTGTCGGACATCGCCGTCATATCGGACCCCTACCGCATCCCTCCCGGAAACGGTAACTGGGTTGCGGATAAGTCCAGATTGGCGGCCATATGTACGACGAGCAAGTTCCCGGTTCAGGAGGTTGTCTCAACCTCAGAAGAAGGGTACGTAGTTGCTAAGGTGAACGGAGTGTTCTACTGCAGTTGCTATGCTCCGCCACGTTGGTCTACCGAAAGGTTCATCCAGATGGTCGACCTCCTATCCATGGAGCTAACGGGCCTAACGCCGTTGGTGGTGGCGGGCGACTTCAACGCTTGGGCTGTTGAGTGGGGAAGTTGCTTCACGAACCAGAGGGGCCAGATCCTGTTGGAGGCTTTTGCAAAGCCCAACCTAGATCTGGCCAACGTTGGGAACAAAAGTACATTTAGCAGAAATGGTGCGGAGTCGATCATCGACGTGACGTTCTCCAGCCCAGGACTGATCAAGAACTGGAGGGTAGACGATGGCTACACTAATAGCGACCACCAGGCGGTCTGTTTTAGTGTAGACAACAACGAGAGGGGGCAAGCGACGGGTAGAGCCAACACTCCGACCGTTCGCGGGTGGAAGACATCGCACTTTGATGCCGAGGTATTCGAAGAGGCAATGAGAAGGGAGCGCGAGGGGGGCAGTTGGCTTCGCCCGACTGCTGACCAACTAGTTGCTATGCTATCGCGGGCGTGCGACGCCACCATGCCTAGGACTCGCCAACCTAGGAATGGAAAGCCACCGGTTTACTGGTGGACGGACGCGATAGCCAACCTTCGCAGTGCGTGCCTCCGTGCAAGACGGAGGATGCAGCGTGCGCGAAACGAAGAAGAGAGGACAGAGCGCCGCGCAGCATTCAGTTCGGCAAGATCGATGCTAAAGAGTGCGATAAAGGCCAGCAAGAGGGCCTGCTTCGATAGGCTATGTGCGAGTGCCAATACAAATCCGTGGGGTGACGCCTACAGGATCGTAATGGCCAAGACTAAAGGCGCGCTGGCGCCTGCAGAGCGATCACCAGCGATGCTGGAGCGTATCATCGAGGGACTCTTTCCACGCCACGAGCCAAGTCCTTGGCCTCCGGCGGTCGAGTCTCACGTCCGACGTTCCAGTATCTCAGACATAGACCAGAGATGGTCGGCCAACCTGCCGAGCATCCAATCCGTGAGCGACGACAGCCGTGTCGAGGCAGGGGAGGAGGCAAGGGTTACGAATGAGGAACTCATCGTGATCGCCAAATCCCTAAAGGTGAGCAAGGCACCGGGACCGGATGGTATCCCTAACCTGGCGATCAGGCTGGCGATAAAAACGGCCCCCGGGCTGTTCAGGGCAGTCATGCAGAGGTGCCTGGATGACTGTCTCTTTCCGGACAGGTGGAAGCGGCAGAGACTGGTCTTATTGCCGAAGGCTGGGAAACCGCCAGGGGACCCATCGGCATATAGACCTATCTGCCTGCTGGACACCGCGGGCAAGGTGCTTGAGAGGATCATCCTCAACAGACTGGTGAGGTACACGGAGGGTGTACACGGTCTGGCAAGTAACCAGTTCGGCTTCCGGAAGGGCAGGTCCACGCTGGACGCAATCTCTTCCGTCATCAAGACGGCGGAGGTAGCAATCCAGCGCAAGAGAAGGGGAATACGCTACTGCGCAATCGTCACGCTCGACGTGAAGAATGCGTTCAATAGTGCCAGTTGGGACTCCATAGCGCTCGCGCTCAGGAGCATCCATGTACCGGTGTCGCTGTACAAGATTCTGGAAAATTATTTCCAGAATCGAGTACTTGTTTACGACACAGAGGAGGGTCAGAAGTGCGTCCCAATTACCGCAGGAGTTCCGCAAGGTTCTATCCTGGGCCCGGTGTTGTGGAATGTCATGTATGACGGAGTGTTAAAACTCAAGTTCCCTGTAGGGGTTGTGATCGTCGGCTTTGCAGACGACATAACGCTGGAGGTTTACGGCGAGTCTATCGAGGAGGTCGAGTTGACGGCCGCGCACTGTATACGCAAGGTCGAGGACTGGATGCGCTCCAGGAAACTGGAGCTCGCGCATCATAAGACGGAGGTCATGGTTGTGAACAACCGTAAATCGGAGCAACAGGCGGTGGTCAGAGTCGGAGACTGCACCATCACCTCGAAGCGATCCCTGAAGCTCTTGGGGGTTATGGTGGACGACAAGCTCACGTTCGGGAGTCACGTCGACTATGCCTGTAAGAGGGCCTCATCGGCTATTGCAGCACTATCTCGTATGATGTCCAATAGCTCAGCGGTTTATGGCAGCAAGCGAAGACTTCTTGCCAGCGTGGTTTCGTCCATACTTAGGTATGGTGGGCCAGTGTGGTCCAGAGCGCTAGGTACTAACAGTTACCGTGGCAAACTGGAAAGTACCTACAGGCTCATGTGCCTGAGAGTTGCGAGTGCGTATCGTACGGTGTCATACGATGCAATATGTGTCTTGTCCGGCATGATGCCTATCAGCATCGCCATCAAGGAGGACAGAGAGTGTTTCGATCAACGTGACACAAGGGGCATACGAGGTACCAGAAGGTCATTCTCGATGCTCCGTTGGCAGAGGGAATGGTCTAATTCCACAAAGGGCAGATGGACGCACCGACTCATACCGGAGATATCCGGCTGGGTCGGGAGACGACATGGCGAAGTGAACTTCCACCTGACACAAATCATGTCAGGCCATGGTTGTTTCAGGCAATATCTGCACAGGTTCGGACACGCGGTGTCCCCCATGTGTCCCGAGTGCGTGGAGGAGGAGGAGACTGCTGAGCACGTCTTCTTCGTATGCCCCCGTTTCGTAAGAGCGCGGAGCAACATGATGGCTGTGAGCGGGCCTGGCACTACTCCGGACAATCTAGTCCGGAGGATGTGCGACGACCCGGACATCTGGAACGCGGTCTGTGCGGCCGCCTCTCAGATTGTTCTGGAGCTGCAACGTGTGTGGCGGGTCAACCACCAACACGCCAGTGGTAGCTAATTACCAGTCTCCAGGTAGTTAGCTAGGAGGTTATAAGAGTAAAGAGGGTGCATCACGCACAAAAGCCACTTCCCGACGTAATACTTAACAGTCGTCCCGGGAAGACCAGGGCTGGAGACTGGAGGGGTTTTAGTGGGTCGGGACAGGGATAAGTAGGTGTCTGGGGGAGTGTAACTACCCCAGCATCTCTCCCCTAGTCTCATCCCCACACCCTGAGTTCTCTTCTCAGGTGTCTGTTTGCAGATTTCCCCGCCACCTTAAAAAAAAAAAAAAAAAAAAAAATACTAGCACCGGTTAATACTTCATAAGTGTAATGTTTTTGAGCCGTTCAATAATTGAACATTCGCTAGAGCACCAAATGCGTTATGCGCAATACAAATCCGTTGTACTGGTTCCAAAAAAGTACAGGAGATGTGCTAATAAAACACAATATTGATGTGGTTCCGCACTATACAACTTTAGCGTGTACGGAGAGTGTCACACATATATGTATTAGTTTTATGCAAGCGTGGGCGAGGGGCGGTCAATTTGTAAACTTGAAAACGTCTTTCACCCACGCACGACAACCGTGCAAATGTATTTTAGTATGAGGCGTGTATAAAGTCATATGAAATATTTCTGTGTCTTGGTTGTTTTGCAAGTGTAGGGTCAGGGGACATGCTAGATATTAATGAACAGGATAATGCTAACTCTGCTGGGGATGATTTTTTAAATTTATATCTTTCATACATTTATTTTAGCTAAATTAGTATATAAAAATATATAATTTATTTATTAGAACAATGCAATAGTTGTTACAGCATTTTTAATTTGGAAAAGGTATGCAGTGATCAGTAATCTGGCCATCGTTTTGACGTATATTGTCATTGAAAAGTTGAATGAGGCTGATTTTGAAATAAAACTTAAGGAATGAAGATACTGAAAGAGACAAACGTTCAGAGTAATTCCGTAGAGTGATTATGGTTATATTTAATTCTTGAAGGATTAGTCTGCTATTCTTTACTTTTTGTGTTCTTAAGATGTACAAAAAATGATGTTTTGAGCATTCTTAGGCAATAACTCGGTTTGTGTTGAAGCTATTTATTTTGAGTCTTCTCCGAAGTTTTCGGGACATTTAAAAAAAAACTAATTTTTAGGACAAGTCTTATATGAAACATCATATATCCAAAACAAGAAGTGTTAGAAGAAAAGTGTTAGAAGAAAAGTGTCTTTAGTAAAGTTTTTTGTGAGAACCTTATCTATAACTTTGTTGAAGACACCATTTTTCTAAAGTGTAAGAATGAAAAGTTAGATTTTGCAGCGCAACTAGCGGTTGAGTTTCGAACTGAAACTTGTAGTCGTGATTTAAGCCTTTTTATACACTAAATACCTTTGGAAGATAACATGTCAATAAAACCATCATTTGGAGAGTAAATGAATTAAGTCCACGTTTAAAACAAAAAAACCTAAAAAAAACTACGTCATTTATGGATGCTCCCTCATGATTTATTCGTTAAGGAAGTTGAAAGAAATCTGGTTTTGAGCAGAACTTGAGAAATGTGGAGTTGGAAAAACACCTGGCGGTAGATCCTGCGGTAAGAATAGGGAATAGAGCTAACCAGAGCAAACAGATCTGGAATTCCCGACAGACGACTTGTCGTCTGGCGCATAAGTCGGGTATTTAGAGGTCTTACCAGGATCCTCCTCACATACTATTAAGTTTCATCTCCCAACGACCCATTTCGAAATTCACAGAAAATCAAGAGTTATAAGTAGATGTGCATTTATAGCTCATATCTAAAATATTTCAAAAAAGATGGAAAAATGAGGTTACAACTCGTATAACTTGCTCCTTACATGTACATAATAGACCCAAACAGGTAACAGGCTTGCTTAGCTAACGGTCAAATCTTGTTAACGCTGTTCTATACTGATACTTGCTGGGCTCATCTTTATCCGGAATATTTCACGCTTCCTTACTTAAAAATACAGCCTGAGACTCTGGGGTGCTTGCGCTATCATAACTCATGCCGTCCACTATCATATGTCATTAAATGTATATTGTGCCGTTAACATTGAAAGAATAACTCAAATTCCTATTCTCAGTCATAATAACGTTTGAGCCGGTTATTATGAACTTTTTCTAAATGATGCCCATTTTCAATTACAGTGGTTATTTCACTAGGAAATTGCACCATCTCATAAGTTCTTCCCCACATGTTTTAGAGCTTTTGGCCTGGTTCCGTTGTGACTGATTTTACTAAGATTAAATCACCCCACATGGGCTACCAGTCATTTGCTTTTCCGTTATATGCTTGTTTGCATTTTCCTTTGATTTCTTGAGGTTGGCCTTCGCGTTTGCGTGGAGTCAACTTTTAACGATTTTATCTTTTCATCAGGATGGCACGGATGGGGAGGCAAATTCGTTATTTGTAAACTCCTGAACACCTGGCTCGATCCATTCGTTGTTTTGCTTTCGTCTTGATTAGACGCAAATTGTTTATCTCCGTTTGATTCGCAAAATAACAATACACGAGTTATCGTACGGGTGTTTTTTTTTTCGATTAGTTCTTGTGTGCGATAACAATAGCCTGAAATATATCGGCAGAAACATCTTCTGCACACTGGTAGGGGCAGGTTACCCCGCCAGTGATCTGATACGCAGCTGATATATCAGCAAGAATAATTCTCCCGCACCGCTGTTACCCCGCTAGCAGCACGGACCATCATACGATCGAGCGAGTGGAAGTCAACTACAAGGTCGAGTGTAAGATACGGCCACTGTGTCACAACACGAAGCTGGATCGTCATTGTTTGTTCTGCGGAGACACTCGATTAATCCAACTATCAGCCGTGAGGTCGTGACTTAGACGTTCGGTGAAGTATTCACTTTAGAATTTTTATCATTATTATTAATATTATTATTATTATTATTTTTTTTTTTTATTCTCGCTTATTTTCCGTCGGTCTAGTTCCGCCACTGTTGTGGCCAATCACCGACGCCCAGGGAGGCGACTCCACACCCAGGACCCTAACTCACGACCCGTTTATTAACGGACCGGCGCCAACGGCTTTACTTCCTCATGCGATGGAAGGCGTGATCCCAGAGATTTTTCGCCTCAGAAAATCTCCCGGTGTCGGCTAGGATTGAATCTAGACCAGTTGGGTTGGTTGTGAGTAGATCACGCCACCTCACAACCATCGACACCTATGTCGGCGGTGGGATTCGAACCCAGGCGTCGAGCGTGGTTGGCGGAGACGTTACCAACCACACTAGGCCCCCGCTCTATTATTATTATTGTTATTATTATAATTATAATTATTGTTATTATTATTATTATTGTTATAATTATTATTATTATAATTACTATTATTACTATTGTTATTAGTATAAGTATTACTGTCTTTTTTTATTTTGATCCATTGTAGTTTGAAAAATTGTTTTTAAAATTTAATATCAACTACTTGATCCCCCCACCCCCCCCCACATTCGAATATTTATCGTTTGTGTGCGGTAGAGCGTAACGCTCCCGCAAAATGGACAACATGCAGGTGCAACTATTCCTGGATGTGGAAACAAATGGGGAAGAGATTGAGATCTCCCCCATCAATTCCCCTCTACCTTCCCCGCTACCTAGCCCCGTACCAAGGGTACCGGCAACACGGGTGAAAGCTTACCCAGATGCTTCGAAAGGTCCGTTCGTAGTTTACTTTAGACCCATAAATAAGCCTCTTAGCATTATACAAATAGGCAAGGACCTGGCAAAACAGTTTTCGGCCGTAACCGAGATTACGAAGGTGAGGCCGAACAAACTGCGAGTTGTCGTGAGTAGCTTTAAGCAAGCAAACGAAATTGCTAGCTACGAGCTCTTTACAAGGGAGTACCGCGTGTACATCCCTGCCAAGGACGTGGAGATCGACGGTGTGGTTACCGAAGGAAGCCTCACGGTCGATGACATTTTGCGTCACGGGGTTGGCTGCTTCAAGAACCCCCTGATTCAAGATGTAAAGATACTGGATGTCAAGCAATTGCATTCAGTATCCATCGAAGAAGGGAAGAAGAAATTCTTCCTTTTTGCCAACCGATGAGGGTACATCTGACGATCTCGTCGAAGGGTGTTCTTATGCCTTGCCAGAGGGATCTGCTTTTACCCATGCTGAGCAACCTAAGCTGAACAGCTAAAGCCCTTGGTCTCCCCGGGACCGCCGTTAGGCATTACTTCAGGGAGAGGGCCCGTCGTGCTTTTCGCACTTACCTCTATAGGTAGCAGAGCAGCCTACACAGGCCAGTTAGTTAACCGTTGACTAGCTGGGCACGTCGATGGCCGTCGATGGTTTCCCGTCGATGGTTTCCCGTCGATGGTTTCCCGTCGATTGGTGCCCTGCAGAATACTAACGATCTGTGATGCTGCCGTGATGACCGCATCCCAGATTTCCCTATTTTCGCACATCCTACGCACTATATTCTCTGGCGTGGTGTCCATCCCACTTATTGCCAGCATTTCGTACCGTACCCGCTCGAAGCGCGGACATGTGAAGAACACATGCTCTGCGCTTTCTTCCGCACCCGTACAAGCGGGGCACATAGGGGACTCGGCGTACCCGAACCTATGCAGGTACTGCCTAAAGCAGCCATGGCCTGACAGGATCTGTGTCAGATGGAAGGTTACTTCCCCATGGCGCCTATTAATCCAGCCTGCTAACTCTGGAATGAGTCGGTGTGTCCATCTACCTTTTGTAGTGTTGGACCACTCCCGCTGCCACCTGGCCATTGAGGATGACCGTATGGTGTTGCGAATACCCCTCGTGTCGCGTTGGTCGAAGCACTCTACATCCTCTTTGACGATGATGCTGATGGGCATCATGCCAGCCAGGACGCAAACCGCCTCGTACGACACTGTTCGGTATGCGCACGCGACCCTGAGGCACATTAGCCTGTGCGTACTCTCGAGTTTGCCGCGATGTCACGAGGTACTCAATACCTTGGACCACACTGGTCCTCCATACCTGAGTATGGACGTGGTCACGCTAGCAAGGACTTTGCGCCTGCTGCTACGAACCGCCGAGCTGTTTGCCATCATGCGAGACAGCGCTGCCACAGCCATGGAAGCTTTCTTGCAGGTATAATCGACGTGGCTCCCGAACGTGAGCTTGTCGTCGATCATAACCCCCAGAAGCTTCAACGAGCCTTTTGAGGCGATAGTGCATGTACCGGCACTAATCGATGCCTCCTGCTCAGACTTTCTGTTATTTACAACAATAACTTCAGTATTATGGTGCGCTAGCTCCAGTTTCCTGGAGTGCATCCAGTCTTCCACTACGCGTATTGATAGCGCGGCCTTTAACTCTACCTCTCTAATAGACTCGCCATAGCCTCAAGAGTTATGTCATCGGCGAAGCCCACGATCGCCACCCCTGGAGGGAGTGTTAGTTTTAACACGCCGTCATACATAGCGTTCCACAGTACCGGAGACAGGATGGAACCTTGCGGTACACCTGCGGTAACCGGAACGCTTTTCTGACCCTCGTTTGTGTTATACACTAGCACTCGATTCTGAAAGTAGTTGCCCAGAATCTTGTACTGCGGCGTCGGCACTCTGAGACACTGTAGCGCTAAGGCTATGGAGTCCCAGCTGGCACTGTTAAACGCGTTCTTCACGTCAAGCGTGACGATCGCGCAGTAACGAATGCCCCTCCTCTTGCGTTGGATTGCAACCTCAGCCGTTCTGGTGACGGAGAGAATTGCATCCACCGTGGACCTACCTTTCCGAAAACCGAACT
The DNA here is from genome assembly GCF_029784165.1 of Wyeomyia smithii. Taxonomy (NCBI): domain Eukaryota; kingdom Metazoa; phylum Arthropoda; class Insecta; order Diptera; family Culicidae; genus Wyeomyia; species Wyeomyia smithii. The sequence goes on along the minus strand of NC_073696.1, from coordinate 268,655,113 downwards.
GGTTGCTTGATAGACCGTTCTCACTTTCTGTATATTTCACCAGTCTATTGAGGATTACCCTCTCAAGCACCTTGCCCGCCGTGTCCAGCAGGCAGATTGGTCTGTATGCCGATGGGTCACCTGGTGGTTTCCCAACCTTCGGCAACAGCCCCAGCCTCTGGCGCTTCCACACGTCCGGGAAGAGGCAGTCGTCAAGGCATTTCTGCATGACCGCCCTGAACAACCCGAGGGCTTCTTTGATGGTCGTCTTGATGGCCAAGTTCGGGATTCCGTCTGGTCCCGGAGCCTTGCCTACCTTCAGGGAGTTTGCGATCTCGATCAATTCATCTTCTGTCACCCTTATCGCATCGTCAGCCTCTGCACGGCTGCCGTCTCTCACGGTAGGTGGTGACTCGTCAGCCAGAGGCCAGGGACTTGGTTCGTGGCTTGGGAAGAGGCCCTGAATGATCGTTTCTAGCATCGCTGGTGTTTGTTCGGCCGGGGCTAGCGCACCTCTAGTCTTGGTCATAACGATCCTGTAGGCGTCACCCCACAGGTTCGAATTGGCACTGGCGCAGAGTCGTTCGAAACAGGCTCGTTTGCTGGCTCTGATTGCGCTCTTAACCGTTGCCTTAGCGGATCTGAATGCGACACCGCGTTCCGCTCTTTGCTCGTCGGAACGTGCGCGTTGCATCCTCCGTCTTGCACGGAGGCATGCATTGCGCAGGCCTGCTATCGTATCGCTCCACCAGTATGTCGGTGGCCTACCCTCTCTAGGCGGACGAGACCTAGGCATCGTGGCGTCGCACGCCATGACAGCATCGAATTTAGATGGTCCACATCCGGGAGCAGTTCACCCCCTTCGTGCTTCCATCTAATTGCCTGCCCAAAAACATCTGCATCGAAATGCCATAGGCCCGTCAGTTCCACGGTTGCTTGATCGACCATCTGCGCGAACGTTTCGGTAGACAAACTTGGCGGAGCATAGCAACTGCAGTAGAATACTCCATCCACTTTGGCAATAACGTACCCCTCTCTGGAGGTCGACACAATCTCCTGAACCGGGGACCTGCCTGTCGTGCAAATGGCCTTCTTCCCAGACTTGTCCGATACCCAGTTACCGTTTCCGGTTGGGATACGGTATGGGTCCGAGACGATGGCCACGTCCGACGACGACTTGGTGTAGCAACTGCTGCGCCGCATAGCAGTGGTTCAGGTTTAACTGTATCACCCTCAGGCCTGCGGCTTAGTAGCCGGCCGTGCAGCCGGACACTTGGGGTCTCCCATGGCGTGTTTGGCGTCCCGTTTACCGGTGCATACCAGACACTTGGGAGGTGCACCGCAGTCCCGTGCCTTGTGACCTGCGCCACCGCAGCGGCGGCATAAATTGGACCTGTCGGGCCCTTTGCACGACCAGGATTTTTGCCCCCGCTTAAAGCACCTGAAGCAAACGTCAGGCTGTTGGAAGGTGTCCAGAGGGCAGACCGACAAACCCACCTTCAACGTGGCCTTCTTCAGGGCCTTGTTACCCTCCGCTAGTGGAAGCTTTATGGTAGCAACCTGGGTGCCGGCCGGGCCCCTGCGGAGACGAACTGCCTCTGCGGTCACTACCTCTCAACACTCTCGTTCGAAGGCTTGTGCTATGTCGCACCCTTCGGTGATCTCGTCCAGGTTTTTAAGCTGGAGAGTCACTTCAGGAGTGAGGGCTCGGATTTGAACCTCCTCGCCTAGCACTTCCTGGGCCGTCTTTTTATAGGCACAGCCCTTGCCCTTCGCCTCTTTGCGGAGTTCGAGGATCATCTAGCCGGTGCGTGACCGACGAATTGACCTGACGTCCGTGCCGAGGTCTTTGAGCTTGGGTTCGCCTCTCATGGCCTTCAAGACTTCGGCGTACTTAGACGCATCGGTCTTGAAAATGAGCGCGTCACCCTTGCTCCGCCTACTCGCCCCTTGCGGCTTCTTATTGCGGTCGCCGCGCTTCGCGCGTCGTTCCCGCTTCTGCCGCTTCTTATTCACCACGGTGGTCCAATCCGTGGCTTCGCCGTTTGCCGGTTCGCCGTTTGCCGGTTCTTTGCTCGGCTGGACCGACGAGCCAGCTTCCTGGCTGTCACCGAACAACCGCCTTCGTTGCGTCCTGGGCCGTTTCCCCCGGAGTGCCAGAGGGATCTAGGAAGAGGAGAATGCTCAACTCTCCTAATCTTTCTCGCAAAGGTCGTAAGATAACCCCTAGCGGAATGACCAATAAGACAACACAGAAAGGAAGCGGTGAAGAAAAACCGAAGCTAGTACCCCCCGGTTTTAATTTCAAATCAAACCAGGAGTACCCACCGCTTCCTGGGGCACCAAAAACCCCTCGTGCACCCATTTCTCGATCAGAAGACATAAAAGAAACAGGGTTCATAGAATTCTCTGATATTGTGGACTGGATATTTAAAACATTCAACATACCAGATCCCCTACAAAATATTCTTCTTGCCCTTCTCCCTACAGTGAAAACCTATTTGAAGCAACTCACAGCAACTTGGCCCCTCATTTCAGCTATCGTATCTTTCGATGACTAATACGTCGAAAGAGGTTAGGAATTTTGTCACTGTGTTACAGTGGAACTGCAGAAGTATCATCCCCAGATTCGATTTATTTTCTCATTTGATAAACACATACAATTGTGATGCGTTCGCGCTCTGTGAAACTTTTCTCAATTAAAATGACCAACCTTATTTCCACGATTTCAACATCATTCGTCGAGATCGAGACTCACACGGTGGAGGGGTACTTTTAGGGATCAAAAAGTGCTATTCTATTTTCAGAATCTACCTCCCCTCGATCTCGAATATTGAAGTTGTTGCCATTCAAACGAATATGAAAGGAAAAGACCTTTGCCTTGTTTCGTAATATATTCCCCCATCCGCGCGGATTGAACAGAAGCAACTCCTTGATATAGAAGAATTACTTCCCGCACCTTTTTTGATTTTGGAATATTTAACTCTCACTGTTCGCTATGGGGGTCGCTGTACGACGACAACCGATCTTATTTAATCTGTAACTTGATCGACGACTTCAATATGACAGTTTTGAATACTGGGGAAGCGGCACGCGTACCTAATCCTCCAGCACGTGAAAGCGTGCTTGACCTATCCCTCTGCTCGACATCACTAGCGTTAGATTGCCAGTGGAAAGTAATCAACGATCCCCACGGTAGTGATCATCTTCCAATCGTTATATCAATTGCTAATGGTTCAACTCCCCCGAACCCAATCAATATTTCCTACGACCTTACACGTAATATTGATTGGAAGGGTTATGAGTCTATGATAGCGCAATCTATCGAGACTCACGAGGAACTTCCTCCGGAGGAAGAATACGCGTTCTTAGCTGGCTTGATAATCGACGCCGCGACTCAAGTTCAGACGAAACCGATACCCGGGGTAACGATTAGACAGCGCCCTCCCAACAAATGGTGGGACAAAGAGTGCTCTGAGCTGTACGTGCGAAGGTCTGCGGCGTATAAGGACTACCGGGAGTACGACACTGTCAACCTGCTTCGAAAGTACGAGGCACTGGGCAGGCAGATGAAGAGCTTAGTAAAGGCGAAAAATCGCGGGTACTGGCGGCGGTTCGTAAACGCGTTGTCGAGGGAAACAACGATGAGCACTCTTTGGGATACCACCAGGCGCATGCGGAACCGTGACGTTTCGAATGAAAGCGAGGAGTATTCAGATCGCTGGATACACGATTTTGCCAAAAAGGTCTGTCCGGACTCTGTACCGGAACAGAAAACCTTTCGCGACGCGTTATTAGTAACTACGGAAGAGCCTCCATTTTCGATGTTGGAATTTTCAATGGCTCTCCTGTCGTGCAACAATAAGGCTCCAGGGTTAGATAGAATAAAATTCAACCTGTTGAAGAATCTACCCGACTCTGCAAAAAGACGCTTGTTGAATTTGTTCAACAAGTTTCTTGAGCTAAATATTGTTCCGCATGACTGGAGGGAGGTAAAAGTCATTGCTTTTCGGAAACCCGGGAAACCTGCCTCTGATCGCAATTCATATAGGCCGATTGCGATGCTCTCTTGCCTCCAGAAATTAATGGAGAAAATGATCCTCTTACGGTTAGACAAATGGGTCGAAACAAACGGGTTACTTTCAGATACTCAATTTGGATTTCGCCGGGGCAAAGGGACGAACGATTGCCTAGCGTTGCTTTCTACTGAAATTCAACTCGCATTTGCTCGAAAAGAGCAAATGGCTTCTGCGTTCATGGATATTAAGGGGGCTTTTGACTCTGTCTCTGTACACCCAACGCAAACGGGGAATATTTTATTACTTTTGGGCAATTTTTTATTACTTTTTGTGTCTTATGACTGCGCATTATACACAAAAAGTAACAAACAAAAAGTAATAAAAATTATGACGGCCACACGCTTGTATGTGTTTCTGCAGGAGAATATACAGCCAAGCACCGCAATGCATGTATTGGCAAGACTTCACTCGCTGCATTTGTATTGATGCAACGATCTGGTTCATTTTTGTCTCCCTTCATCCACACATAATCAGAATCTCAACCGTCAACCTCAAATGTCCAATTAGAAACACTTTCGTTTCGTCCCCCAGTGTTTACTTGAAATGGAAATATGTAATACTGTCTGACCAGAGTTGCCGAAGTTGCGAATATTGTTCTGGATGGGCACGAGTTCTGTATATTCAAACAGGTCCAAATGAGTTTCCATGAACCAATGAATATGTGCTGTAAATAGCTTGCAAGAAAGCGAATGTTTTTATTTTCCTCCAACGCAGTTTACAGATCGTGATGTCATTTTAAGGCGCATTTCAAGTCTTTGAAATCATCAACGTTTGCATACTCTATGACGGGGAAAATGTTGCTTGGCAGCTCTTGTCATATTTTTTCGCTACTCCGTATGCATACAACGAGCGAACTAATACACGCCCACCGGTTGAATTGGAGATTGAAAAAACTTGTAACATGTGCAACTTATGCGACGGTGTGTGATTTTTTTTGACTTGAGGTGGGAAGGGAGCATTTTTCGACAGAAAAAACGTTGCATGTGGTTGAAACGACCATTATTAGATAGTCGTACTCACATAACACGTGCTAAATATATGACAGTATGTGTTGTTACTTAACTGAGGAAGAATTTTTTCGCTTTTCAAGTAATGGATTTGTTACCTAAAAGGTAATTTTGCGCTATTGCTTTTAAAGTAATAAGGAAAAGTTTTGCGTGTAGAAGTTTTAAGCGCGAAACTTCATTCACAGGGACTTTCACCAAATTTGAATAACTTTTTGCTCAATTTGTTGTCAGAAAAGCATATGTATTTCTCACATGGAGATTCGACAACTTCCCGAATTAGTTACATGGGTCTTCCCCAGGGTTCATGTTTAAGTCCTCTCTTATAAAATTTTTACGTCAATGACATCGATGAATGTCTTGCAAATTCATGCACGCTAAGGCAACTTGCAGACGATAGCGTTGTATCCATTACTGGTAGCGAGGCTAGCGATCTGCAAGGACCATTGCGAGATACCTTAGACAATTTGTCTGAATGGGCTCTTAAGCTGGGTATCGAATTTTCTCCGGAGAAAACTGAGCTGATCGTTTTTTCTAGGAAGCATAATCCAGCTCAGCTGCAGCTCCTACTAACGGGTAAAACGATCTCTCAGGTTTTAGTCGCTAAATATCTCGGGGTCTGGTTCGACTCTAAATGCACCTGGGCTTGTCTTATTAGGTATCTGACACGAAAATGCCAACAGAGGATTAATTTTCTTCGTACGATTACCGGAACCTGGTGGGGAGCCCACCCAGGAGACCTTCTAAGGCATTACCAAACAACAATACTGTCAGTTCTTGAATACGGTTGTGTCTGCTTTCGCTCCGCTGCGAACACGCATATTTTGAAACTAGAAAGAATACAATATCGTTGTTTGCGTATTGCCTTAGGTTGCATGCAGTCGACCCATACGATGAGTCTTGAAGTGCTAGCGGGTATTCTTCCGTTGAAACATCGTTTTTGGAATCTCTCTTACCGGTTGCTAATTCGATGCACAGTTATGAACCCATTAGTAATTGAAAATTTCGAGAGGTTGGTCGACCTTCAATCTCAATCCAGATTTATGACTTTATATTTTGACTATATGGCTCAAGATATTAATCCTTCTTCATACGATTCCTCCAATGTCGCACTTTTAGATACTTTTAATAATGCTATATTCTTCGACACCACCATGAAACAAGACATTTCTGGTATCCCGGATCAATTGCGACCCCAAGAGATCCCTAAAATTTTTTGTAATAAGTTTAAACATGTTAGTTATGATAAAAGGTTTTACACTGACGGATCTAATCTAGATGAGTCCACTGGCTTCGGTGTTTTCCACGAAAATTTTACCGCCTCCTACAAACTCGATGCTCCTGCTTCCGTGTTCGTCGCAGAACTTGCTGCCATTCAGTACTCTCTTGGGATCATCGAAACCCTGCCCATAGACCACTACTTCATCTTCACAGATAGTCTCAGTGCCATTGAGGCTCTGCGATCGATGAAGCCTGTGAAGCACACCCCGTATTTCCTGGGGAAAATACGGCGGTTTTTAAGTGCTTTAACAGGTAAAAATTACCGGGTTACCTTAGCGTGGGTCCCTTCTCATTGTTCCATTCCGGGCAATGAAAAGGCTGACGCTTTAGCTAAGGTGGGTGCTATTGATGGCGATATTTATGTAAGACCAATTGCTTATTATGAATTTTATAGCATTTTGCGTCAGAGAACACTCAACAGTGGCAACTCAGATGAACTGGGACGGTGGCTACATTCCATTTTTCCTAAGGTATCGACGAAAGCATGGTTCAAGGGGTTGGATGTCGGTCGGGACTTCATTCGCGTGATGTCCAGACTTATGTCCAATCACTATACGTTAAACACGCATCTCTTTCGTATAGGGCTTGTAGACAGTAATCACTGCGTTTGTGGCGATGGCTACCATGACATCGAGCATGTTGTTTGGTCGTGTACCGAATACTGTGGTGTTAGGTCTGAGCTTATAGATTCCCTTCGGGCCCGAGGAAAACAACCGAACGTACCCGTTAGAGACATTCTGGGAAGCGGTGATCTTCAGTACATGACACAGCTATACGGGTTTATAAAAAATGCTGGCATTAAAATTTGATTTCTTTTATCTATTTGCTAGAATACAATTTCTGTCACAAACTGAACGAGAATGATACACCCGGCTGGAGACACTAAAACGAAGACTCGGCATCTCTATGTTTACGCAGACACCTCAGACCAAAACTGCTCAAATAGAACATCACTGGCTAGCCACGTACAAATGAATACATTCTGTATAGTTAAAAACAAAATTGTAACACCCCTCCTCTCACCTTAAATCCCCACTAGCTCGTAGTCGGCCGCGAGAATAAAAAAAGGCCTCCCTCTTTTCCCTGCTAATTTAGAATTTAAAAAAAAAATGTACTTGGCTCAGTTAAACATAAATTGTATCGTGCCGTGTCAAATAAACTATTTAAAAACCTGACTCGATCGCCGCACCAGTTTGTATGCGTGGATTCTCAAGTATGTTTGTATGATTTCAATTCTTCTGCATCTCAGTAGCGGCGCAATCAGGAGAGGGGGGGGGGTGTGGTTATCTTGAACATCTTTCTGTTTAAACTATTGAAAACTTATTCATGAAAATTTGCTTATAGGGAAACCAAAATACACTGAAATGGTTGAAAAGCTACAATCTGTTTAAGGCCACTTATTTTCGCTTTTGTCCACCAGTGTTATCCATCGCAATCTTACCATGAGCAATTCTAGCTGAAACCGTTCCATTGGTGACATGAAGTCTTTCAAAAAGGTTGTTTTTGTTTCTAAATGATTAAAAGTAGTGAAAAAATGAGAAAACCACTTTGGTTAGTTCATATTGATGGACCCCTCGGGCATAAATCGGTTAAACGGTTTTTAGAAAAATTGATTTTTGAGCAATTCTTGTTCTTTTTATTGATTTATTTCTGTTGAAATTGTTATTGAACCCTCTGAAACCAGCACATCGTTTTAAAGAGGAATGATAGAGCTTTCATTTGAAGTAGAAAAAAATTGGCCGCCATTTTGGATCTCGTTGCCATCTTGGATTTCATCAGGAAAACGTGTTTTTGAGCAAGTTCGCAACCTTGATTTTAAATTTGGCATCACCATTGGAAAGCTGAGAAAAAATGCATTAAGACACATTTGAAACATTAAGTGAGCATTGAGTTTACCTTGTCATTCTGGTCACTTTTAAAAATCGAGCTTCAAACAGTTCAACGCATGACGCGCGGCCAATATCAAATCAACGCAATATGCTGATCCTGTGGTGTGTGTTTTTGTATAGTGTATATTCGAGGCCATCCATATTCCACATGGACAGATTTTTAAGAATTCTGTAGAGTCCCCCCCCTCCCCCTTCCCCCATAAGCAGTTGCTCATATAAATTCTAAAAAAATTGTATGGACCGTGGATATCACACAGACCCCCCTCCACAAAGTTTTCCACGTGAAATGTGGATGGCCCAATGCCTGTGTGATTTTGAGTCTGTTCAAAAATCACGTGAAGCAAAAAATCGTATCTTCGACCCCTTTTCACTCCATTCACATTGTTTATTTCTTCACTCCCTCGCTCCTCTTTGAGTGTAACGTAGTTTGCGAGCAAGCGTCTCTACGATTTTTTTGTTAGAACAAAGTTTGGTTCCCTGTACGGAGGACAGTTTTCGCGTGTTTAGTAATTAAACAAATTAATGTTAGATGTTGTTTTTGCTACTTTTATGTACTGTTGTTATTATGCATTGATGCATTGTATTACTATCAACCAACTTAGGTATGGTATACCAAGGTATAGTATGAATCAAGTATATCTGGAAAAGATCTACGTATGCCAGCGTAAATAAAGTAAGAGTAGATTCATAACTTTTTTGATCCTAGTTCCTAATCCTAATCCTAATTCTTATAGACGGGTATGTTTGCTACCTAACGAAATTCAGTCAATTGATTAAAGGCCATTGAAAAATTACGGTGCGTGGGTGCGCTTACCACCTGTGAACTAGGAATACTGACTGTTCACATCATACGCACACCACAAGCTCAGCATATTGCGTTGATTTGATATTGACCGCGCGTCATGCTTCGAAGCTTGTTTTCGAAAAGTAATCTGAATGACAAGGTAAACTCAATGCTCACCTATTTTTTTTAATGTTTCTTAAAGCATTTTTCCTTAGCTTTCCAATGGTGATGTCAAATTTAGAATCGGTGGTTGCGGACTTACTCAAAAATATGTTTTTCTGCTAAAATCCAAAATGGCGGCGAGATTTAAAATGGCGGCCAATTTTTTCCTATTTAAAATGAGAGTTTTATCATTCCTCTTTAAAACGATGTGCTGGTTGCAGCGGTTCCAATGACAAATTCAAGAGAAATAAATCAATAAAAAGAACAAGAATTGCTCAAAAATCAATTTTTGTAAAAACCGTTTAACCGATTTGTGCCCGCGGGGTCCATCAATATGAACTAACCAAAGTGGTTTTCTCATTTTTTCACTACTTTTAATCATTTAGACACAGAAATATCCTTTTTAAAGACCTCATGTCACCAGTGGGACGGTTTCAGCGAGAATTGCTCCATATAATTGGAAAGGAGATTTTGACTTCAAACTTATGCCTTATCCATTGAATGCAATAATGCAAGCGATGTAACAAATAGCCTAGCGGTTGTGGCGCTGCACATAACCCTTCTAATTTTTTATCATACCATAAACAACTTAATAAAATAAGTTTAGTTTAACTTATACTGATACTATTAATTTTGTTAGTTTTGAAATATATGCCACAACATTTTTGAGTGTATTTTAAAAAATATATAAACAATTGTTTTCCACTCAACACTAACAACCGATGAGAAAATTTAATGCTTGACGACTTGGAAAAATGATATTGATTCGAAAAAATTTTACATTTTTTACATTGGCACTTAAGCACGTGTAGCTTGAATAACAATTAAGATAATGTTTAAGTTATTCTGGCCAAAACAAATAAACCCGAAATAATGTTTTGATAGAAAAGGAAAGTTATATAAACTTGATGAACGATGAAACCTGATTTTAGGCAGATTTCATACAGTCCCATGAATTGAATGTTCTAGCTGAGTACCCGATCTAACTTGGGATTCAGTATTAGCTCTTGTTGTTGTGGTTACTGGGGACTGGTTGAACTCGAAAATTGATATTCTTTGTCTCCATTGAATCGAGTTGCAAGGTGTTGAAAATCAATACTGTGAAAGAATTTTACTTTCAAAAAATAATTACACATAAAAAACCCTTTCCTTCTCGTTTTAAGTTGTTTTTGCTCGAAATTATGTTTCAATCATTTCCATATAAACACTAGAACATTCTTTCTCTTTCCTCTGGAAGTTGCTTCTGCTCCCTTTTTCTTTTTTTCCTTCAATTTTTCCTTTTCTCTTTTTTATCTCTTTCTCTCTCTCTCTCTCTCTCTCTCTCTCTCTCTTTCTTTCTTTCTTGTTCTCTCCAAAAATCAATTTTTTACCTGAAGAACTCCCAGAAAATGTTGGAGTACTTTTCTTAGACATAAAAAAGGCTTTTGACACTATTGATCACCGGATACTGCTCCGTAGGCTCGATGTTTATGGAATAAGGGGAACGCAAACGATTTAATTCGAAGCTACCTAAGCGATTGATTTCCACTGTTCTAAAATGATTATTATTATTAACGTTCGAAATAACGACACAAGTGTTAAAGTTTATTCGGTCGGTGTTCATCGGTTGTTTGGTATCATGAATATCAATGTTCGCATAGGTAGTATGAGTATCAACATAAGGAAGGCTGAAAATCGCTGCTTTTGAATATCATGACAGTGAATATTCTCAGCACTGCTGTTCATAATTTGCGTAAACAAGCTTGCTAAGGTATCAGAAGAGAAATGTAGCTAAAGTGTGTGGCTTATTACAGAAAATTACGGTTCAGATTAACACCTCGTTGAGTTTGACAAATTAAAGTTTTTCATGAAAAGACGACTTTTTTGTAGGTTAATTGTGATTCTCTAGCACCAAGCATAGACATACTAAAATGAACAATATTACATGATTCATTTTTTGATAGCAAGATTTTTATTCAAGTTCAATTCAAATTCAAAATTCATCAATACAATTGATGAGCGTCTCCATCCAAGGTCCTTCCGATGGAGTCGCCCGGTTGTTGAGCGTCATATATACACGCGTTTCTATTTGCTAAGATAAGTTTTACCTGTTTATTTTCCCAAAGCTTCTCTCTACGATCAACTTAGCGCACGTCTAATTGAAGGATAATCTTTCCGAATACAATGAAACTCCGAGTAAATACTGGTTGAAACTACATAGAATCTTCATCGAGTAGAGGAAAAAGAAATACTATAAGAACTTCCCCCCTTGAATGCATCGCACCCAAACCCACCCACTAGACAGCGCGTAATGAAAAATTAAGTACTCGGAAAATGGTGGAAAACGTGCGAAAACTTCCGGGACCGGTCGGACGGTCGGTCGGTGGTCGACAGTTCGAAAACATAATCGACGGTTAATGAAGTGCACTTGGCAAGAAACCGCCTGCTTCCCACTTCCACCATCGAGAAATCGTTCCCGCTTTGACCGATTGACTGAATGCTCTAGTTTCAGCAGCGAATGAACCGTAGAAAAGAGATTCCCACACCCCCCATGCTACCCACTTTTGCACTCTTAGCAGTGGCTTTTGTCCACTGGCGTCGCAAGAGTTCAGTTCTTTCTTCACGGGAAGTTTGTCGTTGTAGTTTTCCGACGAAACCCTGTAAATGCGCTCCCACTAGTATGGTTCATCTCAATTAATAAAAGTTTCAGCCAAAAGAAAACATAAGAAAGCCAACTGTCAAGAGTATGCGGGCGGAAGCGAAGTTTCTTGCGGCGATGGTGCTGCACGAAAAAGCATTGTTGATCGTCATTCTTGCTCGTTCCACTCTGCTTGCATTGCTGCAAGTTTGACCGCACTTTGCGGTTGGGTCAGTGTTTGTAATTTACGGCAATCATGGCACTTGAAAAAGTTGGACATCGTTTGCGTCGTCGGTTCGAACGAAGTAACGATTGCAACTGTTGTTCCGAGCGTTCGCTGTCAACGATATTGTTTTTTTTTTGCTCGATCCAGAGTATTTCATAACGTTTCCACTTTGTGCATCAATTCAAGAACTAAATTTAAATTTGTGCAGCCACGCGTACCTTTCGTCACATTAGATGAGAACGATGCTGAAAAACAACCCCGTCACGATTCGCGATGATGACGACAAATAGCAATTCATCAAAGAGAATTTTTCATGAGTGCTGTTGTGTACTTCGCAGCACTCGAAATGCAATGTCGACTGGTCCAGGTACAGTTGAAACGCGGAGCAAAACACAGCACCGTCGAAAATAGATGACTTAATTGATACCATGTAAATAACGCGGTTTAATGAATATGCAAGAATTTAATTCAATCAAATATTCATAACAGCTTTTGCCTTTGTTTCCCGCCGAATTTCCTCCGCTACGGTACTTTTCGTCATCCCGCGTCAGGCGCAGCTCGTTCAACTGTGACCAGACCGATCTGGTGTCGGTGCATGTCACGTCCCTCATCGGGACCGTGTTTGTTGGTTGATGCAACGAGAGCAACATTTTTTTATCGTTTACCGGCCTTCGTTTCGAAATGACAATGCAACGCTAAGCTCTGCGGAACAATGATCGAATTCTAACCCGGTGCTATTGTTGTTTTATGTCCCTACGGGTTGCAAGCAGACATGTACAAGGCTTTCTACCGGCTTCTACGGTTACAATTCATACCGAGTGATACCTACGACGGTTGCCTTGGTCCTTCCGTAAGGTTTTTCTGATTTGATTCTTGCATTCGAAGCACAACTAAACATTCCAACCCTGACAAAGCACGAGGAAAAGGAAGCGGGGTGAAAATTCCATGGAGACGAACGAGAGCACAACTAGCTAGAACGATATTTTAAAATGTCAACTTGTCAATTTATTATTTATATTTGTTACATGCATTGAAAGTCTGCTGGCGCAGAGTGGACGAACGAGCGAGACGGACGGATAGCGGACTGGTTTATAATACCCTGATACCCTGTTACTTTGTGCATCCAGACTAAATCTATCTGTACGGCATATGACTGGCAGCTGCCATCCAGGCAGCATCATCGCCGGTGTAAATTTCCGAGCTGACAGCTGATCATCCCGTGGATAGTCCGATGAGAAGACCCTAGCGCAAATCTGTACAACATGCATACGTTAATGCAAGTTGAGTGTTCGTTGCCACCGCTGTCGAATATTTAAAAAGACGGACTGTGTGGAAAGTGGTGACTTGTTGAGCTCCGATTTTGAGGAATGTTCTTCTAATTTTGGGTATCAATGTTGTATCAACAGGTCAGTCAATCTTTCGGGTATAATATATTCTATTTATTTCTGAGCTTGATTCAATGGCATAATTGAAAGTCATCTAAACATATAATATTATTTCAACTAAAGTTCATAAGGTAAAAAACTATCTGAAAAAACTTGATAAAAACCTATCAGATAGCTTCAAAGATATAAAAACGAAAAAAAAATCGAGGCTACCATGTTACTTTGAAATTTAAATTTAAATGCAACGGGCCTTATTTAACCTTACGGTGTTTTTCAGAATCGCTATTTTGGAATTGCAAACATTTTTTCTAGCAATTGAAGATATATTCCGGAAATTATATTTTTCAAAAAGAACTAAATTTTGGATTAATTCAGATGTGAAAATCGGAATATGTCGTAAATGTTCATGATACACATCATGATGAAAGTTGTTCATGCTCTTTGCATCTGGTCATATGATTTCTACGTTCAGAACTATTAAATCGATCAACGTAAACTGTTCTAAATATCTCTCCATACCGCAAAAGATCAAAACAATGGTTGCAGTGGTTCAAATCTTGCTTTTATAAAAACGGACCACCATTTTAATCCCCCATTTTTTATTTTGTTGAAACTTTGCAATATACGCAATATACAACTTGGAGCCTAGTCACATTTTTTTATAATAATGACAAGTCTTACAAGAATAAAATTTATGTTACTATTGCTCAGTCGCTTTAAAAGTAATTTGAGCTGAATGAAGTCTCTATAGATGTAGATGTAGATAATTGTTTTGCCTTTGGCCCTCACCCGAGATGTCATTGAACATCACAAAGTTATATTCTAATTGTTTTTTTCATTTTGGAAAGCTACCGTTGCTAACATAACTAAAAATTGAATTTAAATCTGATGCACTTGTTATGTCGAATATAAAATTATATAAGTATGCGTTGCCTCCCTATTATAGACGAGTTTTTGGTTGTTTGTGAACTAAATTCAGAACTAAAGAGAACTGTGAAAACTTCGATTCCGAAATTGAGTTTGTGTCCAGAAAACGACCAAGAAATGTGTGCCTGAGTTTTTCGGATACAAGAGGATTTTTTAAGGAGAATCATTTACATCAACAGGGACACGAGTGAAACTTGGCTGGTGACAGATGGGCTTCACGCCCAAAATCCAGCCGACTTATTATCTGCAATGCCGAAATAGGGTGAACGAGTAATTCGCTATTCGCCTCGTATTCTGCAATAGGGGCCATGATTAGTGGCAGCACGACATTTGCTAGGTCAGCTAGTAGTTCTATGAAAAAGATTTCAAATGTTTGCAATTCTAGATCAGTTTTTCAATCAATTTTCTCTTGAAAAACTGGAAAAATAATAGCGATACTTTCACTGCATGTTATTATAACAAATTCGTAGTAACAGTTACAGGTTCACTACCTTATCGCTCACTCACGATATGAAAAAAAATGTAAATAATTATTGTTTTGTTTTACAAAGAATAACGGGGAACAACTTAAATTTTGGTTTTTCTTCTGTTGCTGTCAAAATAAGATAGATCTTAAAGGAAAATCGATTTATTTCAATATGAACAAGACAAAAAAAAGAACATGTGAGAAAAGTTCGTAATCGGCTTTCTGGCGAAGCTCTTTTATGATGCCAAAACAAAATCATCATTACAATTAATGGGCATCTCCGTCCAAGGTCCGTTTGATGGAGACGCATGGCTGTTAAGTGTCGTATATAAGGGAGGAGTACCAGTCATGGCAATACCTAGAAAATATGCCATGTGGTTATGGCATGAACCAGTTATGGCCTATGGTGTTTGAATGGAGTATTGCCATAACTGGTACTATTGCGCTTTTGCGATAAAGCCATAATTGGTGCACTTGCCATAACTGGCTCACCTATCCTACACTAGCAAAGCGGTCGATTTTTAAACACCAACTTACCGGAAGTCGATCGGTTTTGTCTCCGCTTGGTGCACTACTTTTTTGATTTCCTTTTCTGCTCTATCAATGCACTACATTACGTTAAAAAATAGTATTTAAGATTAACCACTTAGCCGAAGACACTGCGAAGCTTGAATGTCCCTAATAAAGCTATAGCTGTTTAAAGTTGAGTATGTCGAACTAAATTCTGAAAATATTTTTTTCTGCCACCGACAGAACCATACCAGCGTCATTGGGATTTCCATCAGGGGTAACCTGCCGTATCTAGTTTATACACTCAGCTGGGTTAAAGAAACAAATGCACAGTGGTTTAAAAGCAGAAATTGGTGAACTCATTTATTTTGTGACGTTTGTGTACATTTCAGCCATTCGATATGATATGATAACTTTTATCGTTTTTGATTTCACAGTTTATGGAATATTTGCCATAGCTGCTAATAATAGCAAAATAAGCAAAGTTACTTAGTTTGCTATTTTCGAAAACTTTGCTGAACATACCTAAGTGGTATAACAAGGATATAATAAGGATAAACCTGAAAAACTGATTTTTGGAGTCAACAATCAAACTTAAAGCCACCGCATACTTCAGGCAACTGACGGCCACTGATTATTTCCACAATTATTAAAGACCTAACTTTGGTCTTTTAAATGGAACTTGTTGCAAGTGCAGCGGTTCGCAACTTATTTAGTAATAACATTAACGCATAAGTATCTAGAGCAAAGTTGTTTGTTTTACTATTATCGAAAACTTTGTTGTATAATGTGGATAAACTATAGAAAAGTCAAAAAAACTAGTTTTAAGGGACTACTTCCAAAGAGCTTCTTATATCTCAATAAATTGAAATCATGGCAACTTGATGTCTTAAGCAAATTTAATTGAAATTTTGAGTACTAAAACATTGTAGAACACATTTGTTCGCTATCGGTTGAAATATAAAAGTTAATTTTTCTAAATTCACCTTTACCTTAAATAACAAAATGGTGAATATTCCATAAGATGTGAAAGCGAAAACGTTAAAAGTCATCAGAACATACCGAATGACTAAAATGTACACAAACGTCACAAAATAATTTAGTTTACAAATTTCTGCTTTTAAACCACTGTGAAATGTAGGTGAATATTCTTGGCGTATTCAGGATTTACAACATGTTGGAATCCACTGACGCCATGGTCACTACACAGCAAATATTTCTTTTCTGGACCTCTTCTACGGTTGCATGGAGCGTGGGTCGACTCTGAGACATTGTTTGTTGGCCTTTCTTTGCTTTGTACCGTCTTCTTGTATTCTTATTTTCGTTTGCAAATAGTGTGACAGTCGTTTCGGAGTGTATGCACGAACGACATCTACAGGTGACTATGTCGTCAGTTGATTCCAAACTTGGCACAACTCAAAATCAATACGATACTTTTATATGTGTTTTTTTTTTTTGTAAATTTCAAAACAAGTCTTCGTGGGATAAAACTTAAGGTTTATACCTTTTTATTTTTCATAAAAATTTTTTTTGCTCTGTGGTAAAGCACAACTTTCGTAGAACATTTTCCTAAATTTTCATGAATAATTGAGCAGTAGGGAGAAAGTCATGGTCCCATAAGCAGAAATTGAAACTTTGAGCATGATTATCTCGGAATAGTGTCAAAAAATGGCTTCGCCGTTTTACTGAATGCTGAATTTCATCTTTCATCACGGAGTGCGGTGCAGGGAACTGAATCACGAGGCAACGAAATAGGAAATATGATCGTGCGCGTTATTGGCATAGGATTGCGGGGATGACAAGAAACGTACACATACTTATTCGCAATACGCAAGCCTCGCGCGTGTCATCTTTGATTCCATCCCTTGCCACGGAGCCATTATAACACAAATCTTTCTCCTAGTAAGCTTAGTCTTGGTGTGACCGTTCAGCCGAAGATTGTCTGCTCATAGTTTCTACATAAGCGTGTCGCAAATCGAGTTCTGTTGATAAATATCGTGATTGATCTAATAAAAATGCAATGTAACGTATGCGTTGAAAAAATGGACCTTTTTCGGATGGTGGTCAAAAAAATTACTAAGACAAATAATTCAATTTGATAAGTTTCCCATGGAAGGTAATTATGTTAGCTTACTCCCAAAAAAAAAAAAAAAAAATCTACGATCTTGCGTGCAGCCTTCCGGCAGTTACATTCGTCATGGAGGGCGAAACTTGGGGACGTTGGGTGGGTTCGCCAACTTTGGTACCAAATCGATATTTAGCCGCTCCATCTCCTCAAACGATCGCTGCGAATAGTGAGCTGACGCCAGATCCGGCCAAAACCCCGCATCTTCGGCCTTACAATATTTCTTGATAACCGACGCAACTTCCGGTAGGCACTTCGTATTATAAATTTTCCCGTTCACGGCCATTCCGGAGCGAAAGGAAGGCAGCTTTGACATCCCCTTCTCGCTGATGGTCAGCCACAGCAGCACCTTTTTGGGGAACTTGGCTTGTGAAAGAAACTTCACCTTGGTGCTTACTTCCTTCTTGGGGGAAGTAAAATACGAAGTGCCCTGCCAGTCGTTACCATCCAGGGTGAGACAGGTCTCGTCGTTCATCACCTCCGACATGTCGTAATTTGTCGGGAAAATTGATTTGACCATCTTATTCAGGTACTGCCGCTGCGTCATCGCCTGCAGCTCCGAGACTAGTGAACGGCACTGCTGCTTCCTGAAATGTATGTCCATGTTCGCCAGACTCAAACATCGGGTTCATTCTTCGGGTGGTGGATAGTTTACGCGCGCGCCGCTCGTATATTTTCGCGGTGTTTGACATTGAAGATACTTCGTTCGCCTTATTGATGAGTTAACTTCACGCGCAACATCGTTCGATCCCGGCATTTACCACTCCTTCCTCTCCGTCGCAGTCGTGGAGATGCAGAGGCAAACTCGGTTTCCGACAACAACGACTGCTACAACACCTTCCTTACAATCTCCTTCCTCGCCTCAAGGATCGTTAGGACGTGGCCGGCGCCGTCATTAATCTATACAAAGCGAAAGCTACTGAATTGTTGTAAACTGAAGATGGTACTGGAGATGGTAAACTAATCTCCAGTTGCCATATACGCCGTTTCCGGTGCAACTTCACTAGCTCAGATCCATCATGGAGGAGCAACTACGAAATATGCGGTCGTCAAGTTCAAGCTCTCAAGCTCATTTTGTTTTGAAGTAGAATACTTCTCTCAGGAAGTTCGGCTACATAGGGATGTGAAATGAAAATCTAAAACCGAAAAAAGTGAAAAATATGTCCAATTTCAAATGCTAATAAATCGGTTAGTATTCGATGGATTTCCTTCGTTCTTGCAGCAATAGATTGGAAAATCTTCTAAGATTCTTTCCAAAAGAAGACAATTGTAATTTTATAATTCACACTATTGTACTATTGAAAATAGTGGAGCCTTGTCAAAACGGAAAATTCGACCTCTGATTGGTCGTTATATGATTGCTTCCCAAGCATGGTCGACAGAATCATATACCTTGCAATTGAAAACATGCTATTTGGCCTATATAAGAGCCTGTTTCAGTAGAAGCCGCTCATAATAGTTCTATACAGCGACAACAGCAGTCATCCTTCCTTAGCAGCAGCACTAGACCTATGGTTTGTCTCCACGTCTCAGAAGCAGCGCGGTTCTTCTCAGCGTGTGTCCCCAGACTGCCATTATTCCCCCGTGTTGGGGCAGCATGAAGATTGCCACCAGGAAATCCAATTTTGAACAGCAAAATGCCTTTTTCAAGGCAAATAAACAAGTCATTGAAAGTTAATAATTTTTGACAACGCAAGCAAGCATTCTGTGTTGGATCTTAGCAATTTAACTCTGTCGCATCCGTCTAATCTACTGAATGCGAAATAGCTTACACAGTGCATGTTATCCGTGTATCTTAATTCCCCCACTGTTAGGGCAGCTCATAAGTTGCGATCAGCAACCGATTTTGAACCGCAAAGTGCCTTTTTAAGGCAAATAAACAAGTAATTGAAGGTAAATAATTTTCTGGCATCAACACAAGCAGACATTCTGTGCGGGATGCAATCAAATTCTGTTGTAGTTGTCTAATTTTTACTTTATTTAGTAAACTCCCCACTGTAGGGACAGCGCGAAGGCTGCGATCAGCATAACCGACTTTGAATAACAAACTGCCCTGTTAGAACGCATTCACAAAGACAGTTAGGTCTCTGCCATGATGAATGCGAACGCGAGCGATTGGGCGAGAAACTTGCCGTAGGTAAAAAAAACGGCTCTCTTTACGGCTGTTCGGCATTCTGGATTTTGGCAATCAAAACTTCTGCTGACTGTCTGATTTTCAGTGTAAAAACAGCCTTGAACTTTGTTATCAGAGTGCCTGACTACGATTTGGTAATATTATTTGAGTTAAATGTTCACAAAATTTTACAATATTCCTCTTTCTCCCATTCAATAAAACAGGTAATACGATGCCTTCGTCATACGCAAGTTCCCCACAACTCCCACTATCGGTGTAACACAGAGATACAATCAGCGTCATATCCGATTTTAAATTCAACAACAAACTGTCTTTTTCAGGACAACCAAACGAATGATTTGAAGATTTAATATTTTCTCGTTCTGAGCTTTAACCAAAAGTTTATTATCTTAATTTGAATTCACATGTACATATACTCTGACTGTTGAAACTTGTTTGCGCCGCAAAGAGTTTCAGTGAGGTCGTATTTATATGTGCAAACTAAAATTGAGTAGAAATTCAACTTCATTTGCACAGAATTTTCAATACTGCCAATGAGCGGTCAACATTTGTTTGCTTGGAAAAATGACTGACACGCAAGCAGCCGGGTTATCTTTCTTGTAAAAGTATTCTACTTCAATCTTGCGGTCGTGGCTTTGCACACAACCCTCTTTTTTTTTGACGTAGGACTACGTCTTTGTTTTCTATACTAGATTACACTTTGTGAAAATGAAAATGAAGCTGGCAAATGTTGCGTCAGATTTCAAACGGTTATAGCAAGCGAACGACCTAATGCATCTTAGTCATTTATATTTCGGTGGATAGATAAAATGTGTAACAATTTTTTGATATTATGTTCACCATTGTTGCTTTACTGCTTAATGGTGGAAAAAGGTGAAAAGTTCCAAGGTCAAGCTTTCCCATACATTTCCCTTGTTCTTGGCTTGCTTCCCAAGCACAGATAACAATAAAATGGACGAAATAAATTCCACTGCCTACATATTTTGACTCAACAAAGTGTTTTGGTTTGTTTGTCTTTGTCTAAGCTGCGTGGCCACGCCTTAATGGTAAAAATCTACGCTGATCTCGATACAAAAGACTGCGTGTGGAAATCTCAGCTTCAGTTTAGTTTGTTCCACAATAGCGAGTGCGGTGCAGCCGTTAAAGCTTCGCGACATTGAGAAACGAGAGCTGCATACGAGTCAACTTCCAGGCACCGCGGAGCATGTTACCTGTATTCTGCACACGGCAGCAATAATAACCATTGTACGCTGCAGGATATTTTGCTGGCACAGCTGCTGGAGGGCACAGCGGAGAGCAAATTTTATATTTTATCGATGCTACCGGTGGTGGTGTGTCTGTAGCATACATCTCGAGCTGAAGATTATTAAATCGGTTCTTTTCAGAACTATAAGATGATGAAGATAAGAGTTATGAGAATTTTCACAACTACTACTAGTGTGAAATTTTTATCTATTTCTAAATAATCATTTTTACAATAACGACCAGGACGCACCAAATATAAACGGTAGTGTTGCCTATGAATAGTTTATCACAACAAGACATAACCCTCATTTCAAGAATTTTCACTGCTAAATTGAGTGATTTTCCGGTTTAATTGTTCGTTTGTGTTCACTCGAACACCGTTATCAGTCAAACATAAGAAACGAAAATTAGTTAATCTAAGAACCAGAGTGATTTTCGCAGCGGGAAAGCAAAAACTTTCTTTTGATGCTTATGAAAATCACTCAGTAGTATTGAAGGTGTATTGGTTTGTTTCTCTTTCTTTCTATAAGCTACGTGGCCACGCCTTAATGGTAAATATCGACGCTGAACTCGATACAAAAGATTGTGTGTGGAAAATTCAGCTTCAGTTTAGTTTGTTACACAATAGCGAGTGCGGTGCAGCTGTTAAAGCTTTGCGACATTGAGAAACGAGAGCTGCATACGAGTCAACTTCCAGGCACCGCGGAGCATGTTACCTGTATTCTGCACACGGCAGCAACAATTACCATTGTACGCTGCAGGATATTTTGCTGGCACAGCTGCTGGAGGGCACAGCGGAGAGCAAATTTTATACGCGGACAACAAAATAATCGATGCTGCCGGTGGTGGTGTGATCATCAGCATTCTGTAGCTACATTTCGAGCTGAAGATTATGAAATCGGTTCTTTTCAGAACCATAAGATGATGAAGATAAGAGTTATGAGAATTTTCACAACTACTACTAGTGTGAAATTTTTATCTATTTCCAAATAATCATTTTTACAATAACGACCAGGACGCACCAAATATAAACGGTAGTGATGCCTATGAATAGTTTATCACAACAAGACATAACCCTCATTTCAAGAATTTTCACTGCTAAATTGAGTGATTTTCCGGTTTAATTGTTCAATTGTTTAATTGTTTAATTGTTTGTGTTCACTCGAACACCGTTATCAGTCAAACATAAGAAACGGAAATTAGTTAATCTATGAACCAGAATGATTTTCGCAGCGGGAAAGCAAAAACTTTCTTTTGATGTTTATGAAAATCACTCAGTAGTATCGAAGGTGTTTTGGTTTGTTCCTCTTTCTCGAAGCTACGTAGCCACGCCTTAATTGCAAAAATCTGCTCTGAACTCGATACAAAAGACTGCGTGTAGAAAATTCAGCTTCAGTTTAGTTTGTTACACATAAGCGAGAGCAGTGCAGCTGTCAAAGGTACGCGACATTGAGAAACGAGAGCTGCATACGAGTCAACTCAAAATATTCATGGTGCGATTATCAGCGTTCTGTAGCACGAATTTTTAACTGAATATTATGGAATCAGTTCTTTTCAGAACTATAAATGCTTGAAGATAAGAGTTATGAGAGTTTTCGCAACTACTACTAGTGTAAAATTTTCATGTATTAATGCATCGTTAGTTTTAAAATAACGACTATCAAAAATAAACGGTAGTGTTACCTATGAACAGTTAAGCGCAGCATATAATGATATTTAGTTTAGCATATATTAAATATTAGTAAAGCGGGCAATGTATGTAGTTTCGCGGAAATTCGAAGGTGAACGGGAATAGAAGGTGTGACTAGAATTAGAAAATTTTTTTTCTAATTCTAGTCACACCTTCTATTCCCGTTCATCTTCGCATTCCCGCGAAACTACATACATTGCCCGCTTTACTAAAACTTAAAATGTAAGTCAATATGACAAAAAATGAAATTAGTTCGTAAAAGTATATATTAAATATTTAGTCCTACGTCACCATTTCATACAACCCCTAGGGCTGTATACCTTGTAGTATTTTGTTTTAGGTTTACATGTTGCTAATACACTACAATTCAATTTTTAAGCTTCGCTATACTGCCGCGCATAGCATGTCAGTCCCATTTGCATTTTCAGCAAGCCAAGAAAAACTCGTTTTTATATGATTTCATAACATTGCATCTTATCAGTGGCGTAGCTATGGTTTGGTGGGCCTGAGGCGGTAACAAAAATGTGGGCCCCCAATGAAAATGACCGAGCAGTTTTTTTTTCATGAACGGAATTGAGACAAACAAAAAATTTAGTTTTTTATACTTATTTATTCCGTTTTCCGCAAACACGAAAATAAGGTTAATTTAGATACTCACTTTCCGTGCTTTTTAATTGGCAAAATCAGAAATTACATAGTCACGGGCGAACGCGGATTATTTTCCTCGCTCTGTTTCATGTTAGAAACACAGCAACACATATAAGGGAACTGTTCCATTATTCATCTCAGCCCATAGTCATAAAACGAAAACTCAATTGAAAACTAGAAACCAATCAACTAATCCATGGAATGGATTCTCATTAGTTCACTTCTGATATCTCATGAAGTATAAACCTCAAAAACTTACCTAAAATCTCTGAATTTGTTATCATAGTCGGGCATCTACACTGAAAAACTCATTTATTTCGATCATCTAACCAAGAAAACGAAATCTACCCATTACTCTACCCAAGTAACCAAAAGTTCGGTTAAAAGTAGATTTTATAGTCTAATCAGCCGAACTAACGATCATGAATAGAATTCTATTCAGCTCAATTTTTAAGTAATTAACCGTACTTTCAAGTTCGTATTTGATGAATAAACTCCGAGTAGCATGCAAAGCAGCTTCTAAACTGCACTGAATAGTTCACATTAAGTTCGGTTAGGTCGCTGTACAGAACTCTGTTCAGCTTGAAAATAAAACTTCAAAAAACTCAAAATAAAAAACAACTTGAGTATTTTTTTATTTTTGGTTTTTTTTTCTAACTTATCATTTAGCATGTACTGGAGGAATTCTAGATCAGAAGAATAATTTGCCTGGCTTTATTTATTATTATATTTCATGATTTTTTGCAACTTACCACCACACCAGATTCGAACTCGAGTCTTCCCGCTTTGGAGCCTAGATTCATACCACTGCTCCGTTCCCGTTATATGAGGTCAGCGTCAATTTTACTCGATGTGCTGATTTCTCTCTGTTACCTACATGCTCATGGCTCTCTCCTTTAGCTTGGAGGTTCAGATAAGGTACACGCGTAATTTTATGTGAACTCTGAGGTTCAGAAAAGGCTGCCGAATTTTCAAGTTCAGAAAAAGTACACGCGGAACGAAATGTGAACTTACGTCTGACAGTTTTCTAGTTTGTTTCGATTTTGATGCAGTTTGTTGGTGATATAAATGAAATAAGTTGTGTAGGCAATATTTTCGTTTCAAGCGTTTATTAAAAATTATTCTGGTAAGCAATATATACAAAATCTGCTAAATTTTCAAAATCGATTATTTTTTTTCGGTCATCAGATATGCCGTTAGCCGTGGTCAAAACGACCAACGCCTTGGAACATAAAGAACTCTCGCTGCGCTCTCGCTCTCGTGCCTGAAAAATGGATTCGGACCTCCAAAACCGGCCACATCATGCTGTAGCCGAGCGTAAAGAGAACTTAAAATATAGATGAATGCTCAGGGATGAGAACATCACGTCCAAACAAGTGTAAATCTTCTTCTAACGGGAATTCACAGCTAACTTTCGGTTCAATTTCCTTTTTGAGCTGCCCATTCTTGGATACCAGAGTGCATGATTGATTTACTGTGAGGTAACAAATAACAATGTTTATATAGCGAAAGCCTTTATGCACGCTGATATTACCTATTGGAGTAATAGCTTTGTTTTCCTTTTCCAATTTCGATAAAAGTTTTATCCGATGATAATAAAATAAAATAAATAAATCACTTTTCATTATAGTTTTTGAATAACTCGTTTTGTTATTAATCCTGAAGCACGAATTAAAACTTTACATCTGAAAACTTCACTCTCGCCAAATGCAAGCAAAGCGTCAGTCAGAACTTAAGATGAACTTTAAAGTGGGAATGAAGTACGACATAGACTTCTACCGAACTTTCGTCCTGATTAAAAGTACGGATAAAATGCTAACAGAACTTCAATTCTAGTGGTTTTGAAGTTCGCGTGTAAACTTTATGTGAACTTGAAGGTTCCAAAGTAGAGGAGCATGCAGCTTCTCATGAACTTTCGTGCTGATTAAAAGTACGGATAAAATGCTAACCGAACTTCAATTCAAGGTTAAGGTTTTAAGATGAGTATGGGAGTGTTGTGAAAAATGGTTTGTTTTACAAAATTCAGGATAAAACTAACTAAGTTTACCAAATTTCCATTGATGGGCGATTCTATGAGAGCATGTAATCATATTTTGTTTATTTGTTCAACGATTTCGTGTAAATCTGGTGTTAACCTCATACATTCTTCGTGAACGTTGGCCTAATGAGATGAAAAATTAAACAAATACCCTAGACAGCGTTTTCAGCATCGCAAAAAGTCACTCCCTTGCTACGTGTTTCCACGTTGCATCGAATGTTTTCTGCGATCGGAAAACATTCAACTTCGGCGTCAGTTGAATCACAAATCATGTTAAACATGAACATCGGTCTCACGTTTACTCTGTCCGTGTGGATAACGCGGGCAGAGTGGCGAGCACAAATACATGAGGTTGAGTTCAGATGGACATGTTGACCAGTTCGGTGTTCGCAAGATTTTGGGGCCCCTTTGAGTGGTGGGCCTGGTGCGGCCGCACCAACCGCATCCCCCTAGCTACACTACTGCATCTTATGAGATTGGACAATATGTTTGGATGTTTTCCCGAAGTTTTTCAGAACAAAGTTGTTGAGTCCATCTATTGTTACGAGACCATGCATAGTTGGCTACCATTTCCGCGTATCAACTCAATTTTAGTGCAAATGCAAATGGGACTGACTTGCTATGCGCGGCAGTATAGTTTAGAAAACTAATCAATTAAACTTTATTAAATATATCCTAATAATTTATAAAAGCGTAAATTATGTTTTTATTTAAGTCTTTTTAATTTTTTTAATTATACTGTGGTTGAAAAGACAAAATATGTAATGTTTGTTTGAAAAACCAAGCATCAATAAACAAGCAAGACAGAAATCTCATAATGACAAATTACGACAGTCTAAAATTTTGGCAATTTTCTAGAACGCCGACAAGCTCATACCAATATGATATTAGCTGTAATTTATTTTGAATATCACCAGAACTTGACAATTGGCGTTTTCCCGAAGTGCTATTGTGTGAAACTTATAATAAAAATTTTATTTTTTTGCTGTTGGTTTTTAATTTTTATTTCGAAATCTTACCTTTACCATCTCTTCTGGAATATATGTTACCATTTGTGTCACTTCTGGCATTTTTGGGACAAGTTCGAATTAAGTGAGAATAAGCATTTTTCAATTTATTTTTTTGCTTCTTAAGATTTTACCCCTTTTAACCTTAGAAATAATTTCTGGTTACGCCACTGCATCATACAAGTTAAATAAAAAAAGAAAATATTTATTTTATGTTCATTAATCGCAAATTCGAATATTCTTACTGTGATTCGATTATCCGGAATGAATTTTTTTAAAAATTCAGAATAATCAAGTCCGATCTGTATTGTATAAAAAAAAAACAAATTTTCATTTGATTTATAATCAATGTTTCAAAAAAAAAAAATTAAAAGTACTTATTCAGTGGTTCAAAAACAACGTGTCGCTTTAAATTTGACAAAAACAACACTTTAAAAAGTCAAGTAAAATTTCACTAAAAACTCATAACAATAACACCTTGCTCGAAAAAATTTACAATTTTCGTTCTCAGACTTTGTGTGGACCGGAACGGAGCCATTCGCACCGGATATTAAACAGACCGGAACGAACTTGTTCCGATTCTCGACCGAACTGTGCCAAAATCCGGACGCAACTTTCCGTAACAAATTTCGCATTTATTGAACGAATGAGAGCGCTTTTTATTGACTCGATAAGCTATCCTGAAAAAATAACCAACTTAATTTGCCGAACATTCAAACTATTATTGTGGTTTGAATTTTGGTTTTTAATATTTTCGCTCCCACATTTGGTGCCCTTCAATGATTAAAGAGCAGGCGACCGCCTGCTTCGCCTTTGTCTTAATCCGCCCCTGCACGTGATGGTATAACATCGATCAATGTACGTAGACCACTTTGTTCCAAAACAAAATGGTCATTCAGTTACGAACGCAAATTCAACTTGGTTTAAATAAGCTTTAAAGTTTGATTTTTTTAAACTTCCATCATGTCCTAAGTTCAGTATTTTGGGTAGATGCGGCTTATGCGAAAAACTTTTTCTCGAAAAAAATTGTTTATAGACCACTCTGTTCCGCAACGGCTCATACCAATATTCTCTACATTGCGCAAGCGATATAGCCTTCCATTTACACGGCTTTGTTCCAGCCAGTCACTAGCGCATCATACTCGAGTTTATCGCTTCATAGGGAGCATTCGCAGGGAGTGGGAATCAGCACTCTTCGTGAAGTCTTCGGCTTGCAGGCGAGCATTCGAAACGACCACGCTTCACGTAGTAGCGAACAAACGGGTGAGTTGTAATTATTCGGTTTGCCGAAAGAAGCACTTGGCGAATAATGAGAGAATGAAAGTAGAACGGAAAATGAAAACATTCTAGCCCTCACTCATAGCCAGCGTTGCCAGGTATCCAGATTTAGCTGGATTATTCAGATTTTTGAACATGTATCCAGGTAAACAGCTTTGATGTCCAATTATCCAGATTTTTCATGGATGATCCAGATTTTATCCAGATTTTATTTTCTCTGTTCCGCAAAAAGGTCATCACTTCAATTTTGGCGCGAAATTTTGCAATTTTGTCACCTCAAATTTTGCGTACCCCAAGACTTTTATCCGAAAAACTAACCTTTCACCCCACGAAATGACTGCCAGATTTTTTCCAGATTTTTATTTTGCCTTTTCCAGATTTTTAAAAAATGACCTGGCAACGCTGCTCATAGCAGGTATACTCTCGCACACGAGAGGAGAACCTCTCCCTTACGGTGCTTATGAAGCTGCTGCGAACAGAATATAGAGCGAATGAAGCTTCAATGTGATAATCAGCAACATTGGATACAAGTAACATATTTTGATACTATTTTGTATTTTCTCATATGCTCTTGATAACAAAATAGAATCTAAATGAGTTATAATATAATAAAAGTTTTTCTGGAACAAGTAAACAATTTTCTTTCTCTATCAAAATCTCTTGTTTCTAACAATGGTTGTTATTATTGGTTCTGTATGATATCTTATTTTGTTAGAAAACTGATACGTTAGGCATCGGTCAGTGTCAGTGAAAAAGTGTTTCGGTGAGGTTCATTTTGGTTGAGTGGACTGTTTGTTTTTCTTTTTCGCTTTGAAGTGAAGATCATTTGGTTGGATTTGTCGTCAAATTTTATTCCGTAACCGTGAACGATGCGCGCGATCTATTTCATCTGAGTATAACAGCACGTTACTAGGACGAAAATCTAGTATCTGAAAGAGTGCTGCGATCATTGGAAGTGAAAATTGAATATTATTGGCTGTAATTTTCGAAGAATTTTGCTAGGGAAAATGACTTTTATCAGCACTGCCCCCAATACCCCAGTATCCCTAACTTTTGTTTATTTGTTTATTTGTGTATAAAATTCATCTGACTGATAGTCTTAATGAACTAATATAAAACAAATATATGTTGTTAAAAACTTATACGTGCTAGCTTCTTCTTCAGTTTAAACGAAGGTTCACCAAATTCAAAATATTCCTCCACTCGATTAAACATTCTAATGCATGAGGCAATGGGTTCATTGCGACCGAAGTTCGTGCGATGATAACGGTTTGTCAATAGTGATGCAGGTCGTAAGGCTCGATGTGGTGCACGGAAACTTAACAACGAAAGAAGTTTGGGAGAATCTACTTCACCATTTAGCAGCTTTGCCACAAACAACACCTGTTGCATCTTGCGGCGACGTTCTAAAGTATCTAGGTTGAGCAAGCGGCAGCGGTCAGAGTACGGGGGCAGGTTGTCGGGTTGTCGCCAAGGCAGGTCCCGAAGAGCCATACGTATGAATCTTCGCTGCACGCGTTCTATACGTAGATTCCAATGGAGCTGGTGGGGCATCCAAACAAGGTTTGCGTTTTCGAGGACAGGACGGACAAGAGCACAATACAGAGATTTTAGGCAGTACGGGTCTTTAAAGTCGTGTCCGATTTTTGAAATGAATCCTAGCTGACGGGTAGCTTTCGAAATAGCTATCGCGCGATGACGATCAAAAGTCAGTTTAGGATCGAGAGTCACGCCAAGATCCTTTACGTATTCAACTCTATTCAGTGTTTGACCATCTATTTGGTAGCTGAATAATATAGGCGATTTTATGCGATGAAAAGTCATTACTTCGCATTTAGCAATGCTGATTGTCAAACAGTTTAATTTACACCAATACGCGAACGAATTTAGCATATCCTGTAGACGTCGACAATCCTCGATGGAACGAATCGTCAAAAATATTTTAAGATCGTCAGCATAAAACAGCTTACAACCAACTCCAAGTGCAGCAGCAGCGTCATTGAAAAATAAAATAAACAACAGTGGTCCCAAATTGCTGCCTTGAGGTACACCCGATTTATTGACGAAAGGAGGCGATAATTGTGATCCCAGTTTAACTCGCATAACTCTATCGCACAAATATGAGCCTAGCCATTTTACGAACTGTCGCGAAGCACCCATTCGCAGGATTTTTTCCAACAGTATTCGATGATTAATACGGTCGAAGGCAGCTTTCAGATCCGTATATATCACGTCCACCTGTGCTTTACATTCAAGTTCATTAATACAACTAGAGGTGAAGTCTAGAAGATTCGTAGTCACCGAGCGGCCAGACATGAAACCATGCTGATCAGAGGAAATGTAGTGTCTAGTGCTACGTTGAATAGCTGCACTTACGACTAATTCAAAAAGTTTTGAGCCAGCAGATAAACTAGTAATGCCACGGTAATTTTTGACGTTGCTGTGATCACCACTTTTGAAAACTGGAAACATGATAGAATTTTTCCACACCTCCGGGAATTTTCCTGACGTGAAGGACTTGTTAAAGATGCAGCATAGTGGCTCAGCAAGCAAAACGGCACAACGGCAAAAAATGACAGCGGGAATCCCATCTGGTCCAGCGGAATAAGACGTTTTTAATTTTTTTGCTGCAGCAATTATCATTTCTGGAGTAATTTCGAAAACATCTAGATCAACACAGTTGGCCGGAACATTTTGAACAGCGTTCTCAGCGGTTTGTTTGTATCAAGACGCAGCAGAGCACTATGAAATGATTCGTGGAGCTCGAATCATGAACCCCTGATCTAAAAAAGGAATTATGCATCCTAAAGCAATAGCGGAATTTCAAGTACCTAGCCACTTTCAGATGCAATAGAAATTTTCAGATTTTTGTGTAATGGAGTTCAGAAAATTGAAGTAAAATTAGGCAAAATATATTTAACAACGAAGGAATGTGTATTGTTAGTTCGTCAAAACAATAGCCATAATAACCAAACGATATTTTTTTTTTAACAATAGTCATACTGCAAACATTAAAGCTAATAGTAAATTTGATTTTAATGTCCGAATTAATCTTATCAACCGAGGAAATTTCGTGTGAAGCATAGTTTACAGTTCCAAGCGAAGTGAAAAATTTGACAAGTGAAAAAGCGTAAATTTTCGCTAGCGAAATCTGTCGTGAAAATCCGTTTGTGGAACACGCAGGTATTTCACCAGCCTGCAGTTTACAGTTTAAGTGAAGCGAAATTCACGAGTCTACACTCCGAGCGAAGTGAAAATCGACTGCAACTGACAGAATATAAACGCACTTGGAATCAAGTTTACGCTTGCTGCTGCTTTTTTCACTAGCGTTTGCATGCGTGGAAAAAGTAAACCCAAGTGAAAAAGATGAGATCCACAACCTTCGATTTCGCGGGATCGAATTTGTTAACAGTTCCAAGCGAAGTGAAATTTTTGCAGGTTGCATTTTTCACGGGCGTGAAAAAAAGAACATTTTGTATGAGATTTCCACTTCGCTTGGAACTCTAAATAGGGCTTAAGAGATGAGCTTTGAAGATTTTTCTCTCCAGCAAAGGTAAAAACTAATCGTCCTTATGATTAAACATGATCTGTATCTTAAATATATGTTTTTGTTTTCGGTGAACTGCAGTTACAAGCGAATCCAATCCTCACGTCTGTTAAGAAATGTGTCTGCTCATGCTTCGTGAATCATAAATTTGTCAATACGATGTCTTCACTCTACTAAATGGTTGATATACATTAATCCTAGACAATGTGGACAGCATTGTCATCAAAAGTTCCAGTAAATATGAATCAAACTTTACTGTCCACCTGTTTCGGTTCCGCTGTCTTCATCGCGACGAAATCCCGACAGTGCACATTCCGGTCAAAATGAAGCCCACTTTGTGGTTTCGTTCGTACCGATGATGACGACAGCTGTGAAGGCGGTTGAAATAGTAGAATCGATCCAAACAAAAAATATCAAAAAAAAAAAAACAAGTGTAGGAAAGCAACCAAAGTACGGTCGTGCTGTAAAACGATAGACCCGTGAGTGAGCGGCAAGCTGCGAGACACCGCATGCAGTCCACAAAACACTGCCGTCATGGCGGTGAGCAACGAGAATTCCCTTAGATAAACATCAACGGGAGATCTCGTTATCGTATTATATTTTGTTTATCGCTCTGTCCCAACGTTGGTTCGTTCGTTCGTTCGTTCGATGGGAACGCTATCTTGCTGGTACTTTGCGTCCCCATCTCCCGGTACCAACGCTCGCGTTACAAAGCTAGAATAGAATCGCAATCACATCGACGCCCATCGGGCAGAGTTCGCACATACTCTTGCTGTAGTGTGTGTGTGTATGTGCGCCCAGCTCCAATGCTGCAAATATTGAATTTTGATTCCGAACGATCGATCGATATTCGATGAGTGCCGGGTCTGGAGTCTGGGCGGGTTTTTGTTTCCAATTTTACACACTCCCTCCGACGATGGTTGCCGGGTGTTGCTGGAAGCTGCCGATGCGGGGTTGCCAAGTGGCGGAATCGAAGAAAAACTTTTCGACCAAATAAATTTCAATAGTCAATGTTACGACGAGAAAGCGAACAACTATATTGCTCAATTCGGTAGTCCCTTCAGTTGCCACTTCACTTACCTCGTGCGGCTCCATTGCCTAGCAGCCCGCCTCTGTGGTCGCTTCATAGCGGATAAATGGATGGGATGGCGTTCCGGGCAATTGATTTCGAGTGCCGATGCCCTTGGTGCTCGCCTCCTGCACTACATACTAGCCAGTGTGCATTGGGTTCGAGTTGGAAACAAGCGAATGCATTCATTGTTCAATTTATTTGGAAATCAATTTTGCTCAAGTGCGCGCGGGGTGTGGGAAATGGACCGAAATCATCGTTTGGATGTGGGAACAATTGGTTGACCGTATGTATGCGAAAATATGCTACCGTACGTACCGAGGCGGACCAGAAGTTTTTAAAGAGCTGCGGTACAACACACGGAAGCAATATAAAATTTCAACCTTCCGAATAGTAAAACAGGATTCGATAGATGCTGGTTTTTGCAACTTTGTCTGGTTCGTGATTGGAACTAATCCACAGACCGAGGCAAAGAACAGCAATAGAAGAGTGCTCGTAAAATGGGAACTTTCGGATTGATTGAGTTCAATCGTTTCCAACCAATAGGTTCAGGCAAAATATTTGCTATAGGAATGTTTTCCAGCTAACTTTTTTTATATACAAAAATCAACAAATTCGAAATCACTCTTCAATTTTGTCTACTGTGGAGGTTTACGTTACTTATGTACAGTGCCGGACCACGGTTGGCTAAATGCTATACACAACGCGAATGATAACAAAACTGACTACCACCGGGGGGAGGGTGAGGGAAACTTATTTCAGATAAAAAGCTTTTCCTATATTAGGCTGCCGGGTGCCGACAGGCATTAAACAATGTGAATCATCGCACTTCAGTTGTTTCTTTTGCTAGTTCAATTATTTTGTTTGCCCCTCCGTTTTTGTTGAATTACACTAATCTTACACTTGTACTCACCTCCTGCCTAACCCTACTTTTGATTTAGTTCTCCGAAACTTCTTCTTCTCCTCTATGGACCGATGTAAAAAGTGCAACTTTCAGTAAATCCTAACCTTAACCGAGTTTCGCTTCTGTACTGATGGGATGATGGCTTCTTTGTGCTTCCACTCTGCTCAGAGTATCACCCTTTCAGGCTGCAGCCGTTGGTGCTTCTGCAGCTTTCACAGATGATGTACAGCAGAGCGGAACAGAGCATCAGGAGACCCGTACTGGGTAGCCACCGGCAGCTGCTGCTTTTCACTGCGGAAGAAAGGAAGCAGAAGGAACCGAAATAAAAAAAAATGCTCATACAATGCTTCGAAAAGGGGAGATGCTTTTTCGGAAAAATCAATTTATGAACATGCTGCTTGCTCACACACACAAACGGACGGGACGCCCCGATGCGATGGTAGTAGCTAGTGTGCTCAGCCGGAGTGGATAGTTTTGGTTTAACTTTGTTTCTCGAGTGGTGGGAGATTGAGTTCTAATCTGATTTTAGTTGAAGGATGTTCCGGAAAAGTTTGCCGGTAGGTTGTTCGAGCTTTTGCGCTCGAAGGTTGCTGCAGCAGTTTTTGGTTGCAGTTTGCTGTTTTGACGTTTCGGTGTTCGTTGTGCAATTCGTTTTCATTAAACGGCTGGTAGTGTGAATATTGCAAACATCACATCGAAGAGTACGAAATGACGAAAATACGAAAACAAACTAAGATATCATAAACAAACTAAGATATCAAATTCTACACATTTTACATATGGATTATACCATCTCCTCATGTCAACTCGCTCTCCTCATCTCAACGACTTTCTTTGATTTGGTTCAAAGGTTGTGAGATTGTTCATACGGGATCCCCGATCAGGAGAGCCTAACTGAAAAATTACAAAATTCTATCAACAGAGGATACAAATAACATATTTTGATACGGTTTTGTATTTTCCCGTATAGTTTTGATAATTAAATAGAATCTGAATGAGTTATAACGACAAATCCTGAAATGGACTAGTTCTGAAACAAGTCTAGCGAATTTTTCGTCAAAACTTGCTGTTTCTAACAACGAATGTTATTATAGTGTTCTATATGATATCATAATTTGTTAGAAAGCTGATACGTTGGTAACAAATTTTGATATGGGTTTGATACACGCAAAAGTTGAAGTCTTATACAATCATTGTGTCCTCCCGATTCGCACAAATGTTGCACAGAAATCGCACAATGAATGTGTGAAACGCATAACGCAACAGTTGTACTGCGAATACATTGACATAGAATGAAATCAGAATATGTATCGTATACCGACACTTTATTTCTCGCGTCGAGTGTATTAGTGACTGCTACTCATGGAGCAGGGCAAGCAGCAAACAACAACTTATGCACGCGCTTTTTTTTTCAAGCGACGGAGAAATTTCTCTCTCGCTCGTATGATTTCCATATTCGTGCGACGAGACTAGACAAATCACATACAATTTGCAGGTTGCTCTTTCGCTTTTCTTTCGGTTCGGATTGCGACGCGCAAGGCAATGTCTCGTCGCCTCACGAAATAAGCGAGACACCCGTGTTGTACATTCTTGATACCATAGTGTTGTTAGTCTCACTCATACTGTCGGTGCGTGCTTGCTGCAACTCAGGGGAATGCATGAAGAAGAAAGAGTATCTCGAAAGCGTGTGTGCAAAAGATTTGAGAAGCCTAGCATATGTCTCGTTCTCAAGCAGAAAGGATGAGAAAGGTTTTGCCTCTCACTCGCTTTGCAATGCTGCTTGATACCAGTTGAAACTGTTTAGGTGTAGTAGTTTGGAGCTGCCATATACATTGAACAAATGCTAGAGCATTAATTGCGTTATGCCCAACACGCAATCATTGTACTGGTTCCAAATTACATCAACAATTGCGCTAAAAACGCACAATTTTGTACTGGTTTCGCACCATCCAACTTTTGCGTGTACGAGTAGAATCATTCTTGTTATAATTTCTGTTATTTTAACACCTAACGGGGTCAAATTTAAAACACAACTTGAAATGTTTTACTCGTAACAAACTAACAGCTTCTGTTACACTTTTGTTTTGGCTTTCTGATCGGGTCACTATGAAAATCTGAATATGAATATGAAAATTTGCCAACGAATCCAAAAAATCAATGCTAAGCGGCAGTGTTTTTTTACATATGAAAAATTGAAATGTTTTTAGGCAAATGAGTTTATTTTGATTTCAATTTTGACAATTTCATTCAATATTTTTGAGAAAATTTTACATGAAAAACACTTATCAGGTGTTATGAGCTAAACTCGTGTTACAGCATTTTATAAAATTAAGGGCTAATTTTCTGTGGTATTGAAAACCTTCTCTTTTAGTTTTTTATATTTCCAGATATTTTTACCTGAAGATTCGAACAAAAATCTGAAGTTTTGAACAAAAATTAGTCAAAGAATCCAAGAAATATCAGCTAAGTGTGCCAGTGTTGCCAGATATTATATTTTTGCAATTGAAAAGTTAAGTTACGTTGAGTTTGGCAAATGAGTAGAGTAGTGAGGAACAAAAGTGCACACAGGGCAAAAGTACGCGTTGGAGTTTCGAAACAAACGAGCAAATAAACTGGCAACATTGTATGAAACTGCAGCATAACTACGTCAGCTGATCACACATGAAAAAAAAAAAACATTTCGTTTGAATGGTACGAAATTATGGAGTACGTTGTGTTTTAGGCTGTTTTGATTAAATTTTGTTAATTTTTGGAATAACAGAAACTACAGAAACTCCAAAATAAAAACAGAATCTAAAAACCTAAATCAATCCACCTAGCGGTCAGACTCAGCCTTTCTCATTCAAACTTATTATTTGTAAAAATAGATTTACATGAATGCTTAAATCCAATAAATGTTTATCCACTTTTTGGGTTCTAAAATAATGATGTTGTAATAGAAGTATAAAATATGAAATTTGACGTAATGTTAGTACTTAAGAAATAGCGAAATAAAAGCAATGACTCTTAATTTCGAACAATTTAATCACGAGCGATGCCGGGAACGTTCAGATAGTACGATACCACATTTAAATCATGTTGAGGCCATATATATTGAACGAAGCAGGTAAAGTGTTGAATAGTCTTTGAATTTCTTCTCTTTCTAAAACTTTTCAACAGCATATCAAATTGTTATGAAGTTTGTTATTTGTAAGTTTGAGAGATGACTCATTTGTATGACACTAGTTATGTTCAAATAAGTCCTGTAACACTTGAGATAATAGACTTTCGTTGTTTTACAAATTAAAACATAACGCTTGCTTAAGTTTGATTACAATCAAATGAAAAGGTAACGTATGGGGCAGCCAAACTTTGAAACCACGTGTTCAACCATAATTCATCAGTTAACCCTTAACTAGCACGTTCATCTGATATCAATATTGTTCAAATCGGTTGTGTAGTTTCTAAGATAATGAAGTTTCGTGATTTTCACATTTCGATACATTACAGACGAAGTTACAGTCCGATTACTGCAAAATTCAATAGGGCTCTGAGAAATATGAGTGAGTCCAAGTAAGTTGTCTTGGAATATGTTTCTTTTCATAGCTGGATTTCACATTTTTAAACACATTTTTAATAATCCGTTTGTAAAAAAAATCATTAGGGTCTTATGGGGCAACAAGACCTTTCATATGACACTAATTTTATAAAAATCGGGCCAGCCATCTCTGAGAAACAGTGAGTGAGTGAGATTAAATAGTCTCTTGAACACGTTTCTTTCCATAACTTCTGAACCACATGTTCAATCTTCATAAAATTCGAAAGTTAAGGGTTTTTAAGGTAGCCCGTTCATTTGAAACTAATTTTAATCAAATCAGATGTGTGGTTTCTGAAATATTGATGTTTCGTGATTTTTACACTTTGATACATAACCTCTAAACTAGAAATCAGATTACAATAAAATTCAATGGGGTCTTATAGGGCAACTAGACCTTTCATTTGCAATTGATTTCATTGAAATCTGTTCGGTCAGACCATCTCTGAGAATAGTGAGTGCGAAAAAAGGTGCACATACACACGTACACACCCACACACAAACATATACACCTATACATGCTTATATGCAGAAAATGCTCGATTCGTCTAACTGAGTCGAGTAGTATATGACATTCGGCCATTTGGATCACTTTTCTACCTTTTAATTAGCCAGTGATCGTTAGGAGGAAGACAATATGTTTACTTTCATTATGTGATTTCACATTTTCATGAACAACGGACAAAGTTACAATCCGATTGCAATAAAATTCAATAGCAACCTATGGGGCAACTAGACCTTTCATTCGACACTAATTTTGTGAAAATCGGTTCAGCCATCTCTGAGAAAAATGAGTGAGTTTAAACAACCTCAGGATAACTTTTCTTTACATAACTTTTGAACCATATGTTCAATCATTACGAAATTCAAAAGTTAAGGGTTCTAAAGACAGCCCGATCATTTGAAACCAATTTTATTAAAATCGGTTGTGTGGTTTCTGAGATATTGATATTTCGTGATTTTTACATTTTGATACATAACCTCTAAACTAAAATTCCGATTACAATGAAATTCAATAGCAACCTATGGCGCAACTAGACCTTTCATTTACAATTAATTTCATGAAAATCGGTCCAGCCATCTCTGAGAAAAGTGAGTGAGAAAAAAAAGTTGCACATACATACACACACACACACACACATACACACATACATACATACATACAGAAAATGCTCAGTTCGTCGAAAGGGGTCGAGTGGTATATGACATTCGGCCATTGGGACCACTTTTATACCTTTGGTTTTTCCAGTGATTGCTATACCTTTCCAGGAGAGAGGCAACAACTCTTGTGTAATTGTGGTTTGTAGGTTGAAGTTGTTTTGCCAAAAATGTTTTAGCGTTTTTCATAAAAATCAAACCAGTTGAAAAACTCATTGTGGGGCATAAGTACGCACTAAGTTTCTGTAGCCGTAAGAAAAAAATGAGTTAAATACCGATGTTTTTGTACAGAAATAACCGAAGAATAACTAGTGATACAAAAAAGGCTAAACAGTTGTTTCTTCAAAGATAGAGGTAACAGATATATTTAATTAACCGTTACGTGCTCGACAATTAAACACTCTTACGCACCCAACGGGGTACCCGGGTACTCAGTGCCCCGAAACAATTTTGATAACCCAAGAAATCCGGTTTTCCGAGAACGTGTTTCGCAAAAGCGAAGTTTTATGATTTAAGAAATTCTCTAGAATCTTACAATTATTAGTTCAAACTTCATAAAATTACTTCCACAGGGCATTTTCATGTTTTTTTATATTCCTCTAGAATAGTGCTTTCGGAACAGATTCCACGACCCCAGACAGCATTCTGGATTCCAAAAGGCTACTTCCGGTTTCTAGAAAACATTAAAATGTGGCCAAATACCAGCAAATATGAGTATTTCCAGGATCTAAATGATGCCTTGTGACTGGAAATCGACTCCATACGCCATTTTTAATTTCAAGACGGTGAATTCCGGTTCCTCTGGGATCATTTTCAGGTCTCTGGGCATCATTCTGATGCCGAAAGTAATCATATGAAATAGTATTTAGTCAATTATGTTTTCCGGAAACCGAAAGTCACTATTTTACATTAAAAAATAGTGTCTGGAGTTGATTTATGATCTCAGCACATCGATTTGATTCCGGAAATAACAATATTGGGTGGTTTTCGGCCAATATGGTTGTTGTTCAGAAATCGAAAGTCGCCATTTTGAAATCCAAAATGGCGTCTGGAGTCGTTTCCTGGTCCATGAATATTATCGCGGTTCCGAAAATACCCATTGTCACCCTGTCTGTGATGAACCAACATTCAGCGAGTTCCCCTGGTGCTACCAATTCACAATAGGCCTATTGAAGCGACGCTTTATCCAGCACGAGCGATACCGATCGGAAACGATCTACGATCAACGATAAAACAGCCATGTTGAATGTAGATCGCCACTTCAGAAGTAGCAGCAGACTAAACCAGTGGCTTAGGAAAGTGGTGATTATTATTATATTTATAGTTCTACCATGGACGCAACTTAGGAAAATTTCTAGGGGGGGCTAATTTTCATACATTTCGTTTAAAAAAGGAGAAAAAAGAGTTACAATGCGCCTATTTAAAAACGCATAAAATAGTAGAAAAAATCACTTTAATCGGGAATAAATCTCCGAAGATGTATTGAATATCTTGACTACAGCGTCAACACCAACTTCTATCAGCAACACTGATTCGATACTGAGGAGAACTAGGTTTAGTAAACAGCTAGGCAGTGCGTACCAGCAGTACACCCGTACTAGTTGATAAACTAGATCCCAGTGTGGTTAAAGGCATAATGCTATATCCCTAACTCCACGTGGAACCGACTGAAATACGAGCAACCAAGGAAAGATTGGGGAACCGGTGGGAACTTGGTCGTATGCTGACAGGGAAGCGGTAGTGGTTCTCCTTAGAGAACAGCTTGTCTGAGCGTCTGTTTCCCAAGATAGGGGCGGCTCAAACAGCGACTGATCCGAAGTGCACGGTTGAACAATGAAATGCGGTGTCTCGTCGCTACACCCAAGAAGGCAGCCCCGTCGCGAGACTAGGCGTCGCAGCCCTAGTAAAGCAGCATGCTAAAATAAACATACTACGAACAATAAAGAACTGAAAACGAACCGGAATTACCGGCAATGATCTAGCGACGAAATAAGAACGACGATTAGAAGCTCGGTACATGTAACAGTTGATCGCTTATCGGGTGCCGACCGGATTCTGCTGGATCAGCTAGAACTTCACCAGTTCGGCATCGTTGCGCTCCAGGAGCTTTACCAGGAAGAATAGAAGGTACGGCGAATTTGTGGCCGCAGGGCACAGTTTTACCAGAGCGGCGGCACAACCAAGAGCTGGGTACCGGCTTTATAGTGCTGGGCAGGATGCAGAGTCGTGCGATCAAGTGGCAAGCGTTCAGCGACAGGTTGTGTTTGTTGAGAATAAAAGGCTGGTTCTACAACTACACCATCCTCAATGTCCACTTCCCTCACGAAGGACATCCCGAAATAGAGAAAGAAACGTTCTACGCACAGAGACATCAAGATCGTCATTGGGGACATGAACGCTCAGATCGGTAAGGAAGACATTTTTTTTCCGTGTTGGGTATTTTCGTCACTGCGACCAATTTTTTGATATGTTGTGACATATTCCCCCTTTTCAATTTTGCTTAGTCAGGATAACGTATCACTATTGGAAGTGGTCGTTATAGTCTGGCCAATAGCATTAGTCCAGTCCGGTATTATACTTCGTATGAAGCGCACAACCGTACTGGAATTTGTTCTCCAGATTTCAGAGGGTTCCAGAAGACCTCTCTCGAAGAACTTATATCTTTTGATAAAAATTGCCGGACATCGGCATAACAGATGTTCCGAGTCTTCTTTTTCCATGCCACATACTCGACATATATCATCTTGAAGTTTTTTCATAACCTTCAAATGATAACGGCTCGGACAATGCCCTGTTATTAAACCAGTATACGTGCTTAGATCTTTTTTTGAAAGATCCAGTATTTTACGAGTCATAGAAACGTTCGGAGTGATGAACCGTTTCGACTGCCTA
Source organism: Wyeomyia smithii (assembly GCF_029784165.1). Taxonomy (NCBI): domain Eukaryota; kingdom Metazoa; phylum Arthropoda; class Insecta; order Diptera; family Culicidae; genus Wyeomyia; species Wyeomyia smithii. The sequence goes on along the minus strand of NC_073696.1, from coordinate 268,614,495 downwards.
CCGATGAAGGTGTTTGTCCAGTTGGATTCCACTTTCAGAGTTTCCCATGCTTTTAGTTCCATTCTAAGGAAACAAGCGGATAGACCACAGAAGGGTTCTGGTCCTATGAACTGATGAGACGATCCAAGTCTTGCCAATTCATCGGCTCTTTCGTTCCCATCTATTCCACAGTGACCAGGAACCCAGTATAAGTCTACTTGATTATTACAACCCAGTGTTTGGAGTGATTGAACACACTCCCAAACTAGTTTTGATGTGCATGTCGCAGACTTCAAAGCCTTCAACGCTGCTTGACTGTCGGACATCATGCAAATGTTTGAGTGTCTGTATTTCCTGCGTAGGCATATTTCAGAACATTCTAGTATTGCTTGGACTTCAGCTTGGAAGACAGTTGGCCATTGGCCCATTGGAACTGACAGGTCTATTCCTGGGCCAGTTACTCCTGCTCCCACTCGATTGTTCATTTTTGAACCATCTGTGTAGGAAATGATTGATCCTGGGCGGAGATCAGGACCACCGCGTTCCCAAACATCACGCTCAGGTTCAAACATTCGAAATCGTCTTTCAAAATTGTATCTTTTCTCCAACCGGTCTTCATTGTTTATCACTAGAGGATTGATACGAATAGTTTTTAGAATACCTAGATGACCCGTAAAATCACCCTCAAAGAGCCTTAATGATCTTTTGATCCGTAAGGCACTCTTTTCGGCTTCTAATTGTATGAATTGATGCAGTGGAAGCATAAACAGTAGAGCTTCCAATGCCTTGGTGGGTGTGCTTCTCATTGCACCCGTTATTGAGAGAGTGGCTAGCCGTTGAAGTTTTTCCAACTTATCTTGAGCACCTTTCTCCCTTGTTTTTGTCCACCAGACTAGTGAAGCATAAGTAATTCTGGGTCTCACTATAGCCGAATATATCCAATGGATCATTTTCGGTTTGAGTCCCCATTGTTTACCAAAAGTTTTATTACATATCCATAGAGTATTTGTAGCTTTTTTTATTGCCTGCTCTAGATGTGTATTCCAGTTAAGTTTTTTGTCAAGAGTTACTCCAAGGTATTTGACGTTATCTGAGAGTTTAAGAAGCTCACCTTTTAGCATAATATCATTAAGCCTAGTCTTTTTTCTACGTGTAAATGGGACGATAGTGGTTTTTGAAGGATTTACATTTAAGCCTTCCCTATCGCACCACGAGGAAATAATGTTTAAGGCAGTTTGCATTCGGTCTGTGATGATATCATCATACTTGCCACGAACAATAATGACAATATCATCAGCAAATCCAACTACTTCAAAGCCTTCTTCCATCAATTTTTTTAGAAGATCATCAACTATTAATGACCACAGCAGAGGAGATATCACCCCTCCTTGTGGGCACCCTTTTATAGCTGTTACACTTATATTAAAGCTACCAAGGCTTGCTGCTATTTCTCTTTTTGATAACATCTCGCTTATCCAATGAATAATGCAATTGTCGAAACCATTGCAGCAGCCATTGAGTCATGAGACGAGTTATCAAATGCCCCTTCAATATCAAGGAACGCCGTAAGGGAAATTTCTTTTGCAGCAAAAGATTTTTCTAGTTTTGTAACTATAGTATGGAGTGCAGTTACCGACGAAAGGAAGACATATATAAGCCGGTGATCAGCCCGTAAGGCCTGCACACCGTGACGTACGACAACGGCCAGGGATGCATCAACTTCGCAGCTTTCCGCAGATTGGCAGCCCGAAGAACCTGCTTTCTCCAAAAAGACATCCGCGAAACCATCTGGAGATCACCTAACAAACGTACAACAAACCAAACTGACCATGTTCTCATCGACGGTCCGTTTTTCTCAGACATACAAACGTACGTTCAATTGCGGTGGGTATATTGGCATGACCACTTCGATCGAGTCTAGTGTGACGAAGTAAAAAGCTCAGGTACGACCGGTAGTCCTCTACGAAATCGATAAATCGACGCATCAGGCGGAGGGCCTCAACGCGCTTGAAGGTTTCGAACGGAAGTTGCTGCGGACTATCTATTGTGGAGTACAGACGGACGACAGATAATGGCGACAGTGCGCTGCTTGGAGAGAGCCCCGTTGCACACCTTGCAAAAGTCAATAAGTTGCGGTGGGCCGGTCGCGTCGTAAGGATGCCGGACGATGATCCTGTGAAATGTGAAATCACTTCTCTTCAGCAACCCTGATCAGGACTAGAGGGGCGCAGCGTGCACGTTGGCTCGACCAGATCGAAAGAGAGTTGCGGGTGATGAGACGTCTGGGGAACTAATGAAACACAGCCCAAAACTGAGCAGCATGGCAACAACTCCTTGATACAGCACGAGCCACTACGGCCCCCATCTGATTGGTAAGGTAAGTAAGAGAGCTAGGTTTGGGAATCGATCCTGGGTGCAGTACTAGTTCTCAGCCAATGAATGGTGACATCTCAATTTGTGTTGATTTTGATGCTCTGATAAGGAGTATGGAATGTATTAATATTGACTACAATTATTTTCTGACAAATTCTAGGGGGTGGCTTTAAACTTGCTAGGGGGGGGGGGGTCTCTAACTTAGATTCTAACCTAAAACTTATATCTATTATAACAGCATCGCCTAGTGCAGATTAAAAACGGAGGTTCAATATAAATAAATAAATGAGCACTAAACGTAAGTGGAACCTGCATGAAAATATCATGTGTAACCGTTGGTTTCAAGGATAATGTGTTGACTTTGTCAAACTTACAAATATTTAAAGCTGCTCAGACCCCCTTCTTACGACTCTGTAGATAGAGCCCACTGAGTGAGTGATATCCCTCCAAGTCTGTCGCTTTACGTCTGGGACGGAGGGGTCACTCACGAAGGCAAGCTTTTTTATACGACCACGATTACCTCGTTCTGCATGTGTGATATCCCTCCACGTCTGGTGCTTTTGCATCTGCTTTTGCACCGGTTCACGATCAGATGCACCGAGGCATGTTTTGCCACAAGGGTTTTGGATCATCAAAACTTAACGACCTATAAAGTGTTGCCAAGATATAGATATGTCAAGATTAGGGGAATTCGAAAGGGTTTATAAGGCACAGCCAAAGCGGGGAAGACTCCTTTTTACGCTGAACAGTAAGCGAAGTCGTTACGCGCGAAGTCATTTTTACAATTTAAAAAAAATAAAAGGTGTAAATCAGTATAATTAAGAAGAAAGCAGACAAAAGGAACAGTTGTTATCTGAAAACTAATTGTGTGAAAAACAAAAGGATCTAAAAGTGATTTGTGTAAAACAAAAGATGTTAGTCACTGTCTGTAAAACCTTATTGTGTAAGACAAATTGTTTCCTATGTCTAATTGTTAATCCTATTTAAAGTTATTATAGTTTAGTAAAAAACAAAAAAAAACGAAGAGAAGAATAGAGCGGAAAACAATGTTTTAAATGAATAAAGAAAAACTTATTGTAAAACAAAAAAAAAGGTAAAAATTACAATGATATGTTGATAGTTAATAGAACGCTTGTGTACCATAGCTATAAGAAATCGTGAAATGATGGCTAATTGCCCCCGAACAGGTCCGTGGAGAGCCTTTTTATGTTCTGCTCTGGTTACACCAGAACTTCTACTTCACAGTCATCCGGACAGAGAGCATCAGTGGCCAGAACGCCCTTCTGTGGTGGTCAAAGATATACCCGCCCCGCAGTGTAAGCTAGGACATACATCCTCGTCGTGCGGTGTGATTGAACCCGTGCTGGTCGGCAGGGAGACCCAGCAATCATTGAAGCCGAGCCCAAGCCGTGGGAACACAGGCAGCAGCAGATGTACAGCGAGGTCGACCTGCTGAATTTGGGGAAAAAAGCTACTATGGTTACACAAGCGCAAGTAAACTTAGGTTAAGAGAAACATTGTTCGATAGCAAGATGAATATAATGTAGAATTAGTGTACAACCATCAGCTTTGAGATTCATACCAATTTACACCTGCCAATTAGTCCGGTATTCCGAATCCATACAGAGGTTTTACTCCTTTTCGCTACTGGTCTAACGAAAGGGTGTTCTAAGCAGAAGCTTTTGAGCCAGTAGGGGTTTGCACGTTAATATCAGGCAACGCTTTTCACCTGGGTCGCTCTTCGTTCGGTGCTTCCCTTTTCCTAGGTTCCCGTTCGTCGAAATACGAGTAACGTGGTGGGCATAAAAGCAGCTTGAGGCGTAAATCGAATCTCCACCTCGCCTACTTCCTCGTTACCCCTGAGCTAAGCATAGACTAACACATGACATGACAGATTGAAAATCTACAATTTAAGTTCAACATTACACAAGATGATCTCCCAGATGGTCTCGAGGTACGATGCTGGCCTAACAAGCCAGTCTTCGCATGTTCGAGTCTCGGCTCGGGAGAGACTTAGTGTCAGTAGGATCGTAGCGCTAGCCCCGCAATTGTCCTGTACACTTAACAGTCGGCTGCGAAGTCTGTGTAAATGCAATAAAACAGAAGGTCAAGTTCCGAATCGGAATGTAGCACCAAGGCTTTGCTCATTACACAAGATGAATCGCTTATACGCCCCCACGTGCTCTGATCGCTCAAACTTACTTCGCATGCAAAGAGCATGTAGAATCTATATTCCTATAAAAATAAAAAATGTGAAAATAAGAAAATTACAAAAAAATGTTAAACCTAGTTCTTAAGATCATTATACAAAAATCCAAATTATGCTCAAACATTTTCTATTCAATTTAAGGGATTTTTTAAACTTCGCTTCAAATAAATCGAGTTAAAAACTGGAAATACTGTCTTATTGTTTGCTCTGCAACCTTGTTATATTTGAACTTGTTTTATTTAATTATTTCTATGGCCACTAGAAGCTCTAATAGAATTTATTCCGGACGGTCCACTTTCGGGGCATACTCAAAACACCCAAAACCATAAAAACGGCCTGTGGAAGTAATTTTATGAACTTTGAATACCCATTGATCAAAAATAGTAAGATTCTGTATAAAACCGATCTCACTGATCTTAAATAAGATTAGTTACTGAATCTTTAGGTGCTAAAACTAATAATATAACCTGCAAGAGTTGAAAGGATTTAAATTTTTGTGTGCACCTTTGACAAATTTCTTCCGAATGCAATCTTTAAAATGTCCATTGATAAAAAATCTGGGTATATAGGAAAATTTAAAAAAGCTAATTTAATTTCGGATTTCGGAACAGGAGATTGCGGGTTCATGTCCCGTCGGGATGCGGTATGTTTTTCCAAATCTGTATCATATTTCCAGTTCGCTTATTTTTCGCTTTCCCTACTTCACATACTGTCTGCTCAATGAACTTGTGTGTTAACGGGTAAAAGCCGTTGCTAAAAATAGAAATTTAGTTTGAAAAATCCAGCATTCACGGATTCTGAATTTTGTGGGTTCTTGGATTAGTGTGTTTTTAAAGTCACCCATTTTCAGTCCTTCCTTAAATTCTTCGATTCATAAACTCCTTGAGTCGTGGATTCATTCATTTAATCGATTGTCAGACCTTTAGGTTCTTGAACTCTTCGATTCCTGACTTTGTGGGCTTCTAATGGTGAGTTGACATCTTGGAAGAAACGTCTAACTCAGCTCCGCCCCTCGAAAGTTCGTATCTCATACCTCCACGAGTCATATGATACGTGAAATTTCAGTTTTCGAAAATATTTTTTGATGCCAAATAACTGAAAAACGCATGAAACGTCGAGAATTGGTGTCATCTGAATTTTTTTTTCGCAAAAATCGACTCTCTGGGACTTCGTCGTTTTTTCAATTGTGGAAGGCTGAGTTCAAAATGTTTAGAATTTGTTTAATGAAATTGATCACAAGTCTCTCGAAATAGACTGTATAATAATATACACTATAACTAGCATCGAATACATTATGTTTCATTAGGGTTGTTCATTTATATGGCATAGGGTGGCTCATAATATTGTGAAAATCGAGTATAAAATAAAAAAAAGCACTTCGGTTCGTTTGATTGGTGTGACGTCTTCGACAAAGTTGTAGGTAATAATTATGTCTTTCCAAAAAAATTACACCTTGAAAAGTTATTTATTCAAAAAAAATTTAACAAAAATTACAAATTAATTGTTCAAAAGAGCTCATTTTTTAAATATCTGATTTAAAAAAAACCTTCAAAAGATCAATCATTTAGAAATAAAAAAAAACATTTTTTGGAAAAACAATTTTTTTGGGAATTTTTTCAAAAGGCATATTTTTTTTTGAAAGGACAAAACATTATCTAAAACTTTGCTGAAGACACTATGCCGATCAAACAGCCCGTTTCGACTGTAGACATACTTTTAATTTCGAATAGAGCACTCTATGAGGAATTAAGAATATTTTTTACAGTCAAAACGGTTTATTTAATTGGCATAGTGTATCTGGCGAAGTTGTAAATAATAACTTTGTTCTCTGTGAAAAAATAAGTAAATTAAAAAAAATTATAACTTTTTCTGATTTCTCCGGTGTCTCGTTGTTCAGGTAATCTTTCGTAGTTTTTATAAAAAAAATCAGTTTTTTTAAATGGGCTGTTTTGGATAATTAATTTTTAATTTTCTTTTAATTTTTTTTTTCAAAAAATTAATAATTTTAGAGTGTATTTTTTTTTTGATAGACACTACTATTATCTACAACTTTGCCGAAGACGAACCGCTCAAACGAACCGTGTTTGCTCTAAAAATATTTGTAATCATCAATACCTATCCGAAATAGTATTTTTCAATAGCTTTTCAGAAATGAGTTGTGTTTCAAAAAATTAAACCAATAGCACAAAATGGCATCTTTCATAGATTCCCGATTTCTTTAACTCTCGGATTCTTAAACTCTTGATTTTTTGGAATCAAATAGATTTTCAGAATTGATGGATTTCTGGTTTCTTGTATTCTTGGACTGTTGAAATCTGGTTTTCTTAGTGGAGTTCTTGGATTCTTGGATCCAGGATTTATAGTATTCCTAATTTTGATAATCTTGGATTTTTAATGTACACTAAAAACGCTTTTTACGCGAAGGATACGTGCCGCGTAAAAAAACCGCGTAAATTCTAGAAGCCGCGTAAAAAAACGCGTAAAAAGCTACCTTAGTGTATTAGATTATCGAATTCTAGGATTCTTCAATTTTTACAAATATGAATGCTTGAAATCTTAGATTTTTGTCTTCTTAAGATTCTTGGATTAAGAAGTTTTGTGTTTTTGAATCGTTGAGTTCAGAGATTGTCGTTTTTTTCTAATTCTCGGATTGTTCAGCCCTTGAACTGTTGATGTCGTTGATTCTAAATTTTTAGGATTTTTAGATCCTTGATTTCTTGATTTCTTATATTCTGGGAATTTTGAAAAGTTTCTTATATTCCTGAATTGAAAAGTTTTTTGAATTCACGAACTCTCGTATTCTAAGATTCTGGTGTTCTCACATTCTTAGATCTCAATCCGAGATTCTTGGAATCTTGGATTCCTGAATTTTCGGACTTTTTGAATCATAGATTCGTGGATCTTGTGGTCGTGGATTCTTAGATTCTTGAAATCTGAAATTTTTAGATTCTCAATTTCATGAATTTTTAATTCCTTGATTAATCGATTTCAGTATTTCGAATTATCGAACTATTGGACTTTTAAAAGTTTTTAAATTTTTCAAAGTTTTTATTTTTTCAAATTGAACTCTTAGGAATCTGGATTTTTGATACTACGGGTTTTTGGATTCTAAGTTTTTTGACTTCTAGAATTCCTTCTTTTGTTTTTCTTTTCTTTGTATTTTGTATTTGTGGGTTCTTTATAAAGTTATTCTATCTAAATGAATTTTTGCACTTAATAGGGAAACTGTTCCATTATTCATCTCAGCTCATATATACAACTTATACAACATAAAAACAAAATTGAAAACCTAAATTAATCCACCTAGCGGTCAGACCCGGCCTTTCTCATTCAAACTTATTATTTGTAAAGATAGATTTACATGAACGCTTAAATCCAATAAATGTGTATTCACATGTGTATAATGAAGATGTATGAAATATAGTTGAAGTAGAAAATATGAAATTTGTCTTAATGTAAATGCTCAAGAAATAGCTAAATAAAAGAAATGACTCTTAACTAAAACAATTCAATCACGAGCGATACCTGGAACATTCAAATGGTACGATACCACATTTAAATTATATTGAGTTATTTGTAAGTTTGAGAGATGACTCGTTCGTATGACACTAGTTATGTTCAAATAAGTCGTGTAATCTTTGAGATAATAGAATTTCGTTGTTTTATTAACAATTTAATACATAACGGTTGCTCAGTTCGATTATAATCAAATGAAATGGGAACGTATAGGGCAGCCAAACTTTGAAACCACGTGTTAAATCATAACTCACCTGTTAACCCTTAACTAGCCCGTTCATCTGATAATACTATTGATCAAATCGGTTGTGTACTTTCTGAGATAATGAAGTTTACAGTTACAGTTCGATTACAGTAAAATTCAATAGGGTGTTATGAGTCAGCTAGACCTTTCATTTGACACTAATTTCGTGAAAATCGCTTCAGCCATCTCTGAGAAAAGTGAGTGAGTTTAAGTAGTCTTCGGAATATGTTTCTTTTCAAAGCTGGATTTCACATTTTTAAACATAACAGGCAAAGTAATAGTCCGATTGCAAAAAAAATCAATAGGGTCTTATGGGGTAATTAGACCTTCCAAATGACACTAATTTTGTGGAAATCGGTACAGCCATCTCTGAGAAACATGAGTGAGATTAAACACTCTCCAGAACACGTTTCCTTAAATCACTTCTGAACCACACGTTCAATCTTCATGAAACTCAAAAGTTAAGGGTTTTTAAGTAGCCCGTTCATTTGAAACCAATTTTGTTAAAATCGGTTAAGTAGTTTCTGAGATATTGATGTTTCGTCATTTTCACATTTTTAAATATAACCTCTAAACTAAAAATCCGATTACAATTAAATTCAATAGGGTCTTATGGGGCAAAAAGACCTCTCATTTGCAATTCATTTCATGATGATCGGTTCAGCCATCTCTGAGAAAATCGAGTGAGATTGAGAGAACGTTACACACACACATACACACACATACTCACACACGCACATACAGAAAATGCTCAGCTTGTCAAACTAAGTCGATTGATATACAAGATTCGACCCTTTGGAGCACTTTTATACCTTTGGTTTTTCCAGTGATTGCTATACCTTTCTAGGAGAAAGGCAGAACAGGAAAAAACGCATATTTTCTAACTAAACTAATCTAATAAATTCTTTTAAGTTCACTTTAGATTTCTCATAAAGCAGAATCCTCAAAAACTCACACCTCACCTCAGAAAACAAAATATGCGCATTGCTTTATTACGGCTACAACGGGACTCGTTCAGCAGCCAACCAAAGTTTCTTTCATCATTAGCGAACCACTTTTTATTTTAATCGCTAAACTAAATCACTCACTACACTAAGACTACTCTTATCTTTGAAATGTTCACCTCAAATTTCCAAAAACAAGTTTGAATTGACAAAAATATATGAGATGAATTTTTACAATTCCTAAATTTTTCCTGTTTGTATTTTCACCTGTTTTCACTCCGTTGAAGAAAATCAAAAGTTGTCAAAACAGTTTCTGTTAATACGAAAAAACATACCGAAAATGTTGAATTATTCTGACATAATTGACATAAATCGACAGCACTGCAGTGGTACCTAGGTTACCAGTTTCACACGTAACAACTACAGCGGACACCTAGGTAACCTACTACGACGATCTGTGGCTACGTTCATTCATGATAATGTGATTCATACATGATTAACAGTTTGATGAATATGGGGGCGTCGTGAGATGAATAATTGAGCAGTGATTTGTGTTTTGAGATGAACATGGAAGCGTTGTGAAAAATGGTTTGTTTTACAAAATTAACGATAAATCTAGCGTAAGTTTACTGAATATACAATGCTGGGCGATTCCATAAAAGCACGTAAGCGTATTTTGTTTATTTGTTCAATGATTTCGTGAAAATTTGGTGTTTAATCCTTGCATTCTTCTTGAAAATCGGCTTAATGAGATGAATAATGGAACTCTCTCTTAGTGGTTTGCATCGCAAAAAATATTTTTTTGAAGTTTGATGTATTACTCTACCTACAAATTATGGACACACACACTGGATTTATCACGGCGTTGATAAAACACCATGCACCTTCATGAATGTAATCTGCTTTGTTCACGTGAATAAAATGATGAATATTTGATCAAAAAACAAAAAACAAATACCGAGAATTGCTTTATTGTTTGTGTGTATTGTTGTTAAATAATGCGTTCACCTCGATAGGAAAATTAGTGCCAACCTACGCCACCAATGGACACGGTTTCAATTATATCCCACTATTGTGAATTTCCCCTACCTCCGCTACCCGGGGGCGATGTGTTGCCAAATTCCACCGCATTCATTTACAAGTTGCGCTTTGTGCTTCATCGTCACTGGCGCTACCATGCATAAAAAAACACCTGAAATTCGTTTTTTTGTTTTTGTTAGGGAAGGAGAAATACTCACCCAACAGCATTGCCACCCGGTTATCGATCGTCGGTTGTTCCCACTGGACGATGCTTTCTTTGCCATTCCGCCACAGCACCGGAGAGAGGCTGGCCACACACTTGATTCGCATCACCCCGTCGATGTAGTGCCTTGGGTGGACGACCATGCGAAGCCCCAGGAAGCTCGTAACCAGACCGTGTTGATTGAGCAGCCGCGGGTAGTACACGATGCTGCCGGGGTCTGTCACGAGCTGGTCGTTTAAATACCACTGCAGCGTCGATGCGGGATAGGATCGCCCCGAAGTGCAGTTTAGTTCCATCGTTTCGCCGATGTGGTAGGACCTTCGTTCGCTACCGTTGATGTGTGGACCGTCCTTGGGAACATCTGTGAATATCACCTGCGTCAGTAGAGAACGGGTATAAAATGGGATTCGAAACTTACAAATTACATCCATTCGGCCTTCGCCTTGGACTGAGTCGAAGTTTGGGGCTTCGGCGGAAATTTCACATCGATACACACCGGATGACTTGAGGGATAGGACCTTAAGCAGAACCTTGGAACCGTCCGAGTAGTTCGGATCCACTCGGATGCCATCGATTTTGTAGCTCTTAATTGGTTGTTTCGCTGAGGGTACGTATCGGTAGAATTCTTCGTTGTCTTTGTACCACTTGATGGAGTAGAGCCGCTCTTGATCGTCTCGTTCACCAACAAAACCAAAGTCCGAATCGTCTAGATAATCGGCAGAGCTTGGAACACTTGGATAGCGGTTATCCCCTTGGGAATCATTCCGCGTTCGACTTCGTGTCGATGTTGGTTGCTTTTGCCACTGTTGCTGCTGCTGATGCCGGTGCCCATAGCCGGTGTCAATGGCCGGTTGTTGTCCATTCAGTTCATACTGGCACTCGAGCAGCGCTGACTCGCCACGGAATTTGTAGGTCGGGATGCGGACCGTCGTCAACCGAAGGGCCAGTGATTCTAGTCGGAATCGGAAATGAAAGTGGAATTGAAGAGACTTTAAAGTAGGCCATTAATCATTGCGCTTTGCAGCAGCTGAAAAGATTTCGCTCATTTTTCTCTTAGCCCTCAGCGGATTGGGAGTAGGAACGGGGTATGACGGTACGTATGTGTGTTTGCGTGTCTGTGTGTGTGTGTGTGTGTGCTTACGCTGCCGTCGTGCGGAGGAAACACGGAAGTAGAGATCGGTTTTAATGATGTTCTTTCAGAGTGGCAGGGTGGAGTTAGTGTCAGCCGTTGGTTTGTAACGCAGCAGTATCCGATGCGGGTTCAAAATGGTGCTGCACACAGAGGGGATATGGAAAATTAATGTTGGAAAACATGTTCGTTGAAATTGGAATCAGTAGGATGATTCTATATTGATGGATGCAGCCTGTTTCAAGTGGCTATTTATAATCCAGGAAACTGCTTAATGAGCCACAGTGATGCAGCTTTATGGTGAGTGTTGTAGTATTGAGAGGACTGTGGGTTTTATTTACACAACAAAAAAATATTTTTTTCGCATTGCAGGTGCGAGTTTAAAACAGTTTAAAACAAGCAATAAAATCAGTTATTTAGATAAGTTTAGGTTTTAATTCATTAAATCCATGTTTCAATAACGAGCCTCAATTCTCACTTGCTATGTTTGAGAACGACTAAGAAGACAAGTTAATTACTAAAAGGATACGAATGTACCTGTAGAGATAAGTGTCTGGAAACCCTCTCTTCAGAACACGAACACAAAAAACTTGGCAAAGGTTCAATGCAAAGTATTCAAATGATGTATTGGCCTACATAAAAAATCAATGCGAAAAATCAACAAAATAGACCTCTTAACTACAAATTGTCTTGAAAACTTTTGTATGTATACATCGTTATCACTTTTATAGAAAAATGAAGAAAAAAGAAATAGAATATTTAACATACGGGTCATTCCATACGAAGTGTACATGCCACTTGGACACGACCATCACAGATTTTGTTCAAAGTTGGGGGAATTGTTCATCTTCTGTCTCTTTCGAAAAATCCCAATTTCGGTGTCGATTGAAATACCCCCCCACTCTCTAGGACCCCCCTCTTTATTGCAAAGTCGCGCAACTTTTGTCAAAAATCTCTTTTTTTTTCTTACAATTCATAGATGTAAGATGTCCGAAAAACAATGATAGATGGTTTTTGAAAGAAATGAAACAAGGAATCTAGGAAAAATATAAGTTTTGACCGGAATTGTTGCCAGATAAATTGTTTTTGTATTTTAAAACTAAATTTACATTTTTCGGCAAATGCAGCCATTTTGATTTTAAATTTGATAATTTTATCGTGTTTCTTGGAAAATTTCACATAAGAAACAACTATTATCCCGAGGTAACATGAGCCAATCTCGAGATATAACATTTTTACGAATAAAGTTCTAAACTTCGTAATTATTTTATTTTATAATTTATAGACGTAAGACACCGAAAAATAGTGTTAGGTGAATTTTGAAGAAAATAAACCAAGGAATCCAGAAAAATATTATTTTTGCCCGGAAGTGTTGCCAGATAGATTATTTTTGTATTTTAAAATTAAATTTGCATTTTTCGGCCAGTGCAACTAATTTTATTTTAAATTTTATGGTTTCATCGTGTTTCTCAGAAAATTTTACGTAAGAAACACTTAGCACCCCGAGGTAATATGAGCCAATCTTGAGATATAACATTTTTACGAAAAATTAATTACGAAATTCAGAACTATTTTCGTAAAAATGCTATATCTCGAGATTGGCTCATATTACCACGGGGTGATGAGTGTTTCTTACGTAAAATTTTCCAAGAAATACGATGAAACCATCAAATATAAAATAAAATTAGCTGCATTTGCCGAAAAATGCAAATTTAGTTTTAAAATACAAGAATAATCTATCTGGCAACACTTCCGGTCAAAAATAATATTTTTTATGGATTCCTTGGTTTATTTTCTTCAAAATTTACTATCATTATTTTTCGGGTGTCTTACGTCTATAAATTGTAAAAAAAATTAATTACGAAGTTTACAACTTTTTTCGTAAAAATGTTATATCTCGAGATTGGCTCATAATACCTCGGGATGATAGTTGTTTCTTATGTGAAATTTTCCAAGAAACACGATGAAGTTATCAAATTTAAGATAAAAATGGCTGCATTTGCCGAAAAATGTAAATTTAGTTTTCAAATACAAAAATAATTTATCTGGCAACACTTCCGGTCAAAACTCATATTTTTTCTGGATTCCTTGGTTTATTTCCTCCATAAATCATCTATCAGTATTTTTCGGACATCTTACGTCTATGAATTGTAAGAAAAAGAAAAAAGAGATTTTGAACAAAAAATGCGTGACTTTGCAATAAAGAGGGGGGTCCCACAGAGCGGGGGGTATTCCAATCGACACCAAATTTGAGATTTTTCCAAAGTGACAGTAGATGAATAATTCTCTCAACTTTGAACAAAATCTGTGATGGTCGTGTTCAAGTTTGTGCTTTTTCGTGGTCACTTCGTATGGAATGACCCATACATAAAAATTGATCTTTCGTACGACTGTCCGCTTTCGAGCCACCACTTTGGAGTCAAAAAGCACTTGACTCAGATATAATTAGTGCGTTCCCTGTGAATACGCTGTTTTAGGTTTGCTTTACTACAGTAAACATAAAATATCGTTTCCACAGGTGACACACTTACTATTACGAGGTCTTGTGCCTTTAAAAATTCGAAGTAGTGACATGAAATTGGCCATTAGACTGGGACACGGTTATATGGGAAAAAAGCGATGGTGTTATTTTTTCGCTCCCATGCACTTTTCGTGTTCCTTATGGATCCTATAACAACTGTGTAACTTTTTAGATCGATCGGTGAAACGCCTGATTTGCGCCCGATTTTTAAAGTTTCCATACGATTTTATATGGGAAAATTCACTTGTTCAAAACCTATGCTCTATAAATTCCCAGTTGGGTCCTAAAAATATATCAATACATGATATTTGTAGGAAATTTTCCTGGAAAAAACTCTTCTGAAGTCTTCCTGGAAAAAACTCTTCTGAAGACCATGAGGCGCTACGATGCTTGTAGAAACAGTTATTCACCCCAAACTGATTGAATGTCTGACGGACGGCTCACCATTGAATTTTACTAGCGACACTGCTGCAGCATGCTGCTGTTGCAAATTCAACCATGTGATGAGAAATGATATCGCTTAAATTTATCTTGGAGGCTTCCCCGAAGATACTATGAGAAAAAATCACACTTTGAAAACTATTCCACGCGAAATTATTTCTCATGCTGCCGGCAACACTGTAGCAGTGTTGCTGGAAAATTTCAATTGTGAGCCGTCCGTCAGACATTCAATCAGTTTGGGGTGAATAGATGTATCTACAAGCATCGTAGCGCCTTACAGTCTTCAGAAGAGTTTTTCCCAGGAAAATATCCTACGAATATCATGTATCGATATATTTTTAGGACCCAGCTGGGAATTTCTAGAGAATAAGTTTTGAAAAAGTGAATTTTCCCATATAAAATCGTATGTAAACTATAAAAATCGGGCGCAAATCGGGCGTTTCACCGATCGATCTGAAAAGTTACACAGTTGTTATAGGACCCATAAGGAACACGAAAAGTGCATGGGAGCTAACATTTATTTTTTGTCCCACCCTATTGGCCATTTGTAGCTTCACCTTAAATCATAACATTAAAATTAATAAGCACCTATTGATACACAATGATACCCTAAAAAAAAAACAGTCAATATAATCACTGAACGATACAAAGGCCATAAAAAAGTAACCAAAACATCAACACAAAACCACCACAACAAAACTTTAAATAGTGCAATATGATAACAATAACACAGCAAGCTAGTTTCAAGCACAGCGGTTTTGAACAAAACCACACACAAAAATATAAAAAAAATAGGTACTAACATAAAGCAATGCAAGCAAACACAACAAAAAAAGACTAAATGCACAGTTCATCAAATCACCGTCCGCGGCACGTCGCAAGAATCATAATATTATTGCACCTGCCGTGCTGGCTGGCTGCCGGCACAACCTACACGTGCATAAACGTTGCAACATTTAATAACGTTTATCACGAGCGATATGGTCGCCAAATGCCATCCCACCTGTCCGTCCGTCACCCTCCCTCCCCCCTCACAACAAGGAATGCCAGTTCCCTGGTTGGATGTCAGTCACAAGTCGCAACAGAGTGTCACACGGTGTGGCTACAGTTTCGACCGATGCCGGGTGTGCTCGTAGTAGTGCGCCACCCGCCGGCAGCCGTCAGGTGTTGTCTGACTGTTGGGAATCGCAAAAATTAGTGAAGTGACGAGTACGGGATGACGACAGGGAGGGAGACGGGGTTAGCGGAAAACTTCCAGTGCACTCGCTTAACGAGTTATCAGACTCGAGAGAAGCTTATATACCTACAGAGATAGGGGGTTTTTACAATCTGTGTTTTGCCCCTTTAGTCTTACCTAGGGAGCCCCTTTATGACAATTTCGATGGGCGTACGAAACGGTTCACATTCGCACTCGTAAGAGGCAGAAAAGGTTCCGCGGTGAAGTGCATGGTTGCAGGATGTTGCACCAACTAAAAAGAGTAAGTACGGAGAAGAATAGCGTAGATAATGGCATTCGAGATTGGCAGTTTTATCGTCATGGTGCAAAAGTTTTCGCTGTTATTATGCTGCTACTGCTGGTAGCAGCGCACGGGGCGACAGGCGCTTTTCATACTATAAGCGAAGGTATTTTGCACTAAGTTGCTCTTACGAAGCTGTTCTGATGAGCAGTAAATCGGATTGATGTGGGAACCTGAGTAACTGTGCCGTAAAAGTTGGCTGATTGTGTCCGTTTGTTTGGAAGGCATTTTTACGGTTTTTGGTGTGACCAAGAAGGTGTCATTTTGAATGGATACAAACTTGGGCGTTCGCAAAAAAAGCACGGTTTGTGATTTTCTATAAAGCCGGGGCTCGTCATTTTCTACGCTCAACTCTCTAGTTCTCAAGCCCATTTATTCCGACGAGCTAACACACTTTCATAGCTTTTCGTTTTATTTCGATCTGTCTATCTCGTCGGTTGTTTTCGCTTTCAGGCTAGTAAGTTAGCAATGGGAACGGCCATGGGACAACCGGCAAAGGATTGTGTATTGACTGTACTGTATTTTTTCTTTGATACTTTGATACGACTCGTTAAAAATATTCTCGTAAAATACAGCATTCTAATATAACTAATTCTTGATTTAACGGAGCATTTCTGTTTTTTAGATTAAAAATTTGATCAACGAAAGCCTGCACGAAAAGTTTTAAGGATGGCGATCTTCATGGCCTCTCATGTTTGTTTTCGGTTTGGTCCTATCTGACTCTGTTTTGGTTCTGTACAGATGACCAGTTGTATCACTGTTCTGGCGTTGAGGGAAAATCATTAAACAGCTAATCAAAAAATTTCGAAAATTTCCATAAAACCATAAATTTTCGTTGTTTTTTGGTTTTATCGTTTTTCTCACTTTGTCGAACATTTTTCATTGATCTCTTGATGGATGGAGAACTCTTTCCAGTTTCTATATTTTTGTCGAATGGTTTCATTTGGGTTGATTGGTACCCACATAATACTTCTGGCAATTTTTAAAAGTTCTAAGTAACATTGAGAGACACTATTTGATTTAAAATTAAGTTGTTTTTACATTTTTCATGATATTCTTTGCATAGCTTAGCTTACTACATAAGCTTTCGATTTTTGGTAAGAAATCGTCAAAAACTTTTATATTGGCGCTGTAAATAACTAAACAAAGTGAGAGAGAAGAAAATCTGTCGTTATTACTCAGGTCATTTCAGTTCAGTTCTACTGTTGATGTTGAATTGGAATTTTCCCTGAAAGCATGCTCCGGTCTTGTTTCGAAATAATGTAGGACCTTAGAATTCAAAGACTTTGTTCCGATCAGACTTTGGACTGAGGTTCGGCCCGGACTCCTCCCAGACCAATATCGATCACTAGATAATTGTTAACCTAATTTCGTAACTTATTTTAATTTTTGATTTGTTTGAACAATAAATTTAGTTCAATTGTCGTACTCCGTAAAATAACAGCTAGTCTTGGAAAATATTTCAAATATCATCACCAAGGAAAACTTTCGAAAAATTTTTTACGTGAAAGAAAACTTAAAATAAAACAATAATAATATGTGTCTGTTGTCACTTAGCGTTCAATTTCAGTTTGGACTGATTGCGTATTTTTGCACGGATTTTCTATTTCCTTGCTTTTCATGGAAGTGGAATAATAGTAAAACAGATGAAAAAACTTTTTGGGTACGCGACTTGAAGGAATAAAATCTGTCAATAAATCTGAAGATGTTTTTCATGAATTATTGGTTTACGCTTTCATGGTTTATCTAATTTAAATTTCTGTGCTCTGTTTATATTTATTCACTGGTTTTATATTTATTGATATGGGATACTCTCAAGCATTTGTTCTTGTGGAAACGCTTTCGCGGTTTATTTGATTCTTATACCAGGCTGAATATAAATTCTGGAAATTATATACCAAGAACTGCGAATAGTTTTTTGGACAATATTTGATAGCAATAGAGAACTCATCATGGAAACTTCAGCGCTAAAAGAATAGAAATGTATGAATCAAGAATTTTTTTTCTTTAATTTTCTATTTTGAGTATGCTGGTTACTTTTGATTTTATTTTTCGCCTTTAAAATGTCGCCTTAAATTTTCCAATTACGTGACGGGTTTTTTCAAATTTCATTTTCGTATTTTTTGGTTTGGAGGTAGATTTTTTTTTAATCACAAATGCCACCATAACCACCATGCGTCTCCATAGGAACAAAATAAAATACCTAAATATGAAGACCTATTTTTAAAGCTGCGATCATTCCCATAACCGCTGTAGTTGTTCTTGAAAGGAAAAATTTAAAGCCCGTGTTGTATGGTTTTTCCCTTAGGGTGATTCTATTTGTCATAGGGATGCCAAAAATATTTTAACATATTTTAAAAACTTTAGTTTCCAAAAATTTGTAACTTTTGAGCAGTTTAACCGATTTTGAATCTTTTGGAATTTCAAGGAAAAATGTTAATTAAGCGAAAATAATTTGTCGAAAATTATGATATAAGCCGTATTTGCAGTTTCAAAGGATTCAAATGATGCCCAGGAGAGCCTATCGTTTCATATTTTTTGGATCTCTTAGAAAAATTTTGCATAAACTATTTAATTTTTAGGGGGGTTTTAAAGACAAGAACATTTTAATTGTTCATGTATATCACAACTACCACGTGTCTTAATTGAGAAAAAAAAAAGACCTATAAATTAAGACCTATCCAATTTAGTTTAGTTACTGTCCTGTTTAGCTCCAGATCATTTTTGATATCGCTGTACTGCCTGTAATCGCATAATTGTAACATTCGACATTTTATGGATTTCGTGCATTTTATTGGGAATTGCTTGAAATAGTATGTATTTTTTACATCTGAAAAAATATACTTATGTTTGTTTGAAAAAAGTCGTAAAAAATACCAAGTTGTTTTGTCACATAGCGTAAATAACCGCATAATTGTCACACTACTTAACTTTTTCGACTTTTTTGTCAAAAAAGCTTCCATCCAAATCCACATCTGGATCCTTTGAAACTCGGAGGTTATTCTGGTCCGGTAGCCAACCACCGGTGATCCGTTTCTGATGTTCTGCTTCTTTGTTCAAACTTCATTTCCCTTGTGATATACACCAAAAGTACCTTGAAAGTGACGGCATAAAAGTATCATTGCAAAAATTTCATGTTCAATATATACATAGTGTAAAGTAGTGCTTTATTCATGATACTAAGTTTATTTGAAGCGTTTATTTGTAAGAATATATTGGGAACAATGCATTTAAGGTCAAAATATAAAAGTGTCATTTTCTCGAACAACCAATTTTGCAAATGTTACAATTATGCGATTATGGGCAGTGTAGTGGTTCTATATTGAAAGATGTTCAAACCCGTATTGTTTGTTTGGCCCTTAGGGTGATTCTTTTTGTTACAAGGTTGCTTAGAAAATCGATTTAATTTAGCCTTTTTTCGGATGGCGATAGAAAAAAAACTAAAACAGATAAATTTTTCATCCAAGTTCGACGCCCTTACGAGCGGCCTTCCGGTAGTGACCCGAAACATTTGCCATGGCTGGCGAAAACATGCTTGTAGACATGGTTTTGAATACTTTCTACGTCTTATTTATCGACGCAAATTCCGACAGGCACATCTACACTTAAAATTTCCCCGATCACGGTCAGTGCGAAGCGTGAGAAGAGCGGCTTTGACATCCCTCTATCACTGATTGTCAGCCACAGTAGCACCTTCTTAGGGAAACCTGGTGTGTGAAATGAACTTCACCTCGGTGCTCACTTCCTTCATGGGGGAAGTAGAATACGAAGTGCCCTGCCAGTCGTTGCCATCTATGGTGAGATAAGGCTGGACGTCCATCGCTACTACCATGTCGCGATTGCCGGGCAAAATCGGCTTATTCATTTTATTCAGCCGCTGCCGCTGCGTCATTGCTTGCATTTCCAAGAGACTGCCGCTTACTGACATTTATGTCCATGTTTGAGACCGCTAGTTTTTTTTTTGATTTCTCAGAAAATTTTACATAAAATATTAACTTTTCACAGAGGTATATGGTTCTATTTTGGAGGTAGATAAAATATAAAAATATGTCCTATCCGATTTTTTTACTCCGATCATCCTAGAACCCGCTGTTGTTGTTCTTTATCGAAAAACTTTGGAACCCATATTGTATTGTTTGGCCCTTAGGATGATTCTTTTTCTCATAGGGTTGCCCGAAAAATAAAAAAAAAATCAGTTTGCAAAAATTTGTAACTTTTGAGCCGTTCAACCGATTTTTTATTCTTTGGCATTAAACTAAAATGGGCCTTTCAGGAAATAATATCAAACTGTACTTTGAATAACAACAATCATCTCCATTAAGAAAAGAACTATAAAATTGAAAAAAAAAAACAACTATATGTTAAGATTAACTAAGCACTATATTTGTTCTTTATCGAAAAAAAATCGATCATTATTTATTTTGTTTGGCCCTTAGAGTTGCTCAAATAGTCGCTTTTTTCGAAATATTTTCAATTTTGAAAACTTGTAGCTTTTGAGCTGTTTAACCAATTTTGAACCTTTTGGCATCAAATCAAATTGAAAAAACCTTTGGGGGAAAATTTTCAAACTGGACTTTGAATAACAACTACCCGGAGAAAATTATTAGAAAACCCATTTTTTGCCGTTTGTGTTTGAAAACCAGGAGACTCTATCGTTTCGTTTTTTTTGGTTTCTCGAGAAATTTTAGATTTCTTGAGATACCAAAGTTCAAGAAATTTTAGGTAAATTTTTTAAATCTTCAATGCCCACCTTAACCACTACCAGCGATGGAAAAAATTCACCTCTAGCGGTTTTGAATACATATAAAACAAGCCTAAGATGCGTTGACATCGTCGTCAGTATGCGAATAACAAAGTATCGGTGATGGTTCACTCTCTCTGCTTTTATTTCTACGATATATTGCTTGTCGTTAGTGTACACCACAACATATGGTTCTCAATGTGCACAACTCGGTATATGAAGTTATTCGTCTCTGTTACACAGAGCGATCAGATCTTGTTTTGTTGTTACTCATTTGACTCATGAATATGATTTTTTGGCAGAAAAAGAAAGAAAATGACAATGTATGCTCTCATACTCTCCCTAGTCCCTAGTCCCTTCCCCCACACTTTACCTCTCACCGCAGCATACCTCTGCTGCTGCTCAGGCGACATGATATTCTTCTGCTGCTATTCTTTGTTCCCCTAACGACCGGAATATGGAGAGACAAACGCAACGCGTGAATTGCTTCTCAGAGCAGATGTAGTCTAGTCATGTGTCTTTTTTCTACCAGAAACCTACGCACCATATCATCATTTCATTATGTGTTGAGAGGATTCAAGTTAAGTCGCGGTCTGTACACTCCATGATGTGTACATGTGGAGATTAAACAATAGGGCTCTTCACATCGAGCTCGTATACGAATACCCAGCCGTAAACTGTGTATCTTCCATTACTCGTCAATGGAGGTGAGTATTTTTACGGCTGGGTATTCGTTTACGAGCTCGACATGAATACCCATAATGATTGCATCATATTCGTTTCGTTTCCATCACTGACCACTACGCGTCTCCATTGCAAAAAGCGACTGCTATGCCAGAATATTATCTTGTCATGACGACATCCAAAAAATCGAATTATTGTTGAAAATTGTAACTTTTGAGGCGTTTAACCGTCCTTGAATCTTTTGGCCTCAAATTGCAGGTAATTTATGAGACTTTCAAAATATCAAACTATGCTCTTCTTTAGAATTCATAGAATATGAAAAAGAATTTCTTTAATCTCTTAGGCGGTATCCATAAATTACGTAACGCTCATAGGGGGGAGGGGGAATCCTTGAGCGTTACGGTTTGTTACACAGGGGTGGGGGGAGGTAAGTTCAGGGTTACGTAACGAAAAATCTCTGGAAAGACTCTCCAAAAACCAGCATTTTTATCAATGAAATTCTTCTGCAGCGTTACGTAATTTTTATGGGAGAATTGTTGTTGGCATTACGTTTCGTTACATGTGGGGGGATGGGGGTCCAAAAATCGTTTTTTTCGCGTTATGTAATTTATGGATGTCACCTTATATCTATCACAACCACCATGCGTTTCCATTATTGTGAAAAAAGGCCTATAAAATTAGGACCTATCCGTATTTTTTTGCAATTTACAATTTGCAATTTACAATTTTGCAGTTTATTTATTTTTGTCCAGCAAATGTAGACTACAGTTATAATACCACAATGTTTTCTTATTTTCTATACGTTATTTCCAGTAGTTAGTCGTTTTTTGATTTGATTTCTGCCCATAGTGATGTCGATATTTTCGCAGCGCTGATTATAATGACGTATCATGCGATTTATTGGGCCATTTTTTGAGTATTCAGTTCTATGAGAGTTTTCCGAAAATATTTTACGAGTTCTTAATTGACGACTGGGTGCATAGAAATTTAGTTGTGATATATCATTGATAAAATAAAGCATTGGAAGTTCGCGAAGTTATTTAAGTGCTTGTATGTCTATAAGCATGCAGCGTGCTTCATTTGATGGTAAGGGAAGTGCTGTCCAATCACATCTGTTCAACTGAAGAACCAAAAATGAGACAAAATCTCTTTATTTTAAGTATCGACATCTGGCGGTGGAGAGGACGCATTTTATACTCGAAATTTTATTACGCTTATATTCCATTCATTCAATAAAAGGACTGTATGAACTCTCGCCGCTTTTCGCCGAGAGAATCCTTTGTTCTCCCCGGTACTGGTATAGCGAGGGAGCCTTTTCATGGTAATCTTACAGTACCACCCGCATACGTGCAACGGTTTTTATGTAGATATATTTTTAATGAATTTCACTGTTGCCCAAGTTGAAAACTGAATATCTCGACTAACGACAATCATTTTTCTACATTGTACCTAATGTCGTAAGCAGTGCTGTGTATAGCGCGTCTGATATGCATTACTTGCAATGTTAGGTATCAAAAACGGTACGAGAAAAAAATATTATCGTTGTTCGAGAAATTCGGTTTCCAAGTCCAACGAAGATATTCAAATAAATCAACTAACAGGTTAAAGTAGTTTCAACAGTCGCGAGATGTTTAATCCAAGAAAATTTGTTAAACAATGTTTGAATGGTTGAGAGATTTTTAGTTTAATTTGTTCTATTGACGTTTATTGTGAATACTTGATTTTGATAGATTCAACTATTCAAGATCACCTTTTTGCCTGGTCATTGAAGCAAAGAAAAATAATTTATTGGTGCATGTTCAAACTATTGGAGTGAACTGTCGTAAAATCAATGTAGGCAGAGCTGGATTTAGACGGTGGGGGGCCCGGAGCAAATTTGTTTGTGAGGCCCTCTTTTCTTAAAACATTTAGAGGGAGGTTACGAGCAAAAAAAAAAGGTCGCCCTAGGATTAGGGGGCCCCTTGAATCGGGAGGCCCGGGGAATTGCCCCTTTGCCCCCTTTCAAACCCGGGCCTGAATGTAGGATGGAACAGCAAAAATGAATGCGAAAGCTTGGGCACCGATTTGCTGCAGAGTTTTGTTTGAAGTTGCATATCTGTTCTGTGGTCCAATTAAGCTTACGAAGCGCGGACTAAAGAAATCGTTTTTGGACAGATTCAATGCGTTCTTCATGTGTGACCATACAATATAGCATATACAAGCACATGTATTGATTTAAGAAGAAAGAAAATGCCATTCACGTATAGTTTCCGGTCATTCTCAAACTTATTGTAGTTTTTCTCTATTCCAAACCCTTTCCTTGTTTGGCCCCTAGGTTTTGACGTAGAACTACGTTTTTCTTTAGCCTACCATATAGGGATGTGAATAGGAAAACTATTAACGAAAAGGGGACGAAATATGTCCCTTTTTAAATGCTTATAAATCGGTTTGTTTTCAACCGATTTCCTTCATTTTTGCAGTAATTGTTTGGAAAATTATACACGCATCCACCCAAATGTAGAAAATTGTTGATTGATTATGCAAACTATTGTACTATTGATAATTGTCAAGCCTTGTTTAAACGAAAATTACGTCCTCTGATTGGTCGTCATATGATTGCTTCCCCTGCAAGGTCGACAGAATCATATACCTTGCAATTGAAAACATGCTATTTGGCCTATATAAGAGCCTGTTTCAGCCGAAGCCGCTCATAATAGTTCTGGACAGCGACAAGTTGTCAACAGCAGTCGTCCTTCCTTAGCAGCAGCACTAGCCCTGTGGTTGGTCACCACGTCTCAGGAGCAGCGCGGTTCTTCTCAGCGTGTGTCGCCAGACTGCCATTATTCCCCCGTGTTAGGGCAGCATGAAAATCGTCATCATCAAATCCAATTTTGAACAGCAAAATGCCTTTTTTCAAGGTAAATAAACAAGTCATTGAAAGTTAATAACTTTTGACAACGTAAGCAAGCATTCTGTGCGGATTCTAGCAGTTACATCTGTCGCGGCCGTCTAATTTACAGAAGGTGAAATAGCTTCCACAGTGCATGTTGTCCGTGTATCTTAACTCCCCCACTGTTGGGGCAGCACAAAGGTTGCCATCAGCAAATCCAATTTTGAGCAGCAAAATGCTTTTCTCAAGGCAAATAAACAAATATTTGAAAGTTAATAATTTTTTGACAACTCAAGCGAGCAATCTGTGCTGGATAGTAGCAATTTAAATCTGTAGCAGCCGTCTAATTTAAAGAATGTGAAACAGCTTTTACAGCTCGTGTTTTCAGTATCTTCATTACCCCACTGTTGAGGCAGCACAAAGCAAGCATTAGTAGACTTTGACTCATTAATGAAACACCTACAACAATGCATTTGTTAATAGTGTGCGTAGTTCTTGTAGTTATGCGGTCGTGTCTTGGATACAACCTCCTACTTTTTTTTTATTTTCAACTGTCAAAGACTTTTAAAACCGGTTTACTGATTTTGATAACAATAACCTTGCAAAAATTATGATACAAACCGTTTTTTTGCCGTTCTGAAGAGTTTGAGACCCACAAAGCCTTATAAGTTGGTAATTTTTGGATTATCAGAAAATTTTATTTAAAACATCAAATTTTAGCAGAGGTATTTTTTGTTTGTTTTGGATATGCAATTTTTCAATCATTGATGTCCACCATCAGCACCGTGCGTCTCCAATGAAAAGAAATGACCTATAACCAAAGATGCCATAACTGTTTCGTGCTAGCTCGTAGATTCAATGGATTTCTACGGGTGTTATCATTTTGGTAAAATCTCGAATAAAAGGGTAAAAAAGAAGTACATAACTTTATTGTCACTAACAGCCATATTTTAGATGGGATCGAATCATGGGAGAATTCTCTTTAAATTTATTGAATTTGCAAATTCATCCCAGGATAGCAAACTGAAAAAATCCGTAAACTTCTGTAGATACTTTCGAATACACGTAGATTTTGTCGTTGTAGTTGTTCATATCGCCTTTTTGTTCCAAATTTTTAAATTGCAAAAAATTGAGCCTGTTAGTCGATTTTTATTTTTTGGCATCAATTCAATCGGACTTTCAAAGAGAAATATAAAACTGTAAATAAATAACGATAACCATGCATTGATTATGATCTTTTATGTGGTTTTAGAGGGCTTTAAACACAGAGCCCTATCAATTTATACATTTTTGGATTCCTTACAAAATTTTCACCACAATTTTTTTGTTTATTACTAAGATAATTTTTTTAATCTTTATGGTATACCATAACTACCATGCGTTTCCACTAAAAAAAGACCTAAAGATTAGGATCCGATAGTGGTTCTATATTTGTTCATATCGAAAAAATTTGACTTTTTTTTGGCTGGGCCTTAAGCTTGGTATGCAGTTAAAAAGAAAGGAGGGATCAAGAAACTTCACCTTTTTCACCAAACGGACTTTTGACAACTGAGAATGCTTCACAGTAAGGTTATCTGTCGTCATTGAGCGCGCTTTCACCTCGTCGCTCCTTTTTTGCAAGCCAAAACATCTCGGGACTGAGTAACGATCAGATGAGTAAACAAACAACTGCCTGATTCTTTCCGCACTTGAATAACACCACTGCTCATTATTCCGTATCAAAAGAAGTGACATTTCGCTTCGCAGCAGTATTCACATCAAGAGTATTTTGTCGTCACTTTCGGTTTACGATATCATTTTAGCTGCGTACTGTTCATGAGAAAAAATTTTTAATTAGTACATGAATTTTACATGGGATTTGGGATAGGAAAAAAAATTTCTTTTCAACTGCATACCGTGCTTTAGAGTAACATTCTTTCGTATATTTTTTGGTTACCCAAGAAATTTTTCGTAAAATGTCAAATTTTAACGGGGAAATATTTTTTTTATTTTGGAGATAGATATTTTGTCATCTATAATGTCCATCCATAACTACTATGGGTCTCCATTGAAAAAAAGCTACTGCAATGCCAGAATATTAGCATGTCATAGGGTTGTCAAGAAAATCGACTGTTTGAAAAAATAATTCGAAAATTCGTTCGACCGTTTGACCGATCTTAAATTTTTCCACATCATTTTAAATGAGACCTGCAAAGAAAAACATCGAACTTTACTTCAATTAACGATAACTATAAAAAATATATGCTAAAACGCTTTTTCGCATGTTTTGTTGGCCCGTAGGATGTTGCCAAAAATATCAATCAAATTTTTAATTTTCAAAATTTTGTAACTTTTGAGCCGTTCAACTTGTCTGAACTGAAGATTACCTTTCGGACCCGGACATAGATAGGTCATTTTGAAGTTTTAAGCAGTCTACGTGGAGTATACAATTAGCTACTTGCAACAGTAACCAAACCCAGAACCCATATTTCATCTTTCATCAAAGTAACGGAGATGGATATTACATCTGGTGGCAAATTAATGCTAAAATTTCAATTCCGCAAGGTGTTAGTCACAGCAACTCGTAACAAGATCTGGTTCCGTGTCGTGTTTCGTTACGGCTGCCGCCACCCGGTAACCGCCCTGTTGCTGTCTTTTTCCCCGAATGTCCCACTGTTTGATTATAGCATCAATTTTGTAACCTGTACCCTGTATCGCTCGTGTCTCTTCTGCTGGGCTGTAAATTTCCCTCCTCATGACATCAAATAGCTCCTAGCGGCCAATAAACAATATGAATTGCAAGAGCACCTTTTTGCCCTTCCAGCCCTCAACAGCTGAACTCGTTCTCCCGTACGTACCGCCAGACAATAGTAGACAAAAGCATTTCTCAAATTACCTGATATTGTAAGTAATCCCAAAAGCATTCCAATGAAGCTCTTCATCGTTATTCCGCCGGTTCGACTTCGAAACGTTTGCTGCTGGAAACCAGGAGGACCGCCGCGACGACGATGCCGGTGAAGATGGAGTTTCCTCGCTTTGTTCGGCATTAAATTAAATTTTGCATCCACTGTGGCTCGCTCTCGCTACGTCCCACCCCAAACCCACTGGCACTACACTACACTGGCATTAAACTCTCGATTATTTCTCCGGCTCGCTTTGCTTTCACGGTGATGTCACTTTTGATATATGTTATTCGTGTGTATCAGCTCGTATGTGAACCTAAAGAATATGTTTCATTCCGACGTTGATCTCACTGCTTAGTTACCGTTCGAGGCGATGTTGGTGTTATCGTACGCTGTTTTGGTTTTATTGTTCATTTCGATATCACTTACACTGATTTGGACGTCGATAGCGGTGGAGTGATTGCAGGGGTGGAGCCTCATTAGAGCGGTAACCTAATAAGAAGCAACAGATTGTTTATTGTACACAAACAAAAGGCTAGTAGTCTGTCCGCAATCGACGTTACGGCTTGTCGTTAGGGAAGAACAAAAAATATCATAACTCTGCATTAAAATTGTTTCCATATCAAAGAGATCCGATCAAAGAAGAATTTCAATTTTCCGCCAGCTCGCAATCACGAAATGTTTCTCGGTTTACGGACCCCATTGCACCAGTGCGCATTCGACTGGTGTTGGAATTTCAAAACCAGGAACAACCGGGAATAACGATGGCTAATCAAATTGTCTCCTCCCGGCATCCGAGCGATTATTCCAGAACCCTCCTCCTGCCTTCAGCCCAGTGATGTTGGTGCAGATCAGTATAGCTTGGGGCATCCCATCGTCGCCCATCAGTACAGTACAGGCAGCGCTGAAATGTAATCACAATATCCTCTATTTTGTACGTTGAAAGAACGACGGCTTCTTCCACTCGTCTAGCCGGCCCTTTTGGGGTAGGTGTTGTTGTGGGGCTGGTAGCTTTGTCGGTTTACGTTCGCCCACGCTTGCCCATTTGTTGGCGACTTCTAGGGCGGGGTTGTTGTTAGGATTACGGTTAGGCTTGTTAAAATTTTGATTTCGGGATCATAACCGAGTTTCACATTTTCATTAGTATGCAAATAGATGCGGATAATTTAACCGATCACAAGTTTCCTGTCCTTGTACTTGGTGGCCTTTGAAATCCCATGAAAGAGTGATTTCAATATGTTTTGCTTATCGGGAATCAGCGAAATGTAAGACCCTCAGGCTGAACAGAAGGTTGTGCTTTTGTGTACAAATAATACCATTGTCAGCCTGTCAGTGGGGTTATTACGAAAATGAGAAAGCGAGTTTCGGATAGCAGGTTTGAATTGCGATCCGAGAAATTGATGATGGAGATACCTTTCAAGGTGAAATGGAAGTTCAAACAAAATTCTTGTGACTAGCTTTGGCCTGTATCGATTTTCTAATTTTTGTTACTTCAACAAGTTTTTAATGCTTTTAGATCTTTAGAAAAACCTTCCACAACCAAAAATTGTCCACTTCACAGATTCAACATCCGGGCTTGAAGCAGCTCACAACCGGAATTTAGGAATATATTATTCAGCATTTCGTGACAAAATTCCATCTAAAAACACTTCTTCAAATCTTTGAATTTAAATTAAAATGGCCGATATTGTTATAACTTGAATAGTATACATGATTCAACTTTCGTTACACATAATGGTAACTACACTGAAGGAATGGACTTTTTCAAAATCCAAAGTTTTGATTTCCTTCTAAACATAACCTTTTAATTCAAGACTCGTAGAGCAGTATCAAATATACCACTTTATTAAGTTTCGAAAACTATCCAAATCCCTATGTGTGACACAGGCAAAATTAATTTCTTCTATTCAATTATCTAGGAACATGTTCTGAATAGATGTTTTCAATTTCTATCTTTCAGAATTATCAGTTCAATTTAAACTGTCGATAGAAATTCTTATCATTGCCAACTGTAGTTATTCGAACAGGCTAATCGTTGATGAAGTGACGTCACATCATCATTAGCCAGAAGCACATATCGAATTGTGAATATTATAATGAGTAGGTATTTTGAAATTGTTCCAATCGAAAGCTCGTAAAACAACTGAATCGGGTAAAAACTCTTTACGGAAAACCACTCCCACATCATTCACCAAACAAAAACACTCGTTTCTGTGCTATAATCAAATCACCAATTGTAGGATGATAATATGGGGCCCGGAACAGAAATTTAATAAAAACTCTCCCGCTGCTAGCGCAGAACAAAACAAAACCATCAGAAAAACCCCATCCCTGTTATCGTATTACCAAGAGCCCTCGAGCCCGGGAGAGAGAGAGAGAGCCTCAGCGGGTGGCACGCTTTCCACGAAATCCACTGAAGTGTGTTCGCCTTTGCTTTTTGGTTTGCTTCGTGGGAAGCGAACGAAAACAATTATGTGACGATGCCAGGCAAAAACATTAGCTGCCTATTTCGGAAGGATATTAGCTGTGTCGTTCCTTTTTCACCCTGTTCCACTGTTTTGATCCCATCTGCTGGAGGCAACGAACAGAGCAAAAACATAATCGTTTTTAGCATATTTCTCTAGTATCGACCAATGGTCGGAAGTCTATTGGCCGTGATTGGCCGGCCAGACGATCGCACTTAACAGGTCTAATCCAGACTCGGTGGAAAATCAGCACCTGTTCAAACAGTAAACTGTTTCAAAGGCGCTCATGCAAAGGCTGATGATTACAATGATGATGAGAATATTAAGTGTGATTCAGCTTTCCATTTCACTCTCTAGCGAAACATGTTCGCTGGCTGTGGACAATCAGAAAACTCACTCGGTTGTAAATATTTTATATCCTCCAGTGGAAAAGTGTGAGGCAGTATTTCAGCCACGTGAAAAATTACGTACACTTCCCCTCCTGGATGTGCATTTGATGGAAGCTTTTTACATCCAACATGATAGGGATCTGTGAGATATTTGCAATTTTAATAGCTCACTGTTACGTAGATTTCCCTCCCAGTTGGGTTCCGTACGTATCGTGCAGAAAGGTGGGAGATAATGGAAACAAAGAGCCATAATCCTGCCATTTTCCAAATTTAGAGAACATTTACACACGGCTGCCGCAAGGTGAGCTTGTCTAAAATCAGCTCAAAGAACGAGTTTATCGGCTTCATCGTGTGAGTCGGATTTCACCTCTTCACTGTACAAGCGCCTGCCAGCTATCTAAAATTCCAATCAGTCCGCACTAAATTAGTATATATTCGTCGAAATTTCTTACTCGACAAGTTTTCCGAAATTCCCGGTTACTTCCCCGCCACCATCTTTCGCCACACATCCGACCAGGCTAATGCAAAACCATAATATAATCCATCCACTTATGGGGCCAAAGTAGCAATTTCCGTCGTCCCACTGCAACATCAGCAGCAGCAACAGCAGCAGCAACAGCAGCAGCGTGGTAAACGGAGAGTCAATTTCACTGCACAAACCCCGGCACGGTCCTAGGTCCGTCCGGATCCGGCCAGAATCGGCCAACAACAATCCGACAATCATAGATGCAAAACAGCTGAGGGAACACGAGCGAATGACAAATATCACCGGGCTAAGCTTTTCCGGCGAACGGGCAAATCTTCCTTTCCCGTTCCTCTTTCTTCACTTCTCGCTTACTCATTTCCCAGCTGGATTTCGGTAACACTAACGTGCAATCTAGACGACCTTTCGCTTTACCGGCGGGGATGCTGCTCTACTACATTTTATGTGATGAGCATTTACATGCATTCAAGGTGGAGGGTTGTGTTTCGAGTGTGGGTCACTAGCGGTTTCTAGGTTCGTGCTAGCACTAATCGAGTTTAATTATTATTTACAGACTGTAATTGTTTCGAATTCGAATCGAGCAAGTTGACAGTTGAATTCACTAACGTAGAAATAGCCAAAAATATACATAAATGGTTTGCACATGACATCAAGACTTGTCTCGTGCTCACGCCTGACTTGATTATTTTCATAAAATAGTAAGTACTAAATAGAAAGATTTTTCTATTTAGGGTGGGGAATTGTTATATGGAAAAAACGAAACTTGATAGCAGAAAGCCAGAACCAAGTTTTTTTTGTTCTATTTGAGGCCCAAAACAACCCTAAATTTATCGGAAGTCGATTGGTTTAGTCTCCGCTTGGCGCATTGCATTTCAAATTTATATGAAGATTTGTATGAAGATTTGTATGGAAAAACCACCGTTTTTGCATTTCCATTATAAAAAGTTCAAAGTGGCTCAAACCATAGGTTTCATGACTTCGAAAGGTAGGTTTTTTGATGCCCAACAACTTGGCCGAAGACATCAAAGAGCTAGGGCGTCTCAAAAAAATACTGGAGCTGTTCAAAGTTGAGTATGTCGAAATTTATGTTGCAAATCATTTTTTCTGCCAACACTGCCAGTGTACCGGCGTTAGTCAGATTTTCATCAAAAGTTACCTCTGAAACACGTTGTAGATTCTACCTACGCCTAGAATATTGACCTGAATTCGTTCGTTTGATCCAGGTGAGTGTATAAACTCGTTACGACAAGTTATTTCTGATGGAAATCCTACCGACGCCGGTACATTGGTAATGTTGGCAGAAAACAAGATTTTTTGCATTTAAATCGACATACTCAACTTTGAACAGCTATAGCTCTTCTTAGGGTAATCCTAGCTCTTCAGTGCCTTCTGCAAAGTTGTTAGGCATCTAAAATACTATACTATTACATAATGTAGTGCATTATTAGATCATTATTGAGCTCTTTAGAAAGGTAAATGCAAAAAAGTAGGTTTTCCCATATAAATTTTCATACAAATTTGAAAAGCAATGCGCCAAGCGGAGACAAAACCAATCGACTTCCGGTAAGTTTAGGATTGTTTGGGGCCTCAAAAGGAACCAAAAAATGTTGGTTCTGGAAAATCGATCATTTTTCCCCAGCCTAATATATATATATATATATATATATATATATATATATATATATATATATATATATATATATATATATATATATATATATATATATATATATATATATATATATATATATATATATATATATATATATATATATATATATATATATATATATATATATATATATATATATATCGAAAGGGTCCAGCGGGGACCCAGGTGGCCACTTTCCGGCTTGCATCGGCCGATGCAACTCTGGCCCTGAAGACAGCCAAACTTAAGGTTGGCTGGTCAGTATGTCCCCTGAGCATACTCCAGCAGCCCGACGTTTGCTTCAGGTGTTTCGAGGGAGGACACAAGTCCTGGACCTGCAAGGGGCCCGTTAGGAGCCAGTTATGTAGGCGTTGTGGTGGTGCTGGCCATAAAGCTAAAGACTGCGGGGAGCCTCCCAAGTGCTTGGTATGTACTGGAAAACGGGACGCCAAGCACTTTATGGGAGGCCCACGGTGCCCAGCCGGTAAGGCGGCCACGAAACCACGGGCGTGAGGGTGACACAATTGAACTTGAACCATTGCTATGCGGCACAGCAGCTGCTATACCAAGCAGCGTCTGAGTCGCGGTCGGACATCGCAATCGTATCGGACCCCTACTGCATTCCTCCCGGAAACGGTAATTGGGTTGCAGATAAGTCCAGCACGGCGGCCATATGCACGTTCAGGAGGTTGTGTCAACCTCAAATGAAGGATACGTGGTTGCCAAGGTGGACGGAGTGTTCTACTGCAGTTGTTATGCTCCGCCGCGTTGGTCTATCGAAAGGTTCACCCAGATGGTCGATTTGTTATCTATGGAGCTGACGGGACTAACACCCTTAGTAGTGGCGGGCGACTTCAACGCTTGGGCTGTTGAGTGGGGAAGCCGCCGCACGAACCGGAGGGGTCAGATCTTGTTGGAAGCTTTGGCAAAGCTCAACCTAGATCTGGCCAACGTTGGAACCAAGTGTACATTCAGCAGAAATGGTGCGGAGTCGATCATCGACGAGACGTTCTCAAGCCCAGGACTGATCGTGAACTGGAGGGTAGACGATGGCTACACCTATAGTGACCACCAGTCGGTCTGCTATAGCGTAGTCCAGAACGTGAGGCGGCAGGCGACGGGTAGAGCCAATACTCCGACCGTCCGCGGGTGGAAGACATCGCATTTCGATGCCGAGGTATTTGCAGAAGCAATGAGAAGAGAGCGCGAGGGGGGCAGTTGGCTCCGCCCGAGTGCTGACCAATTAGTTGCCACAATATCACGGGCGTGCGACGCCACCATGCCTAGGACCCGCCAACCTAGGAATGGTAAGTCACCGGTATACTGGTGGACCGACGCGATAGCGGACCTCCGTAGCGCGTGCCTCCGTGCAAGACGGATGTTGCAACGTGCACGTACCGATGCACAGAGGGTAGAGCGCCGTGTAGTATTCGGATCTGCAAGATCGGCGCTTAAAAGTGCGATAAAGGCGAGCAAAAGGGCCTGCTTCGATAGGCTATGCGCGAGTGCCAATACGAATCCGTGGGGCAACGCCTACAGAGTCGTAATGGCGAAGACCAAAGGCGTGTTGGCGCCTGCAGAGCGATCACCAGCGATGCTGGAGCGCATCATCGAGGGACTCTTTCCACGACAAGAGCCAAATCCTTGGCCTCCGGTTGCTGAGTCTCACGTCCGACGTTCCAGTATCTCAGACACAGACCAGGGATGGTCGGCCAACCTGCCGGGCATCCAATCCGTGAGAGACGGCAGCCGTGCAGAGGTTGTGGAGGAGGTAAGGGTTACGAATGAGGAACTCATCGTGATCGCCAACTCCCTAAAGGTGAGCAAGGCACCGGGACCGGATGGAATCCCGAACTTGGCCATCAGGACGGCCATGAAAGTGGCCCCTGATCTATTTCGAGCAGTCATGCAGAAGTGCCTGGATGACTGCCTCTTTCCGGACAGGTGGAAGCGACAGAGATTGGTGCTGTTGCCGAAGGCTGGGAAACCGCCAGGGGACCCATCGGCATACAGACCTATCTGTCTGCTGGACACTACGGGCAAGGTGCTTGAGAGGATTATCCTCAACAGACTGGTGAAGTACACAGAGGGTGTAAACGGTCTGGCAAGTAACCAGTTCGGCTTCCGGAAAGGTAGATCCACGCTGGATGCTATTCTCTCTGTCACCAAGACGGCAGAGGTAGCACTCCAGCGTAAGAGTTGGGGCATTCGCTATTGCGCAATCGTCACGCTTGACGTGAAGAATGCATTCAATAGCGCCAGTTGGGACTCCATAGCGCTCGCGCTTAGGAGCATCCACGTACCGGTGTCGTTGTACAAGATTTTGGAAAATTATTTCCAGAATCGGGTACTAGTTTACAACACGGAGGAGGGTCAGAAGTGCGTCCCAATCACCGCAGGGGTACCGCAAGGTTCCATCCTGGGCCCGGTGTTGTGGAATGTCATGTATGACGGGGTGTTGAAACTAAAGTTCCCTGTAGGGGTTGTGATCGTCGGTTTCGCAGACGACATCACGCTAGAGGTCTACGGCGAGTCGATCGAAGAGGTCGAGTTGACGGCCGCGCACTGCATACGCAAGGTCGAAGACTGGATGCACTCTAGGAAACTGGAGTTAGCGCACCATAAAACGGAGGTTACGGTTGTGAACAACCGCAAATTAGAGCAACAGGCGGTGGTCAGAGTCGGTGACTGCACCATTACCTCAAGGCGTTCCTTGAAGCTCTTGGGGGTTATGGTTGACGATAAGCTCACATTTAAGAGTCACGTCGACTATGCCTGTAAGAGGGCTTCAACGGCCGCTGCAGGACTATCTCGAATGATGTCCAATAGCTCAGCGGTATATGGCAGCAAGCGTAAACTTCTTGCCAGCGTGGTCCAAAGCGTTAGGTACCAACAGTCATCGTCGAAAACTGGAAAGTACCTACAGGCTCATGTGCCTGAGGGTTGTGAGCGCGTACCGTACAGTGTCATACGACGCAATCTGCGTCCTGTCCGGCATGATGCCTATCAGCATAGCCATTAAGGAGGACGTAGAATACTTCGATCAACGTGACACAAGGGGTATACGAGGCACCAGAAGGTCATTCTCGATGATCAGATGGCAGCAGGAATGGTCCAATTCCGCAAAGGGTAGATGGACGCATCGACTTATTCCGGACGTATCCGGATGGGTCGGGAGGCGCCATGGAGAAGTTAACTTCCACTTGACACAGATTCTGTCAGGTCATGGTTGCTTCAGGCAGTATCTACACAGATTCGGGCATGCGGGGTCCCCCATGTGTCCCGAGTGTGCGAATGCGGAAGAAACTGCTGAGCATGTCTTCTTCGTGTGCCCTCGTTTTGTGCATGCGCGGAGCGACATGATGGTAGTGAGCGGGCCAGACACCACTCCGGACAACCTAGTTCGGAGGATGTGTAAAGACCCAAACATTTGGAGGGCGGTTTGTACAGCCGCCTCTCAAATAGTTTTAGAATTGCAAAACAGGCGACAGGTTGACCACCGACACGCCAGTGTTAGCTAACGGCCAGTCTCCAGGTTAGTTAGCTAAGTTAGCAAAGAGATCTATAGAACCAAGAGGGTGCACAGAGCACAAAAGCCGCTCCCCGAAGCAATACCTAGCGGTGGTCCCGGGGAGTATTATGGGCTGGAGACTGGAGGGGTTTTAGTGGGTCCGGTCACTGATTCAAACCAACCCCACACTCCCTGAGGTTGGTCACCTCAGGGGTTTGGATGCAAATTTCCCCTCCACCTGAAAAAAAAAAAAAAAAAAAAAAAAAAAAAAATATATATATATATATATATATATATATATATATATATATATATATATATATATATATATATATATATATATATATATATATATATATATATATATATATATATATATATATATATATATATATATATATATATATATATATATATATATATATATATATATATATATATATATATATAAAAAATCGGCGTGCAGTCTTCGTGAGTTCGAGCTATTTTCACATTGACCTTACTATCCACCATTATGCAATGGACCACTACATCTTTTGTATTTTCTATGTAAATTTGAAACGTCAAATTATAAAATCTCAAATATGTTATGTACTTTGTTTTATTCGAGCTCAATTTCACTGGTCGCAAAAGCAAAAAAATAAGTTGCCCTAAATCTCAAAAAAGTTTCCCTACATAGATTATAACTTTTCAACCATTTCTTCAAATTTTGGTGCCCCTAGTGAATGCAGAAGTGGGACAAAAAGCCGCAGAGTAATTGATCGCCGGATCCGTCGCTTCTAAATTTGCTTGGGGTAAAATTTATGTGAGTCTCTAATACGTATCTTAACTAGGGGTACCAAAATCCACAGGAATTAAAAAGCTATAATCTCTCATTTTTTTCCAGTTTGAGCTCTATGGCAAAACCTGTGTTTACCTGTGTTTTTTTAAAAGCTGAATTGCTTATCAACCTTCGCATACCTAAAAAAAAAGCAACTTTGTAAGCAATCTGTCTATGTTGTATGGTTCAAAGTTCGTGCTTTCAATTAGTTGTATAATTATCCAAGTTCCTCTCAGTGACTTGCATCTAACTGATTTGGAAGCCATATGTTTTTTTCAGGTATTTATTTATCTCTACATGTATAACTAATTGTATGTCTCACCACTTGAAAAATGACACACATTTTACGCATTTTTTTCATGTCTTTTGGAATGTTATTGATATTAATTTTTTGCCTGCTCCTTGTTTTATCGACTGATCGATTAATTTATTAGACTTGTCTGTTCAGTTTGTTTGTCCTTACTGTTCTGTCATGTCTGTCCTGTCTATTCTGTCTGTTTCATCTTTTTTCTGTCGATTTGGTTTGTTATTTTGTTTGGTTTACTTCTTTCTGACCGTGAAAAACGAATTTTATTTGTCTCATTTTTGTATATAATAATCTTGTTTGTTTGGGAAATTTGTAGTACATTTTATAAAAAACAACTGAGTGGAAGACACCATACTCCTATCTGCTTATTAAAATGAACTTTTGTGGAGTTATCTATAAAATGCCCTCACTTAACTCACTTTTTTCAACGTTACTTTTTGTAGTGATTTTCTACCTTTGTTTAACGTTTCATAAAGTTATTTGCTATAACAAAACACACAATTTCACTGAATAAAGTTAATTCGGCTACAATATGTGAAATGAAAATCTGAAAACGGAATAAGTGAAAAAACGTCCCATTTCAAATCATTTGTCATTTGACTAGCTGACCCGGCAAACTTCGTCCCGCCCATTTTAGTGATAAATTAATAATTTTAAATATTCCAAATTCAATACCCTCGACTTTTGGCTTCTGTACATCACCTCTATTCTGAAAATATCAACTCGATCACGGAAATATCCATATTGAGTAGTATTTAGTCATTTTCGGCTGTCTCCCAGAAGTTGCCATATTACAATTCAAAATGGCGTCTGAGGTCAATTTTTAGCTCCTTGTATCATTCTGGTTCCAAAGATTCTCATATTGGGTCGTAATTGTTCACTTTTGGCCGTTTTTCAAAAACTGGAAGTCGTCATCTTGGATTTCAAAATGGCATTTAGAGACAATTTCTGGCCCCTGAGCATAATTCTGGGTTAAAAAACACACATATTGGGTGTTACTTGGTAGTTTTCGGCTGTTTTCCAGAAACCGGAAGTTGTCATCTTGAAATTTAAAATGGTGTCTGTGGTCGATTTTAGCTCCTTGCATCATATTGGATGGAAATCGGCCATTTTTGGCTGTTTTCTAGAAACCGGAAGTGGCCATCTTACGATCCATAATCGTGTCTTAGGTCATTATTTAGCTCCTTGCATCATTTTGGTTCCAGAGTTACTCATTTTGGATGGTATTTGATCACTTTGGGCTGTTTTCCAGAAACCGAAAATCGTCATCTTGGACTTCAAAATGGCATGTGAAATCAATTTCTGACCTCATTCTGGTTTCGGAAACATTCATATTGGATGGTATTCGGTCATTTTGGCTGTATGCTATATATCGGAAGTCGCCATCTTTGAATTCAAAATGGTATATGTGATCGATCTTAGCTTCTGTGCATCATTCTGGTTTCTGAGATACTCATTTTGAACTCGATCATTTTAGGCTGTTTTCCGGTTAACCTGTTAACCTGAAATATCTGTTTAATTTCCCATTCAAGAGTGCGGAGAAGTCTCAAACCACCATAGAAATTTGTGTTTGATTTGTTTAAGAGCCCTTCAATCCAAAAGTGGGAGGGGTGACGAACCACCATGAATTTTTGTTTGCTTCCAAAAACTTCTACATGCAGAATTTGGTTCCATTTGCTTGATTATTCCTCGAGATGTTCAGAAATTTGTGTTTCATTTGTAGGAAGCCCCTCCCTTCCAGGAGACGGAGAGGTGTCAAACTATATTGGACAAATTTGTTATCCATAAAAACATTCATCTGCCAAATTTGGTTGTACTTGCTCGATTGGTTCTCGAGATGTGCGGAATTTGTGTGTCATTCGTATAGGACCCCTCCTTTATAGAAAAGGGAGGGATGTCAAGCCATTATGGACATATTTGTTACTCCAAAAAAACATCCACATGCAAAATTAGGTTCCATTTATTTGGTTTGTTTTAGAGATGTGCAGAAATTTGTGTTTCATTTGTATGGGACCCCTCCCTTCCAGAAGAGGGAGGGGTCTCGAACTATCTTAGTCCCTTTCTTGGCTCTTAAAACTCCTATATACAAAATTTCACGCCGATCGATTCAGTACTTTCCAAGCCTGTATGGAGCAGACGGATAGACAGAAAGAGCTGCATTTTTATATGTTTAGATTATTCGAGCTATTGAAAATTGTCAAGCCTTGTTGAAACGGCGTATTCGACCTCTGATTGGTCGCTTAGTGCTTGCTTTCCCTAGCACGGTCGACAAAATTATGTACCTAGTAAACCGAGAAGTTGCTAATTAGGCTATTTAAGAGCCTGCTTCTGCCTAAACCAGTCATATTAGTTTTGGATAGCGACTAGGACGGTCTTTACTCAGCAGCAGCGGATAGCAACAGTGGTAACTGCAGCGGGTATCTGCAGACCGCTGTGGCAGCGCCAGCTGCGGTAGATGCAGTGGCACTTCCTCTAGTAAAAAGGTGCCTTTGTGCGGTAGCAGGCAGCATCAGTAATAAGTACATCAGTCGAAACTTCATCTAATGAATAACCGTTTTTGGAATGCTAGCAATAAAAGCCTGTCGGCCGTCAAATTTTAGGTGTGAGAACAGTTTTGCATTGTGTTATCAGAAGAGTGCCTTTTTCCACTATCGAGGTTAGCACAGAAATGCAATCAGTATCATATCCGATATTAAATTGAACAACAAAATGTGCTTTTGAGGACAAATAGGTCCAAATGGGCCTTTTTGTTGTCTTGCCCTGGGTTTGAGTCTGCGAATGACGGGATACGGCAAGACGATTTTTTGATGATTCAGAAACATCTTTGAAAACAACAGACGTAGAGTACGCTTTTGAAACTGCTAAGTTCTAGATTCGGCTTTATTTTTTACATTCAAAGACTCCTTCTTGGCTTAATTTATCAATCCATGGGACCGTTGCAATCGAGAAAGCTCTTGTTCATATTTGACTTTTTTTCTGAAGAAGCTGCTGAAGCGATAAATTAGCGTTTCCGTCTGTACTGATCAAATTTTTCACGGAAAATTTCAAGAATCGACTGTAACCGTGACATTCTCAAAAAACAATATCGCACGCTTAGCCTTGGGGCTAATAGCGGTCTCGATCAATTAGATTAGTTGAGAGAATTCGTTATCGATATTGTTTTTAGCACATTTTGTATGTGTAGGATAAGTACAACGATACAACGATACACCGTGCCCTAGTGCTGAGTCGAGAAAATTTCAAGCTCAAAAAGATCCTCGACTCGATCGGGAATCGTAGCCGACCGACATCGCTAACCACAGAGCCACGGGGACCACAACATTCTCAATAGGCTGCTATTGAATTCGGATACTCTGATTTGAAGCTCTAGACCAAAATCCAAGCGAAGGATCACTTGAAGCATTGCAAATGCTGTGACTTCAGTAT
This sequence comes from Wyeomyia smithii, assembly GCF_029784165.1. Classification (NCBI taxonomy): domain Eukaryota; kingdom Metazoa; phylum Arthropoda; class Insecta; order Diptera; family Culicidae; genus Wyeomyia; species Wyeomyia smithii. The sequence goes on along the minus strand of NC_073696.1, from coordinate 268,574,150 downwards.
AAAATCAATGATGATTGATTTTTGAATAAAACTGTGTACATCTCTCACTGAGCTCAAAAAATAGTTATATTTCATTCATGAATGTTTATCCATTCATTGTTGGAGAGGAACAAATACGCAAACCAATGGTTTTTTAATTAACTACCATTGAATTTAAGTTAAGCTAATGATCTCGAAAACGTAGAAAAAGAAAGTTTTAGCAGTTAATTATCATTGGTTGCAATTATCGATAGCTTAATTAAATAAATTAAATAATTAAATTATATTTGAACTACCTTATAAGAAAAGTTCCGTATCCCATAAAGGTAGGTCATTCCATTAAAACGTTCATTCACAACTTTTTGTTGTACTGTATTTTAGATCCATTATACGTTTCCAATCCAAAAATGATCGGCAACACTGCTTTTATAAGTCCATAGTCAATTTTCTATCGGCTCGTAAACTACTTTTAGTAATGTAATTAGGACTACGGAATCACGTGTGATAGTGGAAGTGAACAATAAAACAATGCTGCAGAAGATAAGTATAGTGCACAGGCAGGAGGCAATTTGGAAGCGATCTTTCTATTACTTTCAAAATTGTACTGCATACGATGAAGGTGATAGTCAAAAGTAGCGTCATTTTCTTCCCACATGAGGGTTTGCATGAAAGCTTGTATACATGTCTTTCTCCTAGAAAGGTATAGCAATCACTAGCAAAACCGAAGGTATCAAAGTGCTCCAAAGGGCCGAATGGCATATATCACTCGACTCAGTTCGACGAGCTGAGCATTTTCTGTTTGTGTGTGTATGTGTGTGTATGTGCAACTTTTCAATATCACTCGATTTTTTCAGAGATGACTGGACCGAATCGGATTTTTAGTTTGTATGCTATTTATCAAAATGTGAAAATCACGAAAGTTCATTATCTCAGAAACTGCACAACAGATTTTAACAAAACTGGTTATACATATATGAACGGGCTACCTAAAGAACCCTCAAGTTTTGAAATTTATGAAGATTGGACATGTTTTTCAAATGATATTGTAAGAAACGTGTTCTGGAGACTATTTAATCTCACTCATGTTTCTCAGAGATGGCTTGACGGATTTTCATAAAATCAATGTTATATGGAAGGTTTACTTGCCCCATAAGACCTTATTGATTTTTTTGGAATCTGACTTTTACTTTGCTTGTTATGTTTGTGAAATTCTGCTATGAAAAAAAAAAAACATATTCCTAAGACAACTCAAACTCAATCACTTTTCTCAGAGGTGGCTGAACCAATTTCCTCAAAATTAGCGTCAAATGAAAGGTCTAGGGTCTAGTTGTTCGTGTAAATCTATTTAAACAAATAATAGCTTTGAATGAGAAAGGCTGGGTCTCACCGCTGCGCTAGGTCGATTAATTTGGGTAACGTAATTTTACCTACAACTTTGCCGAAGACACTATTGCAATCAAACAAACCGTTTTTCTGATATAGACAATTTATCTATCAGTCAAATTTTTGGGTAGGCCCTTTTGAAGCAGCGGTCGTGAGTCAATATGAACAGCGGATATCATAAAATGACCTTATTATCAAAAAGAAACAAGTGTGAAAAGTTTGAGCGAAATTTGAAAATATCATCGATCGATTTGCGAAGTAGCATGGCATGACTCTTCCAACCAAACGAAAAGTCCCTGACCTCCTGAACAACTTTATTGAAGACCAAAACTTTCTAAGCGATTGAGTTTACGAGTTAATGTAAGTACAAAGTACTGATAACTTATGCACACTAGCACCATGTTGTAACAGAAATCCGAACTGAACTATCAGCCTTTTGAAAAATTTTGATGAAGACCACAGCTTCCTAAGAAGTTGGATTTATGAGATAAACTATTTTCAAAATACTCTATATGCAATTTAACATCGGCTAGTAATTCCTTCAATTGCTTTCGAAACATTAAATAAAAACCATCGACTTCCTAAACATCTTTACTGAAAACAGCAACTTTTTAAGAGGTCGGATTCACGAGATAAAATCAGTTCAAAATACTCAAAACTATATGCACATTAGACTGGGACACGGTTATATGGGAAAAAAACCGATGGTGTTATTTTTTCGCTCCGATGCACTTTTCGTGCTGCTTATGGGTCCTATAACAACTGTTTACCTTTTCAGATCGATCGGTAGAACTACATTTTTGCGTCCAATTTTTGAAGTTTCCATACGATTTTAAATGGGACAAACCACTTTTTCAAAATTTATTCTCTAGATATTTCCAGTTGACCCACAATAACATACTGATTCATGATATTTATAGGAAATTTTCCTGGGAAAAACTCTTCTGAAGACTGTAAGGCGCTACGATGCTGGTAAAAATAGTTATTTCCCTCAAACTGATTGAATATCTGACAAACGGCTCACCATTGAATTTTTCTAGCAATACTCCTGCAGCTACACGGTCTTCAGAAAAGTTTCTCCCGAGAAAATTTCCCACAAATATCATGTATTGTTATATTTTCAGGAGCCAACTGGACATCTCTAGAGAATAAGTTTTGAAAAACCGGATTTTTCCCTATAAAATTGTATGGAAACTTTAAAAATCGGGCGCAAAAATTTAGTTCCACCTATCGAGCAGAAAAATTACACAGTTGTTTTTACTTCTGATTCTCCTAATTTACCACCAGTATGTGAGAAACCTGTGTTTTGTGATGAAGCAAGCATGTTCGTAAGAAAAAGCTTTCGTGTCATAAGGTTTGTTCCACTTAGTATTTGGCCGTTTCCTTTTATTTACTGCAGCGCCTCTAATTATCGTACCGAGAAATTAATGACAGCGTTTTGATCTGGAAGGTTTGTTTACTTAGTGGTGAAATTTTCGTCAGGATTGGTACACGCGTTGAAAAGTTAAGTTAAGTTATTCGTCCCATCGCAAGATATTGGGCAATAGTCAAGCGTAAATCAAAACATCATCTGATATGGCAAAGTGTTGAAAAAAAGAGCGATACGGTTGATGGTCCAGAAATTGATGGGAGGTATTCGACGAAAAGTTCGAGAATTCATCAGAACAGCATGCAAATATTTTTTCTTGCATTCTTTCCTTGAATTTAAATAAGAACTCTGCAAAACCCTATTTTTTCCAACTTAGAACGTTATTTCCTCATGGAGAAATCGGAAATTGTATGCGGCCAAATTCTAAAAGAAACAAACCTTATGCAGTCGGCTGCAAAAAAGTTAAGATATATTTTTTTCATATTTACGGAAATGGAAGATTTCTCCTAATGCTACAAAAACACAATTAATTGTTTCACCTTATAAGCCAAGGGTTTTAATTTCCAAACCCACCAATAATCACGTTACTAAGGTGAACGGTGGGGTCTTAAATCTGTGGTTTGATTAAGTTCACTACTTAATTTCTGACATTGATATTACTTTTAAAGAGCACATTGAGAATTTCCAATCGAAGTGCAATAAGTATGCAAAATGTTTATGTCTTATCAACACGAATTGTAGATTTTGTCTCAAGAATAAATTGTTGATGTACAAACAAATATTTAGACCAGCAATGCTATATGTATTCTCCATGTGAACAAGTTATTGTGCAACCAGGAAGAAGATGCATCAAAGGATTTCAGAATAAACTTTTGAAAATGATATCAGAGCGTCCTCCATATCTTTCTCTGCTGTAGAGCTACGTTCGTGGCATTGTGTGTGTGCATAAAAAACTATTATAGAAGGCATTGTTGAAATTGTGGAAAAAAATAATACATACATCCATTGTAAATTACAGTAAATAGTAACCGCAATCTGATTGCAATGTACATACCGCATTCAGTACAGTAGCACTTTGACCCACAGTATAGTAAAATAAATAAATCCTTTCACGTCAATCATAACATATCGGCGTTTCATGCCAAACAAAGTGAATCGTTCCCTCATTACTTGGATTACTTCCCCCGGGGGCAAAACAACAGTATTAATTTTGCCCGACGCTATTGTTTTGTCGATTGGAACGGTACTAATCCGTTAATGACATGGCGCTGGTACCGGCTTCTTTTGCAGCCTGTACTCACTCCGATCGGCGGGCGAAAAAAAAAATAAACAAACAGCAGTACATCCGTGATACCCGTAGAACTGTAAAGTCTGTCGTTCAACCTTTCAATCCGCTTTGCTTGATTCCCAGCTTTCAACGACGACGAAGCCACTTAATCCACCCACATTTACCACGCCACCCACAGCCATCCACCCACCACGCGGGTTGGTAGGCGTCATCATCAAACGAGGAAACCAATTAAAACGCATAACTCGACGCTCCAACTATTCACGCTATATGACACCGTCCGTCCGTCGTCGTCGCTCTAACCGAACCCTGTTAGGATGGGAGTATTCTGCACCACCGTCGAATTTTCCCGGTTTTCTAGATTACAATTTTGCACACATTCACCTGAATTCGCTCAGTTCAGTTTGATGTTCGAATTACTCATTTAGAACCAAACGGTGACCACCTTTGTCCACTTGGCCGATGGAAATCGATATTTGCTATTGTTCTTCTCCGAGTGATGACGAATCACGAACAGGGAGAGAGTTTGAAAAAAAAAAAATCGGCAACGCAAACTACTCCCCGTCTCCCCCACACACAAACGTACCGTTGTATGTCCACTTCTCTTCCCGAAGGAAACGATGATGCTTTCATTAGGCCCTTTTTTCACTCGCTGCACTTCGACGTAACGGGAAAGGGCTGACCCAAAACATGAACGCAGGTGTTGCCGACGGTGTGCAGCAGCAGGTAAGCAAGATGGTAGCAGGGAACACTGCTTTCACACGGCTGTTCGCTATTTTTTACAATCCTTCGGACCTTGCAGGTTCGTGTTGATATGCAAGTAAACGCAAAAAAAATCGTCTCGACTACTCGGCGCGAAACTTACACGGTGTGCGTCCTTTTCGAATCACGATTCGAACGAAACTGGTCCGATGAAATATGAATGACTCTGGTAAGCTCGCGGACGGTTCGGTTGGCTTTTCCAAGCCTTACCGCATCGGTTAGTTCTCGGGTGAGAGCACTCGTTATTCGCTCCCACTGCCACAGTTCTCCCGGCGCTCTGGAAAAAGGTGCATTTTCCAGTGAGTTATGCTGGTTTGACCGGTTGTGAGCTTTTGCTCACTGGAAAATGCATGACTGTGGTGAATAAAGAAGATTCACTAGTCCTAATACATGAAAAAATTTATTAATTTTATTGAAAGAATGATAATGATTGGCATTAGACTGCGTAGCCTCAATTCAAAACTCTAAGAAGTTACAGTTTTGTGTCTCAAAAACTTTATGTGGAAGTCAGTTGATAACAGTTTAGACTATGCGTGTTTCAGAAGTAATAACGATGCTCCATTCGCGTTATAATCCATTATTTATATATTCTGAATTGACCAGATTCCGGCAAGCTTATCCGGAGACGTGCAAAGTACGTGATGGCTCGTATAATACGGATTTGAATTCGGCTACGGTGTGCAGCCGTCAGCGTCATCATCATTGACTCTATCAGCTGAAGCCACCATTTACCAATCGTTCAAGCAAATGAATCAATTGGATAGTAGTTTCATCACAATTACTAAACGCATCAGTAATAACAGAGGTGCTTCTCATAACCAAGGGAAATATTAGTTTTACAAATATGATTTATCAAATTGAAGAATAATCTCAGCTTTGCAGTCGACTAAAGACTGCAATTGGAGGAATCCAATTAATTAACCACCCTAACCTGTACAAATCTGTGTCTTTTTGAGTTCAGTTGGCAATTAAATTCATTGAAAACTATTCCGGGAAACCGTTCCCTAATAAGCGCTCAAAATCGTCGACTGCCTAGCCGGGTTTCACCATAATATTTTAACACATCCGGATCGTTCGCTCAACCCGCGAAGTGGGCGGACACCATGTACGCGTGTACAATGCAAACCTAATCGATTGCCGCCGGACAAAATTTGTTGCCATGTAGCGATATGTTTGCGAAACATCGTGGATATTCCTCCCCTCCCCACGTCCTCATCATCTGCTTTATGATCTACCATTTCTGCGGATTATTTTCGGTTCGCACACCGGACGCCGGGACGATCTATATTAAATGCACATTTCCACACAGTAACCGCTATCACCGTGGACGGACTTTCAGCTGTTCATGGATCAATTAAAATCTTCCAGGTCTAGTCGCAAAGCAGCTATGTACTAGTTTAATAATGACGATGATGGTGACGACAATGATGATGATGATGATGACGGCAAGTGACACACCGCGATGTGCAGTGTAGCAAACATCTTCCGTCCTTCAGCTGAAATTGGAAATTCGATCCTGGTGCTGTAAACGTGCGAACACATCCTTCGATGATGCTCTCAATGTAGGCTGCGAAAGATGAAATTGTGTTACGTTGTACATACGAATCACTATCACCACTAGTACTTATGGAATATCCAGCCCGTGAAGGTTGATGAAACTATATGCGATCCTCATTTTTTAACAAACTTGTGAAGTTGGCAGCATTTCCGCACTTATCGTACTGGATTCATCCACTTGGGCGTGGGAAGCGTCGTGAAAGATTATTCCAAAACCACTACATAGTTTTAGGAGAATTCAATTTAGATTTTTGGAATTGGTAGATAAAAAAACATGTTTATAAATGAAAAATAAAAACAATTTTTATTCTTGATTTTGAAAGTACTATGAGGTTACAGAATTGAGAATTGAAGTTTTGTGTTCACTTATTCATTTATTTTGAGCTCTGACAACTTGTCGACAAAAAAATGAAAGGTCATAGCTTTTTTTTAACCATTTCTGTGATGTTCGATTCTCTCGATTCTGTACTCAAAATTAGGTAAAGTTCAGATCAATATCACAAAAAAGACAAAACTGTTCATTGTTAAATGTTCTTATAAGATTCAATACTTTTAGAAAAAAACTTAGATACCAAAACCTGTTATGATTCGTTTTTTTTATGTAGGACTACATCTAACATGGCATGCTGTGAAAAGTGTAACGAAAATGTGTCCTCTACAAATGCATACCACTGAATGAATTTTGACCACCAGTATATTACAATGGTAAATTAGTGAAAAGTTGAGTTCATAGTCGCTACTGACTGACTGACTGACTGACTGACTAACTGACTGACTGACTGACTGACTGACTGACTGACTGACTGACTGACTGACTGACTGACTGACTGACTGACTGACTGACTGACTGACTGACTGACTGACTGACTGACTGACTGACTGACTGACTGACTGACTGACTGACTGACTGACTGACTGACTGACTGACTGACTGACTGACTGACTGACTGACTGACTGACTGACTGACTGACTGACTGACTGACTGACTGACTGACTGACTGACTGACTGACTGACTGACTGACTGACTGACTGACTGACTGACTGACTGACTGACTGACTGACTGACTGACTGACTGACTGACTGACTGACTGACTGACTGACTGACTGACTGACTGACTGACTGACTGACTGACTGACTGACTGACTGACTGACTGACTGACTGACTGACTGACTGACTGACTGACTGACTGACTGACTGACTGACTGACTGACTGACTGACTGACTGACTGACTGACTGACTGACTGACTGACTGACTGACTGACTGACTGACTGACTGACTGACTGACTGACTGACTGACTGACTGACTGACTGACTGACTGACTGACTGACTGACTGACTGACTGACTGACTGACTGACTGACTGACTGACTGACTGACTGACTGACTGACTGACTGACTGACTGACTGACTGACTGACTGACTGACTGACTGACTGACTGACTGACTGACTGACTGACTGACTGACTGACTGACTGACTGACTGACTGACTGACTGACTGACTGACTGACTGACTGACTGACTGACTGACTGACTGACTGACTGACTGACTGACTGACTGACTGACTGACTGACTGACTGACTGACTGACTGACTGACTGACTGACTGACTGACTGACTGACTGACTGACTGACTGACTGACTGACTGACTGACTGACTGACTGACTGACTGACTGACTGACTGACTGACTGACTGACTGACTGACTGACTGACTGACTGACTGACTGACTGACTGACTGACTGACTGACTGACTGACTGACTGACTGACTGACTGACTGACTGACTGACTGACTGACTGACTGACTGACTGACTGACTGACTGACTGACTGACTGACTGACTGACTGACTGACTGACTGACTGACTGACTGACTGACTGACTGACTGACTGACTGACTGACTGACTGACTGACTGACTGACTGACTGACTGACTGACTGACTGACTGACTGACTGACTGACTGACTGACTGACTGACTGACTGACTGACTGACTGACTGACTGACTGACTGACTGACTGACTGACTGACTGACTGACTGACTGACTGACTGACTGACTGACTGACTGACTGACTGACTGACTGACTGACTGACTGACTGACTGACTGACTGACTGACTGACTGACTGACTGACTGACTGACTGACTGACTGACTGACTGACTGACTGACTGACTGACTGACTGACTGACTGACTGACTGACTGACTGACTGACTGACTGACTGACTGACGGATTTTTTTCGTAACTTATATATATCGTTTTCTTTTCCAAGTTCACTTTTCTCTAATTGCCTGTTTTTTCAATCCCTTAGACACTTTTTTCTCTAGATTTTATAGTCTTCATATTTCCCTCACCAGCTTTCCTCGACTTCGCTCTTTTCCGCTTGTACCTTTCCCTTTTCTTGAATTAAGTTTTTAAGTTCCAATTTTTTTTCCTATTTTGAATTTTCTTTATTTTCTCTAATTATTCTTATTTTTTTCCTCCATGCTTTCTTTATATACTTTTTCATTTCTATATTTTTCTGATCTATTTTATTATTTTGCATTCAAATTATTTCCTTTTGTATTCTTTCTTTTTCTTTTATCAGTTTGGTTTGTGTCTTTTCCATGGTTGCTTCCGCTATTTTTTTATACGCCTTTTGTTCAATGATTCGTTCCTGTATAATTACCCAAGTTAACTTCCTTCCTATTTCCTCCTAATTTGAACTCATTTTATTTTTCCAATTGTTTTTTCATACATCATATTTCCTCCACCAGTTTTCTTCTTCTTGCGCTTTTCCGTTTTTTTACCGTTTACCAATCATTTTTCCAATTTTCGGGTTGTTTTCCGGTTTTAATTTTTTTCTCGACATTCTAATCTTTTCTTTTTTTTTCAAACTTCATTTATTTTAATCAATTTCCTTTTTTCTTGTCACTCATGTACTTTTTCCTTTCCTTAGTTCACTTTTCTTCAATATGCCCTAATATTGGCTTTTTTCCTCATAAAGTTTATTTCCAAATATTTTGATCTTGTTTTTGACTTGTCAGACAGTTTTTCATCACTTAGTTTTCATTCAGAAGTTTTCATTCAACAATTGCTTTTCTCTTTTAATTTTTCCGAGTTCACTTTTATCCCATTGCTTCGCAATGTAGCTCTTTTTTCTCTAGTTTTGTTTTTTTTTTCTATCATTTTTCTTCGTCTACACGATTTTTCGTTCTTTTTCCTTTTTCTTCTATTGTGCTCATTTTTCAATTTTCGAGTTCTTTCCAAATTTTCGTTTTTTGTCTCTAATTATTCTTACCTTTTTCTTTATGGTTTTATTAAATACCTCATTTATTTATATGTTTTTTTTCCGATCTGTTTTCTTATTCTGTTTTCAACTTATTCCCTCTTGGTATTCAATTTTACTCTTTCTTTTTACCTTTATCAGTTCGGTTTGTTCCTTTTTTAGTGGGTCCTTTACCAATTATCGTTATCCGGCTTCTCATTCAACGACTGCATTCTCCGTTTTCTTCTTCTGAGTTAACTTCTTCAAATTTTTTCAATTTTTGCTTATTTTCTTTCTCCAGCTTTGGTTCATTTTATGCTTTCCTTTCGTAATTTTTCTAGACTTCGCATCTTTTTCACTTGTTTCATTCGTTTTCTTATTTGTTTCTCGAGTTAATTTCTCATTTTTACGCTCCTTTCCGTTTAATTTTTTTTTGTTTCTTCCTTTTTGATGTTCTCATATTTTTTACAATCATTCAGTCCTTTCTCTCTTCGTGATTTTATTATACATTTTTTTTATTTTTTTCTGATCTATTTTCCAATTTCAAGTTGAAATTATTTCCTTTCTTGTATTCCTTTTTTGTACTTTATCAGTTCCGTGTGTCTCTATTTCAATGGATCTATTTTTTCCTCAACAGTTTTCTCTATCCATCTTTTCATTCAACAATTGCCTTTCTCTCCTTATTTTCTCGAGTTCGTTTTTCTCCAATTTGCTCCCAATCTTAGCTCAGTTTCTTTCATTTTCCTAATTTTTTTACGCTTTTTTTACGCTTTATTTTCATGATTTTTTCAGACTCAGACATTTTATCTATCAATTTTCTTCTCCTCTGTTTTTCTCTGTTTTTTTCCTTCTCTCTTTTTTAAAGACCTTTTCTTATTTAAAATTTTCGTTTTTTTTTTCTAATGATTCTGACCTTTTATCTTCGTGCTTTTTCAAACTTTATTTTTCCTGTACCAGTTTCTCTTTTCCTAATCTACTTTTCCCTTTTTTATTCACTGTTCACTTTTCTCCAATTTACCCTTAATTTTAGCTCTTTTCCACTTTGTATTTGTTTTAAATATCCAGTTTTCAGTTTTCACTAAATAATTTCATATGGTTTTCTGCGTCTTTACTTTTTTACGTTGTTTTCATTTTTCTTTTTCCAAGTTTTTCCCTATTTTAATTTTTTTTCTAATGATTCTGATCTTCACTTTTCGTTACTTCTCAGACTTTATTTTTATTCTACCAGTTTCTCTTCTCTACTACATTTGCCTGTTTTCTTTTTCTAAGGTCAGTTCTCTCTAATTTTCCTTCAATTGTAGGTCCTTCCCTTCTTATTTTTTTTCCAAATAATATGACCGTTTTTTTCTAGTTTTTCAGAATTCATTTTTTTAATCAAGTTTCAATTCATTTTTATTCCATTGAAGGCTTGAACTTTTATAATTGTTATATTTTTTCCTGCTGAAATCGATGGAAATTTTAACCTCTGGCTTTTGCCCTAGAGCTCAAGTAGGAAATAATTAAGGATTAAAGCTTTATAACTATTCCTGTGAAATTTGGCTCAGAAGTGCGCCAAAAACACGCAGAATATTTGTTCGCCGGCCTTGTCGCTTCAATCGGCAAAAATAAAAGATCCTAGTTTTCCAACCATTTCTGTGAATTTTGCTTCTGCCCAATTCAAAATCGTAAAGTCTTTAGAAACTTAAATGATGTCTTCCCGTAACGCAACGCAGAAGCGACAAACCCGGCGGGCATCTATTCAGTGTAATTTCGACGCACTGCTGAGTCGGCTCTGGAGACACTGTTCCAAATCGAAATGTGGCAATTGGGCTTTCCTTTTTTTCTAATCATTTTGACGCTTCCTTTTTATGATTTTCCAGACTACATATTTCCTTTTTCTGTTCTTGACTTCATTTTTCCATTTTCCGAGTTCTTTTCCTATTTAAAATTTTCGTTTTTTTCTCTAACCATTCTAACCTTTTCTCTTCCTCTTTGTATTACCGTTTTGATTAAAACTTCGTAATTAAGAATAGTAACTCTTAACCGATTACTGTTGATCGAAATGTAGATTAATAGTGATTGACTTATTATACTGAACGATCAATCACAAACTTGTTCTCTGTGCCAACTATGGAGAAAAAATGTTTTTTTTTTTGGCAAAGTGGGTTGACCACAATGCCACGAAGAACCACAAGAAGTAGCGAATGGGGCTATAAAAATTACCAACCCCTAATCACTAATGATGTCCACATTAGTTATCGTGCGTCTCCATCACTCTGCATTGCAGTGGAGAAGATTGGTGGAATTAAGAAATGAATAAATATCTAAAGTTAGAATGTTTCTACCGCATTTTTTCTCCGCTCAATAATTAGAACATAATTAGATAGCGAATCCTAAAAGCTCTCAGTTCGTAATTCTTAGCCTTACGCCCAATCCTCCAATTTTGCCCAGTTGAGACGATTAATTCCACCTCGATCGGCACTCACCTTTCGACTGTCCTTGAAATTACCCACATCACAACACACTCGAAACCATTAGTCATCACCACGTTCTTAGTTTGTCGTCGTCGTCATCCAGTATGGAACCAAACTAATTCTATCCAACGGAAATGGCACGGTCCAATAACACCGTTCGTGACTGCTGGTAATTTCGTACCTTTCTGCTTTACCACTTTCGCTTTCAAAGTGGGCCCTACCGAAATAAGAGTACGGCAGCCGAGAAAAATATGAAGAATTAATTAAATAAATCGTACCGGATTTATTACCTGTCCTGTTTGTCCCGTCCCGCCAGACGCGCTAATGGCTGATTTATTCCGAATTCTGCCTTCGGCACTGTAGCCCAGGCGAAAAATGCTGAACCGATGGATGGCGTGAATAATGTCCATTTTGTTAGCTGACTGGAGAGGTAAGGAACAGAGAAAAAAAACTCTTGGTCAGATGTTGCACCCGGTCGACTCGGAGGAAAGCAACCAACACGCGGGCAATCAATCAAAACAGGGTACAATAAAGTTCCAAGATTCGGAACAATAGAAGAGAAAAAAACCGGTGCTGGAGGTATGTTACTTTCTACTCTTTAGTGGCTGGTGGGCTGATAGATTGAATGGCAAACACGATGCTATGGTTCAATTGAAATGAGAATACTTTGCGTCACATCACCCCTTTCTTCTGGGATGCGAAATCATGCGATGAAAATGATGAATTCGATAATAATAAATGATGTTAGTCTCGTGTGACTGGAGCTTGTGTGTGATACAGTCATTCAACGTTTCCTTCTCTGTAGTTATCAGTTTCTGTCAGTTTCAATCCAATTTCCTCCTACTTCATCAATTTTTGCCGTCGATAGGAGGGCAAGTATAAATAGCCGTCAGCAAAGTTGGAGTGACGGTTGTCATACTGTTTCCTCCCTTAGCTTATATACTTTTTTTTCTGGTCCCAATTGAGTCTTCAAAAGATAATTATCAAGTTGTTACGATATTTTTGCTATCGAAAATAGCCAGGGAGACAGGAAAACTAGTCTAGTAAAAATCGACACACTCTGTCCTGTAGCTTTTGTTTTCTGCTATATCGAATTGTGAAATTTCTACTGATATGTTATATTTTGCTGGTGAAATCTGCGGATATTTAATCCAGGAATGAAGACTGTAAATTTTTCGTAAAGCATTTTATCACCAAGTTTCTACGGCTGGCAAATTAAGCAGTAAATCAAACTAATTGCGAACAGTTAACTTACCACATTGTTTGTCTCCACGCTACAGTGTTGATGCACATTCTACCGTCCGGTGGCATTGCCGGGAAACGTTCAAAGGAGTGAATTTACCAAGATTAACGGGACCGAAAAAGCGCATTCTACCTAACGCTTTCGGGGCAGGAGTATAATTCATCATATTAACCGAACTCATAAAAGGATGCTCGAAAAACCTCAATATGCAAAACGTTCGTTTGTGATAACCGACCCTGTTCAAAGGTAAAACAAAAAACCTGATTCGCTTAAAGTGCAAATATTGAAAAATGTAAATTCATTAACCGCTTCGGCTATTATCGCACGGAAACACCATTAAAAGGATTATCTGCGTTTGTATCGAGAGCGGAAGGAAGAGCACGCAACTCCACGCCGGTTTGAAAAACATTCGAAAAATCCACATTGTCGGTTTGTGGATTCAATAATCAGATATGAAATAATTGCCCCTAAAGGATCTGGCCAAATCGATTATTCATCAAAATTGTTTGCGTTTTTTTATGTTTTCGTTTCGATGTTGATACAACTAACGCACTCCATGGAGGTTGAAAAATAAAATCACTTCAATCGGATGTGCATCAATCTGCGGTTAGTCCTGGGGCGACGATTTTGCAGGGAAAGCTGGATCCGAAGCATTGTTTACTTTGCAATATTATGATGGGTAATTTGAACTTAAATTAATCGGAAATGCCGATTTCGTGTGTATGTATATGAAATTAAAATTTAAATGAATACAATGCAAGATTTATTTTTTTAAAATGCATATAGACTACAGTCTTTCAAGCTCAGGAACGGGTAAAAAGTTATAATCTTTCATTTTTTCTCAAGTATCAACTCGAGCGAATTTTTTTTGTTTCTTTTTGTAGACCATTTGTTGACACAGGTTTGACCTACAGCTCAAACTGGAAATAAATGAAGTTTCATAGCTTTTTAACCGTTCCTGTGAATTTTGGTCCCACATCCAGCCCGGAAGTGTGTAAAGTCTTCAGGAACTTAAATGAAGTTTGCCCTCGTTTGCTCGCAATTCTTCAGCGGCCTTTTGACGCACTTCTGAGTTTACTATGGTCTCAAAATTAACAGGAATGTTAAAAAAGCTATAATTTTCCATTCATTTCAGTTTGAGCACTAGGGCAAAACCTGTGTTTAAAATATCTATAAAAACGGATTTCAGCAGGACAAAATATAGCTTAGATCGTATTTAAAAATCCTATGATAATTACAAGAGAACCATTAAATCTTCTGAAATTCAGTTCGAAGTCGTCATCTATAACGTCAATTTTTCCCTAGCTAAAGTTCAAATATTTCCTTTAACATTAATAAATGTGTACGGAACAAATGAAACATAGAAGGGGTAATGAAAAAAGTGTAACCTTCCAGTGTGGAGAAAAGGAGTAGATAATATGAAGTCTAAAAAATTAGTCAAAAAAAAAAAAACATCAAATTATCAAAAAAAAAAAAAAAAATCAAAAAGGAAAAGAGCTAGAATCATGGACAAATTAGATTGTCATGTACACTAAAAACTCGGCTGCGAAGTCTGTTATAAATAAACAGATAATCAAGTTCCGAATCCGAAATGTAGCACCAAGGCTTTATTTTAACCTCAGGAAATTTGAAAAAGAAATATGAAGTAGAGAAAGAGAAGTTAGTGATTAAAAGACAAAAAAAAACTAATTTAAAATAGAAAAAGCAATCGGAAAAATAGAAAAAGGAACAGGAAAAAATGGAAAAAAGCGAGAGCGAAGAAAACTTGTGAAAATCGCGAATCGCGAATCAAAAACAAAACTAGAGAAACAAAACGAGCCCAAATTGGTAGAAAATTAGAGAACAATAAATTTGGGAATGTAAAAATAGAAATGCAATCATCGAATGAAAACTGAAAAATGATGAAGGAAAAACGAAATCTGAAAAATCACGAAAATATTTGGAAAAAAAGTAGAAAATTGCTCAAAATACGGGCAAATTGATGGAAAGTGAACTCAGCAGATAAAAAAAGCGAAGTGGAATTGAGTGATAGATAAAAGGGAAAGCGGTAAAGAAAACTATAGTCTGAAAAGAAGAGCAAAAGATATAAAAAAACAAGAAAAATGGAAAACTGAATTCTAGAAAGAGTAAAACAAGCCGAAAAAAGCGAAGACAAATATAGCTGGCAAGAGAAATATGAGGAATGACAAATCACGAAAAGAATGTGTCAAAATGATAACAAAAAATGAAAGGAGAAATAAAAATTAGAGAGAGAAAACTCATCTTCAATAAAAAAAGCGTCTAGCTTTCTGCGGAGAAAAAAAGAATGAAAAAGTGATGAAGGAAAAACGAAGTATTCAAAATAAGAAATCGGTGAAACTATTTGGAAAAACACTAAAAGAGGAGAAGAATTAAAATCAAGGGCAAATTAGAGAAAACTGACCTTAAGGAATGAAAAAAGGAACAGCGAAGTAAAGAAAGGTTGATAGAATCTGGTGGAAACAAATAGTGTCTGAAATATCACAATGGGAAATGATCAGAACCATAAAAATATTAAAAAAGGAAAATAACTTGGCAAAAAAAGAAAACAACGGAAAAGAGCGAAGAAGAAGAAAACTGGCTAGAAGAATATGGAGACGACAAAAATCACAAAAGCAAACCGCCTAGATGATTATAAAAAATAACAAAACTGAAACAAAAGAAAATTGAACAAAATCAAAGAATTTAGAAAAAAGAGATATTTGCCATTATTGAATGAAAACTGATTAAGGAAAAATGAAGTCTGGAAAGAAAAAGATTGAAATATTAGAAAAAAAAACTGCAAGTGAAAAAGACCTTGCATTAAAAGCTGAAGTGAACTCAGGAAACAAAAAAAAAAAAAAATAAAAGTGAAGATGAATGACATCAGAAAAAAATTGGCGAAAAAAAACATGACCCGAAGAAAAATGGTCAGATTGAATAGAGAAAAACCAGAAGTCTTAAATAAAAAAAACACAAAATTGGAAAAAATTAACTCTGAAAAATAATAAGGAAAAAACAGAAACGAGCGGAGACGAAGATATAAATCACGAAAAAAGGGAGTCATGATTACAAGAAACCAAAAATTGTAAACAGAAAATGAGCCAATATTGAAATGGAGAAAAGTGAACCCGCGAAAAGAAACAGGGACACGTAATTGTTGAATGCAAAGGCGGATAAAGAGAACCAGCAAAGGGAAAAACACCAAAACAAGAGACAAACCGAGCTGATTAAAGACAACCGAAAGAGGAGAACAGAATACAAAAGAGAATAATTTGAATGCCAAAAGAAAATAGATGAAATGAAGACTATAAAAAACAAGTCGGAAACAGGAAAAAAGGTTAATCGTGAAATCGAAAAATGTAAAAATAAGTGAAATCCCTACACGTTTCACCAAAAATAAGTGAAAGTCCTACATAAAAAGAAAAATATAAAAAAGGGCAAAATAAAAGAAATAAACATCAAAAATCTGATGAAAGAAGAGAGGAAAATCTTAAATATAACAGACAGTCAGTCAGTCAGACAGTCAGTCAGTCAAATAAAACGAAGAAAAACGAAAAGATATAAAACTGACAGAGATACGTGGAATCTGAAAAATCGCGAAAACATAGGCAGTATGAAAAACCCTAAACGGGAAAAAGAAAAGGAACCAGAGTTTGATGAGAGTTAGACAAAATAGAAACCAGGAAAAGAAAAAGAAAAATGCAATTGTTTAATAAAAAGGCGGATGGAGAAAACTTACAAAGAAATAATAAGGAACCACCAATAAAACTGAACTGATAAAGGAGAAAAAAAGTGAAAAAAGAATAACAGAAAAAAATAAAAGAAAAGAAAAAAGAATAGAGATTTATAATTTAAATGCAAAAAATGAGAATAAATGAGAAAAACATAAAAATAAAAAGAAATAATAGAATCATAAAGAAAAGAGCTAGAATGGTAAGAGTAAAGACGGAAATTTGTAATAGGAAAAGAGCTTGGAGTGTAAAAAAGCATGAGGAAAAATGCGTCAAAATAATTAGAGAAAAAAGAAAAGCCCTGGTGCTACTTTCCGATTCAGGACAGTGTCTCCCGAGCCGAGACTCGAACCTACGACGGCTGGCTTGTTGGACTAGCATTGTACCTCATGACCAACTGGGAGATACACTTGAACTATTGAATGAATAGGCGGAAAAAAGAAAAAAAAAAACGAATGATAAAGAAGAAACGAAATAGGAAAAAAGAATATAAAGAGGAAATAATTTGAATGGAAAATAAAAAATAGGTAAGACAAACATAAAAACATAAAAATATGTAATAAGAAAACGAGAAAAAACAGAAAGTAGTAGAAAAGAAAGTAGTAGAAAAAGCGCAAAATTAGAAAAAGAAAAACGGCTGATCAATCAAGAGTAGATCCCGGAAAAAAGACAGGGAGCTTGTCAACAGAACTGACTATTAAAACTGGAAACGGAAACTTTAAGAAAAAATGGAAAATGTAAGTCAGTCAGTCAGTCTAGTTATCCAAAATAAACACCAAAAGTTCAGTATGCCAGTTAAAATGAGATTTGTTTTTATTTGTTACACAGAGTGCTCTGAAAGGCTGCAAAATCGAAAAGTGAACGTCAAATATGATGTCACGAGAAAGAATTTTCGTATTTTCAACCGTCAATTTAAACCGTTAATGGCATATAGCCTAGCCATCCAACATTAACTCACATCAATCCTGAGACACAAACTTCCTCCCTGGAATCTGTTAGTAGCAAATTTCCCAGAACTTCCACACTAAAAAGGCATCCTTCACCTTCCGTGGTTCGGTCGCAACATGATGGAAATTTGTGACTACTTTTTTGCAAAACGGCATTATCGGACCGCCACATTTTACGGTTATCACGGTTATTCTGTCCCAATTGCACCGCAAATGCGAAAACGCTTGCTGGTAAATGCGAAAACGCTTGCGGTAGCAGCAACAGCAAAAAGTGGGTTGCATTCGGTTTCAGCCATCGTCATAAGCAGGCAACAAGCGGGTGTTTTATATTCTCACTGTGGCCGAAACCCGTCACGATAAATCGATCGATCATAAATCAAATTATGAATTATGTTAGTTGTACGATAAAACTTTCATGGTCACAGTGATGATTTTTTTTTTGGTGGGATCCCAACGGACATTTTTAAGCTGCTGGATTTTGGATGTGTTTCAAATGAATAAAGTGCAATGAGGATGTAAATGTTATGTGAATTAAGTGGGACCAGAGGATAAGCTTGAACTGAAAACAGAGAAACTTTGTAGGAAAACTTCACAAGAGGGACCTATATTCGTTAATACCACTAAATTGGATAGCTTTGGGTCGGTTGGTTCAACCTGACCACATACGTATGCATGCACATTAATTTTTCATTGTTGCGTAATGAATTTAACCTTGATTCGTCAGTGGGTCGTACTGAATTGGGTGTATCTTCTGAGGGCTCGTTACAGCTACTTCACAATGCAACCCTTTTGATGTTAGATTAGTCATGGTACGAAGAAGGCATCAGGCTAGCATTTTCTAGCATAGTGGGAGAGAAATTCTAGCTTAGCAGTCAAAAAATGTATTTTGTCTTTGTTTAAAGAAAATCTGGCATGCTCACAGAAATAGCAACGAACGTTGCTACAAGTGTGTTATCTTACTGTGGTTCTAGGCAAATGCTCTGCAATCGACACAGCTTAGCAGGGATATTTTTTCCTGAGCTTGCATTCACACATCCGCAAGCTGGAAATCCCCTTTGGTCTGCAAAGCAGTAGTTCTTCAAAAGCATCAGAAATTGCAAACAATGGCATTCGATTTCAAAAACCACTTGATACCGTTCAGCATCTTTCCCTTCATCTCCCTTCAAACAACACCGGTGAAGGCAAATAGTAGCGCCAGACACAGGCTCTAATTAAAAGTACCAATCAATATGGATAAACAGGCTGTTTGAGATACATCCTGCTGTGGAAAACAGGAATAGCGGGGATTGTTCGCCTGGTTTCGAGCATTTCGAGCATTGGTCTAGTTCTGATTCCTTGTAGATTCAAACTCTTTACCAACTATTTATCACAAATAAAATTTTGTTCAAATGACTTTTTCTGCTTTCTTTAACCGATCTCACAAGAAAACAGACGGTACTGAACTCACTCATAAAACATCTCAATATAACTTAGACCTCTACCGACACCGTCGATTTGAATTCCATCACAGCACATCCTACCCCTCCCTCGCACCCAGTCCTCGGCCCTAGTGATTGAGGTGAGCGCCGCCGATTCTATTACTTTCAGTCACTCTGTCACAGTACTTCAATTAAATATTTATTTTATCGCTTCGTTGAATAAATTATGATCCCTCATTTAACACACTCAGTTCGTGGGAAGCCTTCCTCTTGCTCGGATAAGGACATCCGTCCGCACTGGAAATGACGCAAAGCAATAAAATGGTATGTTTTCCTACCTCCAGCGCCCATTCCATCGACATCGGTGGAACGTACCACGAAACGGTGTAACATTTCCTACGGAAAATCGTTTCAAGTGTGAACAGTTAGCAGTTGATGAGGTTTTTGCGTACAAGTTGGTTTCATGGAATGGGAAGAAACCTAACTTCATCTTTCGTCTCCTAGCGCTAAGATGCTTTGAAATTTAATAGCATCGATATTGAAACTTGTTGTACAGTAGAAAAGTTGATTTTTGATCGAAAAATCTAATACTTTTCTGCACTCGAAAAAAGTTTTGCTCAACATCGTTAAAAGGATTTGCATAATTATTCCCGTCTTTCTAGATTAAAAATTCGTATCATCATGCACTTACCTTATATCGAGCCATTGGCAGTCTGTAACTAACCTACATCATGCAATGGTGCAAGTTTAATTTGAATTAAAGGTTGGTCTAACATTTTTGCATTCAATGGCTATTTGAAGAAATATTATATTCTAAGAAGACGTTTATTTTAATTCAAAACAGTAAAAAACAAAAAGTATAAGACACAATTTCCCAGTGAAGCTGAGAGTTTTGATGATATTAATATTCGTGTCCCATCGCGTGCCCTTTTTTCTTGTTAGGGAATTAGAATTACGTTGTCCATTGATGTGAACTTTTGTAATATATATCCCAGTCAATTGCTATACGTGTCTCCTTGCAAAATACAATGACCACTATTGTTGAGTGATCAGTTACCTGCACCGACACGCTCCCAGCCAGGTGAAATATGGTTTATGAAGCCAATCACCTTCCCAGGATTCAAAGACCAAATCTCTTTGGGCTGTAAACAGCCACTGCCAAGAAACCTTGATCTGCGTTTAAATAATGCACCACAACTGCACAGCAGATGTTCCGATGTCTCGCTTTCCATATTACAAAAGCGACAGATATCATCCTGAACCCGGCCAATGTTCTTTAAATGATATCTACTCGGACAGTGCCCCGTTACTAGGCCGACGTATGTACAAAGGGCTCTTTTAATGAGCTCTAGGAGCTTTTTCGAATGATTCTCGTTTGGTGTGATAAATCTTTTAGATTGGGAACACTTTTTGACATCAAACCAATTGGTTATCACCTTTTGTTCCTCCCAGCGTTTAAGCTCCATTTTCACTGCACAGTTTGATATACCACAGAAAGGTTCTGGGCCGAAAAACTGTGAGTTAAATCCTTGTTTTGCAAGTTCGTCTGCCTTTTCATTCCCACCAATGCCACAATGTCCTGGAACCCAATACAAATTTACTGAGTTTGTTTGACATAGCTGTCGCAATGTGAGAATACATTCCCAGACAATCTTGGATGTACATTTATAAGCATCAAGTGCTTTCAGTGCTGCTTGACTGTCAGAGAAAATACAAATATTTGCATGTTTGTATTTCCTAGTCAGACACACATTCGCACATTCAAGGATTGCAAAAATCTCTGCTTGAAACACTGTTGGCCAGTGTCCCATTGCCACTGAAATATTAATTCCAGGGCCGAAGATTCCTGCACCAGTTTTGGTACCTTTTTTTGAGCCATCTGTGAAAAATATCGTTGAACCGGGACGGTCATCAGAAACTCCGACTTCGCAGTCTGTACGCGACGTTTCGCATACCTTGTAGGGAATATCATGGTTATCCTGAGGTGCCATCCAGTCTCCATTCATACTCATCACTGGTCTGGTTTGAAAAAGTCCAGTATAGTCTGGTTTGAAAAAGTCCAGTATAGTCAGGTGACCCACAAGATCACCTGACAAGATAGTTTTTGTTCTTTTTAGCCTCAAGGCACTCTTTTCTGCTTCTAGTTGCACGTATTCGTACAACGGCAGCAGATGAAGAATTGCATCAAGAGCTTTTGACGGGGTTCCTTTCATTGCTCCTGTTATAGCAATGCACACAAGTCGTTGAACTTTATCTAGCTTTGTTCTAGCGGTGGACTCTTTGGTTTTTGGCCACCACACTAACGCAGCGTAGGTCAGTTTTGGACGTATAATAGATGTGAATATCCACATCACCATTTTCGGTCTCAAGCCCCACTTTCTCCCAACGGTTTTGGAGCACAACCATAATGCACTGACCGCCTTGTTGATTGCATAGTCAAGATGTGCATTCCAGTTTAGCTTGGCATCCAGGATAACTCCTAAGTATTTAACCTTTTCACTGAATGGAATTTCTACTCCTCCAAGCTTGAGAGTTTTCAGATTGAATTTCCTCTTTCTAGTGAAAGGTACGATTACAGCTTTTGTCGGATTAATGCTGAGACCCTCCTTTATACACCAAGACTGGGTATACTCCAGAGCCTCCTGCATTCTTTCCGAAACTATGTTGTCGAACTTTCCTCTTACCAAGATGACTATGTCATCTGCAAAGCCCACAACTTCGAAACCTTTTGCTTCTAAGCTTTTGAGAAAATCGTCCACCACCAAAGACCACATGAGTGGCGAAAGAACACCTCCTTGCGGACATCCTTTCGTTGCCCTTACCGTAATAGACGAACCTCCCAACTCAGAAGTGATTTCTCTTTTTGCAAGCATGGTATGAATCCAGTTAACAATGCTCGTGTGAAATCCTTTGTTCTTCATTGCACTAGACATTGAAGAATAGGACGCATTATCAAAAGCACCTTCAATATCCAAAAAAAAGCACAGAGCAATTTCTTTAGCTGAAAGTGACTTTTCAATTTTCATGACCAGCGTATGAAGCGCTGTTATAGTGGATTTTCCAGTTTGATAGGCTAACTGGAACTTTGAAAGCGGTTTTGTTCGCATGTAAGATGTATGAATGAAATCATTCAGCCCTTTTTCCATTGTCTTCAACAAAACTGAAGAAAGACTAATGGGTTTGAATGATTTAGGATGCGTCTTATCACGCTTCCCAGTTTTAGGTATAAAGATTACTCTTACTACCCTCCATTTTGATGGAATATGATTCAACCTTAAACTGGCCTTGAAAATCTCAATGAGAGAAGGAATTAGTATTGCTTCACCTTTTTGAAGCAATGCTGGAAATATTCCATCTACACTTGCAGACTTAAAAGGCTCAAAGGATCTCATAGCACTTTCTACCCTGGTTCTCGTAAAAATTTCATCCGCCACATATGATACAGTATTTTCCGTTCCAGCAGACCAAGAGCTAGTCTGCGTAGAACAAATTTCAACTAAATCAGAGATGGCTGAATTCGTCTTTTCAATAGAACCGGGAAAATGCGTTTCCATCATTAGATTTAAGGTATCACGAGGACCACAAGTATAGATTCCGTCGTGACGCTTTAGATTGCCAAGCTCAACGGTATGATATTTGGCAAGAGTCTTTTGTAACCTGGAAACAACTGGAGTTTTTTCTATAGATTCACACATTTGAACCCAAGACCTCCTTTTAGATTTCCGGATTTCATTGCTATATTCAGTTAAGGCTCTTCTATATTGAGCCCAGTCTGAAGTACGTTTTGCTTTATTATAAAGTTTCCGACTATTTTTTCGAAGACTTTCAAGCTTTTTGTTCCACCATGGCACGTCCCTACTTGATGACGATTGTTTGGCGGGACAACTATTATTGACTGCATTTATCACCATTTCATTTAGCTGAATTGTCATAGGTTCCAATTCTGAAACTGTTTCAATTCTGCTACAATTTATAGGCGAATCTTTTCGCAAATATTGTGCATATTGATCCCAGTCTGCTTTTTAGAATCTCTGTAAGTAACAGATGATAGTTTCCCACCAATCCATTCGAACAAAATGTGCTTGTGATCAGATAGCGAGGTTTCATCCGATACATGCCAGTTAGCAATTTGCTCAGAAATTGCTGGACTGCATAGCGTCAGATCCAAAACTTCACCTCTGATTGCGTTTGTAAATGTTGGTTTGTTACCTTTATTGCATATATCTATATTATTCGAAGAGAGAAACTCCACTAGGCACTCACCACGACCATTGACGCCCTTGCTCCCCCAAACTGTATGGTGAGCGTTGGCATCACAGCCTATGATGAATGCCCTATTATTGTCTCTGCAAAATTTGACAAACGAAGCAATCTCAGGAGGATGCGCCTCATTTATTTCACCTGGAAAATAAGCCGAAGCAACAATTACCTCAGTATTCCCCCTGGTGGTTGGCACCTGAACCATGACCGCTACAATATCTCGTTTTACAAATTCTGTCACAGGATAGCATATTACTGCTTTGTTCACTAGAACTGCAGCTCTTGGCGAACTCTGTAAATCGTCGTAATATAGTTTGCCAGAATTCATTTGAATCCCTAATATTTTACCTTTATTGCACCATGGTTCTTGAATAAGAACCATGTCTAGCTCCTCCTTTTTGAATCTCCTACTAAGGACTGCCGATGCGCCTTTAGCGGGGTGGAGATTCACTTGTAGGAACTTAGCAGATTGCATTTTTGGAAGTATATCCCGTTCGGTTTGATTACCGAGAGATTTTTCCAGCGAAGTTTTATCAACCTTATTTAAGATTGATTTTAATGATTTCCGTTTTATTGTGAGACCAATTATATCTTAAATTCAATTTCAAAATTAAAATATGTTTTAATTAATTTATTTATATTTAAAAATATAGTTTTTTTCCATCGTTTTTAGTAAATTGGCCCACTGTGTGTTAGTGCGCACACAAGTCACAATTGCGCAAGTTTCACAAGCAAAGCTCTTGTATCCTTGCGTAAGCGCTTGTAAGCTGCGCACAAGAAGCTTTTTTCAGTTGCATACAAGTTTTTTGCAAGCTGAAAGTTTATAGCTTGATATTACAAGCTGAAAGTATATAGCTTTATAATCTCATGCAAGATTAGTATAGTAGCATGCAGTTTTTGCCACTCATCAGTTATAAGCTGTTCGTTTATTTACCTTAATGGAACACTTGTCACAAGAGAAATTCACTTAAATTATTAGCTTTTAAAGCACTTCTTGATTATCGCGCACTATTTCGGAACACTATGCTCTTGTAATTTCCCACAGAGACCACAAGCACTGATAAACTTAGTCAATTTAACTTAGAAATTGCAAAATTACTACGGACCACAAAGGAAGTTGATCCGCAGCTCAAGAAGTGCAACCAGATTGGCCCTTAGGACTTCTACTCTTCTCCGAACGTGGATTGACCGCATCTTCAATGATACGTGCCTTTACGTCTGCTGAAGATTGCTTCAAATTCGGCGAACGTTCCAGTTTTTCTCAAATAAAGTAGCATGATCCGTTTGTTTCGCAATATGACATTGACGGTAATGGTGTATTCTTATCATCAAGACTTTATGTTAGGTAGATAGAATAAACTAATAACTAGTAACTAATTTTGACAAATTCACAAGTAAAAAAACATTTTGATAGGTTCTAAGGTTTTGATCTATAAAATTCACGACACATGAGCACACTCTGGTATTTCTTTGATGCTTCTGTACGACCCTTCAATATTATTTTTACCGCGCACTTTTTTCCGTCGTTAGCGCTGCGTGTAGCAATTTCATTCTTCTGCTATGTGCTCTGCTTCTGCTGCTCGCAGAAAAAAAAACCTCACTAGCTGCTCACAAACAGCTAAGTAAAACAAGCGTGGTGAATCACTCTAGTGAGAATACACAGAAGCACAGAAGAACGAAATTTGTGTAAACAAATTGGTTTAAGCAGGGAAACGTGTTGAACTCATCCTTGTCGGGGACTATTAGGTCAACATTAAAAAAAAAAAAAGATTACTCTGATATTTGTAGAGGATGGTAAAGAGATTTTGTTCAAAATTTTTCCAACATCTAATTTTCAGGGGAATGATATGGATCGAACTAGCCTAATATTGAATATGTTCGGCTATTTTGGATCAGAAATGGGGAATTATTACATTTTCTGGGTTCTTTAAGCCTTCGTGAGTTCGGAAAACGAATGTCTACATTTCTTTTGTATGATATAAACCCCATCACAATGCGGGGGTGCAACTTCGTGAGTTAATATCTTTTTAACGTAATTTATCGTTTATCCTAGAACCCAAAATTGTTTTAATCTGATTATTTTTAATGCTGTAGACAATATACATTCCAAATTTCTTCTAATTTTTTCGAAGTTCATTCGGATTTATAGTATGTTAAAAAAAATACACCATAATAATTTCTGTTGAATTTAATTTTCACTCTGAATAACAAATCTTTGGTAGCCAACAGCACAACTATACTCGAAATCTCACTGTACTTTTATATAGGTCGAACTCGATTATATATGGACTCGATTATATATCATTCGATTATATATATCATTTTAGATTCGATTATTTATGTATAGTAGAACATTTTGTTTTTCTATTTTAAGTATGACTAATCAGAAAATGTCGTAAGAAAACGTCCATTACAAACGTAACGCTTAAGGAGAAGGGAAAAAATGTCCCTATGCTTCAGTAATCCGGGCAATCCAGCAGATCAGTTGTTTGCATGCGAGAGGCCGCCGCTCCCGACGGCGGGTCGGTGACCGACTCGGCCATCGGACACCGCGGCGGCTTAGAACTGCCTCGGTTCCTTGCCCTCGATTAGGTGGAAGAGCTGCATCGATATAGTTTGTTAAACGAAAAACTGGTTATTTTAAACGTATACGGCAAGTTTCCATTTTTTCAATCCATTATCATATGTTGCAGTATAAAATAGCTGTAACAAAAAAATTGTCACTTTTGAAGAAATTTCGGCCTTTCGTTAGTATTGATATAGTTCGTCCGTTTGAGATTAACCGTTTGTGTTTCGACCGTTTGGAGCTATTTCATTCAGATAATAGTAACTTATTTGAAAACATTTATCGTTTTCCAAATAATTCCAGTTTTCTTTGAGAATAGAACTATGTTCTCCAACGATGTGAATTTTTGTATTAGAATTGTTTCCTGTAACTCTTTTATTAAATTTTTTTTGAATTTTTGTGAGATTTTATTTTATAATTTGTGAGGTTCTTTCAAATTTTATTAATTTTCATGACAAGAAGCTGACTTTGACTTTGCTAAAACTTTCGTAATGATTTTTCGTTATTTTGACTCCATAAAGTCCTAAGTAGTAGGACCATTTTTTCACATTTTGCGTATGTGTTTTGTTGGTTTGTAAAAATCTTTTTGACATATCTCTAGTTTCAAAAGGTACGATTTTATTCACTTTACATTAAACTTTCATTCTCTTTCACTTTTGGATGGACTGTTGATAAAATAGCGAAAAACTTCTTATTTTTATATTGTCTATTTCAGCGGCTCTCAACTTTTTTTTTGTTCGCGTACCCCTTGGCGATATTTTTCATATCGGGTGTACCCCCTGGCTTGGAATGTTTTCGCAGAGTGGGAGAGTAGTGGTAGATCATGTTGTGGTAGTCTTGTTTAGGTTTCAAATTAAACTATGGTTTGTTTGATTGCTGCAGTCATGTTTTAAAAGCAAGTTTGAAAAAAAACGAAGTAAAGGGTGGTTTTTTGAGAATCTTGTTTTTCTCAGAAAAAAACGCAATAAAAACTGTATAAAATCTTTATTTGAGCCGATAAATTGATTTATGCCATTTACTTTTTAAAGATAATTTCGTTCAAATGTTGGCCACGGCTACGTTTTAAATGGTCCATAGGAAAAGTCCAATTTTGGGTCACTTTTTCGAGCATTTCGGCGTGTATCTCGCGAATAACGTGTGTAATGTTGTCTTCCAAGGCTGGAATTGTTGTTGGCTTATCCGCATAGACGAGAGACTTAACGTAGCCCCACAAAAAATAATCTAGCGGTGTTAAATCGCATGATCTAGGCGGTCCATTTCGTGAGATGAATTGTCACCGAACTCATTCCGCAATATGTCCATTGATTCGCGCGATGTGTGGCACGTTGCTCCGTCTTGCTGAAACCACATGTCAACAAGACCCAGCTCTTCCATTTCCGGCAAAAAATCAGAAATCATCGCGCGATAGCTAGCGCCATTGACCGTAACGTTGCGATTTTGATCATCTTTGAAGAAGTACGGACCAATGATGCCTCCAGCGTGTAAACCGCACCAAACCGTACATTTTTCTGGGTGCATTGGTGATTCTTGTATTGCCTCTGGTTGCTCTTCGATCCAAATGCGGCAATTTTGCTTATTAACATACCTATTTAACCAGAAATGAGCTTCGTCACTGAACACAATTTTACGCGACAAACATTTTTCATAACAAAATAATAAATATTGTAATAAAATTCGATTATTTGTAAGCGTTGTTCAGGCGTAAGTCTGTTCGTGGTGAAATGGCAAACCAAACTGAGTACATTAGACTTTCACAGCTGTCAGAATTCCCGTGTGAACTGTCAAATCTGAATACACGAAAAACCAAATAGCAAAAATATCACCTTTTATTTTAAAAGCAAATTGCTTTGTCCGCCATTACTGATTTTTCTTTCGCGTACCCCCTGAGGGCTTTCCAGTACCCCCAGGGGTACGCGTACCCCAGGTTGAGTGTCGCTGGTCTATTTCATTGCTACTTAGACTCTCTGCCTTTTATTCATAGACGTCAAAAATATTTGCCCACCCATAGTTGTTTCATCAAATTCACTTTGAACTGACAGAAACTCAAAACAAAACAAAATAATGCCCACTGATGATACCTGCCGCTGCTCCTGCAATACCGGTGGGAAGCGCAGTGTGAGCATTTATTGGTGTAACAAATTTTTTTTCACTGTGAGTCTATTCAGAGGTAAATTGCGCAATATCTAAGTCGGCAGGCTTGAGCGGAGTTAAACTTCACCGGGCTCTTCTTCTCCGGCGTGAACGCTGCATGTAGT
Source organism: Wyeomyia smithii (assembly GCF_029784165.1). NCBI lineage: Eukaryota > Metazoa > Arthropoda > Insecta > Diptera > Culicidae > Wyeomyia > Wyeomyia smithii. Next base: position 268,545,686 of record NC_073696.1, on the reverse strand, counting down.
ATTTTTTTTGCGCCACACTTCTTTTTTCTGCTGTATGCTGTGCTTCTGTCGCTCGTAGAAAAAAACATAACTCACTAGCTGCTCACACAACAGCCGAGCAAAACAAGAAAAGCGTATCACTCCAGCGAGAATACACAAAAGAAAAAGAGGTACTTTGAGTTTTCTCGTAAATGCGGGTTGGAGCCTTGGTTAAATTATTTTTTCGTGTCTTGGAATGCAGAAAAACGTAATCTAATATCCTACCCAAACGCTCTCCTCATTTGCTCTAGAAGCTATTTGTAAAAGCACTGCAGTGAGCTCTGTTGTGTCCTCTCGTGTGAAGAAGCTCATCTCAATTTATTGTATTTTAGCTTCCACCAAGATGTTTTTTGCAAGCTTTTCAGATACACACGATTAACTGCGCTCTTCAAGCACGTGCGTCTATATACTACTCAGGTTGAAAGCGTTGCTTCCGCAGTGAGAGGTATTCTAAACAAAATGGTTTAAGCAGGCGAACCGTTGGCTTGTTTGGATATGAAACAGTGAGTTATTTCATTAAAACGAATGTCAAAATTTCGCCGGCATGTATTTTTAAAAACACCTGCTTTACGTAATTCATCAATTACTACGGCCTCTTGTGAAACCCAACATTGTTTTAATCTGACCATTCCCATCACTGTAGATAAGATTCGTACCAAATTTCCCTAATTTCTTACGAAGTTGAAGTGTAAACGTTACGTCGTATTTCACAACTACTCTGTTGTGTATAATTCTCTATAAACTTTACATTAAACTTTCCAAATACATGACGACGCTTACTTACTGCTTTCATTAGTGCTTAGATGGTCTGTGGATTGACAGTCTTTTTCCTTAGGTTTGCTTTATGGTCTCACCATAAAAAGTCCCCATAAAAGGGGTGAAAGAAGATTTCCCATAGGTCCCCTTTTTGTTTGTTTGTTAAATTTCCCTCGAAATGAAGTATAATAAAAAAACATTTTAAAAGGTCCAATCTGATTTCGTCGATTTTCTTGATTGACTTTTCATTTCGTTGAAGGTTGAGCTACAGCAACTATTCCTTACGTGGTTTTCGTTTAGTAAGCTAGATAAAAGTCTTCGCTATCACCATTTTGAGGAACCAAGTCATGAAACGTGTTCTATCGGTCATGGTGGTTAAAAGTAAATGATCGATCAAAGCAGATAGGACATTTTGAAATGTTTCTCTAGAATAATTGTCTTTCAAGTTGACTTAAATTCAAGTAACTACGAACTTTAGTTTTCCCAGTCACATCGTTGGGAGATTAGCTATTTTCACCAAAAGATTTAAGATTCAACAGAGCGAAAGGAGCCAACATGTATAAAAATAACATTATCTCGTCAGTAGGGGTATCGCTCGGGCATTCTTCAATTGTTTTTTTTTTTTAAATATTTTGTCGTACGTCTCTCAGGTATTAGGCTACATAATAAAATAAAAATCTAAAAACGGGTAAAAAGGGAAAATATGTCCAACTCCTGCATCCAAGAAAAGTAGCCAATTGTTTCGCTCCCAAGTAAAACGGCTATTTTTATGAAAACCGTTCAAAATTTTCAATACATTTTCCAAGTGTTTATGTCTCAAAGCGTAAAAAATATAGACAACGTATCTCCACCAACGATCTGGTTAGGAATCTTTTCCTTTCAGTTTGTTTTAAATGTCTCATAAAAAGTTGTGAAAGAAGATTTCTCATAGGCGATCCTTATGTTTGTTTGTGAAATGTCCCTCGAAATGGACAAAAATTATCTTCCAATATGAGTTAACCCTCTAGTGTCCAAATCATTTCTTAGACGGACTTCGAAAAAATCACTATGAAGCTTTATAAACATTTTTTAAGTTCTTATTGAAGCATTTTTTTGTTAATTCAATCCAACATTTGAAAACCTTTATCATGATTGTTCAAAATAACATCTTTCCCTTGTCAGCCTTTGTCACATAATTCTTCAATCGTCTGTTAATCCGCATTATTATCCTAGAAGCATGTACGCACTTTTCTCACTTGTACGGTTTAAAAATTATAACTTCCTATCCCAATTTCAATGTCAATGATGGCCTGTTCAACATTTTGTTTGGTAGAAAACGGAAATTACAGGCCAAGACATTTGATAAAATATTTAGGTAATCTCACTCTCTGTTCTTCTTCTCTCTATTCTTCTTTTTTCTATTCTTCTCCTCTCTCTATTCTTTTTTCTGACAACTTAAAATCTGAAGTTTTTTAGGGTTCAGTTCGCTTCAAAATAGCGACCAAACAAGAAGCATTCCGCAAGTGCATTGTAATGTTCGCTATGAACTGCACAACAATTTTGACAAAAAGTCCATGATAAATTATTTTGATAGCGGAAATCTTCCGGTTTCTCTTGTGTATGGTTTCCTGCATAGTTCAACTATAACCCACCAGGAAGGTAGTGATAGACCGGCCAGAGTAGTGGACAGAAAAAATTCGATTATTTGCAAGCGTTGTTCAGGCGTAAGTCTGTTCGTGGTGAAATGGCAAACCAAACTGAGTACATTAGACTTTCACAGCTGTCAGAATTCCCGTGTGAACTGTCAAATCTGAATACACGAAAAACCAAATAGCAAAAATATCACCTTTTATTTTAGAAGCAAATTGCTTTGTCCGCCATTACTGATTTTTCTTTCGCGTACCCCCTGAGGGCTTTCCAGTACCCCCAGGGGTACGCGTACCCCAGGTTGAGTGTCGCTGGTCTATTTCATTGCTACTTAGACTCTCTGCCTTTTATTCATAGACGTCAAAAATATTTGCCCACCCATAGTTGTTTCATCAAATTCACTTTGAACTGACAGAAACTCAAAACAAAACAAAATAATGCCCACTGATGATTCCTGCCGCTGCTCCTGCAATACCGGTGGGAAGCGCAGTGTGAGCATTTATTGGTGTAACAATTTTTTTTTCACTGTGAGTCTATTCAGAGGTAAAATGCGCAGTATCTAAGTCGGCAGGCTTGAGCGGAGTTAAACTTCACCGGGCTCTTCTTCTCCGGCGTGAACGCTGCATGTAGTATTTTTTTGCGCCACACTTCTTTTTTCTGCTTTATGCTGTGCTTCTGTCGCTCGTAGAAAAAAACATAACTCACTAGCTGCTCACACAACAGCCGAGCAAAACAAGAAAGGCGTATCACTCCAGCGAGAATACACAAAAGTTAAAGAGGTACTTTGAGTTTTCTCGTAAATGCGGGTTGGAGCCTTGGTTAAATTATTTTTTCGTCTCTTGGAATGCAAAAAAAAAAACGTAATCTAATATCCTACCCACATGCTCTCCTCATTTGCTCTAGAAGCTATTTGTAAAAGCACTGCAGTGAGCTCTGTTGTGTCCTCTCGTGTGAAGAAGCTCATCTCAATTTATTGTATTTCAGCTTCCACCAAGATGTTTTTTGCAAGCTTTTCAGATACACACGATTACTGCTCTCTTCAAGCACGTGCGTCTATATACTCCTCAGGTTGAAAGCGTTGCTTCCGCAGTGAGAGGTATTCTAAACAAAATGGTTTAAGCAGGCGAACCGTTGGCTTGTTTGGATATGAAACAGTGAGTTATTTCATTAAAACGAATGTCAAAATTTCGCCGGCATGTATTTTTAAAAACACCTGCTTTACGTAATTCATCAATTACTACGGCCTCTTGTGAAACCCAACATTGTTTTAATCTGACCATTCCCATCACTGTAGATAAGATTCGTACCAAATTTCCCTAATTTCTTACGAAGTTGAAGTGTAAACGTTACGTCGTATTTCACAACTACTCTGTTGTGTATAATTCTCTATAAACTTTACATTAAACTTTCCAAATACATGACGACGCTTACTTACTGCTTTCATTAGTGCTTAGATGGTCTGTGGATTGACAGTCTTTTTCCTTAGGTTTGCTTTATGGTCTCACCATAAAAAGTCCCCATAAAAGGGGTGAAAGAAGATTTCCCATAGGTCCCCTTTTTGTTTGTTTGTTAAATTTCCCTCGAAATGAAGTATAATAAAAAAACATTTTAAAAGGTCCAATCTGATTTCGTCGATTTTCTTGATTGACTTTTCATTTCGTTGAAGGTTGAGCTACAGCAACTATTCCTTACGTGGTTTTCGTTTAGTAAGCTAGATAAAAGTCTTCGCTATCACCATTTTGAGGAACCAAGTCATGAAACGTGTTCTATCGGTCATGGTGGTTAAAAGTAAATGATCGATCAAAGCAGATAGGACATTTTGAAATGTTTCTCTAGAATAATTGTCTTTCAAGTTGACTTAAATTCAAGTAACTACGAACTTTAGTTTTCCCAGTCACATCGTTGGGAGATTAGCTATTTTCACCAAAAGATTCAACAGAGCGAAAGGAGCCAACATGTATAAAAATAACATTATCTCGTCAGTAGGGGTATCGCTCGGGCATTCTTCAATTGTTTTTTTTTTTTTAAATATTTTGTCGTACGTCTCTCAGGTATTAGGCTACATAATAAAATAAAAATCTAAAAACGGGTAAAAAGGGAAAATATGTCCAACTCCTGCATCCAAGAAAAGTAGCCAATTGTTTCGCTCCCAAGTAAAACGGCTATTTTTATGAAAACCGTTCAAAATTTTCAATACATTTTCCAAGTGTTTATGTCTCAAAGCGTAAAAAATATAGACAACGTATCTCCACCAACGATCTGGTTAGGAATCTTTTCCTTTCAGTTTGTTTTAAATGTCTCATAAAAAGTTGTGAAAGAAGATTTCTCATAGGCGATCCTTATGTTTGTTTGTGAAATGTCCCTCGAAATGGACAAAAATTATCTTCCAATATGAGTTAACCCTCTAGTGTCCAAATCATTTCTTAGACGGACTTCGAAAAAATCACTATGAAGCTTTATAAACATTTTTTAAGTTCTTATTGAAGCATTTTTTTGTTAATTCAATCCAACATTTGAAAACCTTTATCATGATTGTTCAAAATAACATCTTTCCCTTGTCAGCCTTTGTCACATAATTCTTCAATCGTCTGTTAATCCGCATTATTATCCTAGAAGCATGTACGCACTTTTCTCACTTGTACGGTTTAAAAATTATAACTTCCTATCCCAATTTCAATGTCAATGATGGCCTGTTCAACATTTTGTTTGGTAGAAAACGGAAATTACAGGCCAAGACATTTGATAAAATATTTAGGTAATCTCACTCTCTGTTCTTCTTCTCTCTATTCTTCTTTTTTCTATTCTTCTCCTCTCTCTATTCTTTTTTCTGACAACTTAAAATCTGAAGTTTTTTAGGGTTCAGTTCGCTTCAAAATAGCGACCAAACAAGAAGCATTCCGCAAGTGCATTGTAATGTTCGCTATGAACTGCACAACAATTTTGACAAAAAGTCCATGATAAATTATTTTGATAGCGGAAATCTTCCGGTTTCTCTTGTGTATGGTTTCCTGCATAGTTCAACTATAACCCACCAGGAAGGTAGTGATAGACCGGCCAGAGTAGTGGACAGAAAAAATTCGATTATTTGCAAGCGTTGTTCAGGCGTAAGTCTGTTCGTGGTGAAATGGCAAACCAAACTGAGTACATTAGACTTTCACAGCTGTCAGAATTCCCGTGTGAACTGTCAAATCTGAATACACGAAAAACCAAATAGCAAAAATATCACCTTTTATTTTAGAAGCAAATTGCTTTGTCCGCCATTACTGATTTTTCTTTCGCGTACCCCCTGAGGGCTTTCCAGTACCCCCAGGGGTACGCGTACCCCAGGTTGAGTGTCGCTGGTCTATTTCATTGCTACTTAGACTCTCTGCCTTTTATTCATAGACGTCAAAAATATTTGCCCACCCATAGTTGTTTCATCAAATTCACTTTGAACTGACAGAAACTCAAAACAAAACAAAATAATGCCCACTGATGATTCCTGCCGCTGCTCCTGCAATACCGGTGGGAAGCGCAGTGTGAGCATTTATTGGTGTAACAATTTTTTTTTCACTGTGAGTCTATTCAGAGGTAAAATGCGCAGTATCTAAGTCGGCAGGCTTGAGCGGAGTTAAACTTCACCGGGCTCTTCTTCTCCGGCGTGAACGCTGCATGTAGTATTTTTTTGCGCCACACTTCTTTTTTCTGCTTTATGCTGTGCTTCTGTCGCTCGTAGAAAAAAACATAACTCACTAGCTGCTCACACAACAGCCGAGCAAAACAAGAAAGGCGTATCACTCCAGCGAGAATACACAAAAGTTAAAGAGGTACTTTGAGTTTTCTCGTAAATGCGGGTTGGAGCCTTGGTTAAATTATTTTTTCGTCTCTTGGAATGCAAAAAAAAAAACGTAATCTAATATCCTACCCACATGCTCTCCTCATTTGCTCTAGAAGCTATTTGTAAAAGCACTGCAGTGAGCTCTGTTGTGTCCTCTCGTGTGAAGAAGCTCATCTCAATTTATTGTATTTCAGCTTCCACCAAGATGTTTTTTGCAAGCTTTTCAGATACACACGATTACTGCTCTCTTCAAGCACGTGCGTCTATATACTCCTCAGGTTGAAAGCGTTGCTTCCGCAGTGAGAGGTATTCTAAACAAAATGGTTTAAGCAGGCGAACCGTTGGCTTGTTTGGATATGAAACAGTGAGTTATTTCATTATAACGAATGTCAAAATTTCTTTTGGTTTGACCAATAAAAACCTTATCACAAAGCCGGCATGTATTTTTAAAAACACCTGCTTTACGTAATTCATCAATTACTACGGCCTCTTGTGAAACCCAACATAGTTTTAATCTGACCATTCCAATCACTGTAGATAAGATTCGTACCAAATTTCCCTAATTTCTTACGAAGTTGGAGTGTAAAAGTTACGTCGTATTTCACAACTACTCTGTTGTGTATAAATCTCTATAAACTTTACATTAAACTTTCCAAATACATGACGACGCTTACTTACTGCTTTCATTAGTGCTTAGATGGTCTGTGGATTGACAGTCTTTTTCCTTAGGTTTGCTTTATAGTCTCACCATAAAAAGTCCCCATAAAAGGGGTGAAAGAAGATTTCCCATAGGTGCCCTTTTTGTTTGTTTGTTAAATTTCCCTCGAAATGAAGTATAATAAAAAAAAACAATCAGGACCCAAGGACTACGAGCCTCTGTCCCAACTCACGACATCGTGGCTCAGCAGAACGAATCCATACATGCCATTCGACGATTATCAGACGACCATTGAACAACAAAACACTGATTGGAAATCCCATGCTAGTTTTAAGTTAGACTTAATTTCAGCTCGTAGTCGGCAGCGAGGATAAAAAATTTGCTTTAGTTTTTAAGTCATCAGATATAATTGGCGCCGTTAAACATTAAATTGTATTTGTGCCGTGTCAAATAAATGTTATGTGAAGAAAAAAAAAAAAAACATTTTAAAAGGTCCAATCTGCTTTCGTCGATTTTCTTGATTGACTTTTCATTTCGTTGAAGGTTGAGTTACAGCAACTATTCCTTACGTGGTTTTAGTTTAGTAAGCTAGATAAAAGTCTTCGCTATCACCATTTTGAGGAACCAAGTCATGAAACGTGTTCTATCGGTCATGGTGGTTAAAAGTAAATGATCGATCAAAGCAGATAGGACATTTTGAAATGTTTCTCTAGAATAATTGTCTTCCAAGTTGACTTTAATTCAAGTAACTACGAACTTTAGTTTTCCCAGTCACACCGTTGGGAGATTAGCTAATTTCACCAAAAGATTCAACAGAGCGAAAGGAGCCAACACTGGGACATTCCGGAGGAGTGCTGTGATGTATAAAAATAACATTATCTCGTCAGTAGGGGTATCGCTCGGGCATTCTTCGGTTGTTTTTTTTTTTTTAAATATTTTGTCGTACGTCTCTCAGGTGTTAGGCTACATAATAAAATAAAAATCTAAAAACGGGTAAAAAGGAAAAATATGTCCAACTCCTGCATCCAAGAAAAGTAGCCAATTGTTTCGCTCCCAAGTAAAACGGCTATTTTTATGAAAACCGTTCAAAATTTTCAATACATTTTCCAAGTGTTTATGTCTCAAAGCGTAAAAAATATAGACAACGTATCTCCACCAACGATCTGGTTAGGAATCTTTTTCTTTCAGTTCGTTTTGAATGTCTCATAAAAAGTTGTGAAAGAGGATTTCCCATAGGCGATCCTTATGTTTGTTTGTGAAATGTCCCTCGAAATGGACATAAATTATCTTCCAATATGAGTTAACCCTCTAGTGTTCAAATTATTTCTTAGACGGACTTCGAAAAAATCACTATGAAGCTTTATAAACATTTTTTAAGTACTTATTGAAGCATTTTTTTGTCAATTTAATCCATCATTTGAAAACCATTATCATGATTGTTCAAAATAACATCTTTCCCTTGTCAGCCTTTGTCACATAATTCTTCAATCGTCTGTTAATCCGCATTATTATCCTAGAAGCATGTACGCACTTTTCTCACTTGTACGGTTTTAAAATCATAACTTCCTATCCCAATTTCAATGTCAATGATGGCCTGTTCAACATTTTGTTTAGTAGAAAACGGAAATTACAGGCCAAGACATTTGATAAAGTATTTAGGTAGTCTCACTCTCTGTTCTTCTTCTCTCTATTCTTCTTTTTTCTATTTTTCTCCTCTCTCTATTCTTTTTTCTGACAACTTAAAATCTGAAGTTTTTAGGGTTCAGTTCGGTTCAAAATAGCGACCAAACAAGAAGCATTCCGCAAGTGCATTGTTAAGTTCGCTATGAACTGCACAACAATTTTGACAAAAAGTCCATGATAAATTATTTTGATAGCGAAAATCTTCCGGTTTCTCTTGTGTATGGTTTCCTGCATAGTTCAACTATAACCCACCAGGAAGGTAGTGATAGACCGGCCAGAGTAGTGGACAGAAGCCTAGTGGTTTGGCTATCAATCAAAATATATATCAGAACGGATGTTTGAAAAACATTATGATTTCAGTTCTTCCAAAACACTATACAGATAAAAAGTATATGTTTTGGCTAGAGAAAATATTATCACAGTACGTCAAAATAAAAAACACAAACGTTTCTGAACAACCACTCGACTCCATTGGTACCCCGAAAATTTGTTTGGAATTTTGAGTTCCTTTGGTGCAAAAATAACTGGAGATCATCGAATTGTGAACAGTTGATCGGTAGAATCAAAAGATGCATTCAAAAAGCGGACTTAATGCTCTTTTTTCGGCATCATAAAAAAACTTCGTCGGGGGTAACGGATCTTTCTCAATTGTTCAATATTTTTTGTTAGTTCACAATGAATGTATCTTCATGGGAAATAAATCAGATTTTCTTTAAGTTCCTCCACATATTTTTTGGCGGGGGTAGAAAAAAATTGCAATTTGTCACCCGTCATTGCTACAGTCATGTTTTGAGAGCAAGATTGAAAATCAAATGAAGTATGATAAAGAAAAACTACTCTGTCCACCATTACTGACTTTTTTCAAGTACCCCCGAAGGTCTTCACGAAGTCCAGGTTGAGAACCGCTGAGATAATGTACTACAACCAGGCTTCGAAATGGTCTTGGTAGAGCCAGTTTTCATTGCAATAATCGTCTTCTGTTTCTTCTGACGGTTGCAAGGCTTGCAGTCTAAATAGATTTTTGAACAAACATGTCAAACAAGTACTCGCCACCACGACGTTTTTTTCCTCAAACGTATTTTGACCTTTTTGCTAGAAATGAGAATTACGTACGTTGAGTGCGATTTTTTTTTAAATTATTTATATCAGTGATCTTGTAATAATATTTCTCAACATAAATAGGACGAAGTAGTCAGAAATAGGCCAAAATAACATCGCCAAACGAATGACAGTGTGCCTCTCTTTGATACGCGAGTGTCGAATGACCATCCTTTGTATTGTTTGAGAGGCGACGGTTGTTTTACATTAACGAGCAAAAGCCTACTGTGACGCACGCTAAGGATCAAATCAATCAGATCAAATGAAAACGGTGACCGTTTCGAAGCCTGATTACAACTTCAGAGTAAAAAAATATGCGAGTTCAAGAAACCCACGTAGAATACTATCCCCGGTGATGTAAAAATAAAACACGCCTCTTTTCATAAAAAATAGAGGTAGGGTTTTTGATCCTGGTTCGAACCATGCCAAAATTGATTCTGGTTCGAACTATTACGAAAAAGCCCAAATAATCATATTATATTCAGTTATTTTAGATTAGAACGATTGCATAATATGCTTTCGATATCTGTCTTAACATAGGCTTTTTTAAATATTAAAAATTACAGCCTTAAGTTCAATTATTAACAATTAAAAAGCAATGAATTTGGCTTTGGTTGTTCATATACGACCTGGTTCGTCGTCATTATTATATAGTATCCAAACCAATTATATTCAAGCAAGAACAGTTTTGAAACATTTAGACATGAATATTATTCCATTCCTGTAACATTTATAATTATTGGATATTGAGTAAAACTGACGAAAATTCATCTTAACGCTGGTGTATTTTCAAAAACAGCGAAATATCCGTAAAAATTATTTTTCCTAAGATGATTCATCGTTTTGTAGTTTAAATCTACAGACACTCGTATACATTCAAGTACACAAAGGGTGCTCAATATTTTAAAAATACTACGTAAATGCTGCCAGCATGCACAAGTGTTTGCTTTCCGAATGATTTTCGCAATCAACACTAGCTTCAGAATCCGATGAGCTTCTCTTTCTTTAATGCAGCTACTAGCAAATTTTTCAGTAAGCTTTTCTGAACAAACAAAGAACGGTAATGCTTTGAAAAGAGAACGTGCGTCATAGATAGCTAGAGTGCAAGATGCATAAGGTAAACTTGTTGTTTTTCTTTGCTGTTCCTCCATACAGGTCCTTCGGTGGCTGGAAATGGTAAAGAAACCCTATAAATTCACCCCACAGCAGCAATCTGGCCAATTAACCTGCTATACCTCGTGAAACTACGACTGAAGTCACTGCCAGCTCGTTCCACTGACTTGTTCTCAATCAGATCAGCATCATCGAAATGGTAATTAAGCGTAAAATATAGATGCTATGCATCATTCCATTCTACCTTTTTGGCCTCTCCTGGGAGTGTACTATGGATTCCGAAGCATATAACACAATCCCGAGTTCGGGACAGGGTAGGTCCCAGCCCAGCTGCTGCACCGATGCAGTAGCACCCAAAAGAAGCTTAGCAGCAGCACACGTATGGAAATTTTGTTTTTCAATCCTATTGTACTCGAGACGAGGTGGGCAGGTTAACGGGTCCAGTTTCCGGGTCGACGACGCTAGTCGCACACCCGTCGCTGACGTCAGCGAATGAGTGATGATGACTATAATAATCGGGTAGTCAATCAGGCAGGAAAAGAACGAGAGCGGCAAAAATTGCCATCCCGGGGAATTTATCGGGTTCAAGGAGAGCAACATTATTAGCAACTGATTAACGTTGTGTATCAAGGTACAAAATGCTGATCGTTCAGTAGGTGATTCAAATGTTTCCAGGTCGACGAAATAAGTGCATTCAATTTCGTCGAAATTTATTTATTATGCTAAATGCCTTTTAGAATAAGTTTCCGACCGAGTGACTCCTAAAAGCTACAATTGACTAAATGTGCTCTTGTATACATTGCAAGCGTGATTGTGTGACGTTCAATATTTAACTAGGTGACAGCGACTGACGGCTCGAACAGCCGCAAATTCGAAAACTGCGTGAAGCTTTCAGCGCGGTTCGTTTCCCCGTTTCGCGCGGGCCGTCGTCGTCATTGGCTCCATTCACTAATAGGCTTTTGGCAGTCGCGCACGCCCGGTAAACACAGCTTTTAGGTGCATTTGATATTTTTTTTTGTTTCCCCCGTGCAACCTGGTGTCATACCAGTCGTTGTACGGTGATCGAAAATAGATAGAAGCGCCAACCGACTGCGATGCCGTTTAGGTGTTTACTCCCGGTACTAGTCGGGCTTTGGCTGAATTGTAGCCACCGCACGCCTTGAATAACATATTAGATGCACAACTATCGTTCAACCTTGTCTCCGAATATCGGTGGTTCGTATGATTAGGTTTAGCGGCCAGGTTTCCCCAAAGAGGCGCAAAATAAAGCCTCCGTTTTACCATAAATTATACTCACTCGAAACTAGTAAACACATTACCAAGAGCAGCTCAAATGCAGGAACGCATTTAGCTCGAACAAAACAATGCTCAACGGTATCACAAGATCTTAATTGATTGGTTGATTGATTCACCATAGTTTTAATCAGATTGATCTCTGCCCTCTCACTCTCAGTGCCCTGCACGCGTGCACGTGAGCTCGAGCTTGCGGTTGCTAGACTTTATGCTTTGTTATGTTCTATCTGTATGAAGGTACCTACCTATACGTATATGTTTCATTCTAGGCTACAACCGATGCTAATCAAATTACCATCGTCGACCTATTTATATGCCATTTAGCATCATAATGCGATTAGGCGTCGATCGGTACAGCAGTGGTGGGATTTTCCGTTTGCTCCGCATCGGTTGAGCAGTGAATAGTTTGACTGAAGAAATCGCGCTTCTACTGTGCTATATTAATCAAATGCTCAAACACTACACGAGTCACAATCAATTGATGCACTTGGGAGGACGCAATTGCGTGTCAATTTATTTACAAGCTCTAGTCATAAATATCTTCGCCGGCTCATGACGCTAAATGTTCAAATTGTTTTGACTGTCGCGTAATCTGCGATTACATCATGACATAGTGACTCAATAATGAATAAGGAATTCAATTTTTAGTTCAAGATCTAAACGAATATGTTACTTTTTGGTGATGTTGAGAGAAAATATAAGCACATGGAATGCCATGCGTTCCTCTGGTGTAGAATAAAAGTTGACTCTATTATTATTTATTAAATAGTGCATAACAATTGGCTGAAGATATAACAGCTGAAAGGGCATTTTCCCCCACCAGCAGAAGTACTCCCTTTTCTCACGGTCTGATGGGGTGGAAAATTTTCACAGTACAAGATGAAAAGAAAACAGGAAATCCTTCGTTCGTCCGTCCATTCGTTCCGGCATCGAAGCCGTTTACAAAAGCGCAATAACCATGGGTCAGAGAGATGCGATTTCTTACCACCTTACCACCACTATGCCTCGCTTCTCCCTCCCTTTGGTTTGCGTTCTTTCTCTTCTCGACAAACCATCTCCGGTATCGACGAACAATGACCACTCCCTAATGACAATCGAACCCGGGGCCGTTTTCTCTGACCTGTTGTTTCGAATCCGACCGAATGAACTGCAGTGAACGCTAACGAGCGTAGCGACGAAGATATACGTGGTGTGTGTGTGTATGTGTCTGTTTTCTCACAGGCTATCTCATGCCATGCTTCTATGTACCCTTTTTCCCAGCTTTCCTCTCAAGTTTCCCCCAGTGGTGATGATGTGTTTTCATTGGAGAATGATCATTAAAAAGTTGCTTTGGGTTACCCGACGACGACTTCCGTTGCCGCTGGCAGTGCGGCCTCACACTCGGCCAGTGCTGGCTTTTGATTTCGATTTGCTTGTTAACAATCGTGTAGGTTCCTAGAATGTGCTGCACTGCAGCATTCCGCATCTCTTCACATCTCTGAATGGCTTTAGTTTTTTTTCTGTGTATGTGTTTGTTGCCTGGTAGTTTTCCATTTCCAACTACTCTCGGACCGTTGTTCTACACCGGTGTTACATGTTCTGTTGTAATTAGTCTGTCGGATTGTTGTTTGTGTCTTCGATTAGGTATGTCCAACAGTGTTGTAACACGTGTTTTTATCTTCCTCTGGTAGATCGACTAAAATTATTTTAGCTATTATTACAAACATTAGTCCGTACTGTAAGATTTTCAACAGAATGTTACCATATTTTCCTATAGAGTTTGTTCATAATCCAATTCACAACGCTTGAGGTTTAATGTTTTGTGGGATAAATTCAGCTTTCTTACAGTTCTTATATGAAACCATATTGACCAAAATCAATAGCATGTTCTACGGTTCTCTTCAACCGTAGTTTCCATGGTTCGAATATCTAGAACGCAGCGTCTGCTTCGATTATGTCCAAAAGCGGTGGTATTTTGTCAATGTTGGCATTCTGAAATATTTAATTTACGAAATCGAAAATCGGAACCATTTAGGTACATTATTTAGGCAATTTTCTCAAGCCCAAGCCGTGGTGTGGCCTTTGCTGTATGTAAGAGTCGTATCCATTCCATAAATATACTAATTTTGATTTATGCTTTGACAACTTCAATAATGTTCTTCTTTAGAAATGTCGCAACAGACGTTTACTATAATATACTTCATTAAAACTGCAAAAAATGTCTTTTAAAAATAGCTACCTGGTTTGCCATGGTTCGTTAACGTTTACATAGGAAATGGCATTACCAAAAACTGTACTGACATCACACTTTCCGAGCGAAAATAAGCAGATTTTCGATGAACGGGTAGGATAATAGTGTCTTTAAAAGATGAGCAATAAATTTTACTAGAGAAACACTTAAAATATTGAAAAAATAGTGGCCCAATTAAGGGTATACTGTTTTCTTTATTCCGGCATGCTTCATTTCGAACAAGAGCTATCATCGAAATAACGCCGCGAATCATAGTGACCATAGTTACCATTATATTGTTATGATCGTGTTATTGTATAAAATTGCTGCTAAAATGGGAAAAACGCTGGAAATTGGTAAAAAATATACTGAAACAGCTGTTACTGAGTGTCTTCAAGCAATAAAAAGTGGTGTTTCGACTAGAGAAGCTTGCAGGCGCTCCAATGTTCCACGATCCACCGTAATGTTCCGTGCAAGCAGCAAGTGGTCAGGAAAACCACGAAAAGGTGAACAAACTGCATTGACTGCCGCGGAAGAGAATTCAATTGTTGGCTGGATAACTCGGATGGCACGTAAAGGATTCCCTATTACGAAAGAACGGGTGCAGTCTACAGTTGTTCCAGATCCCGAACTCTCAGTGCGTAAGCCAGAGTTAATATCATCAGCGGCAGCTACGGTTAAAGAGATGTATTATTTAGACCTGGCCCAAACTAGGAAATTGTTGTGGTCCAAATAAGGAAACGGTGGCCCATTGAAGGAAACTGAAACGATGATTTATTTCTTTTATCAAAAGAAAATAGAGGTATTATCTAGTTGTTTTTCATGCAGAAAAGATGATAAACAAGTTACTTCATGTTTATACATAATGAAATACTTAATTCAGTTTAGATTTTTATATTATTCCTTGCAAAATTTGCAGCTACGCTACTAAGTGGTTCATTAAAGGCAGTTATACCCTAGCAAGGGCTTCACACTGAGGTGAGCTGTTGTTTCAACTGCGTGGTGGCAGTGGCGGTATTTTTTTTCTAATAAGGGGGATGTTTTGTGATGAAATAATTATTTACTGATATTTATCCAGAATTTTCATTGTGCTTCTGCCACAAAAGGTGACATATCAACACTATTACATATATTTTAAGTTTAATTTCATTAAAGGATTGTAATGACTTCGGCAGTTGAGTGAATATAATTGTAGGAAAATTGTAAACCTACTTGTCAAGAAAAAAAAAAAGAATTAAAAATTAAACCTCAATTTAACCTTAATCTAACCTTACACCTATCATAGTGACTATAAAGATAGCCAATCGTTGGAGGATTGCAACGATTTTTGTCGGAACTTATTGATAATTTGGTTTGACATATTTTCTAATGTTTCCACATTAGTAAGCCTGTGTGGTTCATTCGTGCTAAACCACCAAAATATTTTTCAATGCCGGCAAAAATCACATATCTAAAAGTAGTGTAATTAACAGCAAAAATTAGAAGACAATCCTTTTTTTATTGTTGAAAACATTGTTGCAGGATATTTCTATATGAAGCCAAAACTTTTTTTCATTTATTCAAAATAATCGCCATTTCTATCATCTCACTCGAATTTACACTGCTGGTTAATAGAGTGGCTATATCTTTCGTGGAACCAAACACATATATTTATTGAAGGAAAACTAAAAGATTTTAAAGTAGCGCTAGTAACGAGTCAGTTTAATTGGAGCGTAATGAGAGAAAACTCTCAGGTTTTCATGTGTTTTAAACGCGGATTTTTATTTATATTTATTTATTTATTTTACTAGTTTTTCCTACCCGGATTTTATGCTAGTTTTCCTTACGTTACAATGTAAATTGTTACTGAAATATAAGTTACTGTTCGACTTTGCAGTTACACTAACCACTATGTAACAATACTGTATCTTGGGGAGTTCAAAAGTCGTATCGCGTCATATATGTGACCTTTTCATCTCTCATGCAGTCTAGTACGTTTCACAATAACTGCAGTGAGATCACAATCCGACTTTCATTTTTATTGATTTTTTCAAGAAGATGTTACAAGTGCTGCTTGGGTTTGTTTGGATATTCTCAATGAGCTCCTTGAAGGCTCCTTGAATATTTAACTTGGTCAGACCAATTTAAGATTGCACCGTTCATCTTAATAACATGATTATTGGTGGGTTAGAGAAATGAAACTCTTGGTTTATGAGGAAAAATAATTAATTGTGTTTTTGATGCATTACGAGAAATCTTCCATTTCTGCATTTACGAAGAAAATATATCTAGACTTTTTTTGCAGCCTACTGCATATGACACGATTGCTTTTTTCTTTTATAGAAATGCTTGTTTCGTCACAAAACAGAGATTTCTCACATCCTGGTGGTAAATCAGGAAGATCAGAAGTAAAAATATTATATAAGACTGGGCCCAAGATACTTCCTTGGGGTACCCCGATCAGAAGAGCATAACTGAAAAATTGCAAAATTATATCAACGCGAGATACAAATAACATATATTGATACAATTTTGTATTTTTCCATATAATTTTGATAACAAAATTGAATCTGAATGAGTTAACAAAACCTGAAATGAAGTAGTTTTGAAACAAATCTAACTAATTTTTCGTTTTTTTCAAAACCAGTTGTTTCTAACAATGTTTGTTATTATACTGTTCTATATACTATCTTATTTTGTTAGAAAGCTGATACATTAGTAACAAATTTTGATATGTGTTTGATAGTAGTAGAATCATTTCTGTTATAATTTCTGTTATTTTAACACCTAACGGGATCAAATTGAAAACACAACCTGTAAGGTTTTTCCCGTAACATACTAACAGCTTCTGTTACATTTTTGTTTTTTCTTTCTGATCGGGACACCAGCTCTAACAAGCAAACTATCAGATTTACTATTTAAATAGTTAACCTGAAGAGTGCGGTCTGTCAAGTAATTTTGTATCATTTTTGTGATGTTAAGAGGAAAACGGAAATTGGACATTTTAGCTATCAAACCTTTATGCCAAACACTGTCGAATGCTTTTTCTGTGTCTAGAAGAGCAGCTCTAGTGGAACAACCTTCAGATTTATTAGTACGAATCATATTAGTTACTCTAAGTAACTGGTGAGTAGTCGAATGCCCATGGCGAAATCCAAACTGCTCATTTGCAAAAAATGAATTTTCATTGATATGTGTCGTCATTCTTTTAAGAATCATTCTTTCATAAAGTTTGCTTATAGAAGAGAGTAAACTAATTGGACGATAACTTGATGCTTTAGCTGGATTTTTTTTTCAGGTTTTAAAATTCCATTTTGAGGGAAAATATACTAATTCAAAGCATCTGTTAAAAATTCTCACCAAGAAATTTAAAAACTTTCGGGAAGTCTTTTAACGATGATATAAAAAATTCCATCATCTCCCGGTGCTTTCATGTTTTTAAAGTTCTTGATAATAGTTCGTATTTCATTCAAGTTTGTTTCTAGTACCTTCTAGTACCAGGAAGAAATTCTTGAGATCGGATCATACTTTTTTTTTTTTCTTCACATAACATTTATTTGACACGGCACAAATACAATTTAATGTTTAACGGCGCCAATCTGATGACTTAAAAACTAAAGCAAATTTTTTATCCTCGCTGCCGACTACGAGCTGAAATTAAGTCTAACTTAAAACTAGCATGGGATTTCCAATCAGTGTTTTGTTGTTCAATGGTCGTCTGATAATCGTCGAATGGCATGTATGGATTCGTTCTGCTGAGCCACGATGTCGTGAGTTGGGACAGAGGCTCGTAGTCCTTGGGTCCTGGTTCTATTGTGCGGGGTCTGGTTGCTGGTTTTGTGCTTAAGGTTCAAACGTGTTCTTGTCGTTTTGTTGGGTGTAGACGGAGGGGAACGGGACTAGACTGGGGCGTGGATGGATTTCAGGAAAACGTATATAAGGGACATGTAGGATAGGTCACGGCTCGCCAAGACATCACGAACAGGAACAGCCGGCTGTCTACCCTCGGCCTGCAGGGAAGCTATTAATTTAGACCTGGCGTCACGGTGTACAGGGCATGACCAAACCACATGCTCTATGTCGTGATAACCTTCACCACAGGCACAGATACCACTTTCCCCGAGCCCAGCACGACGGAGGAGCGCGTCAAATCTATAGTGATTGGACATAAGCCGGGACATCACGCAAATGAAATCCCGACCTACATCCAACCCCTTGAACCACGGGTTCGTCGATACTTTGGGGATTATGGAATGTAACCACCTTCCCAATTCCCCTCTGGTCCAAGCATTTTGCCAACTGATGATCGTATTCTGACGTACAAGTGCGAAAAATTCATTAAAGGCAATTGGTCTTTCATAAATATCACCGTTTGTTGCGCCCACCTTAGCCAAAGAGTCCGCTTTCTCATTACCCGGTATCGAGCAGTGAGAAGGGACCCACGCTAAGGTAATCTGAGTAGATTTTTCGGATAAAGCACTCAGATGTTCCCGTATTTTCCCCAGGAAATACGGAGAGTGCTTAACATCTTTCATCGATCGGAGAGCCTCAATGGAACTGAGACTGTCCGTAAAGATGAAATAATGGTCCGTGGGCATTTTTTCGATAATCCCTAGGGTGTACTGAATTGCAGCTAATTCTGCGACGTAAACAGAAGCAGGATTATCGAGCTTATGGGAGACGGTTAAATTGTTATTGAAGATACCGAAGCCAGTGGACCCATCAAGAAGTGATCCGTCAGTGTAGTACATATTGTCGCAGTTGATGTTTCGATATTTATTGGAAAAAATTTTAGGGATCTGCTGCACGCGTAAATGATCCGGGATTCCACGAGTTTCTTCTATCATGGATGTATCGAAAAACACAGTAGAATCAGAAGTATTTGATAAGTCGACACGATTTGGAATATTCGAAGAAGGGTTAATATTTTGGGACATGTGATTGAAATACAATGTCATAAAACGGGTTTGAGAATGAAGTTCGATTAACCTTTCAAAATTTTCAATCACGGGACGGTTCAAGACCTCACATTTGATTAGAATACGAGAAGACAGGCTCCAGAAGCGGTTTTTCAATGGTAGTACTCCAGCTAAAACCTCCAAACTCATCGTATGGGTCGACTGCATGCAACCTAAGGCGATACGCAAACAACGATATTGTATTCTCTCCAGTTTGATCAAATGTGTGTTTGCTGCGGAGCGGAAGCAGAAACACCCGTATTCAATAACAGACAATATCGTTGTTTGGTTAAGCCTTATAAGGTCTCCTGGATGGGCTCCCCACCATTGTCCGGTTATTGTACGAAGAAAATTCACTCTTTGTTGACATTTTTTCATCAGATACCTCACGTGGCAACCCCAGGTGCCTTTAGAGTCGAACCAGACACCAAGATATTTGCGTACAAAAACCTGAGAAATCGTTTTACCCATCAATTGTGTTTGAAGCTGAGCAGGTTCATGCTTCCTAGAAAAAACTACTATCTCAGTCTTCTCCGGAGAGAATTCGATACCTAGCTGTAAAGCCCAAGCAGACAAATTGTCCAAGGTATCTTGCAATGGTCCTTGCAAATCGGCAGCTTTGGCTCCTGTAACAGAGATTACACTGTCGTCTGCAAGTTGCCTTATCGTGCATGA
The DNA here is from genome assembly GCF_029784165.1 of Wyeomyia smithii. Taxonomy (NCBI): domain Eukaryota; kingdom Metazoa; phylum Arthropoda; class Insecta; order Diptera; family Culicidae; genus Wyeomyia; species Wyeomyia smithii. The sequence goes on along the minus strand of NC_073696.1, from coordinate 268,525,803 downwards.
ATTTGCCAGACATTCGTCGATGTCATTTACATAAAAGTTGTAAAGAAGGGGGCTTAAACATGAGCCCTGGGGAAGACCCATGTAGCTAATGCGAAAAGTTGCCAAATCGCCATGCGTAAAATGCATGTGCTTTTCGGACAACAAATTGTGCAAAAAATTGTTCAAAATTGGAGAAAATCCTTGTCGGTGAAGTTTACCCGAAAGAATGTCAATAGAAACGGAATCAAAAGCCCCCTTAATGTCCAAGAACGCAGACGCCATTTGTTCTTTACGAGCATACGCCAGCTGAATATCTGTTGAAAGCAACGCAAGACAATCATTCGTCCCTTTGGCACGGCGGAAGCCAAATTGAGTTTCTGATAGTAGACCATTTGATTCGACCCAGTGGTCTAAACGACGGAGTATCATTTTTTCCATCAATTTCCGGATACAGGATAGCATTGCAATCGGCCTATAAGAGTTGTGATTAGAAGCTGGTTTCCCTGGTTTTTGGATGGCGATCACCTTCACTTGCCTCCAATCCTGCGGTACAATGTTTTGCTCCAGGAACTTATTGAACAAGTTCAACAAGCGCCTCTTGGCATTGCCGGGTAGATTCTTCAACAAGTTGAATTTGATTCTATCTAATCCAGGCGCGTTATTGTTACAGGACAGGAGGGCAACTGAAAATTCTGCCATCGTAAAAGGTGATTCTAACGCGTCGTGGCCCGGAGACGCATCGCGAACAATATTTTGCGCAGGAACAGAGTCCGGACATACTTTCCTGGCAAAATCAAATATCCACCTACTTGAAGACTCCTCGCTTTCGTTGACCGTTACGCGATTCCGCATTCTTCGGGCTGTGTTCCAAAGAGTGCTCATCGATGTCTCCCTCGACGTCTCGTTCACGAACCGACGCCAATATCCACGTTTCTTTGCTGTAGCCAAGCTTTTAAGCTTGGTATCAAGCTCCGAATACCGTAAATAGTCGCCAGGTATACCTCCCGTCTGGTAGGCCTTAAACGCGTCGGATCTTTGCGTGTAGACATCGGAGCACTCTTGGTCCCACCACGGAGTGGGAGGCCGTTCTTTGATCGTTACGCCGGGATATTTCTTCGTTTGGGCTTGCAACGCGGCGTCGAGAATCAAGCCCGCGAGGAGGTTGTATTCTTCAAGTGGTAAATGATGTTGAATCGACTCGACCGCTTTTGAAATCATTTCCTCGTATAACTTCCAATCGACATTTCGTGTGAGGTCATACGGGATGTCAATTGGTCGCATGCGAGTTGACCCGTTAGTAATTGAAATAAGAATAGGCAGATGGTCGCTACCGTGAGGATCGAGGATTACCTTCCATGTGCAATCCAACCGTAGCGACGTCGAACATAAGGATAGATCCAAAGCGCTTGGGCGCGCTGGAGGTTTCGGGATACGTGTCATTTCACCGTTGTTTAAAATAGTCATGTCGAAGTCATCGCAAAGGTTATAGATTAAAGAGGAGCGGTTATCATTGTATGGGGAACCCCAAGCCACGCCATGAGAGTTGAAGTCTCCCAAAATCAAACGTGGCGAGGGAAGAAGTTCTATTAAATCAAAGAGCAGCCGTTGCCCAACCTGTGCTCTGGGGGGAATATATATTGAGGCAATACAAAGCTCTTTACCTTGTATTGTCATTTGACATGCGACAACTTCGATGCCTGGAATCGAGGGGAGGTTAATACGATAGAAAGAATAGCACTTTTTAATCCCTAAAAGTACTCCTCCATATGGGGTGTCTCGATCAAGGCGAATAATATTAAAATCATGGAAGTTGAGATCAATATTTGAAGTAAGCCAAGTTTCACAAAGGGAAAATGCATCGCATTTGTTTTTATTTATCAAAACTTTAAACGAATCAATTTTTGGTAAAATACTTCTACAATTCCACTGTAAGACAGAGATAGAATCCTTCATATACGCAGTTGAATTAGGCATCGAAGGATACAATCGCTGCAAGGAGAGGCCATTGGGCAGTCAACTGCTTCAAAAATGATCTAACTGTTGGGAGGAATGCTGTAAGAAAAATTTTAATTGGATCGGGTACATTGAAAGTTTCAAAAATCCAGTCCACAATGTCAGAAAATTTCACTAATCCAGAGTTTGTTTCATCAACTGGGAGTGTAAAAGGAGCAACTGGGGTTTTAGATGTTCCTGGCAGTGCTGGGAACTCCTTCTGGGACTTTAAATTTGCCAGCCCAGGAGGAGTTTGCTTCGGTTTTTCCGCAGCACTGTTTGGTTTGTTTGTAACTTTCATTTCACTTTGAGAAATCTTAGGACCTTTTCTGGGAAGTTTAGGAGAGGAAATTTTTTTCCTCTTTCTAGACTCCCCAGGATTGGCGTAAGATGCTCCCGCTGGTGAATCGTCAGAATCGGTTTCATCAGAGGACAACAGATCGAAGGGGTTCGAAGTAACGGGAGAAGTGGTAACGGTCTTCTTCAGCATGTCAGCGTAGGAACGCTTTGAACGCTCTTTGAGAGACCGTTTTATTTTATCCCTGCGCTGCATGTACACCGCACATGTCGAGAGCTCATGTAGATTTTCTCCGCAGTGAATACACTTTTCAGCGTTAACACTGCAAGAATCTTCCGCATGAGACTCCCCACACTTGCCACAACGTGCCTTATTGCAGCAGTAGGCGGCTGTATGGCCTAACTGCTTGCAATTCAGGCAGTTCATGACGCGGGGCACGTAGAGCCTCACAGGGAGACGAACCCGGTGGATCGAGACGTGGCTTGGTAGTGCAGACCCGGCGAACGTAACTCGAAACGAGTCTGACGGAGGGTATACTGTTTTGCCACCGATGATCGATGCTGACCGCAATTGCTTGCAGTCGAGCACCTTTACTTCGGGACACGTTTTGTTCTTATAGCACCCTTTGGCACTTTGCAGTATACACTCGACGGACAGACTCGAATCGGTTATGACACCGTCGATCTCCACGTCTCGTGCGGGTATGTAAACGCGATACTCGCGTGTGAAGAGCTCAGAGCAAGCTATATCGTTGGCCTCTTTCAGGTTACCGACCACGACACGGAGCTTGTTAGGCCGGACCTTGGAAATTTCGGTCACGCCCTTGTACTCCTTCGTCAGGTCTTTAGAAATCTGCAAGAGGTTCAACTTTTTCGATTTCGGTCCTGCCTTTGGCCGAAAATAAACAGTATAGCTGCCCTGGGCTCCGTCTGGGTAAAGCCTGGGGCGAGGGGGGACTGAAGAATGAACAGGGGAGGGGGTAACAGAAGGGTCAGAGTCAGAGGGGTTCGGGGATGGTGGCGCGGGAGGCGAGGGATCTACATCCATCGCGCTAAGTCTAGCGCACTAGCGCTGACAAGAACACGTACCTTTTTATTTCTCCCTTCCAGTAAGGTTGGTTGTCCGATCGTTCGAAGTAGCAGCCGTTACAGCCAGCAGCACCAATACAGCAGCACCAATACAGCAGCACCAAACAGCCACCAGCAGCGAGCCAGGTGTGAGATCACTCCACACAGCGATACAACTCGCTGACACTGATGGCTTCTTCTTTTTCCTCGTTTGTGTCTCGTCCACTGCTGTAGCACAATCCAGCCAGCAGCCAAATCGGCTTACGCACCAGCTGGCAGTCACGATGCGAAACAGTTGCACAAAGGCACGACCTTGAACCCGGATTTATTTCACTTGACCAGGCAAACAATGCCAACACTTGTTCACACGTCTTTTGTTTTATACTCTATCGGACCGATCACCAAACACGTCCAGTACTGATGCGTGTTCGGCACAGAATGAGGATCATACTTTTGTGATACTTCATTTTCAATAGGACTCATTACGTTCAAATTGAAATTATGAACACTCTCGAACTGCTGGGCAAGTTTTTGAGCTTTTTGTTCATTCGTAAGAAATATTTGGTCACCATCTTTGAGGACTGGAATGGGCTTTGAAGGTTTCTTAAGAACCTTCGAAAGCTTCCAGAAAGGTTTGGAATATGGTTTTAGATGTTCAACTTCTCTCATGAAATTTTCATATCGCAAGAAAGTGAATCTATGTTTGATTTTCGTTTGTCAATCTTCAAAAATAACTTTCAAAGCAGGATGTTCGTCGAATGTATAGGAAGTTGAAGCTCGTTGTCAATAATAGGCGTATAATAATTTCACTTTAGCCTTAGATACGTTTCGGGCATTGAGTATTAAACTGCACAAATCATCCAATGCTCCGTCAATGTTAGCACTGTTTTGTAAAACAATATCACAATTCAAGCTTTCTTCGATCGTGGTACGATATCGATACCAATTGGCCTTGTGATAATTAAACACAGACCTAGTGGAATTTATAACAGTTTCACGGGATATGGAAAAAGTTATAGGAAGATGACCAGAATCAAAATCATCATGAGTTAACAAATCACTGCATGAATGACTTTGATTTGTTAATACCAAATCAAGTGTGGATGAATTCCTGACAGAAGAAAAACATGTTGGACTATTCGGAGACAAAATTGATTAAAATCCAGCCGAGCAATCGTTAAACACAATTTTTCCATTGGAATTGCTTTGTGCATTATTCCATGATCAATGTTTTGCATTGAAATCACCGATGATAAAAAAATTAGATTTATTTCTGGTAAGTTTTTGTAAATCTCCTTTGAAATAATTTTTCCGCTCACCAGTGCATTGAAAAGGTAGATACACTACGGCTATCTGTTTCGATTTCAATTCCCAAGTTTTCAATAACCTTCGTTTCAAGATGGGACATGATACGATGTTTTATTCGATGGTGATAACTATTACAACTCCACCTCCGGCGACATCAATTCTATCAAACCTGTTAACTATATAGTTGGGGTTTCTTTTTAGTTTAATGTAAGGCTTTAAAAGCGTTTCGGTCACAGCTGCAATATGAACATCATGGACTATTAAAAAAATCATTTTCTTTCACTTTTAAAAAGCGAGCATTACAATTTAGAAAATTTACAACATTACTTAAAGTCATTACTGAATTTCAATTTCATAACAATATCAGTTTTAAATTTTATACCGACTTTTTTATTTTTTTTTTACATAACGTACATACTTGAACAGCATATTACATCGAGTTATTTACGCCTTTTTTTACGCGGATTCCAGAATTCACGGGGTTTTTTTTTCACGCGAATTCCGGAATTTACGCGTTCTTTTTTGCGCGGATTGCGGTTTCTCTTCACTCGGATTGCAGATTTTCCGCGGTTTTTTTCTACGCGGGTTCCGGAATTTACGTGGTTTTTTTACGCGGATTTTGGAATTTACGCTTTTTTTTACGCGGCACCAATACAAGCTTTATTTTTGGTTGCAAATAATCAATACGCTGGTGGTAACAAAAAGTTTCCTCCTGCCCAGAACTTTTATTCAAATTGTAAGCCGATTTTTAGTTTTATTTAATCTTTTTTTTCTACTAAAACAAAGTTTGTTAAAACAGGTAACACTAAAGAACTAGGATTCACAAGTGAAATATTTATCGAAATTGAATATCAGCTGATTTAATAAGGATACTCGATTAAGCCTGTATTGGTGAGATCTGGCGTAGAAAGCTCTATAGCCATAGTATATAACACAAACCAAACGTACGAATACCATACGCAATAAACCATAAACATTTAAAAAAAAAAAAACACATACACCTGTCATAAACCACAGCATACAAATACCAATTTCCACATGAACTGCCCATAAATGCATAACAGTCCCATTTAATTTCTCATCACTTTTTGCCTCAAAAACTTCTTCACATACCCGGTGCTCTCAAAAAATCGCAAGAAACAGCTTTTTGTTACTAAACTGATTAGAAAAATATGAATTTTGGTCAGTCCCATGTTACAAATAAACGCAAAACAAGCTCAGTGTTGAAAATAACTAGCATTAAATTATATCATAGAAATACCAATTTAAGTACTAATAGGAAAAATAATTAACTTGTTGCCTATACATACAAGTATTCTGTCATGAATTTATTTACCTCGGATAAATGCATTTTTGCACTTACATGTTATACACACAAACACACACACACAAACAGACACACACACACGCACACACACACTTTACTCACACACACACTACTCACACACACACACTACTTACACACACACTACTCACACACACACTACTCACACACACACTACTCACACACACACTACTCACACACACACTACTTACACACACACTACTCACACACATACTACTCACACACACACTACTCACACACACACTACTCACACGCACACACTACTAACACGCACATGCTACTCAGACACACCCACGCTACTTACACACACACAATGACACACACACATACAAACACACACATACATACACAGACACACACACACACATACAAACACACACAGACACACACACATACAAACACACACATACATACACAGACACACAAACACATACACACACAAACACAGACACACACACACATACACAGAGATACACACATACACACACGCACACAAATGGACACAGACACACACACACACACACACACATACACTTACACACATACACGCACACGTTACTTACACATACACGCACACGTTGCTTACACATACACACATGCGTTACTTACACATACACACACATACACGCACACACCACTCACACATACACGCACGCTATTCACACACCCACACGCTACTCAGACACACACGCTTGATATACGACAAACTATACCTACACTATCGGCTGCACCCAAACGGCTTCCAAGTCTTCCAATGGTCCCCAGTGTCGTTCACGTCCAATTTCGGGCTGTATTCCAACAACGATATCTGAATTAGATTACCACTGGTGGGGTCCAACTCAGATCGAAGGGAAGCCGAACTGTTCGCCTTGACGGTCGACCAGGTAATGATCTTCTCTCAACACGGAATGTTCTTTTATAGCCTCACTCAGTGTGGGGAACTTTGGCAGTTGGGGGAAGAACCAATCACGTAGAAGCATCTCTGCTTTCTTTTCGTTGCTTACATTGGGTGATGAATGCGATGCCAATTGGCTGGCATTGCTAGCCAATGACTGAATGCGTGAAATCATTTCGTCTATGTTTTTGAAGTCTGCGTTAGGGAAATATACCAATCGTATGAAAAATGTATGTGGATATTCGACCTTCAAAGTTTTCCACAATTTTCACGGAGTAATAAGAAAATGGTAATTAAAATTATCATGTTATACAAATCTTGTATATTTTAGCTTTCCAACGGTATATTAACTATCGAAATCGGAACAGTTGTTTGAGCGCTATTAGTATCTAAAATCTTCCATTCCGCCAACCAGAAACGTTACATGTTCAATCCAGTTTTCACAGAATGTACCTTAGTATAGTGAAGAGAGGCGTTGTCCCACGTCAAAAACGCAATGCTAAAAATCCAGATTTCAGACTGCCTCCCCCCCCCCCCTCCTATGTTACAATTAGTAACGTTCGATAAGACTGACACCCTCCAAATTTTTGATTTTAAGCAAACATCACAGTTACGTAACTGTCTCAACTACCTCCCTCCCACCCTTTTCCCTATGTTACAATAAGTAACGCAGACTCAACCCCCCTCCCCCCCCTTCACGTACGAGTACTTGTGCGGCTCCTTTTGTACAATACTTGTGCGAAATAGAAAAACACAATAGTCACTTAGACTCGAACTTTTGAATGTAGTTTTTGCGGATGATTTTTGACCCACAGTTTAACGGATTATCAATATTTCCTGGGATTTAAAATCCCAGTAAAGTTGCAGCAGATCTACTGTAAAACAGCCTCCAGCGCAATGAATGGGAAAATTTTACTTCCAGAGAAGCCGTAAACTGCCGGATTTTCCTAGCTTCGCAATAGATAAAGCATTTTAGCGGGAATCGACTGAAAACTTTTCTCGCCAAATGATTAACAATGAGATCAATAAGTCGTTATCGAAGTCAAAACCAGCGGCAGCCGCAAATCAAATGCGCTTACATATTTATTCACCAACCGAAGGCTGTGGCTTCAATCCGAATGAAAACTTTTTCCCTGTGTAGCTCGAGCAAAGTTTGTTCTAGTCTTTTTTCAACTTCACCAAATGCAAAGAAAGCTTGTTCCGCTTTGCACGCCCTTCCGCAACCCAAAAGGATAAAGTTAAAGAAAACATTGTTCTTGGATCTAGGCCATCCCTTCTTCAGGCGTTGCATGAGAACGTTTTCCCCGTGAATGGGTTTCCTCTTCATCCGGCAAGGCCAGTCGAAAGTTGAACTTGAAACCAGCAAATTTGATGCATCGTAAAGAAATTCTTGGCCGGCCTGCAGGAAGAAGAAAATTGATTATTCATGCCGCACGGTTGGGTGAGTTTTTCCTCTTTACGGCCATCGGGATTCTATGAATTGGGTTTAAATTTGCCTCGATCTACAATTTACATTTTTGATAGTATCTACTAACGTTGCACAATATTCGACAGTTTCGAACGTGAAATTTTAATCAGATCTAATCGGCCATCATAATCCTTTGCTTTAACTGTGTGAAACCACAAATGGGGTACGATTTTCGGGGTAAACTTTTACCGTCGAAAATCGGCGAGCATTCCAAACTGATACGATCAACATTCGGCAGCAGCTGGCCGGAACGTTTGGCATGTCGCAGTCGTTGGCAAATCAATGACGACTTGTATGTTGATGACTTTCGTCGTTGCGGTTGTCGCAATGTTCCCTAGTTTCAGTACAGCGATTGGGCAAACTTTGCCAAACGGAACGAAAGTATCATCCAACGCGGTGCCAGCTTGGCAATTCAATTGCAGTTCATTATTTCGATAAACATTTAACTCTATCGTTACCGAGTTCGCTTTTTGGCTAGCGATCCGTTGCCTTGCTGCCAGAAATCGAACGGAACATTACTGAATCCATTTGCCAACGGTTGCAGTTTACAGTGCGGCTTGTCAGTATGTAGACTCGAGTAGAAGTGAGATGATGCTGAAATAATTGAATCAACGATTTCGGATCGCAATCGCTCGGCACACTTCCAATGAGGGTAAAATTGTACGCGAAGGCTTGTTTAAACAGGTTAATTTCATTGAACTCCTTAAGTGAATAAAAAATTAAATTATTCAAAAATTTAGTCATTCTTCAGAGGCATTTAATTACTACTTGAAGCACAACTAAACCAAAGCAAAAATATTTTGATTTGAAATCTCCCTAATGGCTTCTTAAAGGTATCTGCTAAGACCAACCACAAGACATAGACAACGATTCTTAGAAATATGCAAAATGAATCTTCCATTCGAGTAACTCCCTTTTATTTTTTGACTTGGAAAAAGCTATGCGACATATTTAATGCGCGAAACCGAGCACACGAAGCGAAGCAGCAGCAGCAGCAGCTAGCAAGTCAGCTCGAGGTCACCGAAAGGATAAGGATATTTATTTCGTTTCCGGAAAATTTATTCCGAATCCAGCATAATGTATCATCGTAATTCTTCGGCTGCCTCTTGTCGGAATGTTTTATTCATCATGGCGTCTGCGGTTCGTTACGTTTCCACCTGGGCGGAAATGCACTCTGCGGTCGGAGAAAAATGGACAGGGATCATCACAGTCAAGCGTTACCTGCACCGGGTGCGGGGATGACAATCGGAATGGAAGTTTGCTCGTTAAAATTCCTAATTGGACGGATGCCGACTGAGTTGGAAACCAGAGGAAATGCCACTACCGGAGAAATATTCAGATTGTTAGCGATGATAATACAGCTCTCTCGAAAAGATTGGAAGGTTGTTAGATTGATTGATGTGAGGATCACTCGAAAAATCCAGTAAATCCCATCTCGTTTGCCGACCACGAATAAAATATTCCTAATTAATTTAGTCATACCTCGCATCGGTTTGCGATATACTGCTTCTTGTTGAACCCCGCGGGGTATTTTTGACGCATCATGTTATCATTAAATTTGTAAGCCGCGATAAGTCCTGCCGTCACAATCGATTGTTTGCTGAGTTTTGTTTTCTCCCGGCCGTATCGTTGCTGCTTAGATAAGAGTTGTGATTGGTTGCGCTATCATTTGGAAACGAAAGGCCGGCTAATTTGCCACTTCTATCTAATTGCTGCAGTAAATATCCGATGATTATGTCGGAGTTGCCGAAATATGTGTGTATCTGTCATTGACAATCGTAATCCAAACAACGATTTTAATCCTGATTTAATCTCTTATTGCTACCGGAGCTCCCCATTGAATACATTTAGTTTATTTTGGTGCCGCGCCGTTCCGTGGACGGTGTTTATTAGCCAATTTTACCATTACGAATAGTTTACTGATAAAGTTATTTGTTTTAACCGATGCTACCGGTTGCGTGGGTATTTATTCTGATTTATTCATTTGTGAGAGTCCAGGATGAAAAAAAGCCGAGTTTTGGAGATGCTTTTTCTCTGCGTTTTGATCTCCAGCACAGGTGTGTTATTTCCTCGCTCTTCAAAACGCTGTTTTACTTTGGTGTAACATTTTACAGCATCCGCGCTCGAATGCATCCAATGCAAGGGGGTCGAGAACTGCAACGATCCAGCCCAGGATAACGTGGTGAGGTGTGATCACGGTTATGCCCATTCCACGCTTCATCGTCTGACGGATATGTATCCAACCGTCGAGGAGGAAATCGAACCATCGGATGAATTTATTTGCGTGTTTGCTAATTTCACGTTGCAGAGTAAGTGGGATTGTTCTATGCAATTGAGTTTTCACATTTTCACGGTTTTGTTTCGATTCAGATCAACCGGTCGAGCGGTTCAAAACGAAGGGTTGTTTGTTTAAAAATTATAGAACTTGTAGCCTGAAACCGCTTGAATCTACTGGCCATCTGGATTGTTTGAGTTGCAACTCGGACCGATGTAACAGTGCCGCTGACCTGGTTTGCAGTACCCTGCTCATTGTGGCAGGATGGTTTGCCACGCAATTGTTCCAAAAAGATTAACTTTTGCGTAACATTTAAGAACATTTTCACTGCCGACAGAATAAACTTTTCCCAAAAAAAAAGATGATGAAGTAAATAAGCTTTTTTTATGGTCGCTTCCGAAAAGTGTAAAATAATATAATTTTTGGTTGATGGCATCAGATTACATTTGATCCATTTATTTTATGATTTTTGAGCTACCTTCCGAAAGTTTGTTCCATACTGGTCTTCGGTTCGCTCGTTGTTGTTAATGGAAGCCCACACGCTATGCTACAGCACGGATTAATTTCGACCAAGCCGCGAAACCACACTTCGGAATGAAGTATTTCCGTTCGCCATTCGTTGGTCGAAGGCAGTATTCTACGGTGGCATATTCGGCCTTTGCTTTAGTTGTTCCGCTCACTCTTTCTCTCTCTCGCTCGTGCTATTCACAACAGCGAAACACAAAAGTGTAAATGTTAATCACCGGATGGCGTGATTCGAGGCCATTTCCAGAGTCGCCTAGCATCGATTTCCACAGTCGACAGACACCGATCTGGTACTGCAGGGGGTAGAACTCATGCCCTTCAATGCCAGCCGTTGTAGGCTCGAGCTTGTTCCGTACATTTCCTTCGACACTCGCTCAGCTAGCTTAGAACGAAAGACGAGTCTTCATGAAACCAGAATTCGTTTTGCTGGTCTGTCACTCAGCACCGGGCGCCTCTTTGTGTCACGATACAGATTGAAAAGCTTCAATCTTGACTGGTACTGGCTCTCGTCAATCGTTTATCCATCTACTAAACTGTAACGGGAGCTAGAAGCAGACCACAAAAGAGTGAAAAAATGCTTGCGGTACATGAATTGCTATTGCTGTATCAACAATTGTTCGTGATTTTACTGCCGCGATCTCGTGTAATGATTCTGTTTGCGGTTTGACTAGACATCGATAAGGACCGATTTCGGGCAGACCGCTACCATTTATCAAATAATGTTGTTTTAAAAGTTCAATGAAATCGTTAATTTTAATACATTTTTGTACAATTGAAAATTTATAGGGCGGTTCGAGTCTTTTATATCAGTTAGTCAAAATTAGGTCCGCCAATCTTTTGTAAATGATTGGTGATTTTCATAGACACTCATGAGGTAACCGACGAATTCGGTGCTTTTAACCGAATATTTTCGATATTACTTTCCTCAATACACTGTCAGCATATCATCAATTATCTTTTGAATTTGTACCTTAGAGCACAGAGAACAGACGTTCATTATATTTTCAAAGCGTGTGTAAGGACCTGAAAGCCGTTATTTTAAACGTAAATGATCATGCTCCCGCTACGTGGCATTTGTGTCAATCAAACCAAGCACTGATATCGATAGATATCGAAATCGATACGGCAACATTCGTACAGTGCACAAGACAGATGTCGTTAGTGTTTTAACGTATTATGATTCAAATTTTTCCCACGATTTTCAATTTTTTATATGAACATGAATGTTTGTTCTCAGGGCTTAAAGTACAATTGATTTGCAAAATGTTACAAAATAAGAATTGAACAAAAACTTGTGAAGAATCTATGGAACTTTAAGTTGTAAGCAAATTATAGGCACACGAATTAAACCACCATCCATTTTGTTTTTTTTTTTTGCACTGTTTTACAGTTGTCATGGTAATAACGTGTAGCGTTCGTTGATTAGTACTGCCAAAACAGTCACATTGGAATTTATATCTTCAAAATCCCAATCCAAAATGATGTATAAAACATTCCTATATTTTTCATTTTCATTTCTGCATTTATTAAAAGAATATATAAGTTTGAATGTGCGTAACCAGATCATTTATGAGCGAAATTAACGCATTTACTGATTAAGTTTGGAGCCAGTACAACAAATGTGTGCTGGGCATAACGCATTTGATGCTCCAGCGTATTTTGAATGTGTTTAGCATCTCCAAATCGCTATACTTCAAAAGATTCAACCGGTGTTGGTATCGTCATGATGATTTGCACTGATTTTGGTAATGTTCTTCAGTAGGCTGCCATCGTTGAAGGAGTGCAACCAACCACAAACACTGATGATTTTGGTCATAAATGAATTGATGAAAATATTAACTGATTGTTTCCTTTTCATGAATCCAGTCATTTGAAAACATCATCGATACTATAACAAACAAAAAGACGTTGGGTTTGTTCAAAACAATTTGAATTTACCTACGACACTGGTTTTATTTATATGCATTCGGTTCCACGTTACTGGCACCAATGTCAGTAAATCCTGTTGCTATTGGCTGTTGCGTTTGCTGACAATGATTAGGGATGTACTAGCCTTTGATACGCACCGGCTCGCGAAAGTAAGCAGCGGTTTTTGAGCGCCCCAAAACAGATCGTTAGCCCAAAGCCGAAGTTTACCGAAACATCACGATTTTGTGTGTATGATACATACTCTGATTCCGATATCTGTCCATGTATTCATTGTACAACTGATGCGTTATGCATTTCACACATTTTTTGTGCGAAAGCAGAGTAATCATTGTGCGTTTTGAAAGGACACTTTGGATGATTACAGCTTGTACTTTTGCGTGTAGCAAAAGCGAAATTACTCCCGTTGTAGTACCACTTATCGCATCAATATGGTTATGATAACAACACCGCATATTTTACGCTCGAATTATCACTGGACAATACTGGAAAAGAGGGGACTAATTTGTCATAAACTTCACTTTTATGGCGACAGGTCGTTAACGACCCACTTCCGAATCTAAAATACCTCTCGACATCACTCAATCTTGGGCTAGTCTTCTCCAATCGCCCCCAACACCCGCCGATCGGGCGTCCTCATCCACACTACACATCCAACGAGTACGTGGTCTACAACGGAGTCGCCGACCTCTGTCGGGCTCTCTGTTGAATATTATCTTCGCTGGTTGCTTCTCCGACATTCGTGCCACGTGACCAGCCTATGTTATCATCTTGATGATATCCTAATGTGGTTCATGCGACTGCGTCACACTCCAGTCTTCGGTTTCCCACCAGGTATTAAACGCAGGAACCTCCGCTCGAAGACTCCAAAGGCTCACCGGTCGTCCTCTTTCATCGACCAACACTCATGGTCGTAAAGTACCACCGGGAGAATCAGCGTCCTGTAGAGTGCGAATTCCGTGCGGATATGCATGCTGTGGGATCTCAGCTGGCTACATAAACCGTAAAAAGTCCTGTTGCGGCTGCTATCCATCGCTTCATTCCGTGGCTAACATCGTTGTCACACGCTACGAGAGTACCAAGGTATACAAATTCGTCGACTACTTTATAGAAACCCCCATCTATCACAATCTCAGTACCAAGATGCAAAGAACTCTAACACGCTCTCTAGCAGCCGCCATGTTCTTTGTTTTAGTAAAGTTGATGGTAAGCCCAATTCTCGTTGCATTTATGGCAGGAGGACGCTCCGATCGAGTAGAATTCGTCGCCGCACCAAGATAACCATCTACAAGACGCTGTTCAGGCTGGTAGTCTTCTACGGGCATGAGACATGGACTATGCTTGTGGAGGACCAACGCGCCCTTGCGGTCTTCGAGCGGAAGGTGTTGCGTACCGTCTTCGGTGGACTGCAGATGAAGAACGGAACTTGTAGAAGGCGAATGTATCACAAACTGCAGGAGCTGCTTGGGGAGTCATCTGTCGTCCACACCGCTAATATTGGCAAGTTGCGGTGGGCTGGGCATGTCGTTAAGACGACAGCCCGATGAAGATGGTTCTTGAAACCAATCCGATGGCGAACTGCAGCCATGGACCGAGTAGAGTGGAGACGACTCTTACGTACAGCAAAGGCCACACCACAGCTTGAGATTGTTTGAACACATGCCTCTTCTACTGCTCTGCGTTCAATACCGACTTTATCAATATCACCTGCAAAGCCAAGGAGCGTCAGAAATAATAAACTGTTCAAGCATTATCAGCCGTAATTCGTATGCCACCTTGAAGTCTATAAACAAATGATGAATCTGCAAGTAGGTTTACTTTTCTGAACTTTTCAAGGATTTGATGCAAGGATAGCCCCTTCCGGAAATCGCACTGGTACTCTCCGACAAAGGCTTCCTGCAACGGCTTCAGTCGATTAAACAGGATGCGGGAGAGAACCTTGCAAGCAGAACTGAGGAGTGTTATACCTTGATAATTACTGCAATCGAGACGTTGGTCCATTTCGTAGACTATACAAATGAGTCCGTCCATCCTATCTGCTGGTAACTGGGTTGTGGATAAGTATGGACGACGAATAGGCTCCGGGCTCAGGAAGTTGTGTTAACATGAAAAGCAGGGTACGCGGTTGCCAAGGAGAGCGAAGTGTTCTACTGCATTTGTTACGCTACGCCACGTTGGCATACCGCAAGGTTCACCCAGATGGTCAATCTGTTATCTATGGAGCTGACGGGCCTAACGCCGTTGGTGGTGGCGATTGACTTCAACACTTGGGCTGTTTAGTTGGGAAGTCGCTCTACGAACCAAAGAGGTCAAATATTGTTGGAAGCATTAGCAAAGCTCAACTTCGATCTGAGAAACGTTGGGATCAAATGTACATAAAGCAGAAATGGTGTGGAGTAGATCATCGACGTGACGTTTTCCAACCCAGGACTGATCACGAACTGGAGGGTAGACGATGGCTATCACCAGTCGGTCTGCTATAATGTAGACAACAACGTGAGGGGGCAAGTGACTAGTAGCGCCAACATTCCGATCGTCTGCGGGTGGAAGACATCGCTCTTCGATGCCGGGGTATTTGATAAGGCATTAAGAAGGGAGCGTGTGAGGGGCAGTTGATTTCGCCCGACTGCAGACCAATTAGTTGCGATACTAACTACTTCCAGAATCGAGTACTAGTTTACAACTTGAGGAGGTTCAGAAGTGTTTTCAAATGACCGCAGCAGTTTTGCAAACATCTATCGCGGGCGCGGTGTTCTGGGATATCATGTATGACGGTGTGTTGAAACTCAAGTGTTGAGGTTGAGAAGGTGACAAGGGTTAAGAATGAGGAACTCATTGTGATCGCCAACTCCCCAAAGGTTGCCCAGGAACTGGAATTGGATACCCGGAAATTTGGACCAAGCGAACATGATGGCGAAAAAACGGCCTCCGGGCAGTTCCGGGCAGTCATGCAAAGGTGGCTATCTTCGTGGATAGGTGGAAGCAACATAGGTTGGTCTTACTGCCAAAGGTTGGGAAACCGCCAGGGGATGCCGATGGATATAGGCCCATCTGTCTGCTAGACACCGCGGGCAAGGTACTTGAGAGGATTATCCTCAACAAACTAATAAAATACACTTTTACCTTTAACCTCTTCCACGCTTGACGAATCCACAGCTTGTCCATCCTTCTCATTTTATCTCCTGTTTTTGTCGACGGCTCTATCGCCGTGCCCCTTTCAGTAACACTTTGAATTGTTGTTTTCATCGCATGGCCACCAGTGTTTCATCGGTTATCAGGTTCTCTTCCCTGGCATTGCACATGGCAGAGTTTGACACAGTCTGGTTGCTGGTTCCAGGCTTCTGAAAATGATTGTATACTAGGGTGGGGAATCGTTATATGGAAAAAACGAAACTTGATAGCAGAAAGCCAGAACCAAATGTTTTATGTTGTATTTGGAGCCCCAAACAATCCTAAATTTATCGGAACTCGATTGGTTTTGTCTCCGCTTGGCGCATTGCATTTCAAATTTATATGGAGATTTGTATGAAAAAACCAATGTTTTTGCATTTTCCTTTTTAAAGATCTCAAAGTGGCTCAAACCATAGATTTTTTGACTTCAAATGGTAGGTGTTTTGATGCCTAACAACTTGGCCCAAGACATCGAAGAGCTAGGATGTCCCAAAAAATACTGGAGCTGTTCAAAGTTGAGTATGTCGAAATGTATGTTGCAAATCATTTTTTCTGCCAACACTGCCACCGTACCGGCGTTAGTCAGATTTCTATCAGAAGTAACCTCTGAAACACGTTGTAATATTCGCCTAGAATATTGACCTGAATTTGTTTGTTTGATCCAGCTGAGTGTATAAACTCGTATATGCTACCGATTGCCATTCCTCTGGCTGCGGCGAAGTACACCAACCTCCGGCCCATTAGGAAGACGGAAGAACTACTCCCGTCCAGCCTGTTTGCGTCTCCGATGACGATCTTTATATCATACCTTAGGCACTCTCCATATGTCTTATCGAGGAGCTCATGGCTTTCACCAGATGACTCGCTTGATCTGTTTTACTTGTTTAACGAACTGTAGTAGATATGGTATTTAGAAGTCGTTTCCGCGTTAGGATCTACCGCTCGGAGCTCACGTTCACCCGTCTTCGGCACTGGTTAAGATACTCACGCGCGCTGGTTCGATGTTCCAAGTATCAAGCTTCCAATCATTGTCTCTTTTCGTTCGCCTGGGTCGACATCGATTGTTCCGATTCGTAATACTTTTTGGATTGTTCGTAGTAGGGTAATTTCGGTATACTACCTTACAAGGGCCCGCGATGACTGATCTCGCGATAGGGCTGCTATCTTAGATGTAACTGGCGAGACACAACAGTTGATAATTCAGCCATCCGCTCCAGGTCAGTCACTGTTTGAGCCTCATTTGACATGGGGAACAGACGCTCGGACAAGCTGCCCTCCAAGAGAACAGCTTTCCCTTCCCAGTTAGCATACGGCCAAGTTTCTATCGGTTCAACGGTTTTCCCTTGGTTGCTCGTATCCCAGTCGATACCACGTGGAGGTAGGGATAAGAGATGCTAGGCAGTATGCTTTGGACTATACTGGAGTCTACTTTATGTCAACTATTACGTATTGTACTGCTGATATGCTCTACCCAGCCGTTTACCAACCAGTTGTTGTTTCATTGGTGTTAGATAATTTGATGTAACCAACAGTTTTATGCAGTCCTACGTACCTACGTTCTACGGCCGTATGTAGTTTTACAACACTTTTGATTTTATACTTAAAAACAACAAGAATCGGTTTTAGGTATTGTTTGTTTTAGATATACAGACAAACCCAGAATTATTTCTTTAAAATTATCCGTCAAGGTAGCATTCCTCCTTGAAAAAATAAGGCAATTGTCAAGGATATGTGATATGTATTGCATCGAGTGTCTGAAAATCTATGGGCATGGAATGTAAGCTGCTTCTGGGAACGAGGCCGGTATACATCCTCCCACTCACGAGAAGTAAGTCATCTGGAATGGAATGGCTTAGATGCGTACTCATTTGTTATTACTATACGAGATATTTTTACTTGGATTCTCGGCTCATCAGTCTGACCGCTGAATTGAACGAAGTACTGATACTTATCCGTTTTAGACAAATAAATCTTCCGCAAATTCATAAAAAATGGGGCAGCCATTTTAAAAGACCATTTTTGATTTGACTAAAACTTTGCACGTATGTAATTTTATTTTTGAACCACGACTATTTTTTGAAAGGGACTTAAGTAAAAATAATATAGATTTTTACATATTTTACATTATTCCCAGAGAATATGCACCGCTTAGTTTTTTTTCATCGTCCATGCGAGACGCATTGGTAAACATTTTGTTGCTTTAGTGATTTTTGTCACATCGCTTCATTTTTGGACACATTTGTTATCCAGGTTTCAAACCGTCTCAAAAATTGCCAAATTTTGGGTTTTCGATATTGTCTTCGCGAGGCTTGATGTTTTTTTTTACTTTTTTCATCATTTTTTCATATTTTTCAGCCGTCATGTAACAGATATATAGTTTAGTAATTTTTTCATCTTGTTGGTTCTTAGCCTATTCGCCTATGCCCTGGAGTTTTAATAGCGTTTCAATGTTCTTGAGTAATAAATGTTCTTTTTGCTATTCGTTTGAGGGTTTTACCAACAACATAAAAAGGTACTTCGATTTTAATTCACTCAAGCCAGCAAAAAAAGTTCTGTTATAATAATGTGCAGTTATTATGATGCAACATTCCATTCTTTGAAATTGCCCAAATGCACATAGGGTACTGGAGGGTAATTTCTGCATGCTGGTAAATTGGGCCTATGTCTCAGTATTTGCCTAGCATCTACGTTCACGAGAAACATTACACAAAATGTAACATAGATAATCATATTTTTGAACAACGGCTAGCTAATTTATTGTTTTTTGGTGAAAAAAAACCGTAAGTTGAGCCTTTTTCATGCAATTGTTTCACTAACCTTCTTTTTTCTGCCTGACTTCAAGCCTCGCCTAATTCGGCCGAATAAATACCATCCACTACACTACACTACACTAAAAGACATTTCGTTCACCAATTTTCCGATGCAAAATTTTTCGAATTTATCCACTGAATGAACAAAAATTTTCATTGTATAACTTTTTATAACACTTATTCTACCAAAAAATTATACATTCTGCTCACATTTCTGCTTATTTTCGAAAAAATCATGATAAATTTGCCTGGTTCTCTGAAAATATTCGCGATTGTAATTTCGGCACAGTCTTATTTTCGAACACAATTCACACTACTACATTTATACATCCAGAGCTGCTAGTTTCAATTTCATCATTTTGAGTAAAATCCCTAATACTGAACAGATTTCGTCTACCAACTGGCACCCAGGCTAAAACACATACACGCTAATTGGCTTACACCCTTTTGCAAATTCAGGCAATTATTTTTGACAGGTGTTGCAGAATAAGAACACAGATACGTAAAGCTGTTGTTTTGTTTTCTTGTACAGGTACCGAAGTGTCTTTATGGTATCGAAAACATATTTCTAATAGTTAATTAGGTTGTATAAATAGACACGGCTATGAATCTCACGACGAGCCGCTGCAAAATCGCGCAGGCACCGCCAAAGAAATTGGCAATCGAGCCGGCTCTGCCAATGGATTTGTCGCTGAAAAAAATTCTGTTGTGAATGCTTCACATTTGGAACCAGCACCCGTTTTGAACAATTTGCAGCGTGATTTGCAGTCATCTGTGTTGACGGAATGTGACCCGCTGCTGGCGCAATGTTCTAAATCGCTACTTCATAATAACAACACAGGTGAGTTTATATACTGAAAAATCTCTGTAGTCTGTATGTAAGTTACCTAGTTCGATTTGAATGAAGAAAAAACAAAACTCAGTCGTGCAGACGACGGTTTAGCTTTCATACATTGATTACATAGATTTCTTTTATATTATAGTGCTAAATACAGAAATATTTATATTGAGTTGGTTTTCAGGAAAACAGACTCATCAACAATACAGTCAGATGCATTTGAATAGCGTCGTGGAAAAGGTTCGCTGCAAGACTTTAACTGTGTATAAAGTTCGGAAGTCTTTCGGCATCCCACGACCTACAATACAATAT
Source organism: Wyeomyia smithii (assembly GCF_029784165.1). Classification (NCBI taxonomy): domain Eukaryota; kingdom Metazoa; phylum Arthropoda; class Insecta; order Diptera; family Culicidae; genus Wyeomyia; species Wyeomyia smithii. The sequence goes on along the minus strand of NC_073696.1, from coordinate 268,505,594 downwards.
CGTCTCAGCGACAATTATAAACATAAGGGTTCAAGAGGTCCCAGAACAGTGTTTACTGTAGAGGAAGAAAATAAAATTGCCAACTGGTTGCTGGAGATGCAACGAAAAGGGTTTCCCGTTACCGTTGATAATTTGAAACTTAAAATATCCAGCTACTTAGAATCAAACCCCAGACCAAATCCATTTCGAAAAAATGTTCCAGGTAATGATAAACAAATTTGTTCACTTGAGAAGATAACATATTGCGATAGGGAAACTTTTATTTGTAGTCTCGTATCGTGTGATATAAAAAAAAGAGACAGGAAGAATAAATATTTCTATCTTGCATTCACTTTTTCAGGGAAAAGCTGGGTTAAAGGTTTTTTTCAAAGGCACCCAGCGCTCACAATTAGGAAACCAGAAGCAGTAACGAAGGTCAGTGCATGTGTGGCTGAAAAAGATATTAAAAATTGGTTTCAAACCGTACTTGATTATTTCACGGAACACAATTTGATAGATGCACTGAATGGTGCCTCACGAGTCATTAATGGCGATGAAACAGGAGTCCTATTGAATACATGTCCATCACGAGTTATTGCCAAAAAAGGAGACAAGAACATACCCATTATAGAGATTGCAACAACTAAAAAAAAACATTATTGTTTAGTACTGCTTTTCCGCCGATGGATATGCCTTTCCACCAGATGTTATCTTAGCATACCGGCGGCTGCCTAAGGATATTATACGTAGCTTTCCTGGTACTTGGGGACTCGACACTAGTGACAATGGATGACTACCAAAAATTTCGTTCTTTGCATTAGAAAATTGATTTACCCATCGTTAGTAGAAAGGAAAGTGAAATTCCCTGTTATTTTTTTCATCGATGGCCATAAGAGTCATACGGCATTTGAAGCCGCAGAAGCGTGCCTAGAACTCGGGATCGTGCTGGTAGCTTTACACCCTAACGCAACTAGAATCATTCAGCCTGCTGATGTAGGCATTTTGGACCATTGAAGAAAGCTGGAACAGATGTGTGGAAAATGTTCGACAGCAAGGCCATGAAATAACGTTAAAAAAATTTGGACCAGTACTAGAGCAAGCCATGAGTGGTCTTTAAAACAAACAACAATAATCAGTTCATTCCGTCGCTGTGGAATATTTCCATTTAACGCCAATGCTGTAGACTACAGTAAGTGTTTGGGAAAATCAGTTGATCGCGGTAACGGTATGAACTTACTATCATGTATATTTACTTTCACTCATGTCATGGATATATTTTCAGGTTCTTCTTTAAACTCTGAGCTTGGAATTTTTAATAACACTTTGCAAAATACTTCTCAACCTTCAACGTCGAATTCGTTGTGGCCAATAAATGAATCAGAGGAAACACATCAATCAGTGAAAGAAAGAGATTTGAATTTTTCGAGAGATTTTAAAGAAGAGGCCGCATATAAACTCATTCAAATTGAGCCTCAAAGCACAAAACAGGACCTCATTGCGGACGAAATTAGTAACAGCGAAACTATTAAAAATAGGCGCTTGTCGGAATTTTTATTAACACCACCAACTCCGACACGAAAAGGAAAACATATTAATTTTAAACAAAAGTCATATTCAATTTTAACAGCAGCAGAAAGGTTGACAGAGTTGCGAATTGAAGAAGAAGGGAAAAATGCAGAAATGAAAAAAAAGCCGAAGCGGCCGCGAAAAGAGCAGCACTGAAGGCAGAGAAAATGCAACAGAAGAAGATCAAGGACGAAGAAAAAGCTCTGAAAGTGAAGGAGAAGGAACGGATTCAAGAGGTAAAGGAACAGCAAAACAATATCAAAAAAGAAATGAGAGAAGGTGGATGTAAAACTAATGGACAAAGAACTAATCACAAGAAAGTTAAAATCAATGTTAAACCTTCTATAAATAATAAGGAAAACATCCAAAAAATGCAACTTGACTCAATTTAAATATCATTGAATAAACGTATGTTTCTAGAATATGATACTTGATTGTATACCGCGACCCAAAAATTTTAACAGTTTTATGATCACCATACCCAACACCCAATTAGTTTGAAAGTTATAAGTATTTGGAAAAGGAAAAATTTAAGATAGAGAGATTTAAGAGTTTTTCTATTACAACATTTTCATACAAAAAAATAGAATTTGTTATGAAATTGTATATCGTGTCCCATGTGGCAACAAGATGTTTATCAGACGCTAGACTCGTAGCAATTGGTTCAAAGAACTCTGAGAAGGGTAAACCAGAATGGTGACAATAGCATAAGCTTGCGAAAACGCTCAGTTTAACGAAATGTGTTGAGTATATAATAAGTAACTCGGCCCATATCAGATATATCATAGTGGGTACTATGCTTTTTAAGAGGCAAAAGTAAAACTATCCAGAATACATTTATTGTTTGGCTTTCGATTCATTTTCAACAACACTTGTCGTTTATAAAAAATTAATAAAAAATCTTTTAAATTGATTGTGACTTATTCGTGTAAAATTACTCTCCTAATTTTGTTATAAAATTATGAACAACATTTATTATTCTCGTTGTTCACAATAAAAAGATGATAGCTCATTTAAAAAGTACGAACGCTGTTGAGGCAGTAGGGATTCAACAATTTGGGAAAAAGTATTGAAAAAAGCGGATTTTATTCTAATTTATCATACATTAATTTTCTGGCCAAACTTAATGGAGAAAAGAATAATATATCTTGTGAATGGTGAAGAAAAAATTATCAGATTCGGAACAAAGATGTAGAACAGAAAGTAAGAACGTTATTTTTTATCGAACCAGAAATTGAAAACAAGAATTTAAAAAACAAGTTAGACCCTTTTCATATTTTTGTAACACACTTCATTACATGTCCATGTGTTGGTTATGTTTTTATATGAAATTAGCCAATCATAACCATGCCGGAAATAGGATCGAAACAGAACCGAAAATAGATTTTTTAGACCGAAAATAAACGTCGCCTAATAGGCCGAAAATAGGTCTTTTACCCTATATCAAGTCAATGAGAAGAAAAATTAGGGTGCTGCATAAAATAACAACATTAAACGATAGTTTAGTAACATAGGAATTAACTTTTGGCCTGAACGTTGGAGAGTTCACAGAGGCAACTTTGAAGAAATTAATGTTGTTATTTATCATTCCATGAAATTTATTCAAAATTAAAGAGTAGTAATCGAGAGAAACAGCGCAAAAATTTTGACCTCACACTGCTTTTCAATTCCTTCAAAAAACAACGCAGTAACAAAAACAGACGAAGGGTTTGTACCCTTCAACAATCAAACGGCTCAATACAAGCATTCATACATAATGCGACAGCAGCCATTAATTTCGCAAAGTGCTTTCAGCGGTGGAGAGATTAAAAAAAAGGTGAACTCGTTCGTCAAACCAGAAACAAAATCTACTGTACCTTCAATATTTGTCTTTTTCTAAAAGGTTTTCCAATCATCTGTTAGAAGTTAGAAATCCCAGTTCGATTGACATGATTCTTTGAAACATCTCTGTGAAAATGAAAAAAAAAATCGAGGTTTTCTTGGTACTCTTATTTCATTCTGTTTTTTGTTTGTCAATGATAGGCGATGGTATTGAAATTAAAGGTACAAATCGATAACCGATAAAACTCTCTATTGCAACTTAATACAAATTGGGATAAAAAAATAACACAGTTTATGAGAATCGTTACCGGTCGGGTCCGTTACCATTGGAAAATAAAACAACAAACGAATATCTTTTATCTCCAATCCCATTTTTACGTTCCAATAATTTCAATTGGAACAAAAAAGGGACTCCCTGGTACGCTTCATTCCCCCTGGGAGCAACCGATAGGGAAAATTGAAAAGAAGCCGTTTTTAATCCATTTGCTGCACACGACGATCTCCCCTCTTCTACCGTCCAGCCTCTTTACCTTTGACCGGTCGGCCGGCGGGACCCAGTGGCAAACGCGAACCTGAACTAATGTCCCTTTATGTGTACTTTTGTTTTTCGCAATTTAGTAGTACGCGCCGTGTCTCTCGGCACAATTCCGGAGCCGAAGTTTTCTCGGGTTTTCCCAGTCGGCAGTCGGGCCGGGTTCCGTTTTCGGGATGACGGTGGTGACGCTCGGGAAAGGTGGCAATATGGATTAATGCCTCTTTTGTTATTTGTCCGGCGGAACCGTGTTGTCATTAAAACTAATGGACTTCCTCGACGGACGGATTATCGATGAGAGATTTGCCGGGTTGAACCGTATCGGTTCGAGAGTCCGGAACGGAACGGGCTCATGCAATTTGCTGCGATTACGCCCGGCCTGTGGTGTACCTAAGGTAAGAGCAGCACGGCACAGTTCGCATCGGTTCGTTTGATTTTGAATATTTAAATGCTTTGTTGCGATTGACATAACGATATCCGGAAAGGGGGTTTTAGTGAAAGTGAAATGCGGAGTTTGTTGAGACTTTCAAGTAGGAAACACGGATATTTTTAATAGATGATTATTTGTATTGTAGCCATTTTGTATGATTATTTCCCTGGACAATAAAACAATTACTGTTGAAATCCAAATAATTGAGAACTTTTATGAAAAAATATACTATCGGATGCAAACTACGTAACGCTACGTTGAATTAATTTACTATTTGCTCTTATCAATGATAAATTGAATAATTTTTCAATTGTGAAACTCTAGTTCTCCCAAAAGAATCTGGCAAACTATACTGAAAAACTTCAATGTTGGAATCGATTTAGTCAAAACTGCAACCAATTCCAAACCAAACATCTCCGAATACTTGCCAAACATTCAACATTTGCAAAGCTTTTTTGCTTTCTCTCTCTCAAACATAAAAAGCGCAAAACGTCAAATCAAATTGCACACTTTCCACTGTGGAAACAATTCTTCAATGTACCTACACAGTGCTGTGATATCTCTCCAAACATTCGTTTCCCAGTGTCGGATGACCTTTGCCAGAAGCTTCCCATATCTCATATCTCAATTCTTCACCAGTGTGGTGCGACTTTCCGCAGCAGTTTCAGCCAACAGGATGGCGAAACCGGGCGCTCCGAGGGTGCTTAGCGTCGTTTGCACATAAAAGGTGTTAAAAAGGTGCTTATCGCACGCTCGGACGCTGGACAGTGTCGTCCGGTAGTGTCCTTTTTTTACAACATTGCCACTGGCGCTGTAACGAACAAAAAGTGGTCTCAAAGCCCGGCGAAACATCACCCGATGCTCTCGTCCTCGTGCGCCCGGGTGTACCTTGAAGGTGGAAAATGTGAAAATTATGAAGTCGCTTCCGGTGGCAGCTTCCGCTATTCACACCGCAAATGTGTGGTGCACCTTTGTAACGAACAATTGGCGGGTGTTGGTTCAAACACGTTGAAAAAAGCGTTCATTCTCAAGACGCAAGATGACGCAGATTCTTACGCGACGATAAATAAGCAATTAACGGAGCCAACGTTAAGTGAATGTTATCGCTCGATCAGCCATTAAGGCGTATAACAGTATCCTTTTATGCACTTGTTTGCTGGTTTTTGTCGCTTTCAACCGTTTTTACAGCGCACCAGATGCTCGGGAGTAAGTAAAGATATGATCGAAGCCTCGGTCATTGGAGCCGTAAGCCGATGGCACTTGATAGACAAATGGCGACGCAGAAAGAAAAACAAAGAACTGTTCAATGCATAAGAGAAGCGTCTTCTTGTAGAATATTTATCGTCAATGTAACTTTTTTGAATAAATATAAAGGCAACTTAACATATCATAACCCACGTTAGCTATGAGCGTTTCAATCATCAGGTCATCAATTATGGATGCATTTTGGGATTTACTCTAAACTATTATGACAGTCTTTGAATGATGCGTTAGATTGCATACTGTAAATCGTTTTGTACAAAGGAAACGTGAATAACAAACAATCTTAATTGCAAATAAAAAAAATAAAAAGGAAAAACTAAGAAATAAAGAACTAAACAGAAAATTTAGAAGCTAAAACTAGGAGGTAATTATGAAAATTTGAAAAAGTGAAGAGAATAAATAAATTCATCAATTAAAAACTTGAATCTAGAAATAAAGAAGTTAAATTTGTAGTGTATGTATAAAACAGGCGTAAAAAATTAGGAGGAAGAAAGAGAAACTGAAAATAAAACACTAAGAAGTAAGAATTCAGAAGTGACAAGTGAAAAACAAAGAGGTAAAAGGAACGAGTAAAAGGTGGAAAGCAAGAATAGAAATAGAGGGGTGCAACTAAACTTGGAAATGAAACGTAGAATTAAAGCAGAAAATAGAATGATAAAAGTGGAACGAAAAAATGAAATGATAAATAGAATTTACAAAGAAAGCGTAAAGAAAGGGTAATAAACAAATAAAAAACAATTAAAATTAATAAAGCGTAAAAAGTAAAAAGTAAAAAGTAAAAAGCAAAAAGTAAAAAGTAAAAAGTGAAAAGTAAAAAGTAAAAAGGAAGAAGTGAAAAGTAAAAAATAAAAAGTAAAAAGTAAAAAGTAAAAAGTAAAAAGTAAAAAGTAAAAAGTAAAAAGTAAAAAGTAAAAAGTAAAAAGTAAAAAGTAAAAAGTAAAAAGTAAAAAGTAAAAAGTAAAAAGTAAAAAGTAAAAAGTAAAAAGTAAAAAGTAAAAAGTAAATAGTAAAAAGTAAAAAGCAAAAAGTAAAAAGTAAAAAGTAAAAAGTAAAAAGTAAAAAGTAAAAAGTCAAAAGTAAAAAGTAAAAAGTAAAAAGTAAAAAGTAAAAAGTAAAAAGTAAAAAGTAAAAAGTAAAACGTAAAAAGTCAAAAGTTAAAAGTAAAAAGTAACAAGTAAAAACTAAAGAGTAAAAAGTAAAATGTAAAAAGTAAAAAGTAAAAAGTAAAAAGTAAAAAGTTAAAAGTTAAAAGTAAAAAGTAAAAAGTAAAATGTAAAAAGTAAAAAGTAAAAAGTAAAAAGTGAAAAGTAAAAAGTAAAAAGTGAAAAGTAAAAAGTAAAAAGTAAAAAGTAAAAAGTAAAGAGTAAAAAGTAAAAAGTAAAAAGAAAAAAGTAATAAGTAAAAAGTAAAAAGTAAAAAGTTAAAAGTTAAAAGTTAAAAGTTAAAAGTAAAAAGTAAAAAGTAAAAAGTGAAGAGTAAAAAGTAAAAAGTAAAAAGTAAAAGAAGTAAAAAGTAAAAAGTAAACAGTAAAAAGTTAAAAGTAAAAAGTAAAAAGTAAAAAGTAGAAAGTAAAAAGTAAAAAGTAAAAAGTAAAAAGAAGAAAGTAAAGAGTTAAAAGTTAACAGTTAAAAATTAAAAATTTAAAGTAAAAAGTAAAAAGTTAAAAGTTAAAAGTTAAAAGTTAAAAGTTTAAAGATAAAAGTTAAAAGTTAAAAGTTAAAAGTTAAAAGTTAAAAGTTAAAAGTTAAAAGTTAAAAGTTAAAAGTTAAAAGTTAAAAGTTAAAAGTTAAAAGTTAAAAGTTAAAAGTTAAAAGTTAAAAGTTAAAAGTTATAAGTTAAAAGTTAAAAGTTAAAAGTTAAAAGTTGAAAGTTAAAAGTTAAAAGTAAAAAGTTAAAAGTTAAAAGTTAAAAGTTAAAAGTTAGAAGTTAAAAGTTAAAAGTTAAAAGTTAAAAGTTAAAAGTTAAAAGTTAAAAGTTAAAAGTTAAAAGTTACAAGTTAAAAGTTAAAAGTTAAAAGTTAAAAGTTAAAAGTTAAAAGTTAAAAGTTAAAAGTTAAAAGTTAAAAGTTAAAAGTGAAAAGTTAAAAGTTAAAAGTTAAAAGTTAAAAGTTAAAAGTTAAAAGTTAAAAGTTAAAAGTTAAAAGTTCAAAGTTAAAAGTTAAAAGTTAAAAGTTAAAAGTTAAAAGTTAAAAGTTAAAAGTTAAAAGTTAAAAGTTAAAAGTTAAAAGTTAAAAGTTAAAAGTTAAAAGTTAAAAGTTAAAAGTTAAAAGTTAAAAGTTAAAAGTTAAAAGTTAAAAGTTAAAAGTTAAAAGTTAAAAGTTAAAAGTTAAAAGTTAAAAGTTAAAAGTTAAAAGTTAAAAGTTAAAAGTTAAAAGTTAAAAGTTAAAAGTTAAAAGTTAAAAGTTAAAAGTTAAAAGTTAAAAGTGAAAAGTTAAAAGTTAAAAGTTAAAAGTTAAAAGTTAAAAGTTAAAAGTTAAAAAATAAAAGTTAAAAGTTAGAAGTTAAAAGTTAAAAGTTAAAAGTTAAAAGTTAAAAGTTAAAAGTTAGAAGTTAAAAATTAAAAGTTAGAAGTTAAAAATTAAAAGTTAAAAGTTAAAAGTTGAAAGTTAAAAGTTAAAAGTAAAAAGTTAATAATTAAAAGTTAAAAGTTAAAAGTTTAAAGTTAAAAGTTAAAAGTTAAAAGTTAAAAGTTAAAAGTTAAAAGTTAAAAGTTAAAAGTTAAAAGTTAAAGGTTAAAAGTTAAAAGTTAAAAGTTAAAAGTTAAAAGTTAAAAGTTAAAAGTTTAAAGTTTAAAGTTAAAAGTTAAAAGTTAAAAGTTAAAAGTTAAAAGTAAAAAGTTAAAAGTTAAAAGTTAAAAATTAAAAGTTAAAAGTTAAAAGTTAAAAGTTAAAAGTTAGAAGTTAAAAGTAAAAGTTAAAAGTTAAAAGTTAAAAGTTAAAAGTTGAAAGTTGAAAGTTGAAAGTTAAAAGTTGAAAGTTGAAAGTTGAAAGTTGAAAGTTAAAAGTTAAAGGTTAAAAGTTAAAAGTAAAAGTAAAAAGGAAAAAGTAAAAATGAAACGTAAAAAGTAAGAAGTAAAAAGTAAATAGTAAAAAGTAAAAAGTAAAAAGTAAAAAGTAAAAACTAAAAACTAAAAACTAAAAAGTAAAAAATAAATTTTAAAAAGTAAAAAGTGAAAAGTAAAACAAAAGTAATGAGTTATAAGTAAAAAGTAAAAAATAAAAAGTAAAATTAAAAATGTAAAAAGGAAAAAAGGTTAAAAAAAGAAAAAAGTAAAAAGTTGAAAATAAAGAGTTAAAAGTTAATAGTAAAGAGTAAAAAGTAAAAAGAGAAAAGTGAAAAGTAAAAAGTAAAAAGCAAAAAGAAAAACGTAAAAAAGAAGTAAAAAGTAGAAAGTAGAATCTAAATCAAAAAGGAGTTAGGAGTAAAAAGTAAAGAGTAACGAGTAAAGAGTAAAGAGTAACGAGTAAAGAGTAAAGAGTAACGAGTAAAGAGTAAAGAGTAAGGAGTAAAGAGTAAAGAGTAAAGAGTAAAGAGTAAAGAGTAAAGAGTAAAGAGTAAAGAGTAAAGAGTAAAGAGTAAAGAGTAAAGAGTAAAGAGTAAAGAGTAAAGAGTAAAGAGTAACGAGTAAAGAGTAAAGAGTAACGAGTAAAGAGTAAAGAGTAAAGAGTAGAGAGTAAAGAGTAAAGAGTAAAGAGTAAAGAGTAAAGAGTAAAGAGTAAAGAGTAAAGAGTAAAGAGTAAAGAGTAAAGAGTAAAGAGTAAAGAGTAAAGAGTAAAGAGTAAAGAGTAAAGAGTAAAGAGTAAAGAGTAAAGAGTAAAGAGTAAAGAGTAAAGAGTAAAGAGTAAAGAGTAAAGAGTAAAGAGTAAAGAGTAAAGAGTAAAGAGTAAAGAGTAAATAGTAAAGAGTAAAGAGTAAAGAGTAAAGAGTAAAGAGTAAAGAGTAAAGAGTAAAGAGTAAAGAGTAAAGAGTAAAGAGTAAAGAGTAAAGAGTAAAGAGTAAAGAGTAAAGAGTAAAGAGTAAAGAGTAAAGAGTAAAGAGTAAAAGTAACGAGTAAAGAGTAAAGAGTAAAGAGTAAAGAGTAAAGAGTAAAGAGTAAAGAGTGAAGAGTAAAGAGTAAAGAGTAAAGAGTAAAGAGTAAAGAGTAAAGAGTAAAGAGTAAAGAGTAAAGAGTAAAGAGTAAAGAGTAACGAGTAAAGAGTAAAGAGTAAAGAGTAAAGAATAAAGAGTAAAGAGTAAAGAGTAAAAAGTAAAGAGTAAAGAGTAAAGAGTAGAGAGTAAAGAGTAAAGAGTTAAGAGTAAAGAGTAAAGAGTAAAGAGTAAAGAGTAAAGAGTAAAGAGTAAAGAGTAAAGAGTAAAGAGTAAAGAGTAAAGAGTAAAGAGTAAAGAGTAAAGAGTAAAGTAAGAGTAAAGAGTAAAGAGTAAAGAGTAAAGAGTAAAGAGTAAAGAGTAAAGAGTAAAGAGTAAAGAGTAAAGAGTAAAGAGTAAAGAGTAAAGAGTAAAGAGTAAAGAGTAAAGAGTAAAGAGTAAAGAGTAAAGAGTAAAGAGTAAAGAGTAAGAGTAAAGAGTAAAGAGTAAAGAGTAAAGAGTAAAGAGTAAAGAGTAAAGAGTAAAGAGTAAAGAGTAAAGAGTAAAGAGTAAAGAGTAAGAGTAAAGAGTAAAGAGTAAAGAGTAAAGAGTAAAGAGTAAAGAGTAAAGAGTAAAGAGTAAAGAGTAAAGAGTAAAGAGTAAGAGTAAAGAGTAAAGAGTAAAGAGTAAAGAGTAAAGAGTAAAGAGTAAAGAGTAAAGAGTAAAGAGTAAAGAGTAAAGAGTAAAGAGTAAAGAGTAAAGAGTAAAGAGTAAAGAGTAAAGAGTAAAGAGTAAAGAGTAAAGAGTAAAGAGTAAAGAGTAAAGAGTAAAGAGTAAAGAGTAAAGAGTAAAGAGTAAAGAGTAAAGAGTAAAGAGTAAAGAGTAAAGAGTAAAGAGTAAAGAGTAAAGAGTAAAGAGTAAAGAGTAAAGAGTAAAGAGTAAAGAGTAAAGAGTAAAGAGTAAAGAGTAAAGAGTAAAGAGTAAAGAGTAAAGAGTAAAGAGTAAAGAGTAAAGAGTAAAGAGTAAAGAGTAAAGAGTAAAGAGTAAAGAGTAAAGAGAGTAAAGAGTAAAGAGTAAAGAGTAAAGAGTAAGAGTAAAGAGTAAAGAGTAAAGAGTAAAGAGTAAAGAGTAAAGAGTAAAGAGTAAAGAGTAAAGAGTAAAGAGTAAAGAGTAAAGAGTAAGAGTAGAGTAAAGAGTAAAGAGTAAAGAGTAAAGAGTAAAGAGTAAAGAGTAAAGAGTAAAGAGTAAAGAGTAAAGAGTAAAGAGTAAAGAGTAAAGAGTAAAGAGTAAAGAGTAAGAGTAAAGAGTAAAGAGTAAAGAGTAAAGAGTAAAGAGTAAAGAGTAAAGAGTAAAGAGTAAAGAGTAAAGAGTAAAGAGTAAAGAGTAAAGAGTAAAGAGTAAAGAGTAAAGAGTAAAGAGTAAAGAGTAAGAGTAAAGAGTAAAGAGTAAAGAGTAAAGAGTAAAGAGTAAAGAGTAAAGAGTAAAGAGTAAAGAGTAAAGAGTAAAGAGTAAAGAGTAAAGAGTAAAGAGTAAAGAGTAAAGAGTAAAGAGTAAGAGTAAGAGTAAAGAGTAAAGAGTAAAGAGTAAAGAGTAAAGAGTAAAGAGTAAAGAGTAAAGAGTAAAGAGTAAAGAGTAAAGAGTAAAGAGTAAAGAGTAAAGAGTAAAGAGTAAAGAGTAAAGAGTAAAGAGTAAAGAGTAAAGAGTAAAGAGTAAAGAGTAAAGAGTAAAGAGTAAAGAGTAAAGAGTAA